>NC_134279.1:38083561-38734383 GCF_949628215.1 Phalacrocorax aristotelis | reverse complement strand
ATCAGAAACCTACACTACAAGTAGCTGTGCCATTTGTTAACTCATAATTATTAAGTAGCTGTCCCATGATAGCTTTAAATGTCTCTAATTCCATCCGGGTTGTTTGGGATTTTTTTTTCAGGCAATAAGTTATTTATGAGTACAAGTAACTTATATTTGAAATTTGCCTCACTGTTTCTCTCTAGATAAATTAATTACCCATTTTAAAGTAAGAGTGATAGAAATTATCTTCCAGCTGAAAGAAATAATAATTTTCTATCACTTGTTTTTAGCCAAGAATGATATTTAGCCAAGAGTGATATTTCCCATGAAACTTGCGCTAGGGCAGGAGGGTCAAAAGTGAAGTATAAAGGATGGAATGGAGAGAAACAAAGTAATCACTGAGTTTATTATTTTCTTCATATTTTTTTTCAGAGGAAAAGATGTGTGGAACCTGAGAGACAGACTAGAAAGTGACCTGGCTGAGACAACAACTGCTGAAGCTAGACGCAAATGTTGTCTGGTGTAGATACAGTAAAATACTGATACACATAGGAAGTTCTGTCTGTGAGACAGCAGAGGTTCACAGTTCAGGGATCACAATAGGATGATGATCAGTTCAGTCAAATATGATGGACTTCTATTTCCTGTGGACTGTGCTTATGCTAGTCTATGCTTATTTCAAGCATTTGTCATTTCAAGAGAGTTGCTATATCACAATGAGCCGTAATTCCAGGATGCTCCGCTTTTCATAGCACAATATATGGTAATCTAACATGACTTATACAAAACCAGACATGCTTTGGAAGATAAGTTTAGCTTTTTCGTGAACTGATATGTTCTCCAAACCAAAAATTAGCAGAAGAATATGTAGAAATGGATATCTCTTGGAGTGAGAAACTGTCAGAATTGATTCTAGTAATTGTATAACAAGTAAACTCAAGCAGAAAGTGACTGAATAGTTTGTGCAGACAGAAAAAGACAGCTGTAAGTAATGCCCATGTGATGCAAATAAATCATTCCTGGAGCAGAGGAACCATATTTCACGACAGTAGCTTGAAGCTGAGCATACAGAAATAGTTGGTGGTCTACTGATGTCCATATTGTAAACCTTGGTCACTACTGGGGAACCTGTTCCTTCAGATAAGAAACCATTGCTTCCAGTACTCAAGAATAACTTTTCTCTCACCTTCAGTTAGTGAGCAAGTACTTTGAAGCCATTCTTCCCATTTACTAGGGCTTCATCACTGGAAGACAGAAAAATTTATGGTTAATTCCCAGTTTTAACATTTTGAGTTCTGAAGACATTTCAGGTGTTAGATCACTATTTTTAGGGAAAGAAATAACTCTGTGCACATATGTATGTAGGCACCATGTGTAGGTGTTGTGGTTTAGCCGGCAGCTCAGCCCCACACAGCCACTCGCTCACTCCCCACCGGTAGATGGGGGAGAGAATCAGAAGGGTAACGCTCGTGGGTTGGGATAAGAACAGTTTAATAACTAAAATTAAAAGAAACAACAGAAATGCAATGTAAAGGAGAATAATGAGAGGTGAAAAGCCCTGGGGGGGGTGGGGGGGGGTGGAGGGAGGGGGGAGGGGAACAAGCTGCTCACCGCCCGACAACCTGATGCCACACCGCTCCCGAGCCGCAGCTGCCCCCCCTTAATATACTGGTCACGGTGTCACATGGTATGGAATGAACCTGCCATTGGCCAGTCGGGGTCAGCCGCCCCCACGATGGCCCTGCCCCTCCCAGCCCCCCCGCCACGAGGCAGAGCATGGGAAGCTGGAAAGGCAGCCGACCCCCTGCAGTGAGGAGAATTAACCCCTTCTCAGCCAAAACCAGCACAGTAGGGAAACCAGAAGATGAATCTAACCTTACTACTTTGAGTGACTACACCATCTGCATCTAAATATACAGACAAAAAAGGTTGTACTTTCTTGGATATATCCTTAACAGGTCACATTTTTACTGTATCTCATATATTTATACATATAGTTGTGTGTGTTTTTATATACTCCTCAGAATAGGAGCAAAGTAAAACATTTCAATTTTTCATACGACCAAGACCAGGAACACATGATGCATAATCTAGTCTTCATTTCACTCAGAGAAAATATAAGAATGCAGTGAGTTGAGCTCGTCTCTCATGTCTGTATCCACAGATATCTTGCATCCAGTGTATCAAAGGCTTCCAAGAGATCTAAAGAAACCAAAACAGGTCTTGCCTTCTTGACAGTTGTAAAAAAATAATTGAACTGTGAGACTACTACTGCTGTATGTTACTGCATCTTAAATCTGGATGTATCAAGGCAAAAAAATCTCAGGATGTCCAAGTATAGCCAAAATTGCTGCAATACAAACTTACTGTAAATTTTCTTGAGAAGGTAAAAGTGAGATTATTGATGTGAAGAGACTCACTATTGCATCAGGCTGAAAAAAACCACTCATTTGTGGATGAATGCTATCTTTAAGAATGACTGTGTCAATTTAACAAGCTCAAAAATTTCCCTTAGGATTAAATGTGTATGTGATTCTGCTTCTAGGTAGATTATTTCCTAAATTACTCCCTTTTTTCATTCTTTCCTTCCTTCCTTTCTATTTATCTGTCAAAGCTTTTTAGATATTAGCATTCTTATCTCCACTGGTTATGTCTACAGTTTTCTTTGGCATGTCAAAGGAGAAATGAGCTTGAGTTCTTCAAACACATACTGCAAGAAAGGAACTGATTTACTCTTTTGCTCTTGCTTATGTACATTTGTTTTAACTCTAGAGTAAAATATAGTTAGACCAACTCCTTCCACTCTGTCATGAAGAATAAAGCTTTTGTAAGGTAATACTGCATACCATACCGCATTGATTCAAAATGATTACAAAATTTATCTTGCGAATACATATTAGCCTGTTGAACTGGAAATTATACAAATGTTTGCTAATAATTATATAGATTTTATAATTTTATGTACTTCTAAGATACTGTATTTTAAGCAACCAATATTGCTAGTGTTGCAAGATATTTTTGGTGGACTTTCTCTGACTGTGGTGTTCCAAATGGCAAAATATTTACCTTATTTGTTTGTTTATTTTGTCCCATGGTGTTCAAGCTTCAG
The DNA here is from genome assembly GCF_949628215.1 of Phalacrocorax aristotelis. Lineage (NCBI taxonomy): Eukaryota > Metazoa > Chordata > Aves > Suliformes > Phalacrocoracidae > Phalacrocorax > Phalacrocorax aristotelis. The sequence continues at coordinate 38,731,292 of NC_134279.1, read as the reverse complement.
TGAATCTGTAAAATGGCAGATACTTGTGTGATGCTGACAATCAAGTCGTTTCCAGGTGTTGTCCCCATCCAGCTAGCAAATATAAAGATAGGTTTTAGAGATAAGCCTCCCTTTTATGTTTTAAATGTACATCTATAGAATTTAGTGTCATAGTTATAAACCCCAAATGAGACGTACATTCTGCAACTCTGTATTAAAAGTGGTTCTGGATTTAAATCCAAATGGGAGGCGAGCAAGGCATTTGTAGTTTCTTAAAATCTGTGCCTGGTTTCACAATGACTTTACATCTTCAAATTCACTTTTGAAATGACTACCGCATTGCTATCTGTCTACTTTACACAGTACATTTCTGCAACAACAGGAAGGAAGCTAAATTTAGCATTCAGATAGCTTGTCCTCTTATCAACAAAGCAGATGTCATTATGAGACTTCCCTGTTTATCTAACTGCTGTACATACTGTCTGAATGCAGTGTCAGCCTCCTCTGGCTTAGTATGGCTACAATTGCCTGTGGAGAAATGCTTTTTACAAATAACAACTTTTTTATACATATATTTTTAGGTATATGTATATATAAATATATAACATATATATAAATAGATATTTTTTATATATATGTTAAAACTTCTGAACATCCCCCTCATTTAAAGCAAGAAGAGGTAAGAAAAAAAAATATGGAGAGTTGATATTACAGGGGGCTAAACATTGTTCTGAGTAAAATTTTATTTCTCTCAAACTAACAAAAAGTAGGATGGTGAGTTCTCTTCTCTCCTAGCCTTTTTTCCCCCTGCTACTCACTTTCTCCAGCTATGCTGTGGCCAGGTCTGTACAGAAGACAGCTATCAGAGAAGCCAGGGCAATGTCTCAGTCCTTTTATGTTTCAACCTGTTTTCATGGTGACATATTGGGTTCATAGATCATTCAGTGATGTTAAAGATGAAGTTTATTCTGATTTCTTAAAAGGCCTTTAGAGACCCATACGTACTGTAATGTTAAGTCACCCTGCCCTGAAAGAAGACTCTGAAGATCATTTATGTTTTTTATCATGATTAGTGTTGCACAATCATTTCTAATGATGTAGCTAATGCAAGTGAAAACTGTGGTGTCTCAATTTTAATGGAATTTCTGTCTTGAAAGCACTCTCAAGTTTAATATGGAACTTCTTCCTGCACCAATTGGGTAAAACTTAGGAAAAAGGACTTGACCTGCAGGATGAGGCCACTCCTCTGAGCCAGGTAGGCATGAGCTGTAAGGGTGAGAGAATTGACCCGCTGTCTGTCCTTGGACTTGTAGTGATTACTTCTTCCACTTTTTCATCTCATCACACTTCTAAAATCCCTCGGTTTTCCTCATGGTGGGCTTTGTTACTACATTGGAAAACCTCTACCTGTTCAGCTCTATTCTTCACTCTCATGCTCACACCTATTCAATTTTAAATTTGGGGAAGCTATGGAGGCGTAAGAGAGGAGGAGGAGCAGAGGGAGCATATGTTTACAGAATCACAGGTTGGAAGGGACCGCAGGGATCATCTAGTCCAACCTTTCTGGGAAGAGCAGAGTCTAAACAAGATGGCCCAGCACCCTGTCCGGATGACTCTTGAAGGTGTCCAATGTGGCTGAGTCAACCCCTTCCCTGGGGAGATAATTCCAACGGGTGACTGTCCTCACTGTGAAAAATTTCCCTCTCGTGTCCAATTGGAATCTCCCCAAGAGCAATACATTTGACTTTATTCATCATTGACCTTTACTGTTTGTTGTGACTTGTGAATCCTTCAGTAGTTACTGGTACAGCATGTGTTCCTATGCCTCTAAGTCAGTTGAACTCCATGAAGAGAGACGCAAGTTTTCTCTTTGCATGTGGTAACAGAAGACCTGTAACAAATTCGTGCCTATAATGAATGCTGAAAAGAGTTTTTCTTAAGTACATATATAGCTAGGGTTTTGGCACAGGTTAGTAAGCTCTGTAAATGTGTTGCATATTTTGGAAAAAACACAACTATTGATTAGTTTATATTTCTATTTTTCGCTCAAGTTTTCATAGCACTGATATGAAAACCCAATGAACCAAACCTACCTATAGGAAGATTGAGAGAGTCTTAAAGAGAAAAGCATAATTTTTTTTTCATAATTTCTGAGGATCATGTGTAGTGTGAATTGTTTTGATGCTATAATCCTATTTTTGCTTTTAAATGCTCTGTAAAGAGAAATTTTATGTTCCACTTCTACAGTCCATACAATTCCTATTTCTTTCTCTGTACGTGTACTAAGAATGTTTTTCTGGTACTTTTCCTGGCATTCTCAATGAGGCAGTTGAATGCTAGTGAAAAGAAGCAACTGTCATTGTTGCTGTTTTAAAAAAAGACTCAGATTTTTCCTTAGTGTAGTGCAAGTTTTGGAAATGCATTGGGTATTTGGAACAGTGGAATTTCCATTCTCAGCAACTTTACCATTCTGGGTTATAAGGACCTCTAATTAGAAGCTTCAGTTTTTCAAAGTCAGTTCAAGAGAACAGTATTTAAAACCTCTTACATAAAAGTCTAGGATGAACTATGGAATGTGATTGATGGAATGGAATGGAATCTTCTCCCAGGTCAATAGCGATAGGATGAGAGGAAATGGCCTCAAGTTGTGTCAGGTGATGTTTAGATTCGATATTAGGAAATATTTTTTTACTTAAAGAATGGTCAGGCATTGGAACAGGCTGCCCAGAGAGGTGGTGGAGTCACTGTCCCTTAAGGTATTTAAAAGATGTGTAGATGTGGCACTTCAGGACATGGTTTTGGAGGCATGGTGGTGTTGGGTTGATGGTTGGGCTTGATGATCCTAGAGGTCTTTTCCAACCTTAATGATTCTATGACTTTATAAATCTCTCAGAGATTATAAAATACACTATATACTAATAGCCAGCATGTCAAGAGAAACAAACCTGTGATGTTATGTAAGTGGATTCCTTTTAAATTACTGAAGGAGGCTGAAAAACAGGTAGGCCCTATTGGATCTGTGATTTTTTCTTTTTTGAGTGATACAATACAAAAGAATATATTTTTGTATTATACATCAAGAGAAGTTGAGAGAAAAAGAGAAGCTAGCTGAAGGTTATGCTTGTCAGTGTGTTGAAGATAAAGCGTCCATTTAAATCATTGTAAAAATAACTTTTCATAGATACATGGAAGGTTTTCATTCTGAAAGGTGGTGGTTGGTGGAACTCTCCCAGGAGAACTCAGGATGGAGGACCAAATGTGTGATAAAGTGAAAAGGAGTGGACCTGCCAGACTTTTATTTTACATTCATTAAAGATAAACGTGATATGTATTTTCATTAAAAGAGGTGGGAATAGATAGGTCAAAGTTATTTATATGAAACGTATCATGAATATCATCCTTTTCTCATGCTGTACAAAGAACTGAAAACAGTCTTGCCTTTTTCTTGCTCTTCTACAACTGCTTCTACAACATAAAAGTTTTATGGCAGACTCCGTGTTTTCATTTTTGAACAGTAATTAGATATCAGTGAAGACTAGAATTTTCTTGTTCTATGACTGCTACTGTAAGGAAAATGTTGTATTTAATATTTTAAGTTATTTGTGCAAATCATCCATACAGAACTTACAGAGGGATTACATTTCTCTTTTGATAGCAAAGCGATAAGTTTAATTGAACCTGGCTAATTTATACCAGTAATCATGTTTTTCAGACATAATTTTGTTCCATAAGTAGTGTTGCTCTGCTTAAAATCTGTTTGTTGTGACTGAAGATGTAACAGTAAGCTATCCAGATTTCTTCATTCAGAAAGGCGTAGGAGTTGTATTGCAAGTTTCCCAGCTTCACTAAAACACTATACCCTAAGGAGTACTAGATTTTGCTTTGGCATTGCAGCCCCTGTGCTGGAATAGTTCCTGTGCTCTACCGTTGAGCACAGAGGTGATACGAGATGCACCAGGTACTTTTTGTTTTCAGCACCAGCATTTCTACTTTCAGAATCTGAATCATACACATACCAATTTTGTAATGCTGTACTAACTATAGGCATTTCACCTCAAATACAATTCTGAAAAATTACAGCCAGCTTTGTAATAGGAATTGGCAAGATTAACTGCAAGATAGTATTACACATGACTAGATACTTCTTTCTAGCCTGGAAGAGATGTCCTGTTGGGAAGACCTTCTGAGGCTTTCTGTGCCAAGGTGTCTCAGCTTAGTTTATTTATTATAGCAGCCCAAAATTATGTTTAAAATCAGGTTAGCTCCAAACAGTCCCAAATATTTAGAGATAAGAAAACAAATTTCATGTCAGTTTCTTTCTGTCTTTTTCTCTGCTCTTTGGCTTCACTGAGGAAGGATTTAATACTGTTATAGACTGGAATACCCAAACTATAAGGAAAGCAGGAAACACAGGAAAAACCAAAAAGTTAAGGGAAAAATCATAGCTAAAAGTGGACTCATATACTTAAGTAGTTGAAGAAAGTTAGGACAGACGGAGTGCAGGAAAGGGTGCAGTTTATTTGCCCAGAAACAGTGTGTTTTGTGCAAAGATGGAAAAGTTGAGTTTCGACATACTGAGAGTAGCAGAAGCAATTGGAAGAAAAGCTTCTTAATGACAACAATTCAATTTTTTAAGAAGTCTTTTTTCAGTTTGGAGGTGATGGGCTAATGATACAATTCAGTCACAAAGGAAAAAAATCAGAACTACTATATTTGGCTGAGTGAGGTTACTTCTTTTTAAACTTCTTTTCCTCATATTAGGTGACATTGCAATGCCAAAGAGCTCATAAGAAATGTCAAATAGAATCTGATTATTAATTCAGTCTTGAAAGACAATGCAAGGCATATGGAGGATGTATATATTTTTGTGTTGGCTCATCCATGTGTGCCTTTCAGCAGAAATGTTATTTGTGATTTATATGGGCAATTGCTCTCCACATAGGCTCCTAAAATCTTGTCATAGTATTAGCAGCTTTTGAGATTGTTTTGATGGGTCTTACTGCCAAATAGCTCTGAATCATTACATAAATTTAAAAAGAAGTCATTTCACTTTGTGATAGATCATTAATAAGATGATTATCAGATATTTATAATCAAACTTTGCCTGGGGGGGGGTGGGGGGGTGGGGGAAGACCAAGCCTGTAAAAATATTCTTAGTGATTTCTTTATGAGAAAGTCCCCACCTATGTTTATTATAGAAAAATAACTATTCTAGCTGCTTTGGTATTTTTGAAAATAAATTTAATACAGTCCTAAAGAGGTCTAAATTGTATTGCCTTGTTTTCAAGCTAGATGAAAATCCAAACCATTCTGAATACTAATATGAAACCCTCATACTTCCACTTCAATCCGTAGATGACAACAAAATGTCAGCTTCCTCTCATTTCGCTGGCTAGTGAATTGATCAGTTTTCATATTGGCTAAAAATACAAATTATAGATAAAAAAAAAAAATTTGGCAATAACTGCCATCTGGAAGAACACACTGAGTTTGGGCTACTGGGTTGTCATCTCTTATGCATGATACGTACACATTACAGCCAGAGATATGACTAAGGTACAAGATTCATATAGCCATTAGAGCATAAAACTCCATATGAGCTACAAAATTTCAAAGGGGTGTGTAGCTGACTGCTCTGTGCTTCTTTCCTGATGCAAGAGTGCATCTTGTTGCTTGCTTCCAAGGCTGGTCCTGTTATGCTGTGCTGGATACTTACACATGTTCTGAAATTGTAGTCTGGCTACAATACAGATAAACCTGTTGTCTATGCAGGGCAAGCAAGCAAAGCCAAACTATGTGATTGGGTTTTTAAAAAGCTGTTTTAATTTGTGTCATTGGATAACCGTTCTGAAGTAGCTTCTTTGTGAGCCATGATAATCAGAGACTTGCCAGGAGGTTGTCTTCAGACATCCAATTCTAATTCCATCTTGGGAACACTTCATCCTAAGTGGTCCTGAGGAAATTTTGTAATCAAAGCAACCTTAAAATTGTGATGTAGATGACTTAATGAAGTAGAACACCACAATAAAATACAGCTGTGATCTTTGTAAAGGACTTTGAGCAATTACACTTATGTAAAAATCAGAAATTAACTACTGTTATCTGTCACAACAAAATCTAACATCAGTTGCATGTAATTGAAATCTGTTACTGTTATTTCACTATAACCAAGTTTTGACACAAAACCTCAGGAGAAAGCCGTCATGAGATCTAGAACCCATAAAATAATTCTACTGAATTGCAAATGTTTGGGTCTAGAATCCACTTCTTCGAACTAGAAGTTACTCCTGATATTTGTCTTACTAAACCTTTCTTTTCTCTATTATCTCTAAGGTAGTGGTAGATTTATTAAAAATGGATACCCTTACCTGTTTTACAGAATCACAGAATAGTAGGGAGTGGAAGGGATCTCTGGAGATCATCTTGTCCAACCCCTCTGCTTGAGCAGGCACACCTAGAGCAGGGGGCACAGGAATGCGTCCAGGTGGGTTTTGAATGTTTCCAAGGAAGGAGACTCCACAACCTCCCTGGGCAGCCTGTGCCCCTGCTCTGTCACCCTCACAGGAAAGAAGTTCTTTCTCATATTGAGGTAGAACTTCCTGTGTTCCAGCTTGTGCCCTTTGCCCCTTGTCCTCTCATTGGGCACCACTGAAAAAAGTCTAGTCCCATCAGCCTGACACCCACCCTTTAGATATTTATAAGCATTGATGAGATCCCCCCTCAGTCTTCTCTTTTCCACGCTGAACAAACCCAGGCCTCTCAGCCTTTCCTCATATGGGAGATGCTTCAGTCCCCTGATCAGCTTCATATCTCTCTGCTGGACTCTCTCCAGTAGCTCCCTGTCTTTCTTGAACTGGGGAGCCCAGAACTGGATGCAGTATTCCAGATGTCATCTCACTAGGGCAGAGTAGAGGGGGAGGATAACCTCCCTCGACCTGCTGGCCACACTCCTTTTAATGCAGCCCAGGATACTCTTGGCCTTCTTGGCCACAAGGGCACAGTGCTGGCTCATGGTCAACCTGCTGTCCACCAGCACTCTCAGGCCCTTCTCAACAGAGCCACTTTCCAGCAGGTCAATCCCCAAGCTGTAACGGTGCCTGGGGTTGTTCCTCCCCAGGTGCAGAACCCTACACTTGCTTTTGTTGAATTTCATTCAGTTGCCCTCAGCCCAGCTCTCCAGCCTGTCCAGATCTCACTGGATGGCAGCACAGCCTTCTGGCGTATCAGCCACTCCTCCCACCTTGGTATCATCAGTGAACTTGCTGAGGGTAATCTCTGTCCCTTCATCCAGGTCATTGATGTATATGTTGAACAGGGCTGGACTCAGTACAGACCCCTGGGGAACACCGCTAGTTACAGGCCTTCAACCAGACTTTGCTCGGTTGATCAGGACCCTCTGAGCTCTTTAGAGTGGGAAATATTAAATAATTAAATTGCCCAAATTCAAGTAGTTAAAATCCATTTTCTTGAGTTTGCCTTTGGCTGAAAGTGTGTGTTTGGACATATCAGCCTTTACCTTCCATTTTTGTCTAGGTATTCAGATGCTACTGTACCTCAGTTTTCCTCCATTAAATATACTACCATATTTCTCCCTCAAAAAAACAGCCAAAGTCTCTTTGAGCAGGCTTCTAAGTTACTATTTTAGACAGATGTCTGTTCCCTTTTTTGCAACTTGAAGACTACCGTTCTTGCAGCTGCTTGTTTCTATAAAGGAACTCAAAGTCCCTTTACAACAATATTGGATGGAGAACAAGTTATTCCCAATAGCTTGAAAGCAATTTCTGGCGTAAGAATAAAAGAGGTCTGTATAATGTGAAATTCCTAAAGTGGAATTGGTGACTGTATGTTAATGTTACTATCCTAATAGAGTATGCTAATGTTATTCACAGATATGAATGTGGTAGGGTGTTACATACAGTTAGCCTACAAGAGATGCAGGAGGAAATCTTAATGACTCTTGAGAAATGAAGTATTTCAGGGAAAGTAAGCTTATTCAAAACAGAATTATTGAATTTCTCTTTTTGATTGCATTGTATGAGGCTTGCCTATAACTGTTCAGATTGTAAATTAGTCGTAAACATGTCAAAGCTAACGTCTTATTTAAATGGGTCAACAAAGTTATGTGTGTGTTTTCTGACATACAGGATTTTTTCATTAGAGTACTTGGAAAAAGGAGTGTAGATTAACTCATTATTTCCATTTCAGTGTAGCAATACAGAAATATATTTGTTGTAATTGTTGTCCTTTGTTTTTCCCTAACAATATTCTGCAAGGGTAATTTTTCACCTTAATATATGTTGCACATAAGAATTCGTTTGACAGGTACTACAAGGACCCCTCCTAATGTAGGATGTCTCTTATTAGAACTGCAGGAAATTTCCATGGCTGGCTTTTCTACAGTAAAGTAATGTATAATTTTGGTCAATACTCCCAGGATTTTTGACTGATAAGAGATATTTCATTTCTGATTGCACATTGCATACTGCAAAACAAAATTGTTTTCTACGTCCATATTCTCACATTGTCTTAATTTTGATTTAGACTTTAGTTTTTGATGTGAAACATAGATATTGCATGTGCACATTTTTTCTAATTAAGGACCTGTTTCTATTAAGAGCAGTAACCCTTCTATTCATGTATCAGGTATCCGTCACGTACCACTTGTGATACTCATCAGGTATCACTCAGGCATCATGCATCAGTCAGGTACATGAAACACAAACCTGGGTTTAGATATATGTAAGTTTTTGTGTTGGAGTTTTCTTTGGTGATTTTTTTTTGGGGGGGTTGGTGGTTTGTTTTTTTGTGTTTTTGTTTGTTTTTTTTGTTTTGGGTTTTTTTTGTGTGTGTGGGTTTTTTTCTTTTGGTTTGGTGATTTGGTTTTTTTTTGTTTGTTTTTGTTCTTTTTTTTTTTCACATCGGTTTATTTTCAGATTACTTTGCCTTTCATTTAACCCTAAGTCTAAATAGCAGTATTTTGTCTCTCCTTTCTCTCCTGGCATTGTGATATTCCACAGTAAGAATACTGGAGAAAACAAAAAGGCATGGTTTTTAGTATTTTATAAGAACTATCTCTTTGGGTTTAACTGACATTAATCCAAAATAAGAAAATGTTTTACCTTATTAGAAGATATTTAAAATGCAGAAAGGATTTTATTTCATTTTGGTCTAGTCAAACAGAAATGAAGTGACTCTTAAGAAGTAGCTTATTGATTTGAACAGTTGTGTAGCTATAATCATGTAGAAAATATTACATCATAAAATATATTATGTCTCCACAGAAAAGAAATTGCACTGGGATCTCTGAACTGGTAAAGAGAGTTCATTAGAAATAATGGACACTTTTCCTGAAAATTCTGACTCTCCTGATTAGTTTTGCTGCTTTCTGTATATTGGTACTGCCTCAAAGGTATGAATTACTGGGACTTCATAACAGACAGAATCTAGATTTTTACAGCTTCTAATAAAAAATTTCTATCTTCTGCAGTCTGGTATGGCTGTGAATACTAAATGTTGAATTCAATATATAAAGCTTCAAAACAATCCTTAAAAGTACTAACCTGAGTTTGTTACTATTAAGCAAACATTTGAAAATTTTATAGACATGCTTGCAGACTTCTCAGGATTCTTAAATGTTTTTTATTTGTAAGAAAAGGTAATAAAGTTGTTCATTGTGATATTGTTCTACCAACAATGAAGGTATCTTGCAAGATATGTTGGTGCACTAGTGGTATCTTATGCCTCTAGATATTGTACCAGAGTGTTGCATTTAAGGAGCACAGAGTTTTTCTGAGCTAGGGCTACAGGAAAACTTTCAATTCACAGGAAGGGGATCACATCAGTGCAACCCTTCCCTAACTTCTCTTGTCTTATTTATAAACTTTAGAGACAAAAAATTAAGAATAGCCTGATATTTCCACAATTTTTAACTAGTCTAATAAGGATTTATTTTTGGATGTAGTGAGAAAGATGGTTTTGTTTTCATTCTGAAGCATTGGTAAATATGCCAGTCATCTTTAATTAATATTTTCTAGGAAATATTTAAAGGACTGGTAAATTAAAAAATACTAAAGAGAAAGGTAGACTGACAGTCCAACCCAATATAAATTGCAGCTTATATCTAACTAGAGATGGGCAGCAATCATTAACAGGTCTATTAAATACACTACTCTAAAAACATATTTCATTCTTCAAGTTCATTTAAAAAAATAAAATATTAAGGGGAACCAAAACCAGTCTGTCTATTCTTTGCAATTGCATTGTTCTGAGTAAGAGTGTATTCACTAACTTGTCAGAAGATCAATTATTAGAAAATAAAAAATATTCATTTAGAAAAAATTTAGAGATTAACTAGAATTTATTTTTGGTATTTTCGGTAAATTGCTCTATCTCAAAACTTTAAGGAATTCATAAAAAGATGTGAATTGACTGGGGTTTTTTACCTGGAAAATGTTTCTCCTACTTAAAAAAAAGATTTATCCTTAGAATCTCCTTAGAATATCCTTAGAAAAGAATATCCTTAGAATGAAGCCATTCTTATCTGCACAGATCTGGAAATAAAAGTGAGATGTTTAGGGAAAGCAAAGCAGTTTAATTTCAGGCTGAAGATATTATTCTAAGAATTTTATGTATGAGTTAAAATAAAGTAGAGGCATAATGAATTCTGCTGGATATTACAGTGAAGGTTTTATCTAATCAGACAGAATAAACTGCTAATAAAGTTGTGCCTTGAATAGTCTGCCTCATATCCTGTATAATTTCATGTGAGCTATAAAAGATGCAGCTGAAGGAAGGAAATCAGGATCAACAATTAATCAACAGTAAATGCAGATAAGGGGGCAGTAGGTGACATCTGACTCTGTTGGGACTGCTTTGCATTGCTTTCCTTGGTTACTTCACTGTAGCTGGACTAATCTTTATCAATGTTTACTCATCACTAGAGAAATGTACTTTTTTTTTTCCTAGGTCACAATGACCTTTAAGAGTCTGATATTAACAGTATTCACCCTAGATCTTATTTAAATGAATTATTGGGAAGGTATTTTGGAGATCAGATTTGAGAAAGGAAGGTGCAGTTTGACATGTAATCCTGTATATGTAGTTAATGTTGGTTTCCTTTTGGTTGTGAGAATATAATTGTGTTAAAAAGTGCATGAATTATGTAGTTATTGCCAATCCTAAATCTAAACTTCTGTGTCTTTAAGAATCTCTTTCAGGTTGGGCGAAACAATAATTTCCAAAAGTAAACAACAACCACATCCAATTTCCACTTTAAGACTTATATGTAGAAGGAGGACACTTGCAAATTACGGCATCGGAATTTGCCTTTATCCCTGGCTGCCGGTTCTAGCCTGGATTCACCATTCTGCTGCCTTTCTTATACCTGTTTTTTAGGAAATTAAAAAAACCCAACCAACCAACCAACCAACCAAAAAAACCCTAACAAAACAAAACAAAACCCAAACCAAAACTCTCCAACACCTATGGATACCTTTTCCATGTAAATCAATCTTCAAGACACTTTTCAAGCATTTGATTTTTTTCAAAGAGAATGGAAAGTTTCACACAAAATTTGATTATATTTTTTAACATTCACAACTAGGTGAAAACCCAGATTTGCTGTTCTAAGGCTATTGTAATAAAATGCTTTTACCAGATCGAAACTTACAGGTAGAAGAAACCCAACAAAACCCACACTAAAAAGCAGAGTCGCCTCATTTATAACTCTTAATTTTTACCTTGAAATCTTCTTACATCACTCAGTACCAGATAAAGAACCTTCTATAGCCAGAAACCATCTCCGTATGTACCTACTTAACAGACAGCTATCAGGTCACCTTCTGTTGCTAAGATAAATAGCAGAAAGAACAGCCCAAATACAAATCAATAATACTATGTGTACCTCTGGCACAAGCTTTGCGGTGAGCTCAAATCACTTTTGAAGTACTAACAGATCATACTTTACAAAGTACCTTCGCAACTGGAAGTGCTGTTAAGACTCTGTAGATCAGGTCATGCTGATCACTATAAGTTTGGGAAACCAAGGAAAGACAGCCTGGAATTTGCAGGGGTTTTATTATTTCTCATTGAAACAAACTGCTGATTGTGTGGAAATTTCAGAGTTTTTTAAGGGGGAAAGGAAATAATGCTAAATGTGGAAACCCGAGGATGGGGAACAACCCTAAGATTATTTCTCCCATTTTCCAGAGGGCTGCCCTAACCAGCTATGCTCGAGTCATCATTTCTTCTTCATCATGACTAAAGTAGGTATTTTACAGAGAACAGAAGAGCATTTCACCAGGTGAAAATATCTTGCCAAAATTTCCTAATGGTCTGTTCAGGAGGAGTTAAGGATCTGAATTTTGAGGGGGGTTGAAATTGGGAGAATAATACATTTCTAAGGAATTAGTTTTCTGGTAGTTTTGTATATCTGGTTCCACACAGATTTTCCTATTCAATTCTGTGAATACTGCTGGGATGACTGAAATAATGCTTTTTTTAAAAAGAATAAACAATTTCCACATCAGACATAAAAAGTGGGAGCTTTTCTCCATATCAATATTTATTTTTCTTTACCTAGGAAGGGAACCTGTGAAAACAAGCCCTCAGGTGACATTTTTGACAGCATGTAGTTGGAGAGAGCGTCTCCTACTTACCAGATCCTGTTTCTTGTCAGAATGATTACTGCAAATGCATGCGTTTCTATTTCTACCAAAGGTCATTTCTTCCCTGACATTTTTTTCCCCTTCCTAATGCAAAGTTAAGTCAAATGAATTTTTCAATAGTTTTTCATTCTTATGTTAGTGAGATTATAAAGGTTATTAGCTTTAGGGAAATTAGCATGGAATAGTGACTGCCTCCTGTTGTGCCTGCTCTAATCTGTTGTTAAATACTGAAGTTTTTATGCTTGGAGTATTAGTGCAAGACTTCACTATGTTCTTAAGGCTGTTAAAGACAGTGAGGAGAGTCAATATTCTCCCTGTTTTTCCACAAACCTTGACAAATATCTGCCTGCCAGTGGAGTTCTGAGTGCAGTTGTTGGGTTTTTTTGGTTGGTTGTTTTAAGAACATCCTTAAGAATTGAATTTAAATGACCAGGATTGACAGAAAATAATAAGCCTTTAGTAAAGGTAATCCTTAGCTGACTGATGATCCCAGATGTCAGGTGAAGGATGTTGAATTCTGTGGCTACTTTTGAAAAAACTTCTGTGAAAAACAAAGTGAAAATTGAAGTTCCCCATGGATCCATTTTGTAGTATTGTAGAGCTCCTGTCATTTCCATTCACAATTAAAAAAAAAAAAACAACAAACTGTAGGATTAGATGTGCTTACTAAATCATCTTCTGTGTTAACAGCCTCGACTACAAGTTTATACTTAATTTATTGCTTTTTGGAGTTGTCAGAAATGCATTGTTATTCCTAATAAAGGCATTTTAGTTACAAAATGGGGAAAACATACAAAACAGGTTGATTGTTCTGTGTAATTTTCATGGCAATGTGGTATACATACCCATATGGCTTATTTGCTATTGCTACAGTGAAAGAAATAGTCCAATGTTGTGTATATTAACCCAAAAATCTGAGTTCAAAAATCCCCCGTTTTCGGAATAAAAATATTGAATTATTTATTGTCCTTTGCTTAAGAAAGGGAGAAATATAGGTAGAGATCCCATTCTCAGAAATGTTTATGTTAATTCCCACTTTCACAAGAATTTTCCCTAATAGATATTGTGGATTGTCAGCTCTGCATGATCAGCAGAGCAGAGAGTCAAACTTGGAAATAGAGAGAAGAAAAATTTCCATAAGAGAATGTATAATATTTAGAATTAACAGGTATTTAAGATTACTTTGTTTTGAATTTTTGAATTAGTAATAAAGTATTTTATGTTGTCATTATACGTTTGTTTATTAAATTGGAGGAACAGAAGTATCTTGGATTCTTTTCATTCAAAACCATCAATTTTTTGAGCTGAAAATAAAAAAATCAAACATAGACCTATTTAAAAGTGTTTGAAGTCTATGTGTTTTGGGAGTCCTGAACAAAACCACCCAGAGAGGTGGTAGGTGTCCCATCCCCAGAAACATTCAAAACCAAGGAACCAAAAAATCTTTTGCTTGCTTTTTTTTTTTTGTATTTTCAACTTTCAGTAGTAAAACAGCGTAGAAGTCTGTGATTTCTTTCTAGTGTGATGTTGTTCTTTGGTTTTAGTACAGAAAGGATTTTCTAATGAGATCTGAGTTTAGAAATGAACATGAAAAATTGGTACTAATTAAAGACTTTTCTAGGCCTATCTCTTGTCTAAGTTCTTACAGTATTTCCTTGGAAGTCTTATGTCTCGCAGTGTTAGCCCCACATTTTCTGCAATACCAATGTGATACTTGTCAATTTTTTAATAATGAATAACAAAGTATCAGAGAAAAGTTTTAAAATTTAGACCACAAAGATGCAAAAGACATTAATATTTCCTACATATTTCTTCTTAACTTTCTTCATTAAATGAAACGTGTTGAACATATGAAATACTGGATATAACTCCACTGCAGAAACCTTTGGTTTGTAAAAAATTTCTCACTTCTTTGCTACTCCAGAGTTGATTCTGTTGATGAGTTTTATAAATATGCCAGAATGCCACAGTGAATTGGTTCCTTGTACGCAGTCCCATACCATCTGTTATTTTCTACTATTCCTACATATCATACAGTGTAATACATTTGGAAACTGCTGAAAATTGGTATCATTGCACCAGAGATCTGTTAATTAAACATATTTTGCTCTCCTGTCTGTTTATGGGTTCATTCCGAGTGGTGTCCACTAAAGAGAAATATGTGGCATTGACATTTCTGCTACTGCTACTGTTTTAGTAATTCACAGTTTTTGATGAGCAAAGCTGAAGTTGTGCCTGGGGAATTAATATAATTTATAATCTTGCCTATGTGTTCATGTTTTTCTGAGGTTTCTTCCATTGAACTGCATTCTATTTGACCATTTTATTAATTTTTATTTCCAGGATTGAAAGGTATTAGAATATATTGCATAAACCCAATTTATATTTAAAGTGTATTGATTTATAGATTCAGTGCACATGTATTGCATCAGACAGATTTACACACACTGAGATTTACGTGTGCAATACATTTATAAATACAGATAATAATACAGAATTTTCCACACATATTCATGAGTTTATGGGGAGTTTTTCATTAATCTTATTCAGGTGTTTTTCTAAGATTTTAGCATATTTTACTCTACCTCTTGGGATTGATTTATACATACCAGGCTTCTTTTAGCTTTTTCTTCAGTGAAAATCCATATGTAAGAGAATTTTCAGGCATGCAGCATCTAAAAAGCTTGACTGCATTTTGTCTGCTGGCTCCCAGCTTCTTTACAGTTCGTTGACACAAGAATAGAAATTACATTTATACTCTTCCACATGAAAATATGGAGCATGGCTAGGATAAACCAGAAGGAGGAGATTAAAGAAATCCAGGGGTTTTTATCACTCCCCCTTTTAAATGCTTATTCCATGTCCTTTTTCATAGAATTGTAATTCTTTTTTTCTTTGTTACTCTTGGTTAATTTCCTTTAGCTGTTATGCCCTACATGGTATACCTTGATTTATGTAAGAATGTTATTTCTAGTAGGTAAAATCTTTGAAAATTATTCCTATTGCAATTTTATACTCATTTGCAAGTTGACTGGCAACTAATGTGACACTGGAAAAATTCTGATTGATGAGTACTACATTGTAGGTAGAGGTATTTTAAATATCCGGAAGGAAGTCTCAATACTTCAGATTTTGATCTAGAACTGATCAAAATTTTTATGGGAAGCTTTTGAAACTCTGTCATCCTTTTAGGAATCCCATCCTCTCCCTCTCGATAACATATTTTCTCCTTGCAAAAGGAAAATGTACTGAAAGAAATTATAATGATATGCCAGTGGTCTGGTTTTCTTCCCCTGTCCTAGAGCTTTGGTTAGTTCATAATTTTTCTTCCTGTTTATTGTGACAACTTCTGATGTACTGCATAATCTTCCTTTACTGTGTAACTGTAGCTGGCTACACATAGCTGATGACTTTTTCCCATCTTATCTGTTAGGAAATAATGTCAGAGTAACAACTTTTTCTTGTTCACAGTGGTTTGGATTGTCTCCTCTCCCTGAACTACTTCAGAGCAGATGAATTAACTTAGAAGGTGGTGATTTTATACACTCCAAGGAGTCTAGTAAAGGCTGAGCAGCCTAATTCTAGTATTATCTGATAACCCAGATGCATGATTATGTATGTTCTAGTCGTGCTGGCTGGTGAAGCCTTAATTTCACGCTCAGCACTTTTTTTTCTACCACTTCTAGACATGAGCAGACTATGGAACGTAACTAATTTCTCTGAAAACCCTTCTATGGTGTACTAAATATTGACAGTTCTCAGGTTGCTAGTAAATTTGTTCAGGGAGTAAATCTGAATCATATGTTAGTTTCAACAGTAATAATGAAGTCTAAATGGCTGTGTGTGTCTTGTAATTAAATATTACCCCAAGTTAACCAACATACCTATAAATCATGATTGTTTGATTCTTATTTTGAATATTTTTCAGTCTCATATGCTTAGCTGTGCTGTTTTGGATTAACATGAATCCCACTAAATCAGAATTGTTTCAGAATTTTAAGATTTCATCATGCTTTTCCTAATATTGTCTTAGCTCTGCTATTCAGATTATTTTAGATAGTCGAGTTACTCTAACACATTTCTAAGTGAAAATATATTTCAGAGACAGTGTATTTTTTAGAATATGCACTGTAACATATTCTAAATAAGAATTACCAGGCAAGCTACAGTCTTTATCTAATTTCATCCTTCCTGATCAGCATAAGAGGCCAGCATACTCTGGCCTCTTAGAAACATGCTGCTGCAAAGGCATGATAACTGTAGATCATAGGAACTACTTTAGAAAGTTTTGAATGATTGTGTTGTAACCTGAAGTATGCTAACGATTACATCACTTTTATTGCAGTAGCTTGTATCAGTTTTCAGTAAATATTATTTTCAGAAGTAAAGGGGCTTAATTTTTCTGCTGCTGTTTAAGTGCATTAACTATGAGAGGCCAATAACCAGTCCACTAAATCACAGATGGTACTCTAAAAGCAAAATAAGAGAGTCAGGGCCCAAGGGTAAAACGATCTCTTCTGGGTGAGAAATCTAGTGAATATAACAAAACTAAGGTTTTTAGGTAGATATTATTGTGACTCAGTTGTTTGGGATTTTTTTACATTTTTGATACTTGTTGTGTCATATAATTAATATGCTTATGTGCTACGTAAAATATGTAAACGCATGTTTTTAATTTGGCACTATTTTAAGTGACCTAGAAAGTGATGGAACACAAACTGCAGAAAAATACAGTATTGCACTTAATGAAATTGAGACATAACAGAAGGTCTCAGGCTTAGTTTTCCATTTCATCTGAAGAATTACTGCTGTTAATTTCTCTTTTCCACCAAATAAATATTAGGAAAACAAACCAAAATTATCACTGTCTTATATATATAATCCACATCTTCAATAACCTACTGAACTTGTTCTTGAAAATAAATCCTGAAGTAACTTTTTTTCATCTGATGATTTGCAGGGGTCAAAGCTGTGGTAAGTGCAAGGGAATGGAGGTATGGAGTAAACTTCTTGTATTATTTGCACTAATATATAACACCTATTTCTGCTTAATGATTGGACTGTAACCTGCCAAAGGCTAATTATTAAGATCTCTGTATATATAATGTATTATGCATGGTACTCTAAAGAAAATGTGTCATACTTCAGAAATATATTTTGTCTTAGAAATGTAAATAGGTAAACTAGTAAAGTGCAAAAAAAAAAAAAACCTGGGACTTTTTTCTTGAGAGTGTATATAGATTCCATGCATGCAAAGATGCTACATGCTAGTTAAATTCCCAGCATTATAATAATTTATTTTAAGTCTTGTGTTTTGCTGAAGTAGAGAAAGGTTGCTGATAAGCAAATTCGGAAAAGGCCATAATTTTATCATTGTAATATATTATTTGATTCATTCGTGATTTAGAATTCTAATGCTTTCTTCTGGCACGGAGGCCCAACTGTATTGTTAAACACAAGAGCAAAACCCCCATTTCAGAACAGAATAACAATAGTTATTCCTCTTAGGAAATTATAACATACCTTATTGATGTTTCATTACATTGGTATAAGTACAAACAGTCCTACTGAAACTAATAGCTAGTCTAGATTTACACTAGTGAAATGGTGCCCAGACTCTGGACCAATGCCTAGTATTAGCTCATTAGCAAAAATTCATGCATGTATTTTGATAGCAAAAGGCTTGAGGTGGGAAAGAAGGCGGATGAAATCGTATGCACTACCTTTTTAGGGATGCACATGCACTACGTAACGGGAGTAGAAGTAGCATACAATGTAAATTGCTGCTTTAAATTCTCTCTCATCTTCCATGACCTATTATTCACAATGGAAAAATTGAATGTTGGTGTTAGAACAAGGAAAGTTTTCATAAACATTTTGCTATGTAAATAAAATCAGGAAGTTTTGTTTCTTTTATCAAAGAACATAATTTATAATTGTTTGATACAATCTAAAAATTTACTTTCAGACTGTGACCACACACAAATAACACAGTTTCCAACAGAGACATATTCCAGATTAAGAGTCAGAGATTGGCAGTTTTCAATTCATTATATTTTATAGAGATATTGCTTCTGTATGCACATGGATTTGAAAATTTCAGCGTGATTAATAACTTATAAATACATTAATAACTATCTAAACACCTTGAAAGAGCATGATGAGAATTATGAAACTGAGGTCCTGATTCAAGGAAGCCATAAAACATGTGCTTTATCTCACTGAATATTAAACCTAAAATTAAGCCTGTATTTGCATGCTTGTCCAACTGAAGCTTAAATGAACGTGGCAAGTCCCTTTAGAGAAAGCAGAAGTGTGTTTGACTGCCATATACCAAAAAGGGAAGCTATTAGAGGAGTTAAAGCACAAAGCTAGGAGAGAGAAAAAAAAGCAAAATTGCATCACTAAAAGAGAAGCCTGTCAGACTAAATAAGGTAGAGAGGATGCTGATGAAGCAGCAGCTCTTCTAGTAAAATAAAGGACAAATAACGAGGAGGTAAATCCTCATGAGGTGTGGCAAAACTTGTTTACATAGTAACACCAAACTTTCTAATCCTTTTGTAGTGCAGGTGCAATGATTATAAAAAAAAAGGTATACACAGGTTGTCTAATAGTTTCCAAAGGGAATAAGATTCATTTGCCCATAGACTGGGATGACCTTTTAGATCCCAAGTGTGAATGTTAATAGGTTTCCTCATTAAAAAATGTCATTAAAATCAAAATCTCACTGAAAATTATTAACTATGCTATGATAATGCTGAGTTCATACAGAAATAGTAAATATTTTATTAATCCAGTGAGAATAGCTGTTGATCATGTTGTGTCAGACCTCCAATGAGAGTAACAATAAGTTCACTTTAATTCCATATTCATAGAATCATTATGGTTGGAAAACACCTTTAGCTAGGATCATCAAATCCAGCCGTCAACCCAACACCCCCATGCCTTCTAAACCATGCCCTGAAGTGCTGCGTCTACACGTCTTTTGAACACCCCTAGGGATGGTGACTCCACCACCTCTCTGGTCAGCCTGTTCCAATGCCTGACCACTCTTCCAGTAAAAAAAATTTTCCTAATATCCAATCTAAACCTCCCTTGATGCAGCTTGAGGCCATTTCCTCTCAGCCACCTGAGCACACTGCTGGCTCATGTTCAGCTGGCTGTTGACCAGCACCCCCAGGTCCTTCTCCTCCAGGCAGCCCCCCAGCCACTCCTCCCCAAGCCTGTAGCGTTGCATGGGGTTGTTGTGACCCAAGTGCAAAACCTGGCACTTGGCCTTGTTAAACCTCATACAACTGACCTCAGCCCATCGATCCAGATTCACCATTCTACAAATAGAGAAATGTTAAATAAGCATCCTGATACATACGCCTTTTGCACTACCCTTTTGATGGCTTTTTTGAGTGGCCCAAGCTCAGACAGATTGTCCACGCTATTTAGTTCTGTAGGATATGACAAGTCCTTTGCATCAGGGAAACCTCTTTTCTACAGAAGGGTGTGGAATTTGGTAGTGGTAATGGTTGTCTCACGCTTGTCTGATCCAACAGGCAAACTGTGTCTCTTTGTGAGGCAGAGCGCAGTATGTGGGTTGTATGGGTTCACACAAAAGGTTCAGGTTTAGCATACTTCTCATGCGCTTGCAAATCCAGTCATACCGTGGCCTGTTCTGTGCACTGCAAAAATTAATCTTAATATGCTTATATGGTAGCTAATGTTAACTCTATACCCAGTGTACGCTTTTGTGATAGGAGAAGAATTATGGCTGGAAGAGCCATACCAGTTATATTTGTGGAGTTGGAAGACCAGTTGTTAGCCACGATGGCATTCCACTTACCTGTAACAGCAGACTTACTGCCAAGCACAGCAAAAATGAATCAGCTTTACAGTGGAAATTACAGTACTTCTAAATAAACATGACATTTTTTTTCCCGTAATGGGAAACAATGTATTTAAGGGCTCAGGCAAAAACATTTGTTCCTTTGGGACAGTTACAGGCTTTGTATCAACATATGTTAACTGACAAATTGCTAGTACCTGAATGAAGGAAGGGAAAGAATACCGTGCCCCTTTCATTGCTAAAGAAGAGGGTGCAATTTGGTCCAGAATCTTACCATACCATTTTATATATAATCAGTTATCCTTTACACTGTACAACAGATGGAGAGAGTATGTTTTGAGTTGATGTGTGGGTACACATAAATAGCCAGAGCCTTTTCCATTTTATAAGATTTCCTAGAGGCTGACCTTTTAGTGCAATGGGATCACTGATGTACTTAGGATTAAATATTTAAGAACCTTGCTGGATTGAGAAGTTGGACCTTTCCTTGAGGGCAAGCAATGGTTTCTTGTTCACCATGTAAAGAAGTCTATTTCCCTACCACTAAAATAATTATTAAAGAAATCTTGCTGTGACTGTTGTTATATTTTCTAATCCTAGTGGATGCATTAGAAATTGACCACAGTAAGTCCTGTATTAGAAATTGTCCCCATACTGAGTTACCATGCTGTTAGCTAAAATGGTTTAATCTTCTGCCACAGCAATTTTTTGTAACTTTCTTATTGTTGCTTACTTCATATGTTAGATGCAGGGTTCACTTATACTTTTATGGTTGATAATATATCCCTCTCTGGGACGTAATAGACATTACTGCAGTTTCAAACCAAGGAATGAAAGACTTTTGTTTGTTCCAACTGGTTACTTCATGAGATTTTTTCAAACAACTGTTTAAAAAATATACAAATAATAAAGGAAACCAGGAAGCTTGTAACAAGAAATTTAAGGTCTATTCAAAAGAAACATTCCGTATAGATAACTAAAGAGATAATAGAGCTCATTTTCTTTTGAGTCGACCCAGACAATCAAAGGATCATTTATTCAGAAAACAGTCTTTCTCTAAACTCATTTGAACTTGTCAGAAGGTTCACAAATCTATTAATTCTGTAAGTGTAGTCTGTGGACATTCAAACTCCTAACGCTGGTGAGAGAATGATTATAAATGAGAATGATTCTCAGCTCTTCAGTACAAGAGACATGGACGTACTGGACAGAGTCCAGCGAAGGGCCACAAGGTTGATTAAGGGACTGGAGCCTCTCTCCTGTGAGGAAAGGCTGAGATAGCCGGCACTGTTCAGCCTAGAGAAGGCTCAGGGGAGATCTTATCAGTGTACATAAATATCCGATGGGAGGATGCAAAGGGGATAGAACCAGGGTCTTTTCAGTGGTGCCCAGTGTCAGGACAAGAGGAAAAATGAGCACAAACTGAAGCACAGGAGGTTCTGTCTGAACATCAGGAAGCACTTTTTTTTTTTTTTTTTTTTTTTTTTACTGTAAGCACTGGCACGGGCTGCCCAGGGAGGTTGTGGGGACTCCCTCCTTGGAGATATATCAAAAGCTGTCTGGATACAGTCCTGGACAACTGGCTTTAGGTGGCCCTGCTTGAGCAGGGTGGGTGGACCAGATGACCCTAGGAGAGACCCTAGGAGGTCTCTTTTAACCTCACTTTTTCTGTGATTCTGTGATAAAGACACACATCAAATGAAACTCAGGGAAGGGTTCAGTTGATAGAGCCACTTAAGCAGGCCATACCTCTAATAGCACTCTCAGATTATAGAGACATTGCAGAAGTTATGAAATCTGTTTCAGGGGGACTCTGGTCACTGTTGTGTTTCAAGGCTTTTATTATTAAATAGCAATGGAAGTTCAGAGTAAATTATGTTGGTATTTATGTCACTGGAGTTGAAAGCAGTATTTGGCCCACACAGAATTAAAATCTATTTTGTGCGGTATTGCCTTATGTTATTGCAGCAGACATTCAAATACCGGATAACCAACAATAAACCCTCAGAGATTTTTTGAGTTGTAAAACTCTCTGGACAGTTGACTCCCAAACAAGCTACATCTCCTTCTGAAAAAGGAAGATAAGTTACTCAAAGTTATACTGATTTCAACAACACTACACAAATATGAGTGAAGGAAAGATTTGGCCCATGGAAAGAGCTGTAACACAGATGAATAAGTTTAACAAATTTTTTTTCAAAGGCTTATCCTGGTGCAATAGCTTGTCTTTAATTTTAACTCTCCAAATTTAAAGAGCAATTTAAACCAGAATAATAGAAGCTAGAGGGGAAAGACACCTATTAGATCATTGAGTTAATCTCCTGCCACTACACAAATGTTCTCCATTGTACATTTTCAAGTATTTTGTCCAGAATTGTTCTTAAAGTCAAAAGTAACGGGGCTTCCACCATCGGAGACTATTAGGATTTTCTGGTTGATCGCCCTCAGGACATTTTTCAGATGTAGTCTTTTCCTTTTTATAATTTAATTCATGTAGTTCTGATGTTTTGAGAAAACAGTGGGAGGCGTAATAAAGAACCTTTATTGCCTGCTTTCTACTCACAACCCAGAAGGAAAGAGTAGCTACAGCTTTTGGAGCAATGCAGCTTTTCCTGATCCAGTAGAGCTGCACTGAAGGTTCAGCGCCACCCTCACAGATACTCAACACAACCTACACCCTGTTATGCTCAACACAGAGTCCTACCTTCTGTTTTTTTTTTCACTGTACTGCTATCTCCAGAAGCTCTTTCATCTCATCTTTTTCTTTCACAGACAGAAATGTTCCTTTTCTTTCTTGCTGTTTTGTAAACATGTCAAACCAAGTGGTGAAGATCTCTCTCATTTGTTTCATAGCCTGACACCCCTGAACTTTTTGTTTCTTTGCTCCTTCTCACACAGATAATTTTTTTCGTGTACTGTCAGTTTTCTTTCCCCAAATTCTTAGATATTTTCTGACTGATAGTTGTCGCAATTTTTTTGTTTTCTGCTGTTCCTCTGCAGTGACCTACTCCATTTACTTCTCAGTTTCTTCTGCTGTTATCTTTGTCTGTTTTCTCTTGCCCTCTGTTATTCCTTTGTCCCCTCTATTCTCTTTATTTCTACTTTCCAGTTGCTCATCCACATCTCCCGCTGCAGCTTGGAGAATTAGTTCCTTTTTGTTAATTTCTTCTGTGCTGTTTCTGCATAAAGAGAGTTGCAGAGGGAGGAACATGGTATTCTGAGGTGGAGATATTTCAGTTCAGCCTGTTGAAGCTTTTTTACTTCATAGGACATTCTTAAGCAGTGATTAGATCTGAGCTGGTAATGAGTTCAATCACCTGGCACACAGAGAAGAATTAGGTTCTGGGCCCAACACAAAAGATTGTAAGATGTAAAATATAAAAACATTCATAAAACTAATGAATTTTATATAATTTTGGTAGTGAAAAATTGCCCTACTACCATATCGGTACTCATGCTTTTGCTGCCTTTCAGGTCCTACAGGGGCTTAGGCTGACCATTAAGTTTGGAACAGCTTCAAGAGGAGGAGCTGACAGACTCCAGGGCCTTCTCTGTTGTAGAAACTGAAAAGCTCACGTGGCGTTTGGGCAGAGTAAAGAATGTTATCTGGATCTTACATAGGTAAGATGATAATCATTGGATTACAAGGTAGCCCTTTTAATGGGTGGCTCTTTCTCTGAGAGGTTGGTATTTTGTATTTGCTAACTTAGGTGGCTGTCTGTTAACTGTTCCTTTTTTTAGATTGTTTACAAATGGAGTCTAGAAACCTGGCATTGGGTCTTGGGGTTGTGTTACGTTCTGCAGAGCAAGTCAGCTAAAACCTAGTGCTGCCATGTTTCTTACTGTGTGGTATAAATTTGTTTCTTGATCCATAATCAGTTACTGCAAAAATGGCGGTGATTAAAAAAACATATCTGAGAAAAACAAGTAGGGCAAATCCTGTAATGAAGGAGAAAAAACAGTTAAGAAAGTTGATGGGTGGGACAAGAACCCAAGAATTATGGCACATGAAGACTAGAACATATTGATGGGTGGAGATGTCCAAAACTTGACTGACTAATGTTTGGAAGAATAAGAAAGTGACTTTATTTTGGAAAGTTAAAGATATGTTGTGTATCTTAGTCAGATAGAGTATTGACCTCTGGAAGTGTTCATGCTGAGTGGTTTATCTCAAATTACTTTGCTTAATGTTTAGCCCTCATCCAAGTTCATGTATAAAAGACCATTAGTTTTGTAACATCTATTCTTTCTGTAGTTTCCAAAACTATGACATGATGGTTATTTTACTAGAAAAATGGAAAAGAATGATTAAGTCATGTTTAACATATCAAGAAGAGCACCCTTTTTTCTGAAGTTGAACTAGAAAGAGACTCCATTTTCTGTCATTACTCAGCAATACTACATTTCTTTGCATACAGTACGCTGCAGGCTGTCATGTAGCAGTATTTTTGGCAAGAGTAAGATATAGGTTTGGTTACTGACATACTACAAACTAAGATTAGATAAAATATAGATGTACAAATAATTATGCTTTATAAATAAACATATAAGTATGTTTAAATGACCCCATAATTAGCTAGTGCAAGAATAAATAAAGGCATAAAAGTTTTGCAATTGCAGCATATAACTGAAAAGCACAAAAAACCTAATTACTTGCAGCTGACATGACACAAGAAACATTCTAATGTGATCTGAGACTATGAATAGACAGGCTGATAGACACATCGTTAGACTTATATTAGGAAAAAAATTGATTAAATCTGGAAAAAAAAAAATTGTCACTATGCAGAACTTGGCTTACAGGGTGTCAGGGCCCTGGGAGAACCCACAAGCACTAGTTGCCCTGATCAACATCAGTGGAGCCACAAATCCTCAACTTTTTGGTCCAGGAGCTCTTTTCAAGCTCAGGTCTGTGTCCCTAGTCCTTGCCTGAGCTATGGAGTATGTAGCCCTGTGCCAAGCCTCGTTCCATGCTGGTCTTGATGTTTTTGTTGGATTTACAGCTTGACCTCAGCCCTGACTGCCACCTGACATTTGTGTGATGATCGCTGGGCTGAACCTGTTACTGTCACCAATCCTGCTTGGTCCTGTGGGACTGCACACTTGTAAGCGAAGTCCCTACCCCAGCCTGTGCCAAGGTCACCTTTGCTCATCCTCCCTCATGTAGCAGCCCTGGTCTTGCTGCTCCATGACAGCCGACTCCACCCGTCACTTTCCTGCAGCTGATGGCTATGCTTTTGCTAATGAAGTCCAGTATGAGATTTGTCTTCACTGCTGAAAAGGTGCATTGCTGGCTTATGCTCAATTTGTCTACCAGAACCTTTCAGATTATTTTATACAAAGCTACTTTGTAACCGCTGGGCCCCCAGCCTATACTGTCATAAGGGGTTTTCTCATCTCACATGCAAGACTTTACATTTGCCTTTGTTGAATCACAGAATCACAGGATCCCAGGTTGGAATCCTGTGATCATCTAGTCCAACCTTTCTAGGAAGAGCACAGGCTAGACAAGATGGCCCAGCACCCTGTCCAGACGACCCTTGAAAGTGTCCAATGTGGCTGAGTCAATCACTTCCCTGGGGAGATTATTCCAATGGGTGACTGTCCTCACTGGGAAAAGTTTCCCTCTGGTGTCCAATCGGAATGTCCCCAAGAGCAACTTGTGTCCATTCCCCCTTGTCCTCTCCATGTGACTCTCTGTAAAAAGGGAGTATCCATCTTCTTTGTAGCCACTCCTTAAGCACTGGTACATGGTGATGAGATCCCCTCTGAGCCTCCTTTTCTCAAGGCTGAACAAACCCAGTTCTCCCAGCCTATCCTCGTATGGCAGCTTCCCAGTCCTTTGATCTTCATAAGTCCTTTGAATGACTTTATGAAGTCCTTTGACCTTCATAAAGATCCTGTCAGCCCACTTTTTTTATCCATCCAAGACCTCTCTGAATGGCATGCCAGCCCTCTAGTGTAGACCAGTCCACCAAGTCTGATGTCATCTGCAAACATGATGCAAGACCCTTTTGTTTCACAGTCCAGGCTATTAATGAAGACTTTAAACAGTATTAACACCAACATGAAAACTCGAAGAACATCACTTGTAACCAGCTGTCAGACTTCATTTGCAACTGGACTTTTAAAAACTAAGAGTCTAACCTAATGGAAGAAACAATTTTCTATGGATGAATCTAAAATTCTCATTTGTGACTTTAGGAATTATTAGAAAGCTAAAGCCTGCAGTACAAATGGTCCTGCAAGTGGACAAAGAAAATGAATTCACAAGCTGTAGCTACAATGTTGGAAATTAGGTGGATCTGAATACCCCTCTGCCAAGCTGAGACAATACATGTCTCTACTTTTGCCTTGTTTCTCATTTTATATTTTGGAAAGGTAGTGTGCATGGGAAATAGACAGGCATCCAGCAATTTTTCTTACACTGATAGCTTTGAAATGTCTTAGTCATACTCATAGCTCAAGATCTTTTAACACTTCAAGCAAAGCAGTCACTTTTGAAAGTAGCTCTTTAAAGGGAAAAGTACAAATACTCTTCTTCCCATAAGAACAAAGAAACACGTTTTTTTTGCCAAGGTATTTCAGACAATTGCTTCAAATCTGTATTATTCTAAGGACAACCTTCACCAGCACGCCCAGGACTTCCAGAAAATATTGAATGGATGCCTCAGTAAGAGCTGATGTGCTGTGAACTGCTACTCTCAATTTAAAGGTGATACACATTTGCCTTTTGTCAATCATTTCTTTTTAAAACCTGTTATACATTTCAAATAGTGAAAAGAAGCCCAGAACATCTTACTATGCACTTGCTGGGTAGCCATATCTGTCATTTATAGGGTATTTCTTACAGCCAGCTCAGTAAAGATGGTAGATGAGACTAGATGTAAGGAAGTTCTTTGTCTTTGCTTGCTTCGTTTGATGGCACCACCAGATCCCTTCTCTGGTACCTGAAAGTCAAGCAGGATCCAACAAGTGGTTCTCTGAGGACCATGCATGAACATAAATGACCAGATGAATATCTGAAGATAGATAGATAGATAGATAGATAGATAGATAGATAGATAGATAGATAGATACATACATACATACATACATACATACATACATACATACATACATACTCCTGGAAAAAGTAGTATTTAAAATAATGTTACTTGAAAATAATGTTAAATGTGAGAAACAAGAAGACTCTGCCTAAACTCATCCAAAGGATACATCAGAGGATACTTTGGACTAGTGAAGAAGGATGGCACCTTGCAGTGAGCTTTTGAGTCTTTGTGGCTTTGGTTCATTACCTATTGCAACTTTGAACTCTGCTTGAACCTTGGGTAGGTTCAAGACAAAACTTTTGTTGCCAGATGTCTAAATTTTGTGGCTTGGATCATTTTTTATTTGCTGAATAGACTTGATTGGTAATCTCACAAGTACATTATTATTATACAAAACACATGGAAAAACAAAACTAATATGACCTTTTGTTCTGTAGCTGACTCACTGGCACTTTAAAGATGATGTTTGAAGAAATAAGGAAAAGGAAATTCTTCAAGTAATGGAAAAAAAATTAAAAGAGAATGTGTATTTGAATAATATCCAAATTACTATTTACCTCCTGTCAGTTCCTTTTTTGTTGATTTTCCTCTGAAGTGTTATGTATTCAATGAAATCAAATTTGGAAGGAAAACAGAATGCTATTATTTTTGTTGTGGTTGTCTGTTCTTGTATTTGTGCAGACTCAAGATGTGAAAAACTTTCTTGATCTGCTACCTTTACAATTTGCTGCGGTTAAAAATATCCAATTTAATTTCAACAGAAGCAATAAGTTGTCTTTGTAGCTGTCGTTTCTAGAAATGATTGGTGGGTGAAATGATCTGAAGCATGAGTACGCATCTAAGTGGTGACAAATCAAATGTAAGTAAAATTTAAGTTATGTAAACAAATAATTTTATTAACCAGCTAAAATCGTGAAGTCACTGTTGAGGGAACTGTCCTTCAAGGAAAAGATGTGTATAAAGCAAGCTGCCTTTAAAAATGGAATTAGTTTTATTAATTTATCCATTTCACTTTATTTTAAAACCAGTGAAGCTACATGATTTTTCCTTTATGCATATATCCATATTTACAGTGTAATTCACTGTTTTGTTTATCAGGTCATAAAGAGTTTGTGGGGGAGTTTTTTTCTTTTAGTGTTTTCTTTTTTCAGAATCCTAACAGGCAGATAATATGGGCTAGTTATAATTAAAGCCTGAACAGTATTATGAACATGCATAAAGTGATGGAAATGTGAAAAAAAATAATTAGGGCATTGATTGAAATGATTCAGGAATTTTGATTGAAACATTCATGTAAGTGCTCTTCTGGATGTGTGGCAGTGCACTTAGTTGTTCTTTTACTGGTAACTGTCTACTAAAGCAGACCTCTCAGGCTGCAGTTGACACAAGTCCTTGCTACAGTTTATCATGGTAACTTGAATTGGATGAAACCAAAGTTTTTGTTTTAAATATCAGTAAATTTGGGGAAATTTCAAAGCTGAAATAGGATTTGAATTTTGTTCCTTCATCTCAGGTCCTGAGCAAACTGCTATGAACCACTGATGGATTGGTTCCCATCCCTGCCTATGGCACCATCCAAATCAGCTGCAAAACAGCACAGCATTTCTTCGTCTGAGTGAAAGTGCAGCTTTTGGTTACATTCCACTGATTTTTCTTTTGGTTATCTTCACATATGAAAATCTTTTTATGGCCTAATATCGTTCGAATATGAACTATCTTTCATTTAAGCAGTTAAGAAACATTTAAGAATGTAAAAGTCTGTGTGCTTCGCTTTTATTCAATTAAATATGAAAAGATGATAAACTAGTGTTTCATCAGAAAAATAATTTTAAGAACCCAAGTAGCATTTAAAAGCATTTAAGGTAACTGCAGGTTTTTTTCTTAAAGAAAGGCTCTGGAACTAAAACAAAGGAGCTTGAGCAGAAGTTTTAGTCTGTGACAGCTTTGAAAAGAACAGAGGAAACTCTCAAACATCTGTCAAGTAAAACAGAGACTGTACTCTACTCCAAGTACTATTGAAATATTTTAGAGCTGTACCTTTCCTAAGGAGAGAGTTGGGATTGTGTGTATGTATATATATGAGAAAATTTTTTCTTTATCACCTTTTAATCAGGAAGTGGTAAGGTATTTTCCATATCTGTGCAAAAGCTGATACATTATTTTCTACAAACCTACAAACCTATGCTTCCATCTGATTTGCCTTCACCTCAGCTGTGTTACTTTTCCAGTAGTATTCTAAATCATGATTTATGAAAAATTAAGTCTACAAGAATTTTAATCATAATCTCATAGAAATGCTTTACAACATATCAAAACATGATTTAGTGAAAAATCCTACTTTAAGAAGCAGAATAATTTCCAATAATAAGTACCAAAATTGCGTGAAATACTCATTTTATGAAGCAAAACACATGGAAATGCAAATCATGGCAATACATTTTCTCTACTAGAAAACACAAGTTGTTTTTGTTTGTTTGTTTTAAATGCCCTTAAAAATCTCTTGCTTCTTCTATCTACAGTTTTTGCATGTCCATGGAAAGAGGAAAACACTTTTTAATGATTTCTTATTAAGAATGATTTTTCATTTTAAAGTACATTGGTATAATTTCCATAATCAGTAACATTTTACTGTAAAAATTACTTGTTTCATAGCAGTGTTTTGTTTTAGCAAAGTCAGAAATTAGATCTCTGGCTCCTGAATGTTACAAAAACTTTTCTAACATATTGCACATGTGACATTTCCAAAAGAGCACTTCAGCTGTGCCATTTCCACAGTAGTTATTAAATTAATCTCTATAGCTCATAGGTGAGATCGCTGTTTGAGTATACCCAAGACAGCAGAAGTGAAGAATCATTCAGTCATTATTAAATCATTTGCAAGATAGTGTTAGAGAAATGTAAAACCTTAACATGAATTTTCCATGTTTAAAACTTTCTTCTTTTCTTATTCTGAAAGGTATGATTTTCTTTTGCTGATGTACAGCATAATTATTGTTGGAATTAATACAATTTTACTATGACATAGTATTCCTAAACCATCTTTAAATAAATATGCATATGCTGGTCTGGATGTTATGAAATATTCAGCATGTGACAAGAAATACTTTGCAAGGTAGATATGTGCTGGCACTCCAATAATTGGGTTTATGAATTACTTCCAATAGAAATGTGAGAGTTGCTTTTCCCCTCTCCAACTAGTTTCACCAGTGCTCATGAAAAAGAAGTAATTTTTAAAGATAGTTTAAGAAAATGAATCTGCTGACACAGAAATGAAATACTGAATTTTTGACTGACTTTTTTTTTCCCCAGTGACCCAGGTATTTAGTGACACATGCAGTTTCTGCAATATTGATCTAACAATACGTGGAGCACTCAGAGATATACTACCAGTATTTTTCAAGAGAAATTCCACAACCGTGTTTGGCCTTCATTTATGGTAAACCCTTGTAAGAGGAACTTAGGAACTTGTCAGGGAAATGGAGAAGATACAAATGGAAATGTCTTTGCATAACAAGGGAGAATAGCACTACTTGGTAATGAATGCGTCTCTAAGTATTCATGTTTATTTTTGTGAAAAATGATACCAGTTTCTCAGACGTTAAAGATGAGACACTACTAGAGATTGAAGTATCAAAAGTAGTTGTTCTATTAACGTATGATGAATTAAAGAGCAGAAGTTTCCAGGATGGACCCAAGAGTTCTGAAGGAACCTATTGAAGGAGGTTGAACTCCTATTCATTCATTCATTAAAATGCACTTCTGTAGCAGAAAATCTTTTACCTACCTCTGAGAGAGGGGCAAATGAGATCCTAGAAATCACAGATCTTCAGTAAATAATTTCACTGAAGTAACAATTTAAAAATCAAACTATGAAATACTTAATGGATTGTAATTTTTTACAAGGAGATTGGGTTCTATAAGGGGAAAAAATGTGCCTCTAATGTAATGTAGTATAATTCCTCGAGAGTGTCAATAAAATGGTAAGTGAAGGAGATGGATATACATGTTTGTCTAAGCTTTCAAAAAGCCTTTGGCAAAGTCTTTCACAGGAAGCCTTTAAAAATAATCAGTCTTAAATGGAGAGCTAAAATTCTGTCACAGGTCAGAAACTCGATGAGACATGGAAAACAAAAAGCCTGAATAACTCATCATCTTTGAAGAGGGTGAAATGTTAACAGAGGTGTGTTTGAATATTGAAAAAGAAACACTCTGGTTTAATGTACTGTTTGCATTAATGATCTGGAAGAGAGATGAAATGGGCAACCCCTTGATTATTTATGATAGAATTAAAAAAAGAATTTGAGAAGTTTCAGGGGGATTCAGCAGAATGAAGTCACCAGCATGATGACAGGTGTAATGTAAATGTGACCGTGTTAGAACAATACCCAGTCCTGGCAATTTTCTAAATGCTCTTAAATATCTTAAGATCGATAATGAAGATATCTCATCATTAAAGAAAACAAAACTCGTATAAGTATTTTTAGTGGCAGCTCAACTCCCCCTACCAAGAGAAAAAAAAGCTCTTGTTTATCTGTGCTTCAGAAAGCAAACACACTATTGGGAGAGGAAGAGAACACCATGAGAAGCCGTCACTTTACATTAACTCCTGAGTTTAATGGTAGGCTTTGCAGCTGAATATATGTACCCACATGTATATTAGTTGGGTGATTAGAGACTACTGTGACAGGAGCATTTGGAAAACTGGCCTAAATTGATATATAATACCACAGAGCTGAAATTTTATTTACTCTGATAGCAGTGGTCCCTGATGGTTATAGCCACAAAGGCAGTCAGGCTTCAGAGCTCTTCCATGAGGAGGGGAGATGAAACCAAACTAGGCACCTACTTTCTCTCCCCCAGAGTCTGAGATCTATCCTTTTGTAAGACAGCTGAGTTTCTAGGCAGTTTGCAGCTCTTGGCTTCTGTCCCTGGGCTAAGCAACTTCAGGGATGTGACTTTGTTAGGGCAGGTGTTCTATGCTGTTTCTCAGCTGTTATTTCCCTGCTGAGCTGCTGCTTCTTAAACCAAAACCTGTCCTACCCCAGCTCTCAAGGTTGCATTTCTTCAATGGCCTGTAACTGATCATTAGTGAAATGCTTACAGTTTTGGGGCCTCCACTTCCAAGGTGTGCCCACGCTGTCAAAGCCTGGGCTGTTATCCTGCAGTTAAAGTGCACACCATAACAAGAGACACCTGGTACCAAGTTCAGGCTCACACAGCAAGGTCTCATACCAAGCTGATGAGAAGCCCAGCAGGTCAGTACTGGCACCTTGCACTGTGAGCAGCAAACACCACTAGTGTAAAGCTTCTGACCTGTTACTGGCAGTTACAGTAATGTTTCTACAGGTCACAGGTACAAAAAAAAATGTATACAGTTTTGTTATTTCTGTGTGATTATGTCTGGGCTCAGAAAAAAAAGCTAATGTTAACACTTGTGTAGTGTGCTTCTACTTTTATGGGAGCAAGAGGTTTCTGCTTTAGCTACATAGGATACAGATCTCCTGAAGAATTTAAGTATTACTTTAATGGTGAATATACACCCTGCGAGGATGAGAGGTCTGGGTTTGAGTCCCTGTTATAAGAAGTAATTATGCATTTTTCATGATAAGGCCATTATGTAAAAACTCTTCTGATATTACAGACTGATTAAATTAAAAAAAAAACAAAGGCTTACTTTGGCATGTACGGTGATTAGGGGTACAAAGTGATAGGGACTAAAATTACTGTGAAAATTTGAGCTTTCAGAAAATTATTTAAATTTCCTCCAAATTGCTGCCTATTGTCAGTGTAATGTATTGAGCTACATAGAAGACTAATTTGATCTCATATGACCTCATCTCTGTGTTCCTTTAGCGGTCTTTCTCACAGACGTGGTTAGCAATATCAATTTCTACAGCACTATTGACATCTTTCCCTTTTCAATACTGTCACATTAATATTATTATTTAAATCAATTCAGGTGAAATCTTATCAATTAATGTATAAGTATCTGTTAAATATTAAACCTATATTCATAAATAAGAATTCTCTCAAAACCATGGAAACTATAAGTCAAGTCTTCTAAAAATCTTAAATTTCTGCTGTCAAAAATCACATAGATATCTACATTGTAATCAGTGATCATTTGGTGAATTGTAATTCTTTTTCCCCGGCAGGACAACTGGAGAACCATACAGAGATCTGTAAAAATGGTAGGAGAACAACGCACGCAAAAAAAGCCTTTCAGTTCATGTGATTTCTGTTCCTGTGGCACTGTACAGTCTCAAGCAGAACACCCATAGAACAGTTTTGCAGTCCCCAAAACCAAAGGGTTTTGAAAAGTCACTGGAGCTCCTAATAAACTAATAAAAGTGATTTTTCAGTGCTGATCAAGGCAATCTATTAATTATTTTTAACAAATTTAAGCCACCTGAAGGGAAATATTACTAGACCTATAGCTGTATGGTATGATGTGATAAAATCCTTTGGTGTATTAGTATACTCCAGGAGCTAAATGTAACATAAAGAAGGTATCTAACTCTAATGAATGTGTAATGCTAAAAAGCAGTTTACATAGTGCTAGATTCTAACGCTCTTGAATTCACTGAGCATCTTGCCTTGAAAATAGTCTCACTGAGTAGAAGTTAGATACCAATCTCCACGAAAAGCAGCTGAGTGTCTCTTTTTACCACCTGTAGTGTGAGCTATGCAGGCTTAACTTGCTGTTCTCCTGTAGGCAAAGGAGATAGAGTCAGGCCTATAGAGGTCCTGTTGGTGGAAGAAAATTACCTGGAACACAGGAGAATTTGAGTGCCTCTTGTGTGCTTCAAGAAAGAAGCAACATCAGCCTTTCTTTCATCTCAATTTGTAGGCAAGGAAATTATGGTTATTTTAAAAAAAGTATATTAACTTGTTTATACAGGACTTTGTGCAGTGAATGTCATGGGAATTTGTATAATAGAGTGGAAAAGGCAGGCTACAGAAAATTAGTTCTAATCATGCTCATATGGGAGTAAATTTTACACTTTAAACCTTTTTTATTTTAATTCTGTCCTTTACAATGAGTTTGTTCTTGTCTCTATGCCTTTGCATCTATAAATATATGTGTATAATAATGATAGAAATGTTACACAGATTTATGTTTACAAATTAAACCTAGAAATTCCTAAAGTCATATTATTTGTAATTGAATAAGGTACACATGCTTTGTAGAGATATTAAATAAGCAACTTGGTTTTGAGTGCTCAGCATGTTTTAGTTAACAAGGAAAAGATGCATATCTTAGCCTTAAATCAATAAATGGAGGGGATTTTATTAATATTATTTATTCGTTTACTTTTGTAAATGAGAACAAACTCTGCTGTTGTATACGATCAGCCTTCTGTCTTCTGGGTTGTTTCCTTGTTCCCCAGTTTCTTTTGCATCTTGCTGTGGGGAAAACCCTTTCAGAGATATTTTTTATGCTAGAAGTGGCATGTGCAGCCAAGCAGCATTATACTATTAAATACTGCAAATCACATCCTTCTTGAACAGTCAAACCACACTTTTGCCAAGGACTAGCATGCACACAGATCTGTATGGCTGGGAAGAGCAAGTAAAAACCCAGAATGATCCTTGCTGGAAGATGTATCATTACTAACTTTTTTGCAGGAAAATACAAGTGAGACATTTTTTTTTCCTCTTTTACTTCCTAAAGCACGTTAACTCTTTTCTTTTAACTAATTTTGATTTCAGCCTCTTGGGTTGCCCTGTGGTAACTTTGATATTCCCTCTTATTTAAGATAGATATTTTATATTTTAAGGAGCTATTTTTTTCATTTTTGTAAGGGATTTTTTTACTCTGTGGAGTGAACTGTTTACAGTAATAGACACAGAATTTCTGAGAAGTGCAAGGCATCTAAAGATAAACAAAACTTGTCATTTCAATGGGTGTTGATCTCTGCAAGATGGAAAGATATGCTCTGCAGCTATTCCACTACGTACAAAATTTATTTGTAAGAATTTATCAATGTGTCATCATAACATCTTTAAACAGCCAGAACTTTTCAGCAAGAAGATTAGTGCTTTGTCCCTAATGACAACCAAAACAAACAATATAGGCACAGATGTAAAAATGACCAATAACTATCATCCCTCTGGTTCTATATGCAAAAGAAAAAAAAAGATAAGACATAACATTTAAAGCTTGACTGTTGCTCTAACATCTGTTTATCCCAGCATTTGAAAAACGCCAGATGTATGAGAAATACCAAAAGTTGGAGACCTAGTAGCTCATGTTGTCAGCTAGGCCAGTGAGACACAGGAGTAAGAACAGAGGCACAAACAGAAAGATTTGCAAGTCAGGCTCAGTTGCACGTACAATTTCTCAAGCTGTTTTTAGGAACTCGGCTTAGATGACATTTCTAGAACAGTCCCTATTTTTTTCAAATGGAAAGGATTTTGATATTTTGTCTAACTGAAAGGAGGAAGAAGGTGGGTTTTAAAATTTTTTTAAAATTAATTTTTTGTTTCTATTGAAGTGCAGCTTTGATCGAACTAACACTAAAAGAGAGACCATAGAACCCTGATCGCTCATGCTAAATTCAGCTGTTTCAAAACAGGGAAAGATTTAAGGGAGACCCAAATGCTTTAAATTATTAAAGCAGGGAGAAGGTTAGAGTTTTTCTCAACTGAACTTTTTCTTTTGTTAAACATAGGCCCTCCGATCACATTTTCTGTCCATCCACAAAATAAGAAGAGCTATTATTTTTCTGGTTCTGCTTCAGTATCTGCCCGTTCTTCCAATTCAGATGACTGGGGAGGCTGGCAAATGAGATGATGACTGAGCTGTTTCACCCATCTTTCCACTTGTGAGATATTCCTGAAAGAAGAGGAATTTTAAGAGATATTCTGGCTATTTTAAGGATGATTTATAGACCAGAGCATTCTGTCACTTTTATCCCCATATCTGATGAGAAACATTTCTTTTAAGGAAATCAGCAGCTCCATTTATAGTATTTCTTCCAATAAAAATTCCAGCAAAAAATAAATTGTAAATCAGTAATTCTGATTAGCTTTTAGTAGCTGAGGTAGACTTATCTATGCATTTCCTCATAAGAAGCAAAAATTGACAGTTGCATTCAGAGTTTTTTCTCATTTGTTGCTATTTGAAAAAAAAACACTGCC
Source organism: Phalacrocorax aristotelis (assembly GCF_949628215.1). Lineage (NCBI taxonomy): Eukaryota > Metazoa > Chordata > Aves > Suliformes > Phalacrocoracidae > Phalacrocorax > Phalacrocorax aristotelis. Next base: position 38,694,615 of record NC_134279.1, on the reverse strand, counting down.
TTCCCTTGCTAAAAGTCTTTTCCTTCACAAAGCATCAGTTTTGCTTACTGAAGCCAAAAGTAAGGCATCAGACTGAAGAAGAGGACATTAACAGTAAAATTTTGTTTTGTGTCTCTTCTTTGATATCTCTGTAATGGAGAAATACCACTGCAGTGAGCTCCTTATCTGAATGTGAATAGCTTTATTGTTAGCTGTGTACCTACCTTATGTTCTAAATGACAGCTTTTCCTGGCTTGTCTCCTTTCTCCCCTCATTGCCGATTAGAAGCATTTATACTGATATGTTGATCTAATATTCTATTAAGATTTTGTTATTTATGATGGAACAATTAAGCAAGCAATTCTTTCTTAGTTTTTCCTTAGGGACTTCAGTTAGTGTCTTTCATACATCATAAATAAGGGATACATTAATAGATGGTTGTTCCTTCACCCCCACCCCAAGTTATCATTTATTCACTAAGATAACAAAAGACAAATTGAACTGCAATAGAAGAGTCAATTAAAGCAAATATTTTTATATTTGCAACACAAGGTACAATCATGTTATTGTACAAAACCCTAAAAGCTGAATTTGTTCTGCTGTGTACATGGTAGACACAATAAAAAAAAAAACCTTGGCTTTGTGCCAAGTGGTTTCAAAACTATCCTCAGTATTATAGTTTTTCTTGGGCTCTTCTAAATTGCACTAAACAGTGAATTTATGTAATGGACAATTTGCAGCCATTACAGAGACACAGCTCTGTTGGTTTAGTTTTCTACAATGGTACCAGATCTAGTTCTGTATGTTATATCCAGCCCATGAACTTGTATGACAAATGCGCATGGTGTTTCCATATAAAGCTGCAAACAAATTGTTTCAGTTTCTGAATTCCTGGGAATTTTCTCCACTTTAGCTTCTTTTAGCCTTCTGAACTATTTCTTCCTTTGCTAGTTTCCTCTTTGCCAGTGGAGCAACTTCTGGTTTACTTATATAGATGCCTTCGTAGGCACCTCAGAGTTAACTTGTTTGATACTAGTTTAAGCATCCTATGTAACTTATCACTGATATGGGCCCCAGCTGTTCTGCAGCATCTGCAGCTGTGGAAGAAGGAGTTATATCTTTCCAGTGGATACTGCCTCTGTACAGCAGATCTCTTCTAGACAGTAATAAATGTTGACGTAGGCCAGCATTTACCGTGCGTAAGCTCCTCTATGCTAAGAATCAGTCACGCAGCTCCCATTTATACTAATTGTAACCACTGGGATCTTTGTGCCATACTTGCTGCTAAAACCATAATCCTTAAAATTTAATAATTTTTTGGAAAAGCCCTTGTGGATATTATAGACATCCTATAGCACATCATAGAAAATTATATTCCATCTCATGGAGTACTCTGAAAACTTCTAGAGTACACTTTTTATGTATGTCATAGGCAACAATACACAATTCTATAGAGTATTATTACACATCTATAGAGATTTTTTTTTCAGACATAGTTTTAAGGGACTTTTCAAAAAAGGAACAGTTAAAATATTAGCTGTGATTATGTTGCATGGAGTATATGAGGATTTACTGTGCATTGGTTACTCCTCATCCAGTCTGTGGATCCAGTCATTTGGGGTTTACACTAAGGGAGTGTTCTTCATGAAACACTTTGGGTGTAATAAACTGCTCTGCAATAAGACTGCACAAGCTCACTGTGCACTAGTTCCCCTCTATAAACATCTAAGAGTGTTGCCCTTTTCTGCAGTATAGGTTTAATCCTGACCGGAATTTAGTTTGAAGAATCTTACTGTGTATCTCTGCGTGCTCTCTTCACTTTCTGAAAGAGGAAGCAACCAACTGTTTGTATTAAAATTAGCTCATGTTAAGAATACTCACTAAGTGCTACTGTTTGAGCATTTATTATATATTTAGTTTCTTCTGAAATATTGTTATGGTCAGTTCATTGAGAGAGGCACTTGTGATGATTTAGTCACAGCCATGGCCAACCACCATGTTCTGTTTTGAGACTTGCCTTCGTACAATTTAGAGAGCAGTGGTAATTACAGCCATAACCCAGTGCAGAAATAAAGACAGTGTAGCCTGTCTCCTTCAGAAGAACCATTTAAATTGGAGAAACTACGTAGCTGCTTTGCCCATGCTTTGGGATATCTCTTCAAAGTTGTTTGCACCTGATTAGCCGTACCTGTTTATGGTCATCTGTGTAACAACCGTATTCACCTCTATAGATTACCTTTTAAAAAGATTAATCACTAATGTCTTCATCTTGTTCAAGCCTGGGGAGAAATGGCATTGGTACTGTTGTCGCATATGATGAAGGATAAACGTAAAAAAGAAGTAATTCCCTGAATAAACTGTATTTGCCCTGGGATTTCTGTTTTAATATCTTGGCATTTCTAATCAACCATGAACAAAGAGTTTAGGTAGTCCTCTATTTCTTTCTGAGATGATCACCATAATTACATATAGAGTCAAATATTAGTATTTGAGTGGTCTTGTTTATATTGATCATGGTTATAAATGTTTTTGTTATTTTGAGTGTTATTTTATAGTTTTTCATTACACATACCTGCTTTTTTTGAATCAGAACAAGACATTGAGTGCAGGGTGCCTCAGCAGTGAATGACTTTACTAGCTGATTCAAAGGTAAAGCTGGCTGGCAGCAAATACAATAGAATAGGTGAGAAAAATATATAATTGCCCGCTTACCTCAATTTATCTATTTATTTATTTAACTTTCCCATGTGTCCAAGGTGCTCTGATCTCTTGGCCAGTACTTCAGCACAGTATTTTTTTTGTAAGGGTGAGACTTTATCTGTTACTTCAGCTGTTTTAGAGTGAGATTCCGTTCTACTGGTATACTGAATTAAAAGGATTTTCCCCTTGTTTGTAGAAATGTTTAAAAAATAATTTTGATAAGTTTAAGTAATAGAATGTGGTTTTGGATACCATAACTCTCAGTCCATTTTTTTCATTTCTTTCCATATAACGTAAAACAGAAGACAAACCTTGTTTTAGTTAATCTTTGCCAGTGGTAGACATACTAAGGTGTATGTGTAGACACCAGTGTTTGAGAAAAGTGCCTATGTGACACTCTTGAGGAGAGGTACATTGTGACTTTTTGATATTTAAAAACAAACAAACAAACAAAAAACCCAAACAAAAAAACATTCCTACACACTTTTTTCATTCTTTTCTTTGAACACCTGTCTTCCACAAAATTAAGTGGGTATAGATTCCACTTCTTCCATTGTTCTGGTAGTTGGGTATCCAATTAAGATCTCACAGAGTAAATTGAAAAGATAAAGAAGCCATTTTGGGAAAATTTGTATGGAATAGATCAATTTTTCTCTTCCTCAAGTAAATAATCAAATTTGTTTATTAAAAATATATTTATTGTGTAGGGTTTGTGAAATAGTTTTGTTTAAAGAGATTAGAAATAAGATTTTGGCTTAAAAATGACAGAAACCTGTGTTAAAGGACAATTTTAATGTGAGAAACTAAAAGGTTTGAGAAAAGAAATTTCAAATGTAAAATTTGAAATATCATTTGATGTTTCTAGGTTCATTAATTTTCATGGGCTAACATGTTAGCTGCAGTATTTGTCCCTTAGTGTGCTTGCAGTTAGAATGTTTATGGTTTCCATTTTCATTTTCTGAGCTAATAACATAGGTCCTTGAGTTTTCAGATCTACTTAAAGTGTTGTATATCTGACTACAATGGGGGATCCCAAAGTTCCTTCAACTGCAGGGGAACACAGCAAATCAGTCATAGACTTGCAAGAGTAGAAAGAAGGGTGCTTATCTGAGAGAAGCACATGCCAAGGTTCCTACAATCCCATCTAGGACTTCAGAGTTGGAGCCACATAAAGTAGTTTAAAGCACTCAAATACAATTATTATTTTTAATATTATCAAATTCCAACTGAAAAGTTCTAACAGTTAATGTCTATTGGTGTCACCCCCAATTGTTTTAAGTAACAAGAGTATTTGATCTTAGTGTTTCCATTTTTTCTTGACATACTCCTATATTATGCACGTGTTTGTGTGCTTTCTCTCTCTCTTATAATTATGAATATATAAAAACTGAAAATATTTCTAACAGTAATTCTAGTACCATTGTTATGTAGGCAAAATATAAGGAAGTGATAGTAAGGTGTAATTTACTGAGATGATTTTTGCTTTTTAACATAGAGTAAAATGACCAATTTATGGGCAAAGTATTTCTGAAACTACTTCTCTGTCATGAAGCAGAAATTTAAGAATCATTTGTCATAATTTCAAAATGAGACCATATGCAGCATGACATTTGTCCAGTTATTCTGAAATAAATCTGGAACGATGTCAGAAGGCAGTCCTTAGGTATAAATGGTTGCCATTCTGCCATATGTATCTCATCTGAGCATTTTTCAATCAGCGTAAAAAGCAACTAGCAATGATTCAATGTCTATCGTTTCATCATTATTGGCAAGGGCTGGATATTTAGGTGACTCACTAAAGCTGTAGACAGCTTTCAGGGTACATGACTGCCAGCCCTTTCTTACTGTTGATGATGTGGATGCTGAAAGCTCTTCCTGTCCTAGAGCAGCTCTGGGCTCCTGTGCAGATTACACAAAGAAAACAGTTTGTAGAGAAAGATGGTTTTTCCCCTGTGCAGTCACACTCTTGTTTGCATTTTTCTTGTATTTGATAAAATTAACTGGCCCTTTTTTATGTTTTTCTTTTTTTTCCCTTCTCTTTCCCAGTACTTAAAACTCCCCAAGTAGAATAATGTTTTGTGTTCCTACAATGGCTGTGCAGAAGTTATTTGTCCAATTCTGTGTTTCTCAAATACAATTAGCACTTTTATTTAGTATTAAATATTCATAAATCTGACCTCAAACAACTGGTGGCTCTTAACTAGCACAGAGATTGATAACAGTCCTTAGTTCAGAAAGATGATTTTTCTTTTTCCTGTCTTGCAAGACTGATATAGGTACGCCTGGCAACGGCAATCTCAGAAGAGCTGTAATTCCCGTTCTTTTATTTCTTTTTTTTTAATATCATAATTTTATTTTGTTCAAGTATTTCTTTCATGAAACAGAGAAAAGAAACAGCATACTATAAATGTTTGTAATACATAAGCTTTCATAAGAGAGCAAAATTGCTCTGAGTGATACATAATTGCATGGTTGGATAGCATATGGTTTTGGCCGTTCTTTGTTAGAACACTCCCTGCCATCAAAGTTACTTGATTACTGTATATTGAAATACCTACTCTTCAAATATTAATTTCCCAGACATGAAGTCTAATATTTATATCATAAAATGTAGTAAGTAGTAATAAATCTAGAGAACAAAGTGATTTTCTCCAATTCCTGAAAATGTGTGTGAGACTTCATTGTCTTTGGCACAGAGAAGTCAGACTGTAAGTCAGGAAATGTTAAAGGATTGGAAACCATCTTCTCCTATTCGTTCATATTAAAATGAACTTACTGAGACTGCTTTCTGTGTGCTAAGTGTTTTTGGAATATATTTCCTCTCTCACTATGACCATGTCGAAATAAGAACAAGGAATGAGGAAGCAGAGTGGGTTAGGGGGCTGAGAAGAGCAGATTTGTTTTCTGACCTAGGATTTTGAGCTGGCAAAGGTCTCCTATGACTTTTTAATCTTTTAGGATTTTTAAAATCTTAAATAATTTTTGTTTGTTTGTTGTGGGACCTGAGGAAGCTAATTCATTGAGTAGGAATCAACAAAATGTTTCCTGGGTATATCCTGTGTTCTTACCTCAGCACCAAAAGAAACTGGTCTGTAGTTTTGGGCTCAATGAAAGTTCAGTCCTAATTTTCTGGAAATTTATTGATAGGCAGAAGTTAGAACTAATTTAACCTTTTCCTAAGTGACATATGGAATTCAAGTCAAATATGATAATTCCAGTGTTAAACTTCTGATACCTAAGGTATTCTGTTAGGATGCAAGCATTAGAGGGCAAGGCCAAAGTATCCTCGGTTTCTTTCTGAAATATTTTTGAGCCATTTTGAGGTGGAGCTATTTATAAGATTTTACCTGTATAGGAGGAGATAGGGAGCTCTGAACATTCTGCCAAAAAGCTCCCTAGGCCAATCAATAGTGAAAATAAATAACTAGTTAGATAATAACAGAGTTACATGATGATCATGCCTTCAGGGCTGTACAAAGATGTAAAGGGAGTAATAGAATAAGGAGTTTTCATTTGAGAAGGATGCAATAGAAGATTTCAAGAAGACATTGCTAATTTTGTTCTATTTATTTTGTTAGCTATTTTTAGTTAGCTATTAATATTGTCTAGCAGTTGCAAACGCTGAGGGAGATAAAAGCAAGCAAACTAAATTTGTGAGCTCAAAAACCTTCCTGAAACTGGCAGACAGAACACACGATGTGTTAAAGAGAAAAATTCCCATTATATGTCGTCCTCTTTCTAGTCAATATAAAATCAGAAAAAAAGACGCATGAAAAGTACAGGGAAATTTCTTGAGATACAGATAGACTACCTAGTTGACTAAAAGTGGCTGGAATGTCTCAGAATTCAGGAATTTCATGATTAATTGGCTCTGGGTATGAGCATGCCATTAATAGCATATTAAAAGAGGTGACATACTACTGGACAAAATCTCTTCATTGCAAATGGGTCTTCTAATTAACCAGTTGTACAACATATGTTTCTGAAGTCCCGACTGCTATAACTCTTCACCAGGAAAAAAAAAGTCCAAAGAGAAAACCAAGTTTTGTCTTATTTCAGTACAGCTGAAAAAGAAATGTGTTGTCCAATGAAATAATGCTTGAGATAGTAAACAAACACTTTTTTCACAGTTAGTGCTCTCTTGAAATAACGAGATTTCTGTTATCCCTTGATTTGCTTAACTGGTTGTATCTATCAAAGCCCTTTTCTGAGAAGAGGAATCAAAATCCTGATCAATACAAGCTGTAGACAAGGGACAGTTAATTAATTGGGTTAAGAGCACTGATGGCTCATTTTCCTTTTTTCCTTAATTCTAGGAGGTAAATATATATGCATTATCTGAGATTTGGAAAGGATTTAGATTCTCTAGGTTGGTTAAGACACGGTAGGAACAAATGCTCTATTTATATTAAAATGGTGGTAAGCCAGTTTCCTTCAACAAGGAAAGAATCAGGGGAGATTATTGCCAAAGAAAACTGCTGTATCATCAATATCCTAACAGAGAACTTTGCTTTATTAAAAACCTATCTTTGTATCTGTACTGTATTTCCAACCTCACCATCCACTTAAACTATTTTTTTGAGAATTTCCACATGGAGCATGTTCCATTTTAGTTAAGCTGATAAACACAGCAAAACAGATATGCTTGCACCAATGTTTTTCACATTATTATTTTTATATACACTAATAGAGAATGTTTTCTGAGCATGTGGGATTTTGTCACCCTTTTCTAGTCTTACAGTTCTGTACCAAAAATGTGTTCGTTTAGTTTTCATTTATTGTATTAAGGTATTGATTTGTGAATTAAAAAAAAAAACCCTATGGACTTCCCTTTTCTGAACTTATTGAGATCTTCTCATCTTCCCATACCTTCAAATGTAAATGTTTTGCAATTTCTAAAGGAACTATGTGGTATTACTTGTTGATAGAGAGTGGGAACAAGATAGTTGAGAGGAAATGACAGAAGATGTCTCTGATTATGATTATTAATTATATGCATACAAGTATATAATAATTTACATTATTATTTATTAAATTATATAAGTATATATAATAATTATATATACATAGTAATAATAATTATAAAATCATAAGAGAAAGCCTGTGAAACTCATGGATCACTAAGGAACCACAGATATGTTAAATACTTCTATATGTACACATGCATATATGCACATATATATATACATATATATAAATCGCTTTGTGTATCCTCTTTGCTATAAATGGCATAAATAGGTATTAAAGGGGTGTACACTGCAGACAGAAGCCTAAACACAAAGGTGGTATGTGTTGAGATGCTCTATTATTTACACAGTAGTCACTTTACTTGGGAAGTGTCCCAATAAAGAAAATATAGTAGAAGAAAAGGTTGCTTTTACATTGCAGTTTTTCAAATTGTAATCAGTCAAGAGCATATTGGATTACTTATTCACAGCAATCTGTAGAAGTTAACTCTTGTCATCTTATTTCTCGGTCTTGACATAGACATTAAATTGAAGCTGAGCAAGGTACAGCTTGACATTGGTGTCAGGACTAAGTGTATAGGCTGCTGAAATCCTTCAGTTACCTAGAGAACTCATTTTCTTCTTCTCAATAAGTGGGAAAGATGCTCGTTGTACCTTTCCAAGGTGCTTATTTGACACTTCAGAAAACAAGAGTGTAGTATGCATTTTCTTCCAAGCCTAAAGCATTATTATTACTGTTTAGTGTTTAGGTCCTGCTATTATGCATGGGTGTTCTTCATATGCCTTATTCTGGGGGAAGCTGCTCTTCAGTTACTTTTGCAGTTGTGCCACTAGCTCTGCTATCTTGGTTCATGCTCCCTGTAATCTCTTTAAAGTGGTAAATTATGGTTTCTGTTTCAGGATGCATATAGTTATTTGATTTATTCTCTTCCACCACATTTTATTCTTTGTCAAGTGGCAGCAGAGGTTTAAGCCTTGATTCTTGGTGACATTAATGGTCCTCTGTAGAACTGAGTATTATGGTGTGGTTTAGGTCACTGATACATACATGATATTACAAACCAAATGCACTGCTTTGGGATGCTTTTATGTTAATAAATAGCTGTAGGATGTCATTTTGTTCTTGATGGCTTAGATATAAGCAAGAGCTGATAGTGTAGGACTAGGATCTGTAAACCTGTGAAAAATTAATTGTACTTCTGACAATGACACCCTTTGCTTCAAGTAAGCCATTAGCCCGTCTCAGAATTCCCTGTTATGAAATAGTGAAGATATTTAACCTCGTGTAAGTATCTTTTACATAGCACTATTAACAGTGAATGTTATAGGATATATCAATGCTTTGTTTTTTAGTTCATGTAGTTTGCATAAGATTGTATTTGTTTCTTCTGGGTTTTGAAAGGAGTGAACTGAACTAAGGTTTCCCTTTGGGGTTTAGTCCTTTTTTGAAACCAATGTTATAAAATTAGGAGGACATCCATATTGAACTGTTTTCTTATTTCATGAAGTATCTTTAAAAATTACTTTTTGTATCTTTTCTTTTGATGAACCAATATATGTACAAAATATATATGTACAAAATATAAAGTGTTGTTTCAGTTCATAGAAACAGGAGCTAAGTTTTTACAGTTGCTGAATCAGCCGATGAGATATAATTCATGTAACCCCTCCTTCCTCTATATTCACTGTCTCATATGAAATCTCTCTGTCTTTCTGTCACACACATACACGCACATGTACAAGCTGATGTATGCTTCACAGAACTTTAAGATTTATAATTTAAAATAAATCAATACAGAAAAGCCTTTCATGTGCAGGGGGAGAACCCTGTTAAAAATATATATTTATTTTCTTGAATTAGGTTCTGTTGTGATTGCATAACACATAATAAATTTGGATTCTATTATACCTGTTAATAATTTGTTAATATATGACCTGTGCTCCTTGTCATCTTCATTGTACCCAGGACTTGGAAACTGCTTTTTAAGACTCTATATGATATCTCAGGGTTTTTTTTGTGGGGAAAAGGGTAGTAGTTTTGGTTGGGTTTTTTGTTTGTTTTGGTTTTCTTTGTTTGTTTTGTTGTTTTTTTTTTTTTAATGTTGCTTTCCTCCGGCTGTCTGCAAGTTTGTTTTTTTACCTTTGGATTTCAGTTTTCTCTTGGCCAACATGTGGTTTGCTTTTTGCTTCTTGTGAGGAGGTGTGGTAAAAAGGAAGTATCTAAATCCTAATATATGAGGTTAAACAAGGATTTGTACCCTAATTCCTAAAATGGTGTTCTAAAGTCACCTAATGTTCGTGTGTGTCTACTTGAAAATTCAATGGCTGTAATGTGAATTAGTTCTAGGAAGAAATTCAATGTCATAGTGTATTTTCAAAATTCCCTTCCAGCCATATGCTTAGCAGTGTTGATTTTTCTTTCCTCACTGTGTGCATGTGTTTCATCTGATTTCTTGGCTGTTGTGGTAAATAATAAACCAAACTGTAGGTGGTAACCTCATTGCTCAGACACTATGTGATGGAAAGGTCTTCAAGTCACGACTTTACTTTCCCAATAGTGGTCTTTTAATTTCTTTTTATTAACCATTCTGATTTATTTTTTTAATAAACAACCTTTAGTCTTAGATATGTCTGTCTGACCAGATGTTTTAATGAAATGCTGCCATAGGAAATAATAGTTCTAGGGGCAACCAGTCCCTGGAAACTGTTAGTTCTCAAGCTCTGAGTAGATGCCTGCCTGGAAGGGTTCTTATTTTCTCAACGTTTCCTTTGGGGCAGAGGAAAAAATTAATTCTCCTGTGCATTCTAGAGAGTAATTTCCTATTCTGTGCTACATTACATTATATCTTTGAGAGTATCTTTTAGATGGGAACAGGGCTGTACCTGTAAATGCCTTGTGTTTCAAACATTTTGGTCGTAGGGACGGATGAGGACCATGGCAAGGGCTTCCCTTCCCTTCCACTCAGAAGCAGCAACAGAGGCGGCTCCCACTCACTGTGAATGTCTTGACTTGACACAGGCACCGGTGCTGGTTGGGTATGTGGGACATAAAAGACAGAGCAAACATAGGAGCTGTGCTCAGGGAAACAGAAGTTAAGTGGTACAGGAGTAGGATCTGACCATCCCAAGACAGATATGTCCTCTGAGGCAGTAACAAACTTCCAGAAGCACTCTTTCCTGTCCCTGCCCTGCCTTTGTAATTAGTGAAGTGTGTTTTGATCAGCAGTGGCCAATTGGTGTACTTGCTAGTTCCCGCTTCTCATGCAGTCAAATAATTTACTGCAGGCAGTTCCTAGGGCACTGCAAGGGCCTAGGGTTCCCTCCAGGATGCTCCAGTCTCAATATTGTGGGGCACTGAATTCAGACATTGTTTCAAAACAGGCATTTTGATGTCCTGTCTACAAAGGAACCCATGCAAAAGCAAGACCCTACCATCACATTGTGCAGTTAAATCTGTGGATTTAGATGCTGCAGGAGTCTGAGTTTATGCAACAAAACTCTGTGCTGGGCATCTCCAAACACTACTGTGAACTGACATGTTAACTTTTTTTAACGGTAAATATTTCTGAAGGAAAAGCAAAACCCTTGGCTCCTCAGTGATTGGGTCCAGTTTCCAGATTTAGAAACTTTCAGCAGAGGTCTGCTTTGTGTACAGCCGTGGAGGGGACACTGCAGAAGCAGTCAAAATAATAAGGCAGAGCTTCCTTGGCAATGAATGAACCTTTATAGATGTGCCAGTAGTATTACAAAAGGGACTAGACTATCAAATCTGAATTGCTCCTTCCTTGGTATGTTTATGTATCTGTTTAGGTAATTATACAGGGATAGAGCTGAGTGTGCCTATGTCCTTGATGACTGCTTTATCCCAAATAACTGCGTTGTATTAGCTGCAGAGATATTTGGCTCTAGATAATTACATCAACAACTTTATCTAGTAGTTTACTCTTCTTTATTCCTTATCCTTCAGCTAACATGGCTTCTTTTCCTTCACAGCAAAGCTTCAGAATTTTTATCTTTACAGTTATCCACAATTCCTCCACATCTGTATTGTTGTTCCTTTGTTACTATTAACTCTGTCTTCTCTGCTAACATACATTAAAGAAGGCCTCATACCCTGTCAGCATATGCTGTGTGCAGGAATTTTGACTTCTTTTTTTTCCAACAATCCCTCCTTCCTGTGCTCTAATTAGAGATAAATTTCCAAGCATAAAGAAAACAAACTGGAGTGTAAGGCTAATATTTAAATAAAATCTCATTAATAACACGTTACCAAAACACATTTCTCTATTGTTGATTTGGATACTTAGCCTTTTTACTTATGTTTCTATCATAAATTGGCTTGCATATGAGGTCATGATAACCACAGGGCAAATTTCTTCTAGGCTTCTGAAGCCATGAACAATCAATAAAAATATTGCATTAATTTATATTTAAAGATATCTTTTAACATTCTCTTCTGAAATTTTTTTGTCTGTTATTGCAAATAGTACATTGAATATTTCAAGTCAATTGGCTGGCCCTTGATTAACATATTTCTTTTATATACAGATTCATATTAATGTATCAGCTGCTTCTCAGCAATTCAAAAGTTCCGATACCCTTTTAATATCAGCTTTCTCTCATTCCTTCCTAAGTAATTATTTTTTCTTTTTCCCCCCATATGCTTGTGTCTGGTGGTGGTGTTCGATCTTGGTGTGGTTTGGGGAATTTGTTCGTTTTTGTTTTAGGGGTTTTTTTCCAAAACTTTGTGTGATTAGGAAAATCAGGTGCATGTCTTAGCTTCCATGGGTTATAAATATCTGGCTTATATGACGAAAGAGAATATTTCAGGTAAACGAGCTTTGCATATTTGAGTGGAAATCTATAGCACATCTAATCTTTTCTAAACCAAAGAACATTAATCTAAGTACTATACACAACATGGGGACTTTAACTGAATGGTTTGAAATGCTACCAAGATACACAGTGAATGAACAAATATAAATAGTTCCAGAAATAGACCTTCAGGGATTTAGATGCAAAATTTATCTAACGTGAGAATGTTTCCTGAATCAGAAACTCTTGAATTGGGGGGGAGAGAAAATGCAAGTTACATAAAACAGAAATGATCTAATTACACTGATTAAAGAGTAATACAGATGAAGGTTTTTCAACAACTACAACACCACCACCACCACCCCATAATTAACGCCTGAATCAAATACACTGTGTTGGGGTTTTCTGTATTGAAAAAGACCAATAAACGTCACTTCCCAAATAGTTTGCTGAAGACAAGGCAAGAAGGGTTCCTATCTAAACAATATAGAAAAAATTTATACGATGTATTAATGTAGAAGGTATTGGATACGATTCTGTCACAGGTCAGAGCTATACATCTTTGCTGCTTCTTTAAGTGCATTAATTCAGTTTTAGAAAATAGAAATGTTACGGGGTTTTGGGGTGTCTTTGTGTTTTGTTTTCTTAAAAATGGAGGTTCAGAAGAAAAATCATTCTTTGATTGGATTAGCAGCTGTTTGCTTTCTGTGGTTGCAGAATAGATGTCTGGAATGTTAAGTTGGCCTTTTGGTAAAGAGATAACGTTTTACATATCTTTAAGCATACAGTGCCCTGGGGCAAAGATAATTTCTTCTATTGGAGGATTTATTCTTGTTAATTTCCAGTTATATTACGTAGTATGTATGCATTGAAAAGCAATTTGTTACTGTCAATTATTAGTCTGATGGTTATTTCAGTACAGGTAGTAAAATCTTTTTAAGACATTATTCAAAACTTAGAGTTGGAAGGAAAGTAATTGTCTCAAAATTATCCTATCCCACTGTGTTATACTCTGACTTTTGCACGGTATTTTACTGCTAGCATGCTCTTTACCACTGCAAATCTTATCTGCAGACAGATCAAAGATTGTACAACTGAATAAAGGAATATAATGTATGTGTACAGGTTAATTGTTGTTTGCATGTAAATAAAGTATTTCAGAAATTTATATCTGTACTCATTGTTATATCCACTATAATATTATATTTGTTGAAGAAATCTCCAGTATTTTAAATATACACAATGTCTGGCAGCCTCTGTGGCCGGAAATAGGAAATGTTTAGAAGAATTAGATTAATTCAGGTCTGATACAGGTAAAAATGGGGATTAGGCTCAGTAACTTAGTCTATGGTTTAATAAATGGGAAACCATAAAACATTATGTTAGTTAGTGCTGGAGTACTGGATAGTTATAATAACGAGGTCTACAGAGTAATTTGGTTTCAGACATCTTGTCTGATACTGTACAGTATGAATTAATATTTAAAAAATCAGGATCATAACTGTATCTGAAGATTGCAATCCATATTTTTAGGATGGATGTCCAATCTTTAAAATTTATTCTTAGGCATCCCAATGGAAGAAGAATTAATAGAGAGCACCTGAGGAATGTAATGGTTAAAAAGTATGTTTGCTGATTCCTGAACTCTTAAAGAAAACAGTTGAAGTAGTATGGTCAATAATTTACAATGCTACCCAGAGATATCCATACTAGAATGGCATAAATAGTATTGATGTCCACACTCAAAAACAATGTCGGAAAAAAGAGAAAGAAATTGGAAAAAACATCTAGAAATCTTTCCTAAAATGGGTGTTTTGGCTGATTTATCTTACTAAGGTGAAGTTTAAGATGCAATGTTACCATCACCTGTCATTCACATCAGAATAAAATCTTCGTTAGACAGAAGTGTCTATATGCAGGCAAAGACCTACATGAATATGTTCCTCAGAAGCTGATGCTGGATACAGTCAGAAACAAAAAATAGGTGCCAATTTTAATAGTAACATTACAATTTAACTCTAATAAATTAATTTAATAGAATAACTTAAAAGGACAATGGACATTCTCAATAACTGGATAAGAGATCATAAATTAAAGTTAAATGTTTTTCTAAAAAATGTTCTATTTTAGATGTACAGACGCATTGCAAGACACACTGCTCAATGGACCACATTAGCTAAGACTTTTAAGTAGTTCTTTATCATTCTTCCTTGAAATCCTATGGAATTATTAATCTTGTGCTACCATCCAAGCCTTGATATATTTAGTGTAATATTTTGCTTTAATATACAGCAATGTCATATATAAACACAAGACGACAGTATGGAAGACAACACCAAAATTATTTTGTTTATGCTTATCAAAAAGTAAGTTGGCCAAATACCTCAATTTTGTGAAAATTGTTTTTGCTGTAACATGATGACGTCAACTGCATAAAAGCAAAACCCAATACTAATATCCAATATTTTTCTTATAGATCACAGTAGTTTTAATGTGATTTAAGCATGCAAATTTTTTGTTATCATGCTGACATTTAGCACATTAAATACCTCTGTTGGAGATATCTACTTCAGAGAAATCTTTGTTCCCATATTGCGAAAAGGAAATTCCATTCCTAGTCATTAGTTTTCTCAGATTTTCCAGAAAATTAAAAGTCATTTACAAGAATATTATTACCTTTGTGGGAGTCTGAATGTCTAACAGCATTATCTTCTCAACTAAATCTATTGCAGCAATGTCATAGAAGTATTCTTACGTTACTTCAAAATATATTAATATTTACATTTAATTAATATTTATATTTATTAGAAGACAAAATAAGTCAGTAGTTAGATGAAGTTATATTAATGTCATAAAAATAAATCCTTTTATTTATTTATTTAGTAACACCACCTAGAAGGAACTGTAAGGGAGATTCTGTTCAATGTACCCTGTCAGCCATTTGCAGATTCTGGTATACAGACTTCGCTCTAGTAACATTTTTAAGGTTAAAGAAGCAATACGTCTTTTAAGATTTTTTTAAAGTACACGGCACATTTATTTTCTGTTGTTTTCAGTTTATTGTACTTTTTACAACAAGTAACTTTGTTGAGAAGATAATTTTTTAAAAAATAACTTTTCTCTGAATTTCTTCTTCAAGGGAATTTTGGAGGTTCTACCTTGGGACAAGTTAAAACTATGTAAGTATATATATATAAAATATATATAAAAAAATATATAAAACTTCTCACTGACATAAACATAGTCTTTTAAGTCCCATTTACTTACAGCAGCAATTTTGTGGTTAGTATGGTAGCAAGGTAGAAGGTAGGTTCATTGAATTGGGCTCCTGTATAGCTCAGGTAAGTATTTGCAACTATGCCTTTTTTAAAATTCTTTTTTAAAAACTTTTTTCTCATACTTGGAAATTATACATATATATGCAAAGTAACTTTGGGCTATATGTGCAGTAGTAATTAGGAATATTAAGCAGCTAAAATTCTTTGCTATGTTTTTGAGTTAGCTGTTGTACCAACCAAACTTATTTCCTGGCAGTAAGAAAGAATTTGTGATTGGATGAATGGTAGTTTTTAAATTCACAGTATCATTTTGAACAAAGTCATATATGGGCTTGTCAAAGCAGGGCAGAAAAGCAGGAGATGAAGGAGAAGTATAGAAATCCTTGTCATCAGCGCTTTAGTATTCAAATAGATCAAGCCTCCCTGAATAACTGAGTTCTTGAATTATTAAAGCATCTTCTCACTTTCCTTCAGGAGAAGATGAGAGACTTACTTTAAAAAGAGATACTAAATTTGAAGTGATAGTTCTTAATGTCTTTTGTTCAACACGTTAGTATGATTTAGTGATATTCATTCTTTCTACTATAGCATGTTACCTTGCTTAAACTATGTAGAAAGAAAATTGTCTAATTTTAAAAACGTCCAGATTTCCAAACCCGTCTGATTTCAGACGTCTCCCTGTCTGCCCAGGAGATTTGTCTCCATAAGTTTCCCCTATATTTAGAGAAGTGGAAAGTCTTTACCAGAGGGTGATCCGTGTGCTCCAATTTGTCCTCTAAAAGAATGTCTCTCATTTTGCTACTAGTAGAAAGAGCCTCAGGAAACCAGCTTAAAATTAGCCTTTGTGAATAACCTATCAAAACTCAAAGACCAGATTATCAAAGGAACCAAGGCAATTAACAGACTGATTTTAGTCAAATTTAGTTATTGAACTGCTTTTAATGATCTCTTAAGTGTTTCACATCTTAACAGGAAATATTATTGAATGGAGCATCTAGTAAAACCAGGAATTTTGCTTTACCAATGTTTCACTCAGCTTGGATGTTGGCCTGTGAAATGAATTTACTATGATAAAATAAAGGCTCTCAGCCTTTATTCATCCAGGAAAGGCATCTTCAGCAAGCATAACATTTGTGTACTCACTGCAGGCAAGACATATTGTTTTGGTATTGTACTAGTTAAGATTTTTTTTTTTAATCTCTTCAGGAATGATACATAAGAGAATAAACAAAGTGAGCAGCAAACCCACATATTTTCTTAATAACTAATGTTAATAACTTTTCTTTTATCCTAAGGTTAGCATGTGAATATAGATTTTACAGGTTTTGGTTTTGCTTTCATACATATGGAACAAACATAAGTGACTTCTGTTGAAAATAGGGGTTAAAAAAAATAAAGAAAACCTAAGGAGTCTGTGCTGCTTCTTTGACAGCAAACACTGAATTGAATATAAAATAACTTTCCATCTCTAAAGCAAGCAAGAGACTTAAAAAATATCTATATAACATAACTTATAGAACATAGTATGTATATATCGGTAAAAATTGCCACACAGCAGTGATCTGAGGCGAATATAAAATATTCTAATATTATATATCATAATAAAGCAAGTAAAAATCCCACACAGCAAGATGTGGAAAATTAAACCAAGCATATCTGTGTCATGTGAGTCAAAAAGTCTACGCAACCATTGAACAAATATGCAAATATAGACAGCAGAGGCATAGTTTAACACATTTTCTCAAATGCCTGAAATATATAGTAATAAAAATATTTTTAAATAAATTTTAAGTTTCAGCAAAGGGAAGTTGACAGCTGTAGTACATTTTTGGATTAATTTATTTAAAAAACAAACAAACAAACAAAAAACCCCACCCAAAGCAAATAAACACAAGCAACCCCACAGTGAAATATAGCAAAAAATGTGACTTCAGAATTGATTAAGGATTTTTTTGTATTTATGCAGGACATGTCTGTAGTCAATGATATTTCCACACCAAGGACTCATAACAATTTTCTTACTGGAAATAATATTATTTTGTTCCTTTAAGTAATATTATGTTGATGTAGGCAGTGATTAGTAATAAACACAAACAATAGAGAATGGGGAGAGAAAACAGTGGACCACAGAATGGATTGCAGCTCTGCACAGATTCATTTGTGTTTACTGCATACAGTACCTACAATTTAATCATTTACAGTGGTATAGGGAGGAGATGACCCCCCTGAAGTCACTGGGTTCTGCTGGTTTAAAGAAAGCACAACTGATGAATGTCTTTGTATGTCATTAAACAGGCCGAGCATTATAACAGCATTTCTGAATAGTCAGATTATATTGGATTATAATGATATATTACAGTACCCAACAGTCAGTTATAGATATCTAGAGGGGAAAGCATGTACAGGCTAAATGTGAAGTGATACTTCCCAGGAATACTAACCTACCTTTCATGGTTCACAGAGTCGCAGGTTGGAAGGGACCTCAGGGATCATCTAGTCCAACCTTTCTAGGAAGAGCACAGGCTAGGCAAGATGGCCCAGCACCCTGTCCAGACGACTCCTGAAGGTGTCCAATGTGGCTGAGTCAACCCCTTCACTGGGGAGATTATTCCAATGGTTGACTGTCCTCACTGGGAAAAATTTCCCTCTGGTGTCCAATCGGAATCTCCCCAAGAGCAACTTGTGCCCATTCCCCCTTGTCCTCTCCATGGGACTCCGTGTTAAAAGGGAGTCTCCACCTTCTTTGTAACTACCCCTTAAGTACTGGTACATGGTGATGAGATCCCCTCTGAGCCTCTTTTCTCAAGGCTGAACAAACCCAGTTCTCCCAGCCTATCCTCGTATGGCAGCTTCCCTGTCCTTTGATCATCTTGGTATCCCTTCTCTGGACCCCTTCCAGCCTGTCCACATCCTTTTTGTATAGCGGGGACCAGAACTGTACACAGTACTCCAGGTGTGGCCTGACAAGTGCTGAGTAGAGAGGGATGATGACTTCTTTCTCTCTGCTGGCAATGTCCGTTTTGATGCAACCCAGTATCCTGTTGGCCTTCTTGGCCGCAGCAGCACACTGTTTGCTCATGTTGAGCTTTCTGTCCACCAGGACTCCCAGGTCCCTTTCCAGAGAGCTGCGCTCCAGCCAGGTGGATCCCAGCCTGTGCTGCACTCCTGGATTATGTTTTCGCAGGTGCAAGACCTTACACTTGTCCTCGTTGAACTTCATAAGGTTCTTGCTGGCGCACTCTTCCAGCCTATCCAGATCTTCCTGCAGAGCAGCTCTCCCTTCTGGAGTGTCTACTTCCCCACTCAACTTGGTGTCATCAGCAAACTTCATCAGGCTACACTTGATGCCGGTATCCAGATCACTTATGAGGATGTTGAATAACATTGGGCCCGATATGGATCCCTGGGGGACTCCACTAGTGACAGGTTGCCAGTTTGAGAAAGAGCTATTCACCACCACCCTTAGGGTGCGACCTGTCAGCCAGTTCCCCACCCACTGCACAGACCACTTGTCTAGGCCATAACGCATCAATTTCTCCAGGAGGAGATTGTGGGGGACTGTATCAAAGGCCTTGGAGAAGTCCAGGTAGACAATGTCCACCACCCGCCCCATGTCAACCAGGCAAGTCAGTTTGTCATAGAAGGCCACCAGGTTTGTCAAGCACGATCTGCCTTTAGTGAAGCCATGTTGGCTTTTCCTAATTACGTGCTTCAATTGACTTGTGATGGCCCCCAGGAGGATTCATTCCATAAATTTCCCAGGGGCTGAAGTAAGGCTGATGGGCCTATAGTTACCTGGATCCTCCCTCGAAACTTTCTTGTAGATAGGGGTAACATTTGTATTCCTTCAGTCCTCTGGGACATCCCCCGTTCTCCATGACTTCTCAAAGATTATGGAGAGTGGCCTTGCAATGACATCAGCCAGCTCTCTCAACACCCTCGGGTGGATGGCGTCAGGGCCCATTGATTTGTGGGGGTCAAGCTCCTGTAGTAGTTCATATACTAACTCTTCCTTCACCGATGGTGGGTCAGTGTTTGGTTCAATGATTCATGACCTTTTTCAGACAGAGGTGGAATTTCTATATTTAATAGTCACTAATGTATTTTTTCTCAAGGTATTTGTCAAGTCACTTTTTCAGGCCATGTGAACTTCACTCTCCAAAACATCCTGTAGCAAACATCACTCCATAGAGAGAAGAGGTAACTTAGACACCTGTCTTCTCTTTCCTTGCTTTGAACTTCCTTACTGATAGTTTTACCTGCTGCTTCCTCTTTTTCTAAGAGAAGAAAGAGTGAGCAGTTATTCCTCAGAAGTCCCTACTAAGAAAAGCAAAACAAAGGGAATTCAAACAATAGAGAAGAAAGGTCTAGAAGGT
Organism: Phalacrocorax aristotelis; assembly: GCF_949628215.1. NCBI lineage: Eukaryota > Metazoa > Chordata > Aves > Suliformes > Phalacrocoracidae > Phalacrocorax > Phalacrocorax aristotelis. Next base: position 38,674,500 of record NC_134279.1, on the reverse strand, counting down.
TAAATACCATGGACCAAAAGCTCAGTTTCAAAGAAACTGTTAAGGAAATAACATGTAACTTTCATTTGGGGCCATATACAGAGGTTGAAATATCACAGTTCTTATTCTTGGCAATTTAAATAGTCTTGCGCAGAGTACAACTGTGAATGCAATTTTCTAAGAATGAGACAGAATGAATTTAATTGAACTCAGGTTAAATTACTTCAACTGAGATAAGATGAATGTTGATTAATAGAGTCAAATGTCAAGTCAATTAAAGTAATTCAACCTTAATAAGAAAACTTTGTGACATATTTATTGGCATAAAGTCTTTTGAAACAAGATTACATGTGTTAGCTTTGACAATACTGAAGTTCAGGTATGTTCAGGACATTGTTCGAGCAGGAATTGCTGACAAAAATACAGAACTTAAAATTCAACTTCCCTTAGTTTTCAGGAAGTTAGAATCTCAAGTGGATATTGGACCTACACCAATCAGGATAAACTGTCTAGGTTGTTATCCTCTAGTTTTTAATGTCAAATGGAACTGCAAACGTTGAAACAGTAAGCATGGTCTGCCAAAAGAAATTTGCTTGTTTTACTGGGTGTTCAATAACAACCACAAAAAAGTGGTGTGTTTTTTTTAAGATTCCTGAATAACTGAATTTGTATTCTTTCCTCAGATTGCCAAAGCACAACTCAATTGGTAATAAAAATATAAGCTAGCATTACAATGAAATAATGTAAAATGAATAACTTTTGAAATTACAAAGATGGTAAAGAGATGGCTTTTCAGTGTATCAGCCCACAGAGAAAACTATGGCGGGGGGAGGGGGAAGCAGCACAGCATAGTAGCACTTTACCATGCAACAAACAAGCTGCCCAGAGGAAAATTTTCTGAGTTTAAAAGTTGAAATAATGCTTATTTAAACTCTGACCTTATATTAAGGAACTAAATTTGTGAAATTCTATTACTATATAATGAAATCAAAATGCATCAAATCCTTGTTTGTAGCAGGGATGACACTTTTTTAGAAAAATAAAGCTGCCATGTTGCAGGTTTACAAGGGTGCATAGAGAGCACCATAGATTTTGAAAAGAGAGATGAATTCTATTGACTGAAAAAAACTATTCTGTTGTTTATTTTCTTTTTTTTTTACCAGCACGTTGGAGTTATATATTGGGTTAATAAATTTGCCTTCTTATTCATCTGTCAGCAGTACAGTCACTGAGAGTGCAGTACCTAAACGTTGAGGAAAGGATTTTTCCTGCCAACAGATTAAGGAACAGTGTTTAAACATTATGTCTTTAGCTGATGAAGTAGATTCTCTGGTGAGCAAAGGAAGAAATAAATGAAAAAGGAAGACAGGTGGACTCTCATTGATTATTACTGTTTGAGTAGACAATGAGGAAGGGAAGGATAAAGAGAATCATCTTGATTAAAAAATGTTTTAGAGAAAGGTGATAAAATAGGGTCTGTTTGAGTAGTGTATGGACTGGATGTTCTTCATCCCAGAAGTCCAAAATGACCGGCTCATGAAATCAACAGTTAGTAGAAGGGATTTGTAATGAATGCGTCAAGTTGGAGTGGCAACATATGACAGGAAAAAGATAGTATCTATCTTATAAGAAAAAAAAAAATGCAACGGCAAGCTGATTAGTCTATCTTCAGTAGCATTCAAGACTCATGAATAAATACTGAAAGTAACTATTCAAATTATGACTGTAAATGAATAACTGTTGGATAATACTGCATTGGTTTATCAAAAATAGATTGTGTCAGACTAACCTTGTATCTGTCTTTAAGACAACTGATTGATTGTCTAGACAGGGAAATTCAATAGCTTTAATCTAATTTCAGTAAAACACTCGATATAATACCACACAGAGAAAGAAAGTAACGCAAGATGGTTAAGGAAGTTGTGTTGGTGAGACGATTATTGCATTTATAGAAGGCTGGTAGTGAAAATTAAAGGTAAGTAGTGGGATAAATCTTGTTTAATACTTTTCACTGATGCACTCTAATGTTTGGGCAATGGAAATTTGCTGATGCAATGAAGCTGACAGTCACTACAGAGAAGGATTGAGATACAGTAAGAATTACACTCCTTAGGAACTGAAATAATAGAAGTAGAATAAAATTCACTAGTTTAAAATGTACTTCTAGCAACAGTTTGGGCTATACAGTGGAAATGTTACAGGTAAAAATAAAGAAAACATTTGGAATCTCCAAGGGAGTTACAGATTGGTCAGGTTGGATGGTGCTTTGAGCAACCTTATCTAGTGAAAGATGTCCCGGCCCAAGGCAGAGGTGTTGGACTTAGATGGTCTTTAAAGGTCCATTCCAACCAGAGCCATTGTATAATCAGTTGAAATCATAAAAGCAAAGCAGTTTAAAAAAATGGTTATACAGCCTTAGGAAGTATTGAGCAAGCATTTTTGAGAAGGAATTAGTTTTGTTATATAAGACACTGTGAGCTTTCCTCTGGAATATTATGTACAAGGATGTCTTTATTTTCAGGATGAACATGGAAATGGGAAATATATTTACTAAGAGGAAACTAGAGAAGTTTGGCTGAATTAGCATAGTAAAACAAAAGCTGAGTGATCTATAAATATATCATAGAAAAAAAAAATGACAGTTGAGAGTATCAAGGTGAAAAACACCTAAAAGAATATAGACCCCAGAACAGAAGGGTATAAACATCCCACTAATTAAGTTAACCTGGAAAAGAGAAGGCAGTTTCCTACCAGAATAGAAGGAATGGGACAAATATATTACCTGCTTTTAAAAGAGATTTTAATTGTTTTAGAAAGAATTATGTAGCATTGGTGACCGATTCAAGCGTTTCCTTCAGGTCTGTGTTCTTTGAAGAATCTTTATGTTCCTTAAATAGGTTAATTTTGTTTTGGTCTAAACTCAGAAACATTTATGCAGGCCTGCATATGGAAACAAGGAAAAGCAAGGTTAAGGATCAGTATTGAAATATACTGAAAAAAAGTAAATTCTTTCAGGATCAGCCAATGTGATTTTCATGATGAAATTCTGTGTCTGCCTTCTTCATATTCACCTTTTTTGAAATTATGGGAATTATTACCATTAAGTATTCTCTATTTAGTGTCAAATAAGTTCCATGTGTTTTACTGATAAATAAGAGAATAAGGAGATTATCATTAATATTTGGCAAGCAGGACTAAGATTTGTGAAGTCTTACTTATGAGCAACTTTGAAGTCATTTGGGGATCTGCATGTAAAGATGTTTATACCTGTGAAAAAGCCTTAGCAGGGCCTCACATTGATTTGAGACGTTGCATAGTGTCAACCATTATAGTCAGCATACAGGTCTCAGTAAGAATGCTTAGTTAATTACCTTGACACCTTTTTGTGAGTCATCTGTAATTTACAGTTTTTTGAGATTATGAGAATAGAAATTAGTCTGGAGTCAAAAAGCCACAGTCTGTATAAAATGAGAAACTAAAGTAGAATGACAAACCTGTTTGGATTGTAAGCTTAGTACTAACTCATGTTCTTCAGCCAATCAGCTTTTTTTCAGACACATATTGCATCTGACAAAATCTTTATTTTAGAATTTCATGAAAGATGAGGGGAAAGTCTTTCATTTAGAGGGGGTATGAATTTGTATTTTAAATCTGCAGTAAGGTCTGTTGCTAGTTGTCATTTCCCTGAAGGTGTTTTTTTTTAATTCGAACTCTGCTAAGACACTGTAATTTTAAGCTACTTTCAATTTTTTTTTTTTTATTTTATTCAGTTACAATGCTAACCAGTCTAAATCATCTGCTTTTATAGCATAAGAATTCCTCACAGAAACTGTGAAATCTAGTGCACAGATAATAGAATGATAGAAAATTTCTGTAGATAGTTAACTAGGCATATATGTCATATAGCTCATCAAATATGGAGGGAAAAGTGATGAGAAATGGAGGACAGAAACATAGCAGGTCAAAATATGCTCACATCAGAAAAATGTGAAATAAGAAGTCTAGAGATCATCAGCTGGGTGTAGCTGAAAAGGGCTATTTGAATGTCTAAAACCATGCTGAACTCAAAAGCAAAAATTTGGATGGCATCTACAAATTTTGGCATCTACTTTAAACATTTTTTAGAAGCCTGTATGGGGCTGTAACTGTGTCTTTGAGTTTGCCTGTATTGAAAGTAAACATTGCACTCTGTTAGTGTATGATTAGTGGTAGAAATTGCCAGAATATTCATAATTACTGAAAAGAAAAACGAAGAAAACCACACAGGTTTTCTGTCAGTTTTGACTTTCATCTTTGATCTCCAGTGCATCACATAGGCAAACACTAGTCCATTTCATATGGTTATGTGCAACCATAAAGTTGTATCATATGGTAGAATAAAGGTAAAAATCTTTACTATGAATAAAAAGAAAGTTATTATTAAGAGAATTTTTACTTTCAAGAAGACTAAATATGGTGCAGATTCCCTTCTTCTGCATAGTTTAAGCTGCCATCAAGCTATCAGAATTGCCAGCTGAGCACAGGGTCAAAATATCAAAGGACAAACACATCCATTCCATAGTTATTTTTATTCTATGTAAGTATTAAAAACATTGTTTATGGTGATAGCTGACACAATTATCAAAATCAGCATTACAAAAACAAAGATTGGTTCATATGAGCAGTTGAGTATAACTTTCCTCAGCTGTTGCCTGATTGGAATGTATTACATTAATGTGAGTTGATCTGTATATGTTAATTATGAATGGAAATTTGAGTTCTTCCTGTAGAATGGAGATGTTAATTGAGCTAAATCTTGATAATGCTAATATTTTTTTTTTTTCATTGTTAGGCGATTGTCTCTGCCATCTAATATTATTCAAAAATTACTTATTCATGGGAAATATGTAGACCACTCTTCACCAAGAAAGAAATTCTGCCTGGTCTCTAAACTTTGAAGTTTTCCTGGTAAGATCTCTTTCAGGAATAAGCTAAATTCTAATTCTAGCCTACTTCACTCTCAATTTCTTATAAGCAAAAAATAATCTTTCAAAGTCTTTCAAAATCCCTAGAGTCAAAGAAAGCTGTTTCAGTGTCTCCATATGAACTATTTTGTCATTGCTTTACAGTTATCTACTGTTCAACAACATACACGAATTTTTCCTCCCTCAGAAGGCGCCAGAATCAAATCTTATTCTATGGATCCAACCTCCTTTAAGGTTACCACTTTATCCAGGATACGTCATGGGCTGAGTGGCCTAGAATATATGTGACCATAAAGTCATATCATATCATAGAATAAAGCTAAAAAAAAGTCTTTATTATGAGTAAAAAAGAAAATTGAGTTTAAGGGAGGAGGAACACCCATTGGGAATTCTGCCTATATGAATCTCAGAGCTTTATCTGATTAGGCTTTCTCAAAACGCTATGACAACAAAGCTATGCACAATAAGGGCACAAAATTGTTGTGGCCTGAGCTTTTCAGCCCCTCTTGAATTTCCCAAGGGCTTGAATTTCCCAAGGGCTTGGATATATAAGGGAACTCTTTTGTTGATGAACTCCCTATTTAAGCAATAAAATAGGGTTGAGTGCATGCTAGGGTTAATCCCTATCTTATTTGTAGGGTAGAAGAATCAGGATAGTATTCTTAAATAGTTACTGCAGAACAAGGGAAAGGTCTTCTGTTGTACACAAGTAAAAGGAATATCACAATGTTTTCAACTGTCCAAGTTTCTCAGGAGATCAGCAGCATCTCTTGGAGGCTATTTTTGTGACAAAGTAGAGGAGCCTCAAAGAAGAAAATAGTGGATTTTTATAAGACACATATAAACATCAGGTGATGAATGCTAAGTGTTCTGATAGGGCATTCAGGTAATATTACACCTCCACTAGACAACAGTATGGTTTACCCTACTGCTAGAAAACAAGCCTAAAGGCTTCCCAAGAAAAGGAACAGAAACAATTTACAGTTGCAGAGGCAGGTAAAGTTAAAAGTGACTAAACCCATAACTGGGCTACCTTCCCATTAAGTTTTCTTACCCAGCCTATAATAAAAGGGAATATGATAGTGTTCTCCAAATTAAACATTCAAGTTAAGTTGAATAATAGGATACAACATTCCCAACTCCTGACAGGTATGGTGACAAAGACTAACATTTCATAAAACTTTTGAGACTGAAAACACCATTACTGTAGCTTTTTGTGTTTCAGAGCTGTCTAAACTCAGAACAACAGAAAACACTTGTAGGTCTTCTTTCAGGGGCAGCTATACTAGTAGGATGGAAAGGTAAGTCAGGTCTCTTGCAGAGAATAATTATTTCCTTGAAATAAATGATAGAGAAGATTGAATAGACTGTCAACAACATGTTAATCTCCTTCAATTCTGCTGCCAGTAACTGTTCCCCACAGACCATAAAAGATATTCTGATTTGACTTTTAGATGCCTGACCATCTGTTTCCCAAACATCTTGTATTAATTGTCTGAAGGAGTAGAAATTTGGCAAGCACATGTAGCTTAACCTGTCCATTTGTTCATGTGAGCTGCATCATTAGTGATACACTATCTATAGTCCACAGTTGTCTCTCCCTTTTACAAGCCCAAAGTAATTATGTATGTGTTATGTGCAGCCTGTCACACCAGGAGTGTCTTTTGTTAATACTGTCTCATATTTATGTAATCTGTCTGTCAAATGATTTCTCATAACACAAAGGGACAGAATTAATATATGTAGGGTCTCTCTTGACAATTAATGAAAGTAGATGAAGCCCTCTTCCCCACACCACAAAATCTTGTGATAGTTATGTTTTTCCATACATAGGTAGCTCTGTTGTCTTCAACAAAGCTGGCTTTTAAAATGGAAGAAATACAGCTTTTACCATTGGTGCAACTGGCCTAGAGTTGTGGGGTCCTGGTCATTGATTTCATATCCTAGATGTTACTGCAACAGCAATAATCAGTAACAAGCCCTTGTTATCCTCTTGATTATTTCAGGTGGGTTTGATACTGCAGTTAATATAAAACATAAAGTCACACTGAAATGAACATACTCAATTGTATTTGTTTGGATTTTTCTCTTTTAAATAAAATTATTCTGTTCTCTAAATGGTTATGTAGACCACAAAAGCTTCATTTGTGAGTTCAACAAAGCATTTAGTATAATTGTCTGTTTACTTTTAGAATGGGAAACAAATGGGAAAAGTTTGAAGCCCTGCAATGTTACCATCACAATTGTATTTGATAAATTTCATGGCATGCAAGTCAAGGCTACATTAAAGTGTGGCAAGTCATGTCATAATCATGATTTGAACTAAATTAATTCTTCCTGGAGTGGCTAAATGCTAGAAGACCTGCAAAGTACTAATGCAAGTGGAGAAGTTGAAACAGATCTCTTGTTAGCATTATTAGCAGTATACCACATTTCTTGCAGCTAAAATAAAACTTAAGGAAAAAGATTAATCAGCTAGGTTTCACAAATGTGCACTGAGAATTGAGGCATAACAGTAGAAGAGCTGATAGTGAAAAGATTCTTTAAGAACATAGTATTGGTTCAATACTTCAGAACTGGAGGATTGCTTCTATGCCCTTCTTATTGTCAAAGAACATGCATATCAGATTTAAAAGAGAACCTTAGAATAATAAAAAAAGAAAACAAAAAACAGCCAACCAAACTAGAAAAAAACCCAGCTTTTGTACATGCATTTGTACATTTAAAATATAGCCAGTAAAATGCACTGCAGAAGAAAACCAGTGCAAATATAATGTCTCTCTTTTTCATATTTGTTTGTTAGTATCTTCAAAGATATTTTCGACTTTATTTCTTTCAGGGTTTGAGGACAAATTTTTCTTAAAATGCATGAAAAGGATGCATGTCTTTATCTAATGTCAAGTATGTATGTCATCACCTATTACTTAATGTTGCATAAAAAGTTTGTGAAAGGTCTGGATTTCCTCCTAGCAGTTTTGTGCATTAGCAATAGCACTACTTCTGTGTCCTCCTTGCCACCGTATGTGAGCAAGCTTTTACCTGATTGACTTGACCTTGAGATCTGATTTTTTAAAAGCATGGTGTGTAACACTCTGCATGAAAATCCATAATCGCTACTAATAACTGATATGAAGGCTATTGTGGGTGTTAAACACAATTTTGACCTAAGAAAATGTGTGGTGATATATATGTATTTTAAGGGACCTTTAAAAGTCTTTTTTCAAATGCTTATTTGAATTAAGATCTTCTCCCAAATGTCACATTTAGTATTTAAATTTGGTGTATACTTTATACACCTACATTAATGCAATTTTTACACACCGTATTGTCTGTTAACTTTACGTTGTCTCGTTTTGGAAATGCTTAACGTTTTGAGATAAGGAGTCAATGAGGACCAGGTATCCCTAAAATATTTTTGGCTGCTCTTTTATGAAGCTATTTATCATGCCAGGTAATTTTCCTGCTTCCTTTGGTTTTGCTTCCGCATCCCTCTTCCTTACGTGAGCAGGGATCACCTTCAAAGCAAAAGATTTCTGAGAGGCTGAACAATGGTACTATGGTACTACAGGCATACCGGACCTCTTAATTCAGTCAAAATAGTTCCATGGTGGTTCAGGGGGGAAAGGCAGGCTTGCTTTGAGCAGACCTTTTTCTTATATCTTCTTTGAAGTAACTTCTGTAGGCAGGAGCAATGAAGCCAAGGTAGCAAACTGTGCTTCAAGGGTGAAAACCATCCTGAAGACTTGGGCCAACAAATGCTGGCAGAATTTCATAGCATCTAAAGGCACTGTTCTAGAGATCCATGCTGTGTTCACAAAACCACAGTGTGACATCTACATGACAGATCTCTTCAGCGTGGCAGAACGTGTGTTTCTTTTAGGTAGTCAGTCATCACCAGTTAAAAATAAAACCTTTAGATCATTTTAAGAAACATATATAAACGCAAATCCAAATTTAAAGGAGGAAGTTATGTATGTGCATTCTAAATGTTCATATATTTGGAAAGTAATTGCTGGAGGAGAGCACATGCATTTATTAAAGACAAAGTTTTCTTTCCCTTCCACGTCTTTTGATGGGAGTCTTTAAAAAAAAATCTTAAAACATTTTAATTTGGAGATAGTATCAAGCAACACCATACTAAAAGGGTTCACCTTGCTCGCCAGTAACATTTGTATCCCCTTCAGGAAAGAAGCTGTTTGAGTTTTCTGTTCTTTCCATTCTCTTATTTTAATATTTTTGTCTCTTCCAGATATATATATATATATATAGTATTTTTTTTAATTATGTCACCCTTTCCTTCTTATACGGATAAGCTGGCATTCACTGAATGATGGCACCTTTGTGCTAGTCTCAGCAACAGAGGTTTAGACAGAAAGAGAGCAAGAGGAGGACAGTTTCAGTATGACTGCAGTCTCCATACAAAATGTTACACTTTTTGTTGCTGATTTACAAATTCCACTCCTGTATAACTTTCAGGTTTTATTAATTTAGAGATAGTTTAGATAGGTAAATGGAGCGGGATACAAAGGAGACAGGGAACATGGAGCAGGAGCAGCAGATTAACATAAAATATGTCTCCTTTACACTCTAGAATATGTGCATGCTTGCAGAAACTAGCTAGTGTTCTCTGGTAGTGGTTGACTTCCTAGAATGCATCTTGGGGTGTGCTCATAGTAGGCATGGCCTAAAAGAAGCAAACCACCGTACTGGAACATAGAAGTCCAAAACTGCGTGGTGTACTGGCAGAAGAATCCTGGCAGAAACAGAATGTGTCCATAGTGAGTTCAACGTCGGAAAACTCATCACATGTCTCAATGAAACTACTTTCACAGTAGGGCCAGAAAGTCATTTGCAAAGGCTAAGCGATTCACAGAAAGGTTTTGCCTGTGGATTAAGGGCACTCTGGCATAAAAGAGCTCAAAATGACCTTCTGCAAACCAGAAGTGTAAAGAAAGTACAAACACGTCAGAAATACTTGTTTTGAAAATCTCAAGCTTATAATTACAAATTAAGGAAACGCAGTCCTGCAGAGAGAGAAAAATCTAGCAGCACATAACTCTAAATCCATTTTGTTTCTGTAACCGCATGGTTAGAGTTCCACAGAAGCCCAGCAGGAAAACCAGGATTAAGGTAATGCATGCATATATATGTATGTTTTGAGCTGATATGTATTTTCTGATCTGGTCCCATTTTGCAATTGTTATTTCATAAGGATGATAAAGACAGTCACAATTTTTAAGACATGACTTAAACCCCCAACCTCACTATACAAAATGGAAAGGAATTTAGTAAAATAAAAAACAAACCCGAACATGAAAATAGGCTGCCTGCACATCAGCATTCACTGTTCTGCAGAAATACTGACAAAAGAAAGGATACCTGACTAATGGCTGTTCAAAATAAACACAAGGAGTGATCAGAGAGACAATAATCAGGTGGGAATCCCTGTCCCTTTCAATCAACTACTAAAACCAGCAAGTCTGACATAGCTCAGACTTTATGCCAAACATCTAAGACTCTCTCCCTGCTGCAAAGCTACTATGGTGGTTCCACAGAGGGATGCTGCACGAACGATGGGGGATGACCACATAAAGGTGGACAGGACATATTAGGGGATACCTGATGAGGGGTGGAGAGGAATGTTCTGGCTTTGAACAAGAATTTGGGGATTGCACAGAAATTATTAAGGAATGTTTAAGCAGAGGAGACTAAGCTTAGAAGTGGCAGAATAGGGGTGAACTGGGATGGAACAAATGCATAGGAATGGAGAGAAAGGGGCATAAAAGAGGCCTGGGATGTGTAAGCATGCTTCTGGTTAGTGTATTTCTCTCACTAACACTGCAACTGATCATCATCTCTCATCTTCTGGTTAAACTCAATTTTTAACAACTTTCTGTGTGAGTGTGCCCTCTATTCTCTCTGTGACCCAGTAGCAAACTTCAAGGCAGACTAGCTGGCAAGCAGAAGTCTGGGTGATTGTTATTGGGCGACCAAATGCCTGGGAGCTGATTACCCAGAGACTTGGGATCTGAAAGCTGGACCCAGAGAGAAGGAGCACCTGGGAGACAGACTCTGGTGAGACCTGGGAAGGTGTTATAACCTGAGAGTCCTGAGAAACAGGAGTGGTTTATTCATGCTGTCCCTGTTTTAAGTGGGTGCGTGTGAAGGTACTCCTCTTGGCTGTGTTATTCTGTTTGCAGGCAGCTGTGCCTGTACAGAACTTGTGTGTTTTCAGCCTCACTCCTAGTGGGTTGTGGAAATGGGGATGTGAGCAACTCCTCTCAGCCAGCCCTGGAGGGAATGGGCCACCTCTGTCATTCACTCCGCTGGATTTGGCTATATATTATATGTAAATTAAATACTCTAAGTTTATCTACTAATCTTAACATTGCAAAATTGTAGGGTCTGTAAGCTCTACCAGTAGTCTTTTTTTCTTTTTTTTTTTTTTTTGGCAGAGGGCTAGGGGGTAGGGTTGCTTTTTGTGGGGTTTAGGGGGATGTTATACTGGGTTTTTTCAATTTACTGTATCATTAGCTTGGGTCATAGTTGGAGTGGGGATAAGACAGGAAGAGTTATTAGAAGGTATTAAATTTAACTGTCTGTTTTGTTGTCTCTCTCAGTGAAAAAATCATGTTACAGCTGGACTCTGTAAAAATCTTGATTGTCAGGAAGTGACCTGAGATAGACTGACTTGTCTCCCTGCATGTCATGTTTTGACCGGCTTTGGTGTTTAAGGTATCCAGCCTGCAAATATGGACTGAAGTTTTGTCTTTGGAAAAGAGATTCTGTTTCAGGATTCCTTTACTTTTTCAATAATTCATGTTCCATGCATTACAGTGTTATGTCTTATAGCACAAATCTGAGGTGCAATTTTGTTGCCATGAAAAGTTGCAGATGAAAGTACTTTCTTTCATGAGTGTGATAAAATACTGCAGGGCAGGTTATCAAGGTATTGAAAGGATTAAATGAGGTTAGGGATAGCTTTGGGGTTTTACTTTGTGTAGGAAAAAAAACCTTTTGTGAAGAAAAAGGACTAATAATTTGTATCACCTGAAGGAGAACAGTCTTTTTTGGGTCTATTGAGGATATCATAGAACCTTACTGGGGCAAAAAAATAAAGACAAAGAAAAAATGTTATTGATTTAGATGTAAAGGGAAGCATAAGACTTGAAAATATTTTATATCAACTTTTTTGAAAAATAAATATTACTACCAAAAATTTTAAGACATGGAAAATAATTTTTATTACACTGATGCTTTTATCGGTTGTTTTTACCTGTTTATTTAACTAGTTACTAACACAGTGAGAGTTTAGAAACATACTCTCCAAGTTTGTGTTTTACCCAGATGGACATAGTGCGAGGTGATACCCCATAATCTGAGGTGTCTTCCTGGGAAGAAATCTTGGATAAGATTACTGTCGCATGCCATTTTATGAAACTAATAGAAAGCACTGCAGTGTCATTTAGCCACTAATTCTCAAATGCAAGAATGCATCAGGCAGTACTTAGGCATAAAATATTGACCTAACAAGATGTACTCCCATCTGATCTTACAAGCTTTACTTAATATTTTCCCTACCTTTCGTGTCCTGTTGCATTAATACACTTTACTTTTAACCAACATTTCTAGAAAACCTCAATGTGTTTGTATGTGATACCTCTCAGAAGTCCAGAAAATCATCACTCTCCAACTTCAGCACATTCAAATGTCATTGCTGCCTATGAAAATATATAGTCCTAAACAATCCTTTCTCATGGTCATACATTACCTTCATTCTCGACTCTAAGCAGATGTGACCATATGGTTTGAGGCATGGAAAATCGTTATTAATTTCAGAGATTGTCTGTCCTCCTGTTTAAGAAAAGATAAAATTTCACAGTTGATAGCATATTTTTAATTGAATACCTCCTGCTATGTCTTGTCTTAATCTAACTTACAGTGCAGTAGGGGTGACCACATAATCATGCTGATATTCCTTTAACTGCAAAAGAACTGTCTTATTAAAAAGACTAAGATCTCAATTGTGTGTAATTTTTACACAAGTTTAGTTTAACTCCTGTCAATTATGACCTTTCTCAGGCAAAATTCCTTACTCTTGTATATGAATGTTTGTAAGAACTTCAGCTGTTTAGGGTTTTTTTTTAATATTGAAGAGATAGTAAATCAAAATGGAAATTGTTTACAAAATAGAATTTTAATTTTGGTAGAGTGAATTGAACAGAATGTAGAAAGCCATCTGTATATGAATAATTAGACAATTACAATGAAATTTTGTAGATGAACAATCTAAGTGACAAAACTAATAATGTAAAAATGTCTAAGTTTCAGTGTACATTTACCCTAGATTATTCTCTCCTTACTGCCTTCATTACCATTGCCTGGGACATAATGTCATGTAACAGAGGGTCACAAATTTTTTGCATAGTCCACCTGACAAATCAGGAAGGGCTCTTGTCACCCCAAAGTGTAGTAAAGAGCCACCTCTGCAAGAACAGACAACTGTCAGAATATCAGGGGTGGGTGGGCTTGGGGAAGAAAAGATAAGCACTTTTAAAAGAAAGAAAAATAATCAGAAGTATCAGTTTTCATCAGTGAAGGAAATTTTGAATGGGGGTGGACTAAAGAACTGTAAGAGGTTGGAAATTAGTAGTCATATCACACTGAAAGGATGCTGTGACTGATTGTGGTTCAACTACAACAAAGATGTTACCAAAATACTAGCTGTAAATGTAGTTGAAAATCAGTGATAAAAAAGTAATTTTGACTAGAGTAAAACAAATGTTTTTCTACGGCAATGGTTCTCAAACAGTAGCGTGGCGAAAACTGACACCAGGCAAGCTGGTATACAGGAAAGTCTTGACACAACATATGGTGTGAGCTCTGCTGTTTCTGAATGCTGTGTCCTCTAAGGCAGCTAAAAACACTTTCCAACTATCACTTTTCTATGTAAACAACTGCTATAATTGCTAGTGATGACAACTGAGTTGGGAACACCCATGAGAGTTTTTGTATTTAACAAATAATCTATGTCATGGCTTAATACACCCGTTCCTGCTGCTCTAAGTTAGTTTTCTTGGTGGTATGCTGATTGCAGATAGGTCTTGAGAGGCTTGAGAGGCTAAATTCTGCTTCATATGTATTACTTTGTCCTTTGGAGTTTGTGAGAAAAATCAACTTTTACTCATTTCTGTGGATTTTCAGTGAACAAGCTGCACTACAATATGCTAGTAGAGATTTTACTTACAAAAGGAGGAAAAATATAGGTAAGTAATCAGCATGTATTCATTGTGCTTAGACCTTTATGCTTCAGGCAATCAAAAATAAAAGCATATTGTAGGACTTCTCTCTCTCTTCAGTGCCTCTTTTGCCTTCTGATAATTACCAATAACTTCCATACAGGAAATTTATACATCTGAAATATTGGAAGGGTTTAGTCTTGCGTGACAACTTGCTGATGGATATAATAGCTATCTCAGGTGTAATAGCAACAGTTATAAGAAAGCAATGCTTTCTTATAATATATTATTCTCCCTTTCTTTTTGTCAGCTAATTACTCCAATCTAGTAAACTCTGATATTATTACTAGGGCTTGGGATATTTTACCAGTGCAAAATAATAGCTGCTGAAGACAGAAAAGCAGGTCAGCTTGTCAGCTTGCTTCCAGTTGCATTCTGGGAGGGACAGAAGCAATATGTTTTCTAGTTCTTTGACTTAAGCATATTACTTAAATTATGCAAATTATATAATTTCCTCTGATTTACTTAAGAGATTGTCTCAAAGTTACATCATTTACACTATCATAATGTTTTTTTTTTTCTTTTTTTGTTATCTCCTCTCTTAAGACCTATATTTTTATACATTAATCTTGTCACTTTTCCTAATTCTCTGGACCCATTAATCTCCTTTCACTTAACTGGTGAGGGACATACATCCTTCAGTAACAGTTTGTTATTGACCTTAGCCAGTACTTTCTAATTTCTGTTTTAGCCAAGGTATATGTGTCTTCCTTTTTTCAGTTTCAAAAGTAGCTTTCCTATGTTAGCTTAATATAATTTTTTGAATTCTCTTTGAGCTGCTAACGGCTTATTGGCCAGGTAGTAATAGGGCTATACATGGGATCTCTGCCATGTCACATATGCAATTGCTGTCATGATATGCACCTTGTATTAAAATCTAAGAGATTTATTTGGCTTTTATTCAACATAAGAAGTTCATTGCCACTTCTATTACAAGTCTTTCTAAGTATATTCTTTCTGTTAAATGGCTATCTATATTAGTTTTTTACTGTGGATCAATTCTTACAACACTGTAGAATTCATGGCTAATGGAGTGGGCCTTGTGAAAAAATCATTTATTCATGTTGTACAGGGAACATAGTGTGTTTCTTGGTGTATAAGATATTTTAATATAAAAGTAACAACAAATATTAGTATGTTACTACAGAATATTGTCAGGGCTCATGAAATTTCCCTGATGATATAATCACCTGTCCTTGCTCTCACTTAAGCCATGGGAGCTGGGGTTTCCTGAGTATAATTGTTAGAGGCTAGAATCAGATGCTTTATTTTAACATTTAATTTACCTAATGACCTTATTTTCCTAATTATAAGTCTTTATAGAATGTTCAAAACTGATGAATACTGCTACCATTCATTACATAATTTTCCATAGGTATTCAAACTTTTATCAGATCACTTAACGAAAGTTTTATATTACATGACAATTACCACTACTACAGATGTTTTCCCTTTTTGAAATGGAAAGCAAGCAATGTGGAATTCGGCACCTGCCTCAGTTCAATCGCTATTCAGTCCCATAGATTTCCTTGGATGTTCTTGATATTAGGCAAGTATTTATATTCTTTATAAGATGGGCTCACTTGCTTTTAAAAAAATCAATGAATAAATGCAGTTGGACCAGATGATTGTTGTAGATCCCTTCCAACTAACTATTCTATTATAAATAAATAAATAAATATTTCCTGGTTCACTAGCATTTTACAGAAATAATTGTGTCTGGTTGCATACTGGCCATTTTAAACGAATAATGTCCTGGGGTCAAGCTTCAGGCTGAGAAGTTCTTTGGAAAAATCAGTTTTGAAAAATAATTTGTGGATTTTCTGTGAGGTTAAGCTCTACTTTTTGGATTGAACTGTGTAGAAGGGTTGACTTTGTGCATTTGTAGAATTTAGGCAAGCGCTAAAAAGGGTTTTTTTCACTTGTGAAGGACACCTTTCATGATAACCACGGTAGTCTGTTAACCAAGGTTACAAATTCCTTCCTAATGATCCTGTTCCTCTTCATAAAACCACAGGTATTTAAATCAAGGAAAAGATGAGCTTCTCTCAGGTTTGTAATGGTAAAGAGGGAGGTACCTAATGCCATGGAGTAATGGATATAAAAGGTTAATCTTGCTTCAGAAATCCAAATAGTGCAGTAAAAGCAATGACTGCTTACTTCAAGCATTTCTGGAAAATATGAACTTCAGAAACCTTTCATAATCTCATCTTCTTTCAGTGCTCAGTAGACAAGGCAACAATTTTCTGTCTTTGTCAAAGCAGCTAAAAATACTTTATGGCAAACTACAAAATGATTAATCATCTCTCAGGATTTGGAGCTTTCAAAGGCATATTTCTGAACAACCAATCCATACCTGAAAGGGTTTTCTGCTTTTTTAGCTCTCTTGTAAACTTGGTTCTTGGTACACCAAACCTGCACATAAACATAATAGAACATTTTTCTTAATCTTGTATGTTTTCTGTCTCAAATTCTCTTACACAGCTATTTCTCAATTAACTTGCATTTCAAATTATTGTCTGGCACAGAATGATTTTGGATCCTGATTTCTTTCAGGTCAATTTATGTCAGCCTAAATAGTACCAAATGTCTTTTTTTTCTCTTAAGACTTGAAGTCAGACATAGGGTCTGGTTCAGTGCCACTAATGTAAATGTATATCTTTCTATTGATATGGCTGTGTGTTCAACGGGCTTTTAGATTTTCTTTGCCTGCAGATTTTTGTATTACAAATTTAAGCCTTCTCAGATCTCCTGAAAATCAGCAGTAACTATGATAATGGCCTTTCTCTATTTGTCACTTTTAATTGTGGTGGGCATTGTTACAAGTAATATATGACTCACAGGAAATTAGTCTGAACTAAGCAAGAAAGACAGTCCTCTATAATTAGCAGCACAAGATTACAGCAAGACTAATACAAGACACTGTAATTCCTGTATAGCATCCCACGTCTGTTCTATTTCAAGAGCAGCACTGAAGTGCGTGGGCACTGGTTCATGACTTTGGATCAACTTGCTATTTTCTTAGAACTCTGACCCTTGTAATGTGAGAGATAAGATCTTTATTTCTGCATTTTACCATTCCTCAGCATATCCAGCTTTTATCCATTCAGTCTTTACCAGAAGCCTTCACCAGTTGACAGACCTGCTGTAAAAGGTGAGAATGTAGTAACTTCTTATCCACTAAAGCAAAAATTGTTCTCTTCACTCTGTAATGGGTTGTTGTACTCAAATACCATAAAAAGTTATGACTTTTTTTTCTCTCCAGAAGCCATCATGTTCCTTATCACTGAGAAAAAACAACATATAAGACAAAAAAGCATAACTTCAGAAATTCACTGCAGTTTCTGAGCCCAAAACCCCAATGGGACTCAAAGCAGGCCTGGAGAGGATCTGTGAACTAAGGTAGGAAGGACTAGTATGTTAAGCAATCATTTCAACTTTCTCTTTCCATTTTTCATACTCTGGGGCTTACATAAAAAAAAAACAACAAAACAAACAAACAAAAAACCAAAACCCAAATCACAACACATTTTGCACTCGGCATATCTGAGTTTAAATCATTTCACTTCTGTACTGAATGAGATTAAAAATATTCAATACAAGAATAACAGGGGTGTTTATGCTCTCTAACAAAATTTAAAAAATAAATAGAGTATAAAGGAAAACTACTGTCAGGATGTTAATGTAAAAAATATCAGGTGTGCTTCATGTCTTTACTGTTTCTACATGAGGCTTATGAGCATTTATCTCTTGTTTCTGTAGTTTAAAGAACGAAAATCAAATAAAAAGCAGAAACACTTTTCTGGAAAAAAAAGAACACTTCAATGGAATTAAATTCAAGATCTGATCATTATGGAAGATATCACAAGGTAATCACAACTACACTGGCAAATTGGGAATGTAGATATCAGAGGTGCAACCAAATATCTCTAAACCTTTGGGGATATGAAAGTCTTAGAGTATTCAAACAGCCTTAAAAGACTTATTATTCTTTTTAAAAGCTTTTTATTACTTTGGAGGAAAATTATTCTCTGTGCTACAAGATAATGATGTTCTCATTTTAGATGGCTAGATAGGAGCTCTTTGGTTCATGAACTCTCTTTACATTTGTAAAGCTTACCTGACAATCAATTATTTTAAGATAAGTAGTTTCATTACTTATCTTAAAGCTGGTTTACCTAAAGAGTTGTATTTATACTGTGGCATTCCTCAATTTAAGTAAGTTTTACATTCATTGTTTATTTTGTTTATTGCCTAAATGCCTGTGGTTCTTTTTTACCTTGTGAAAATCTCATGAAACCTCTTTTTTTCCACTCTGTGAGTTCTAGGTGTTATTTTTGGCTGGGATGGTTGTGTTTTGAGTAAACAATAATTAACGGTGGCATATGTTTCAGCATTTTTAAACAAATCCGTCTACATAAACCTGGAAATAAATTTAAAGTGGCATTCTAGGACTTTCACATGGGTATTATAACATGGAGCAATGCGTAAAGCCTTGACATTAAGAAATTTCACTTAAAATGTTTCAGAGGCAGTTAATATAATCACAGACCTGTACCTATGTCTCAGTTAAACTGATCACCAGACCCTCTGCTGGGGTCAATATATTCCTTTTAACTTGTGCTAAATTTAGGCTTTTGTCACTTTCAGGTATCTCATTAGCATTTTGAAGTTCTCTAGTATCATTTCTTCCCTGGTAGTAATTGATGAGAATTAAACCTTCATGTTAGATTGTGACATTTCAGACTTGTAAAAAAGAATGCACCTCCTTATGTTTATGTTATGCACTGTTTACCACGACATTGCATATAAAAGTCTTGGGAAGACAGAATATCTGTGAGTGTTCACAATATATGTATCTGCTTACTTCGTATGTACATGTATGATGGATTGTATATGACACTGAAAGCATCTGGGGTCCTCATTCACCACTGAATCATTTTAGTTTTATGCTGGTATATAATTCCACTGTGTCTAAAAAACCACCAAAGCCTAAACTGGAGGAAAAAAATGGCAATCAGTATTAAAGGAATTGGGTTTAATGTGAGAAACTGGTAGACTTTACATCAGTGCATTAGTCTATCTCGACTTTGCACTTGTGCAATTACTGATCTATCCTTTAAGGGAGAGGTAAGTTTCAAAGCAGTGGTCCTTTTTCTTTTTTTTTCTTTTTTTATAATGAACTATTCAGTGACACCCCTGCCTTCTTTGTTCCCGACGTTAATTTCTGGAAAATTATGAGAGTTCATAATCTTGATGTCTCCTCTATAGTAGTAGAGGAGGTTTTCTTAAACTTCTCTGAATCTCTTAAACTGCTCAGAATCTATAAGGTTTTCATGCAAACCACTCAAGGCATTCACAGAGATCCTGTACTTCAGTGTTCCTCCCAAATGCCTGGTGCCAATAATGCTGCTGCTTTAGAAGGAAAGGTAAAGAGCACATATTAAGCCATACATGGAACTTTTGAGGCTTTCCTGATAAATGCATGGCTTGTGGGCCACAAAACAAGCTGTGGGAGGAAAAGCTTTCCTCTCTCCTCTTCCTTATTCTTTCCTTTTCTTTCCTTTCTTTCCTGTCTCACTCCCTCCTCCCTCCTCCCTCTTTCTGTTATGCTGCTCTGTGCCAATCAAACCCTGTTCTTTTGTTTTGATAGCATCACTTTACCAGGCACACCAAGCAAGCAGTCTCTCAGAGTGTGGAACTAATGCAACACAACCAGAAATTTGCCGGAGTTTGTTCTTAGAATATTTTTTGGTTCTCCCTTCAGCCATTCTCCATGTTTTAACTGGACATAGGAAAGTTATGAGCAGCCAGTTCACACCACACATCCAGTCTAACACAGCTGATCTTACTGAAGCGAGAGTTTGACAATATCCTGAGCCTCTAGTGGCGGGATCTTGTCCAGCATTTTGGTGAAAATGGGGTCTGAAGTCAGAGCATGTGGAATTAACTAATATTATTTATGTGGGGCCTTGGTGATAAGGAATGTGCAGGCAGGACAATCCACATATATTTTACAAACTGATCAGGGTGCTGGCAGGAGAGGCCATCCTGTAAGCAAACTGGATAGTTGCTGTGATTACCAGCACCGAAGGAGTAGCATTTCAAGAGCTAAATATAGATCAGCACTTTTGAACGGTGTGCACGTCTGCTGGTTTTGGCTGGGACAGAGTTAATTTTCTCCACAGTAGCTAGTATGGGGCCAGGTTTTGGATTTGTGCTGAAAACAGTGTTGATAATATAGAGGTGTTTTTGTTATTGCTGAGCAGGGCTTACACAGAGTCAAGGCCCGTTCTGCCTCTCACCCCACCCCACCAAAGAGTGGCCTGGAGGTGCATAAGAAGCTGGGAGGGGACACAGCCAAGACAGCTGACTACAACTGACCAAAGGGATATTCCATACCATATGACGTCATGCTCAGCATATAAAGCTGGGGGAAGGAAGGACATTTGGAGTTATGGTGCTTGTCTTCCCAAGTATCCATTACACATGATGAGCCCTGCTTTCCTGGAGATGGCTGAACACCTGCCTGCCCATGGGAAGGAGTGAATTAATTCCTTTTTGTTCTTTCCTGCGTGCGTGGCTTTTGCTTTGCCTATTAAAATGCCTTTATCTCAACCCACAAGTTTTCTCATTTTTACTCTTTGGATTCTCTCCCCCACCCCACTGGTGGGGAGTGAGGGAGTGACTGTGTGGTGCTTGGTTGTTGACTGGGGTTAAATAAAGACAGTTAGATACAAATGTTGGAGAATGGATAGGAATATTTAATTTTGCCAATGGCAGCAGCCCATTTTCCATACTGTAACTTCTCTTTGTTGCAGTAATTATAACTTGCATAATTATAAGTTATTAGTTGCAGAATATAAGTTATCTTTTTCTTAGACTGTATAAATCAAATTCTAGCTCTTCAAACCCTACAAAAATGTGATCACTGATTACTAGGCAGAAAATACATGTCTCAACACTGCTAATTCTCATCTCCCTCCACAGCTGTCCTTCATGGAGAAGTGCAATGAAGTATCTGTTCCCTTCTCATATGTTAGCATTAGACATTTTTATGTTTTAGTATACTTTAAACTGCAGAGAGGACTACATACACCTAGAATTTATTTGGTTTTTAACATCACAGTATCACAATCAGTTTTTAATACAACAGATCATATAGAAAAAGAAGAATCTTAGTGTTGAAACAACAGTCATAAATGCTATCAGACTCCACTGAAACAAAAGTAGTAGGTTTCCTAGCTAGGACAGATTTAAGACAACTAGGTTTTCATTAGAAAGTTAGTTACTCAGGGTAGCACAAGAAAAGCTCACAAAACGTTTTAAAATTAACAATTAAAAATTGCATCTGTACAACTCTGATTTATCTCCAAATATTTTTACTTTGTGTCCAAGGTACAACCTTGTACCTAATAACTTTATGCACAGCACTTTGTCCTCATTCTCTTAGAAAACCATGATGGAAACTTAGCTCTATTTTTGCCATCTTTGTTTTATATTATGTTTAGAACCTTTCTTTTTCACAGCGCATGCCACCACTTACCTGCTCTGTAATTATTGCTTCTTTTAACAGCCTTTAGTGGCAAGATTGTTAAATATGCTTTCTCTCCTCGTTTTTGGTTGTGCAGCTTACAACTGTGGCTCTCCTTGACTGTCTGTTAGTGGAAATTGGAAGTTTGTGGAATCTTAAATTACAGTTGATCTAGTTTCAGTTCAAGTCTTACTACAGTAGTTGTCCTGAGGTGTTATGGTGAAGGAATATCAAATATTCATCTCAAACAAAAGGGAAAAAAAGGTACATCTCAGGATGCATGATTTATCTTGTTACTTATCTTTCTTTATGTTTTTGATGTGTACTAATGTTGCAGAAAGTTTTATCACCATCTCCTACAGGTTCTCAACTTCTCTGCTTTAGCCAATGAACTATTTTAATAGTTTAACTAAGATTGTTTAATTCTCTGTTCATTAAGTTCTGTGAGCAATAATATAATTATTTACTTTCTGGATCAGACTTTTATCCCAATTACCATCAATGTCAAATCAGTGTGTTTACCAAAATTCAGGGGAATTTCTCTTTTATACAACTGCACTTGATGAGGTAATCTAAGGCATAAACCTAAAGGCAAATCAAGAAATAAAAACATTTGACTGGATTGGATAAAGCTAATCATATACATTAATATCCAACTCTAAATACAGAAGTAGGTATACCAATGAAGAAAGTCACTAAGGGAGAAAGTTTTATTTGGGTAAACGTACAACCATTTGATTGGGATAAATTATTCTAGGAACAAAGAGACAAAAGGAGAATACAGCGTATGTGAAACAAGAGTTTACTAAACTCTCATTGTCAGGTGTCATTTTAATACGCAAACTAAAATAGAAGATGGAGAAGCCTCAGTGAGAGAAAGGCATGCCATTATTAGAAATATGAAGAGGATACACACCAGCATTTGTTGGCTCAGTTGAAGACAACTGTTTGCTATTCCTTTATAACCTGATGACATTTTTGCATGTGCCATGTCTTAATCTTGAAAAGTGATAGGGCAATACACTGTTTTTCTAGTCTTTCCCTGTCCTGCACCTAATAAAACAATGGTGCTGAGGTGGTAATTGATAATACTTTCCACGGCTCCTCAACAAGGAAATAATAACTTAATCTAAATATAAAACGTTTACAGAAATAACAAATGTTCAAAGTAGTTTTGTTACAGGAAAACAGTAAACCAGAGAACAGGAGAATTATGTCAGTGTAATCTTTGATGTTGCTAATGTGGTAAATTTTATTTAGCAAGATTATGAAAGTATATTTCCATAGAGAAGGTGTAATGCTGAATATCAAAAGATTAGCCAGCTTAATTAGGGATGACTTGGTTTTGAGTTTGCCGTAGACTTTTTCTGAAAATTTGAAAAGAAATAGAGAAGCAGTCAGAGAGCTATTTTTCTGCTAAGGTCAAGAGTTCAAAGTAAAAACTCTTCTTCAAAAAGTAAGAAAAAGTAGATAACATTTTCCTGAATTCTCTAACATGAAGTGGCAGGGAGCTCAGTTGACATATGCATATTTTAATTTTTCAAAAGAGAGAAAGAGAAAGAATTTAAAGTGATAAGATATTAAAGCAGACTGAAATCAAGAACAAGTATGTACACAGCAGCAAGTGAGTTTCCTGCAATGTGCTTTATTTATGTCTTTGGTGTTAAACCAAAATCTGGATTATTTCTGTTTGTGCAGAGAAAGTAAACACAGGTGAAAATGGTACTGTGTTTGTTGGGGAAGATTAGAGGATGAAAAAACACAACAGAAAATTGATGGATAAAAATAAATATTACTGTGGACAAAAACAGTAGCTATAAAACAGGTATGATCAGGGCTTAGCAGCTTTATTGAACAGGAAATGAAGTTATTAGAAGAAGATGAGAAAGAAAATGGAAACCAGGCATCACTAAAAAAAAAGTGAGGTTAGCAAGCAGGAAAATAACATCAAAGACATAAAAAAACTTAAAGAACTGTATCTGTTCAAGAAGTTGAAATCCATTAGGCATTGTAGGATTTAAGTCTGAGTGATATTTACAAAAATTATTTGCAGGGCAATGAGAGTGTTAACAGTGCTATTTACAGTATGAAGAGTAGGGAAACATTACTAATGAGATGCCACTCTGTAAATAACATGAATGGGATGGAAACATTTGAAAAGAGTGAGGAGTAAGTTGATTTTTACTCTGTCTCCTTGTTTCATGTCAGTGAAGGTGAAGTTGTCATTTTACCTGAGCATCACATCATCTAAAGAAACATTCTACTAGTCTCTGTCTTCATTGTCGTTGTTTCATAAGGGATATGATCCTTTTGATCCTTTTATTTTTTTTATCCTTTATGAGCACATTGTCACAGCTGTAGCCTTCCTCTGTGTCTGTGCAGATATGAACTGTGATAGTGGTTTGGACACTGCTGCAGAACAGATGTGCTTGAACTTCCTCCTAGAGTAACTCCCCAAAGGGACTAAAAGGGTTTAGATTCAAAAATAACTTCTAATCAAAAATAAAAATATAAAAAAGAACTCAAAGCAATGAACAAACAGAACAGAAATAGAGAGACTAGTATGTTAATCTTCTGCTGCCCATTGTATCCCTGTAGACTAGAACTTACTTCTTTGTTTCAGTTCAATTAACTTGTTACTTTCTGAACAGCAGCAAAGTGTGTTCATTTTTCCTTCCATCCCAGAGAAGCTTCTTCCACTGTGTCTGTGGCCTTGCTCTCTCTGCTGCCTCTTAACCTCTGCATGAGCTCCAGCCTCTGTGCGGGATCATGCTTGCCAGCTCTGCAACCTTTCCTGCCCTGATGATACTCAACAGCTCCCTGGGGACATGAGTGACCTCCTCCCATTCCAGAGGGCTCTGCTGGAGCCAGCATCGACTTGAGGAGAGGATAAACACATAGTTGGGAACACAGACATATGAATTTGAACAAAGATGATCAAGTGAGCAAGTACAGTTTTCTACTATGCATTAAAACACTGCATATTTCCTAATGGATATTTGATTTATTTTTATTGATTTATTTCTATTTAATTCTTTGATTGCCTTAAAATTACATTAACATACATTTTACTTATTGGACAAGGCATGATTTGAATCATTGGGAGGTTATGTGTTATTAATAAAAAGTAGTTAGTTAAATGATACAAATTCATTTTAGCTTCTGGCTAAAGTGGTGCTATTTCTGCATACACAAGCATTAAAATTCTCCTCCTTACTGGAAATAATTTCCAGGAGATATATCAGACAATTAAAGTTGAGATGTCTGGGCAGTTTTCCTAATGAAGCATTAATACTGTACACTCTTACATTTGTATCCTTTCTCTTGCTAATTTGTAAGTCTTTTATCAAATGCTATGGTAGGAATCCCCTTCCAACATGTCCTTCATAGTTTCGAGTGTTTTGCTTTTTCTCTACTCTTGCAGCTTCTCTTCCTACAGATTAAGCCAGTTACATAGAAGCAGTCGATAGCAGTATCTGGTTGTGATGGGAGCGCTCAGAGGAAAGCACATTTTGTAAAAGTTGAAATCTCAGTTAAGAACTTAATTTCTCTGTTGGGGGAGAAAAAACCTAAACAAACAAAAAAAACACAAACCCCCAACAAAACAGAAACAAAAACAAAAAAACACAACAACCCGATCCCACAAAGCAAAACAAACCAAAGAAATAGCAGTAACCAGCTCAACAAACCAATACTGCTCTGGATGGATGAAGAACTAAAACTGTCTAGACTGAGAACAGTAACTTTGCTATAAACTATATTCTTCTAGGTTTTTCTTTTACAATTTTTTTTATATATTCCTAAAATAGTTCCCTACAGAAATTCACAGAATTGTAAATATTTGGCATAAATTTACCTATTTTCATGGTTCTACAGAATGGTTTATGTGAATGGTAAAAGAAATTTTCAGTTGCTGCATGGAACGATCTCTGTGTAAAATGACTGACAGTATAGTTATAGAAGATAAGTAACAGAGGAAGAAAAAACTGAATTGAGTTGTCATTGCTGTTAAAACTGTTGCAGAAAACATTTATTAGAAAAATAAAAACTTCTCAAAGGATTATATTTCATTGTATATTAAGATACAGTCCAATGATAACAACAAGAGGGTCTTGAGGGCATACTTTAATTTTGTGGAGTGAATCATTCCCTAAAACAAGTAGAAATTATAAATCTGTCTAAGCAATATGTTTGGTATCTTGTAGATCAGAAAATGCTATTTAGTTGGATGACTTCAGTACTAAATAAGCTATAAATAACCAAGCAAAAGAAAAGAAGTTGAGGAGGAACAGATAATACTAGAAGAAACTCATCATTTTAACTTTTAACCCTGAGCGAGGGCTGGTGTCTGTCTGGGAGTCACAGTGCTCTAGTTCCCTTGAGGCAAAATAGAGTAAATTGCCAGTAGCAGACAAAGTGATTGCAATTGTACATGAGGTGGGTGAAGAGGAGAATCTCTTCGTGATTACTTTTCAAACCACCAAGCAGGTTTGGAATAGGGAAGACAAGGGGTTAATCTTGCACTTTGCATCTTCTGTCTGTGGTTGTGTCACTTTCATATAACATTCATAATATTGTATATCCAATGTTTTTGTTAATTTTAAGAAACTTTCTATTGTGTTTGTCTGAGATTTTATTATTTTATTTTGTTTCTTTTATTTCTCTGAGGGAGGACTTTCTCGAGTATGCTGGTTCTCTGCTTTTGTTCCCAACAGCAATGGAAAAACTCCAATGATGTTGTAGAAACAGTTTATTTCTTTTACTCACTTGCATGGATAAGCAGCCAAAGGCTCAAGTCTGGCCCACAGCCTCACAGAATTTCTGCAAAAGTTTGTAAATTTAGAAAATGTATGTTGTTGTTTCCAAATTCAAATATGAAATGCAGAGCACATCCTATTCTTAATTAATAGTGTTTAAAGAGTTGGATTGTTTGTTTGGAGAAAATCAAGTGAATCAAATAGAAATAACTTGGGCTAGCTCACTTTCACTTGGTCACTTGCTGTTTCTTTTTGGAATAAATCTTGGATATTTGAAGGAGTTAATGAAATTTAAATTGGAGATACTAGTCTTGATTCAGCAAAAAAGAATGTGCTTTCTGTGAATTAGGTTCAGACAAAGACAGTTGCAGTAAATATTTTTCCACTTAACTGATTCAACATTGTACATTGGCTTTTAGCTCGCTCATGGTTTTGTTCTCTGCAATCAGACAAAGTTTAAAATTCAGGGAACAATTAAAATGTTACCACAAAAATAGGACTACAGCTTACACTCCTGCACAATTTTAGGCTATTGCGTGATACTTCAAAGGAAGACTTTTGCCATAACAATAATAACACTAATAAGTAGGCCTTGAAATAGGGGATAAAAATGAAGATCAAACTTTTTACAAATTACAATGTAGGCCTGTCATCAGATTTTATAAAATATTGCTACTATGCTTTACTTAGTTTGATTCTTAAGGAAAATCATAGACAGTGATTTGGAAAATCTCCCCGTCAACAGCAGAAACATAATCAATTCTCTTCTAAACAGAAGCAGTAAGAGCAGTTAAATATGTTATCAATGCATAATTTGCATTTTAATAGTAAAAGCCTGCTTAGAAATTACAGTTTTCTGCCTTTTAAAAGAATGTATATGACACTCAAATGTTTTATAGTATTATTGTTGAACACAGTCATTTTCAGTTTTCTCTGATATCATTTGTTATGAGCATTAACATTGTGCTTCCAGCTCTTGCTGATTAACAGGCAGTCATATTTTTTTCCTTTCTAGAGCTAATGCCACTACAAACATAAAATTAGTTAAAATAAACATATTTTTGAAAAGAAAAAATAGTATTTCACTTTAACATATTATTTTCTTCTTGCAAATTTTGCTTGTCAGGTTCTTTAGGGAAAATGCTGTTCTCTCTCTCTAGACACAATGTCTGACAGTTCTCCACCGTGATATTGCCCTCTGTAACATAAAATTAAAACATGTCCAGAAAAAAATAAAACATTCTTCATAACTGAACACTGTCTTTCATAACCCCAGACTTTCTTCCTTTATTCAAATTCATGCATTAGAGATGGATTCTACACAGCCTATTACAGCAGCATAAGGTAGTGTAAATGGTACAAGCACACAGCAAAAGTGTGCTACCTAGCTACACATGCAATCCTTCTGCCTGTTTTACTAACACTTCACTTAAAAATTATAACAAGGTAGAGGATCATTTTTGTAGACATAATGTAAATGGAAAGCACCCCTTCATCTAGAAAAGATGAAAGCTGTTAAAAAGGTGGATGCCCGGAGAGAGCGAAAGAACAGTTAGCTCTCATGAGCTCTGACACATCTTTTGTGCTCTCCCAGGAGAAACAGGTAAGTGCATTCAGGCTGCTTTAGGTTCACTTATAAAAAGGTAGTTTTGTCTCTCTAGCAGAGTTTGAGATGGGGAGGGGGATAGAGAGGAAAGAGGTGGAGAATGTAATTGTGGGCAAAACATAGTGGTTGGCTCCACACTCTAAGGCTGAGGTAGTTACCAGTTGCTCAGTGGCAACCTATAAATACAATACTGTCTCTATCAACTTGTTCCAGATAGCTCAGGAAGCTTGTGGCATAGCCATATCCAAGCTTTAACACTAGAGTAGCTTTCTTTGTGGCATGATGATTTCCCTCATCCTTACTGCTTTTTGAAAAGATAATAATACAGTTTGAAAGCATGCAAAATATTGGTTATCTGGCAGTTATGCAAGGGTAGGATGAATGCTTTCAAGCAGGATGGGAAGCTATGGAAGATAAGAAGTACCACTGTGTGTGGTTTCAGACCCTGTGTGAATTAAAAAAGCAAGCAAGCAACCAACCAAAACACCACATAGAAACTCCACAATTTACTATTGTTAATTAGAAAAATAAAGCCTACATTTGGAATACTTAACAGCACCTATGAATAAGACAGTTTCTTAATCCAAAGATCAGCTAGAGACTGATATAAGACCTTGGATGGCACATAAGAACTGATGTAATCTCACCTGCTTCTAAAAACCTTGCAGCTATGCTTGTATAGCACCACTATTAGTTTGTTTTTGGTTGAGTGACACATCTGCAATTCACTATACTTCACCCAGGCTTAAACATATTATGCTTTAACTACCATTACACAGGCTCTTTCATATCAAGGCAGATATTTTGCTTTCATTTTATTTGGTTTTACTGAGTGCTTATTTTATGACAGGCTTCTGGTTTTTTTGTTTGTTTATTTTGGGGGAGGATTTGAGGGTGGGGATATTCTCACCTGTATTCAGACTGTTTAATACTTTTCAAATATGAAGTTACATTACTTTTAAGGAAATGATTTTCAACTACAAATATACACTATCCCCTGTGACAAAAGAATATTTCATCTAAGGTAATAAAAGAATATTTGTGGTGGTGAACTGCCTTAGGATGAAATATTTCCATTTCTTGTGACTGCTTTAAAAATATATGAGTTTGTTATAACACTATAAACACAGGCATCCACATTTTTACACAGAACTGTCTACTATGTGTGTGAACAAATACACTCATTCACCCATTCATAAAAAAAAACACTTAAGATGAATACATGTATTGTCCTTTGGTTTGCTACACACACACACATATATATTTACATATATATAAAAATGAGAAGACTGAATATTTATTTGTTTAACTAATAATTGGATGTTAGCCCAAAATCATACAAAATATGCTGCATTGGAGCTATGGTCAACAACACTTTGTTGTAAATGTCTTTAAAGGTTGGGGAAGGTTTAAGCCCCAAGGATACTTCTCAGTGCAGGCAGAAGTTGAATATTTTCATTCTAATGACAATTTCTTTAGCACTTTGCAAATGTTTTTAGATGTCACTTTAACAGGTACTGCCTCTGGGAAAAAAAATACTTTGAAGAATTTTGGTAGCACAGAAACACTTATTTCCTGTTTATCAACATGTTGAGCTGGATATGGTCTACAAGGACTTGCTTACAAACTGTATGTGTTTGATACTTTTACAATCACATAAATGGTGTTGGATCAGGTTTTTCATTATGTTTATTTTTGTTGAAAAGCAAAATAAGAGAAAGAGCTTCCAAATAATAAGGTGATAATCTTTGCCACAGCAGCTAGGAATTAATATATTTTGCTCCTAAAGTCACTGACATAAATAATATTTATCAGAAATCAGTGTTCCTATAGCTAAGTATAATTGTCTGAAAGTTCTAAGTTCCACTCTGTATGAGACTGGTAGCAAACTTAAGCAATACCTCTGATATTTAAAAATCATTTTTGTTATACATAAGACTTGAGAGAAATAGAAAAAACAATCATGCTCCTTTTTTAGGGCTTCTAATCTATTCCTCTGCCACTTAAGGCTTATTCCCAAAAATATGCCAATACTGCAATGATTAAGGAATATAGGAATGCAATTTTGCATAATAAAGTGTATGAAATAAACAGTAAAGTTAAAACAGAAATATTGTTTCATATAACACAAAGTCAAGTTGCAGGATTTGTTGTCTTAAGGTGTTGTAAAGGTCAGAATGTATAAAGGTTAAAAATGGGGATAGGCAAATCCACAAAGGAGAATTAAATCCTGTCAGTGACTGTCAAACATGATGGCCTGGAGGAAACCTCCAGCTTTAGAGCACCTTACAAACCATTCAGAACTAGTACTGGAGGGAAGGTGAGAATCTATCCTTTTTTCTACATCTTCATATAATAGCAGATGCTTTGGAAAATATTAGACAGATTAATGGGCAACAGACCTTTGGTATTTTCTGTGAACAAACCAAACTCCTCATCAATTTGAAAATTTCTTAGTAATTTCCATATGTTTACAATTTGCTGATATATGATATTCAGGATATTTTGATAAAAGGCCAAGCGTTATTTTTGGTCCTAATTTTTGTATAAATAACACGGTAAGAGATCTTTTTCTATGCATTTTCCTACTCTTTTCTTCCAGTGTTACATATTACCCTCGTTCTCTGCTCTCTTATTTTCTTCCTTCCCCCAGCACTTGAAGATCATGCATGTTTGTTAGTATCTGCTGTCCCTTGTTCCCCAGACTCCTCTCTCATTTCTTCAGAAGTCTTTATCTTTCATCTCCCTTTCACATCTTCACCTCCCCTTCTACTTGGCTGTTTGTTATTCCTTTAATCCAGCAGCTTCTTGGTTTTATCTCCTAAAAATCGCAGAGTCTCATTCTGAGGTTATACGCAAAGAATATATCGGATCAGGAGCAAAGATTTTTCTTTTATGCTATACATACATAATTTGAATGGCTTCTGTTTTAATGTGAACTGGGAAGGGCTTGTATAGAATAATTTTATGTACTTGTCTACTGTCTGTGTGTATAGAATGCTGTTTGAAATAATTGTTCGTTGTTTATTCACCACATGCACATTAAGCACAGTAAATTTTTAAAATGCAGTTGTAACTAAGCCTAAATTGGCCAAAAATCTTATGGTTCCTCCTCTTATTTTGGGTGAGTAAAACCATACCAAAACCCAAGCTCCAACAGGTTGTACCCGTGATCATTTCAACATGACTGGAAGAAACATGTAGTGAACAAGTCCTGTCCTTCTTCTAAATATTTAGTCCTCTTTCGCAGAAGTAACAGAAACATTTAAGGTGATGACAAGTATCTGTGCATTGGAATGGTTAATTTTTTATTTAGTTTTCATATGCCACTACTCAGTCTTCTTGTTTGTCCAGTCTATGTTACCTGCTGTTACAAGGATAACTCAGCTTTCCCTGAAGGTTAGAATGAAGTGATATATTGGAAACATACCATAGGAGAAAGAGAAAATAAGAGAAAAGAAGGAATAATATATAACGTTTCAAAGACAATGTTTTTTAAAAGATGTTTCTTAGCTCTAAAATCATCATACCTATGTGCAAGCCATACCACCTACGTTGTTGCATTAGAGCTTTCCACCAGTGGATAAACTTTACTGACTGAAATGACAAATTAAGGTATGAAACAGCATTTTCTTCCAGACTGCTGCTTGGAAAAAATCTTATTGCATTATTCTAAGTAGTTTGCTGAGTTTAATAGTTTCTCCCTATGCTAATCCAAATGCTATATTTCTTTCTATGCTGCTACAATACCTGGAACAGCACACATTTTAAATGATTGAAATGAATTTCAGTGTCAAACTTTCATGACTAAGCCAAGGGGAAAATATGACCAAAAAAAAAAATAGTTTAAAGTAGAATGCAAAATGCAAAGAGAAGAGAGGAAATTATAAAGATTTACAAAGGATACAGATTAATAACAAATAAACTAAAAATATTACTTAACTGGGAACAAACAGTGTTTTCTAATTAAAAATCATAAACAATGAAAATTATTCTGTACTGGCTTGTCTATGAGATGTATTTTACATTGTTTTTTCTTCCATTTTCTCTCTTTCATTTCAAAAGGGTATGCTTAGTTCCTTTAAAAGGAGGGAACTTTCTCTCTTAAACAATCCAGAAAATTAATCTGGGAAAACTGTTTTTCAAAGTTACTTGATCAAAATTTTAAACAATCACCTTTTCATCTTTTTTTATCAGGAAATTTTTTGTAATCTGCTTTGATCCACCACAGAACATCCTATGTCAGTTAAATGTGTTAGCTAGCCATGGTTTCTTTGGGTTTGCCCCTATTGGGGGTTAATGGCACCACCACTCAGCTGGAAGAAGAAGGTTTGTGAACGTTTGTTAGCTGTTATGATGAAAAGCTGGTCAAGTTGTTTCAAAACGCTTTTAGTGTCTCTTCAGACTAAGTCCACTCACCTTAAACTTAGGTAATAGCAGAGCAATGCTGTGGATAGGGTGGTGGAAGACAATCTCTTAAAATGTCACAGCTATTTTTATCACCTGCCTCATCAAATTTGTTCACCTTCTTCAATACATAGTAACAGTCAAGGCAGAAATTCCTAAGCAGGGCATAAATTAATATTTCTATTTATTTCATTCTCTGCAGCCTTCTATAAACTACAGCCTTCTCAGCTTATACTCAGAGTGATTTCACACTCGTCTTCCTTACACAAATACATCCTTATTTCTATAGTATGTATTTCTGAAACATTTAATTCTTTCCTCAAAATTCCCAATAAAACATAATTATCACACCCTTTCATTTTTACTGTCTATAATTTCTTTTTCCTTAATTTTGGATTTACTTGCTCAACAAATTTTCAGTCCTAGGGAGATGCTACAATTATCATAACAGGTCACTAAAAATAATAATTTCACTGGAAATCATGACATTTTGAATAAAATAATGTCATTCGTGATCCTATGTGTATGATGCTTAAATCTCAGCTTTGAAATTGAGTTATATTCGTATTGCATGTCATTGAGGTCAGATGGAATTAATTTAACAGTTTACCTATTTGCAGATGTTTGTGAGATTTAAGAGTGGATTTTATGATTATTTAAAACTTTTTCAAGCACACAGTTAAGTAGGTTATGACATTCTGCATGTTGATAAAAAGCTAATCATACCTATGTCCATCAGCCTGAAGACCTGACTACAGTCAATCATCATGTAAAGTCGGTAAGTTTACTCATCCACATTTGGGAAATAGACTGACCAAAGTAGGATTACGCTGGAAAGGAGAGAATATATTTACAGTTTTTTGCCAATGTGGTAGTTATTAATCTTCTGGAATATGTCTTGATTTAATTCTAAATAATTTAAACATGCGTACAGCTTGAAATAAGACTCTCTGAGAAAACTAGTAATTCACAGTCCAGGAGGCCAGTCACTGATGAGAATGGCTTATGGAGAACCTCAGTTATCTAAAGCACCTTGAGTCACTGTTGTAGACAGAAGCAAATTAAGTTAAATGAAATAAATAAAATTGAGCCTTTTGCTATTGGTCTGAATATTGCCCACATTACTGTTAACTTCTGTGATAAGATTCCCTGTCAGGTATTCTGTGTGACAGTTTTAATGTCACTGTAGAAGTATTCACTTATTTCTTGGAAAAGAGATAAACTTGGTAAAAAGAATATGTCCTGTAAGTAACAACATATGTGATGGGTGATATTGTTTTATGACTTGCACATAGACAAGAGTAGCTCCAGAAACTACAGTATGGGTCATCTTGCATGAGACATCTTTCCCAAAAACTTAGAACTGAACAGAGAATCTTTTCATTGATGATCTTTTTTTTTTCCATTTTCAAAGGTAAAGAAAAAACTAGAGGTTAGTGATATTTTTGTAGGGAAGGTAAAGGAAGGAGAAACAGAAAGGGAAGGGGGTAACGTCATGGATTCAGATAACAGTTTCACCATGGCAACTACTGTACCACAGGAAAGGTCGATTAACATGAACCTGGAGATCAGGATGGAATGACAGCAGTGTCACTAACTCTTTTTCCTCCTTCCCTCCAAGGAGGTTTAAACGCAGTCAGCTGCCATGGGTAGGTTTTTTTCTTCCCTCAGGAAAGATGAAGATGGCCAAGAGAGATATAGAACATTTTATTATTTGTCCCCTATCAAAATACAGAGAACGAGAAAGCATTTGTCGGTCTTTGCCCCTGTGATGGTATTTGGGTCACTCAATTTGCTCTCTGCTGGGTATGTTAATGGAAGTCCTGCTATGTCCCATTTCTGCAAGCTATAAACTTCGACAATTTCCTGAAAGCTTGTGTAGAAAAGGGTAGGTTTTAGATGAACTCATCTTAAAGACTTATCTTGTCCTGGAAGGCTGCAAAGTTTCATCCAAGCAGGTAAGTTTCTTTACAAGACAGGAATAACCTTCAGATAAGAATGTATTTTGGTTCTTTTGAAGAGTTTTCTTGAAAGAATTATGCCATCCTTCACTCTTACTGCAGGCTTTCTGTTGAGTGTTAGATTTATTTATGGTGATGAGAGTTTAAACACCTTTTTCTGCTTTTAAAAATTTTGAATGTTGATGCAAAGCTAAAGCTATTTAATAGCAGATGAAAAATGTATTTTAGCATGTGTACTATGAACACAACTTAATGAAAAGATCTTTGATGCTGATAAATGCAAATACAACAGATATGTCCTGATAGTGCATTCATTTGAATAGATGATTCATTACAGCAGCTGCAGGGACACTTCACTCTTAGAAGTGTTGTAGCAATAGTGAAGTGTACAGCAGTGCTTTAATCAGCATTTGTAAGTACTTTCTGCAGTGGCATAGCTACTGCTGGTAGCGCAGCCAGTAGTCAGCAGAGCAGAACATTTCTGCACATAGCTTAAAACATGGGAATCCCGCACTTCAAATACATTTAAGTTACTCTGTTGTGTTTGTGATCATTGTGAAAAATTATGCTAGCATTTTAGGTATGTCTGCATGATTCCATGCCTGATCTTCCTGCTCTGATGCTGGCTTTTTCATGATCACACTTCTAACAACTCTGAATCAAGGCTGCTGATGTGGGCCTAACTCATAAATAAAGGGGAGTTTTCTCTAGCTTGTTTTACATTTTCAAAGACATTAAATATTAAAGCATTAAATATCACTTTCATCACACTTTCAGTAAAAAACAGAAAAAAAACCCCCACCTATATTACAATAGTTAAACTGGGAAAAAAATGTCGTGCGGAGAACAAATATTTTTGGATGCAGAAGTTTCAGTTGGATGCTGGCAAGAAGTTTGGCACAGTTCAGAGGTACAGCAGCAGCAGTCTGCTGATTACAATGTTTTTATTTCTGACCTTACACAATCTCTTTTTCTAAGCTCTTGTGTCGCTGAAGTGCACCTGACCTATCTCTTCCCCTAAAAGCAGAAAGTAATTCTCTATAGAAAGTCACCAGCTATACTAGTACATGGAACAGAATGTAAATGATAAAATACAGTGTTCCCAGTGGGCCTGTGGGAGAAAAAAATCCCAAACAACCTGGTAGTTTTCCAGTCCTAGAAATCAATAACAACAACAACTTTTTGTTAGCTACAAAAACTGAAGTATTGAGTATAAAGATTGTGTAAAAAGTTGGAGGTTTACTGAAATTATATGATTTTATATGCAAAGGTTCACTCTGTGCTGCCACTGCAGACATGAAGAAAGAGTGAAGGCAGAGTTATAAAAATAAGCTCCCATTCTGAAATCATATCCAAGCTGTTCAATTTGTCATAAGCTACCAAAACAGGTTCACTGTTACCAGGCTATGGTTAGGCTTATGTATAACATCAAAGTGTTGGGGATTGATGCTCAGGGAAAGAGACTCTGCAAGTGGACTTGAATTCTAATTCAGCCTCTCACCTTGTTGTTGATTGATTCGTGGCATGGATAGGGTAGCTAAAGGCAAAAGTGTGTTTGTTTCCCATTCAGCTCTGAGAACAAGCTCTGGCCATACTTGTCCAAGCTTCCTCAGCCAGGGATGACTTACAAGGGCTCAGAACTAAAATGAAATATCTTCAAACTGCATTAAGTATTCTCTGGCCAGATTAGGAATCCAAGTGAAAGGATACTTTGTCAAAAATTTTCTGTTGTTGTTTCCAGAGAAACAACCTCCCCTTCCCTAGATTCCAAAAGTTTTTAAGAATAAAAATGCAATATAAAGGAATAAATTCTTCCCAGTGCTGACTGACATGCTATGGCATACTAAAATTCTTTCCAGGGTTCAGATTTCTATAAAGAGAGTAGTAATGACTGAAAATGTTTTGGTTTGGGTTTTCTTATAGCTATTTCACTCAGGAGGACTAACGAAGCTGTGGACATCTGCTGTGACCAGAAAACCTTTACTGAAATGGGGAATATTCTTGAAGTCTCAAAAAACGGATTCTGTGATGTGGGTGGGAAAATCTTCACCAATACATTAACAAAATATTCCTATGCTTCTCATGGCATGTGTATCAGTCATACAATGAAGCCCTTATCAGTCATCTCTAGGTGGTTAACTGGTATGGATATACTTCAGAGTGGAATGATATGGATTTAGGTATAAGTACCTGACATATGTTTATCTATTTTAAGGGAAAGCAGTAGCTTACTGAGAAATTATTGGTACCATATGGAAATCCCCCAAATGATAGCCTAATTAAGCTTAATTTATCTCCTAAACCCCCCAGTTTTTTGTCATCAAAAAAGACTTAAACACTGAAAATATTGCTTAACATAGCTTATGAGTTTTTTAAGAAAGTTTCCTTTTTTTTTCCTTTTAAGGAAAAGATGTTTATAGCATCATTTAAGCTGCATGGTGCTGCCATAAGGAAATAAAGTTGAGGAATGCCTTTCCCCAGGTATTCCCAAGTGTTCATTTTAATGCTGTTGTTTTAATAATCTCTTGTAGCTTGCTTTGAAGGTTTTTCTCCTCAGAAATCTCTCAATCTCCTGAGGTCTATTAAAGCTATATAGTAGATATCTAGAAATCTGTTAGAAATCCAAAAGTCAGACAGAATGTATATGCAATAAACTTTGAGATTCAGTAGAACAGTCTAATAAGATGACCTTCATTTTATGCACATAAAGCAAATTAAGAGTAAAATTCTTTTAAAAGTATGCTATCTCCACAATATATTAAAAATATATATTTGACGTTATGACTTAAATATTTTAGGTATATCCTCTAAAAATATACTAGAAAATCAGAAAGGGATGTAAAAAATATGTAAAGGGCTACGTTAAGTTATTACTGGACAATGTGTATCGACATCTGTTGTGGTTTAATCCAGAAGGCAGCTAAACATCACACAGCTGTTTGCTCACTCCCTCTCAGTGGCACTGGGGAGAGAATTGAAAACAAAAAGGTAGAACTCAAGTTGAGACAAAGGCAATTTAATAGGACAGAAAAGAAAGAGGAAAAATAATAAAGATAAAAGAGTATATAAGCCAAGGAATGGAGAATGCAGTTGCTCACCACCTGCTGACCAATGCCTAGCAGTTACCAGGCAGCGGGCCCCTGGCCAGTTTTCCCCTATTTTATATACTGAGCATCATGTCATAAGATATGGAATATCCCTTTGCTCAGCTGGGGTCAGCTGTCCCAGCTGTGTCCCCTCCCAACTTTTTGTGCATGCCCAGCCCACTCGCTGGTGGAGTGAGGTGAGAAGCAGGAAAAGTCCTTGACTTAGTATAAGCACTGCTCAGCAATAACTAAAACAAACCCTGTATTACCAACATTATTCTCATCCTAAATCCAAAACACAGCACTGTACCAGCTACTAGAAAGAAAATTTATTCTATCCCAGCTAAAACCAGGACATATGCCTAGGTCTATTAAACAATTCTGTCATGCTGCAAAATAGCAAATCTGCATTAATATACATGGCATCCATGTAGTATACCTCAGGAGCAGGTTTTCTGGTTTTCTTAAATGTTTACATAATAACTCTTTAATGCAGCTAAGCTTATAATTTCATTCTGACAATATAATCATATTATATTCCCCCCCCTTTTTTTTTTTTTTCTTTCTTGTGGTTATGCAATGACTACAAGACTATTTCTGACTAATTGATTGCAATCAATTTTGTGAGGAGCGCTGGTGCACTTTGTTTTATTTTGTTTTCTATTCTGTAGATTTCTGTCAGTTATTATTGGATTTATTTTTCCAAATGTAATTCTAGACCTTGCCATTCTTGAACAAGAGCTCACCAAGAGAGTAATTTAGACATAAAAGTTCAGGTAAGGAAGACAACACAGGACCTACATCCTTTTAAACTCTCTCACATGCAAGAGATACTGTAGAAGGTCTACATATATGAAGGGGAAAAATAAGAAATAAAATTCCTTATTGTCGTGGTTCAGCCTCGGTCGTCAGCTAAACTCCACGCAGCCGCTCACTCGCTCCCCCAACCCCTGTGGGACAGGGGAGAGAATCAGAAGAGCAAAAGCACAAAAAAACCCCAAAATTGTGGGTTGAGATAAGAACAATTTAATCATTACAATGAAATAATTATTATCATAATAACAATAATGATAATATAATAAAAAGGGGAAAATGGGAAAAAACAGAAACACACATGATACAACCACTCACCACCTGGCGACTGATGCTGCCCGTCCCCGAGCTGTGATTGCCGCTTCCCTCCCCCGGCCAGCTCCTCCCAGTTAACATACTGGGCATGACATTACATGATATGGAATATCCCTTTGGTCAGTTTGAATCTGCTCTCTTAGCTGTGCCCCCTCCCCTCCCGGCTTCTTGTGCACCCGGCAGAGCATGGGAAGCTGGAAAAGTCCTTGACTAGTGTGAGCACTACTGAGCAACAACTAAAACATCTGTGTGTTATCAACATTATTTTCATACTAAGTCCAAAGCGCAGCACTGTGCCAGCTTCCGTGAAGAAAATTAACTCTATCCCAGCTAAAACCATGACACTTATGAACAATAACAGAACTTTATGTACTCAGCTAGAAGTGTTGGTCTTGACTTAGATGATTAGAAAGGCAGGATAAAATTATATGATGCTCTTTAAAATCCAGAAACCAGCCATTTCCATGCTTAATTTTATTCAGGATCTGAATTTTCTAAGTGTTCTTGGAGCATGATTAATATACACTATAGGAAGTGACTCAAAGCTCTATAAAAGCAGTTTATTCCTGTACTTGAACATCTTGCCAAACCTCACATTTTTGCATTTTCAGTGAAAATTGACATGGCAGGGTCATGCTTAAGAAGTTTGTTAGATGTGAGCCATCCTGTCCCTTAGTTTGAAGACGGAGGAGTGCGTAGCCCAGGTTGCCTGAGTTGTGGGGATTGAGAGGAAACAAGACAAAGCCTCATTGGCCATCAAATTCATATCCAAATGTAAAAGGCCTTGACAGTCCTTTGCAGCCAAATATCCTAATCGCTTAAGCTAAGGGTGAGACTGAGCATCAGAACTGCTGCACTTTAATAAAGAGCATGAGACATCTGCCTATGTCTTTTGTTTTAGCTATGCTGCTTTCTAAGCAAAAGATATGGCTTCAGGCTCTTCACAGAATCACTCACCCTTACTCCTGGGATCAGCAGTTTTGTAGTGAAGAACAGTGTTTCACACACAAACTTTTGCTGCCATTTCAGATGGACTGACTCTGGTCAGTGCTGATAGCTATGACTGCCAGTCTAGGAAGCCTTCGTTTCCTCCCTTTACCATTTCTGGAAGACAGATGAGCATACCAGCATTGCCAATGATGCTGTCTGAGCTAGCTGCCTATTTCTAGGATTCACAATGTTAAGGATTACAATGTCAATGTCACATTTTCATACCTGACTTGGCGTTTAGGTGTTTTAAGCCATTTAGATCTGGCATTGTCAAACAAAGCAGCCTCTACAAAGCCTTAAAAACTAGGCCTAGGGAAAAGCATGATAAAAGGGCGTGCAGGTCAGTCTTGTTTCACTTCTAACATGAAACCACAAAGAATTCAAGGTCTGTCATGTTCAGAAGAGATGGCTCCTAGCAGTCGATTCTGGGAAGAGAAGGGCCTTACTCCTTTGTTTTCCATCTTGGTAAAGAAAGAAACAGAAAAGAGGAAGACTAGCTGCTAGGTTATTATGATTAATATGTTTGGATGAGGATTGTAGGAGGATTAGCCAGGATAGAGACTGCTCCAGCTAAGTGATTTACAAACAGCCGTGGTAGTGGAGAGCTTATGAATGTTTGGGAGAATCAGGGTATTCTGTGGACAAGTGGAGGATAGGTTGGAAGAAAAAACAAAAAGACTGTGCCAAAGGAGTTAAACATCTTTCAGATGAAAACAAACTGTTTTTTCCATCGTAATGTCTGATGCCAGGGTTTCCAAGAGAAAGGTTCTTGCATTCTTTCAGGACAAAAATGGAAGAAGTTTCTGAGAAACTCCATTGTGATGAGGGTAATTTTAGACAAATCTCCAGAGGAAGAACAGCCAAAGAGAGGCAAAGGCAATTCTGTTTTCATTCTAAACATTATTATTGACTAGGGAAAAACGTTTTAGTTTGAATAGTCTCTATGTTGTCTCTCTAAAGAGTGCATCTGAAGGAG
Organism: Phalacrocorax aristotelis; assembly: GCF_949628215.1. Lineage (NCBI taxonomy): Eukaryota > Metazoa > Chordata > Aves > Suliformes > Phalacrocoracidae > Phalacrocorax > Phalacrocorax aristotelis. The sequence goes on along the minus strand of NC_134279.1, from coordinate 38,633,813 downwards.
AGACTGAAGCAATGTCCAGAGGGGTGTAGTTAGTCTCTTCCTTATCACAGGATGATTAAATGACCAGATCATTCCCTTCTGGACCAACTGGGTCCTGCATTGAAAAACAAACACCATGAAAAGAAATTATTATTTATGAGGTATGGTCGATCTGTGTGAGATCTAAAGCAAAGCAGTAGAGGCTTTTCTACAGTTGTAATTCTAACACATTGTTTATATTTAAGTTTCCTTAAAAGAACTTTAATTCCACAGGATCATTCTCCACCTAATTCTAGCTGTTATAAAATAGATCCTTTTCAAGGAAGCTGAAGTTCTTCTGTGTGAAAAGAATGACTTTAAAGAGGAAAGGTTTGAAGTGACAAAACCATTAAATAACCATTAATATGAACTCACATAAGCAACCTGATATACTTCAGGAGCTTTGAAGGGACTCATATTTTGAAGAACCACAATGGATAGTCATGCAAGAAACAGAGATGTAAATTTTAATGGGACATAAAAAAAAGGTTAAGGATGTTAAGAAATGCGAACACCTACATATAAGTGAAATCTGAAAGAAAAGGAAAAATAAGCCTAGAGAGAAATTAAAAGCAAAGTTTAAGTAGTGGCATTTACAAGATATAGGTGAGAAATTATGAATTTCATACTACTATGGTTTTTTACAAAGATTTAGTCTTCATCTGCACCCAGGGATTGTAGAATGGGATTTACTCTGTGACATTAGAAAAAAGCCTTAGGATTCTAACAACCTGCTGTTGGCATATATAAAAATAAGTAATCCAAGTATATTACTGATTTTTAAATAGTTTTCCCATAATTTTTAAAATGGCAAGAATCTTAGTTAACTAAAAACAGTAGGCAGAAGTAGACTCTTCGTTTAAACATGCTGGTTTGATTGACAAGGTGTAGCTGGAAATGTCACTGTCTGTTCCTCTACACTATTTAAAAATACAAATGTGTATTTATTTTTTTGACTAGCTAAGCAGTTTTCAATGAAATGTCTGAGGTCATAAAAAGTTATTGAGGTTTATTTAGGTTTCACAGGTTGCTTTGCTGAGAAATGGTATTCCACTGTGATAAAATTTTTATTCTAGTTCCCATAGAAAACCTAAGAGCTTCCTGATTCTCAGCATGTTGAAAAATCTAAGTCACAGTCTGACAAAACTCTCTGAAGGCAGCCTTCCTGTTTCACCTGAAGACAGTGTTCTATAATTGTAAAATTGCCAATGAAATTAAATAAAGTCAAGATTATTAAGGAAAATATTTTTATAAGGTGGAAATAAAATGTGTTTGACGGTAGATAAACTATTTGGACACAGCTATTCTTGCAACATGTTAATTGTTGGTGCCTATGAAGAAAAAAATCAATCACATTATTACTGCCAGGTTTATTTTAACTTTCATATTTTACTGTCTGCAAATGTGACCTTTTCCTACATATTTTCATAATATTATCAAAGTTATGGTAGCACATTTTATCCCAGTTTTCCAAACAAGGCATATAGTTAATGAATATTCACCGTTTGCCCTTAGATTTCAGAAAGGAAAAACTTTTGCGTCTCCCTCATCAATGCCTATTTCAATTAGAAAAATGATGCAGAGGCCCACTTTGATTTTCTCCTTCTGGCAGGTGTAGGCTTCAGCGTAGGGATCACTCACCACTAATATGCCTGCAAAGGCCACCTTATCTGTCATAGTTGGTTATTCCCTGATTGGGTCTGTCTGATCACCACATAAAAGAATTTCTCCAGAGTGGTGACCTTCACTCTCACATTTTACTTCTGTCTGACAGCTGCAGTTTGGCTGCTTATTTATTTAGTTAAGAAATTGATTCTAATCTGAGGTGGAAAATGCTCAGAAGACTTACTGCCTGCTGACCTTAGATCAACTCATAATGCATGTTTCCAAAACTGGCCATGCTGATGGCATGATTAGAGATTCATGTACACATTTATGCATCAAACTATATTGATACTGTGCATAACAGGGACATTAAAGAGGAGTGTTTTGAAAGGACACTAAAGATTGGGCAGGTGAAGCTGGATAAGGGTGAGAAAGAAACAGGAAAATTAAGTATATTATAAGCTTAAATAACCTACCTATAGGTTTCTCATATCGATGAAGTCTTGAAAGTATAGTTGTAAAAGTGGAAGATTTCTATAAGGAAAATCTGGTAGTTTTAAGGATAGTGTACCTTCTTTAACTTAGTAAACAGGAGACTTGTCTGCTCAGCCATTTCCTTTAGGAGGTCCATATGGAAGGATTTATACAATAGTAAGAAATAGAAAACTATAAGAGATAGTGTTGATTAATGCAACATTTTTTGCACCTGCAGAAGTAAAACATGAACAGGACAAATTTGCTGTAAATGGCAGATCCTGTAGTTCACAGGCTTGTAATCACTGTTGCTATGAAGTCTCCAAAAAGACATATCAGGGTGTTGGAATAAGTCTGTCTGAAATGAATGGGTGCCACCTCACTTTTCATCTCGCTTATCTCTTGCTTCCTGTCATAAAAATGAAGAGGTGAGCTAAACCCCAGCCAGAAAACCTGATCTAGGACCATTATACATATATATATAAAAATGTATTTCAACAGTAGAAATTAGCCTTCAAATCGCAGTGCTTTTCCTTTGTTCCAAGTCTTTACAATGTATTATTGAAGCATACCCTGTTAGATGAGTCCTTAGCAACGTTCCTTGAGACAGAATCTGTTTGAATGTAGTAACGTCAACCCTGACAAAGAAATGCCTTTCTAACATTTTAAATGTCTATGCACAGATAACCCAAGCTAATAGTAGTTTTTCCTGAGGTACTGTAATAGCTTTTGTAATTTAGCCTGAAGTTGAAAAAGCTTGTGTCCTTCCAAAATCTTGCTGTAGTTCTATTCCTATGACTAGGGTGACATTTTCAAACTATTTCCTCACTTATTTCCTCACTTTTTTCCTCCACATTTGATGTGCCTGAAGATGTAGTAACTACCATCAGCCTGTGTGCAGAGAGCTGAGATTTTGACACTTCACAAAGACACATGCCAGAACATAAAACGAGGCCACAGAGGAAAGAAATAGGTATGTTATTTTGCTAGCCTACTCAGCTGTAATATTGTAAGCATTATAAAGAGCATGATTTTATTCAGGGATATGTATAAAAATACTTAATAACACTGTTAGATAAATACTTCTCTCTCTATTTCCAACCCTTAAAAAGTATAAGAAAGCTTGAAATCAAATTCTAAATTCTTCCATAAAGAAAGCATTTATTTTTCTTTCCTTTTTGTACAGGAGATTGCATTTAGTACGTTCTGTAATGCACTATGAATAACTCATCTGATAAGTTCTGCTACAGTGCAGTTGAGTGGCCTCAGCAATAGCTCGTAGATTAAATGTTGCAGAAGTGGAAGGACAAAGGATGCTGGCTGTCCTTATGAGTTAATAATCTAAGGATGGACGGAAAGAGAATCATTGACTAAAACTGACATATGGAGGGGAATAAGAAACTAATGAGATTACACTTATAAGCGTGAAAAACAATGGGCACAGAACAGCGTGCAGCCTCTATGCTGTCATAACTAAGAATTTCAGACCCTTTTTCTACAGTCTTCTCTCCACCTGTCATAAGAAACTGTTTAGATGCTTAAATGAAAACCAACAAAAAGGGGACATGAGCTGAAACAACATGAAAATCTTAAGAATTTGATAGGTCGCGTACTGAAATTATTTTATAAAATACCTCTAGATCAGGTCCTTCTGATTGTAGATGTGCACTTCAAATCAACATAACAGACAAGTCTGTGTTCCTAGAGAGGACAACTAATTAATGCAATTGCTGAGCAAGAATTGATTATACCAATGAATGTGCTAATTCTTCTCTCCTGGAGCATCAAGCAGCCAAGCACACAGGAGCTTTGGCATGGCGTTTCTGAAATTACCTTCAGTTTCTCTCTGACTGTGTGAAATGCTGCTAGCTTTCCCTACAAATTTGTCAAACAGCTGAGGTGAGAGCTCAAGCTGTGATGGCTGCAAATGACAAGCAGAGGCTTCGGTGGTGGTAGCTGCAAAAGGCTCCTAGGGACTCTGTTAGGGATGATCCTAAACAAAAAGTTATAGATAATTTTATTTTGATACTTATGATACCTAAAATAATAGTAATAATAATAATTATTATTTCTTTTTAAATAGCTGCAGCTTCCTGATTTGCTGAAAATTACGAGTTTTCTTTGAAGCTTCCTAGGATTGGTGTTCTTTCATATAACAAAACCCAACCTCAGTCCAGTGTGTATCACCCTTGCTTCAGTTCTAAATCTCTTCTAAGAAAAAAGAATCAGGTTATTCTCTGCCATTGTGAAAACAAGTGGTATCTTGTCAGATCAGTGGCTTTGTGATAGAAACCAGTCACGTTCCTGATGACATTGTTAGCTAATGCAGAATTTGACTACTGCAAAGTTTACTTCTATGGTGTGTTTAGCTCTTGGTAAGTAAGAAATTAGTCCTGGAGCTTTCAAAAGGAGTCGTCAATGTAAGAAAATATTAACAAGCATGAGAGGCAAGAATGTAACATAAAATATAAACATGTCTGCTTTTTTTTTTTTTTTTTGCTAATCACATATTTACTTCATTGGGAAAACTGGATCCAGAAGAATGGCCCAGTAATGTCTCATTTTAGTAAAGTATTAGACACTCCTGAGCTGCAGATTAATAAGAGTATTAAAGGACTTTACAGGTTCAGAATCACTTAGGGCATTTTTAAATAAGCAAACCCAAAAGGCAATTTGATTGGTCAGGAAGAGAGAATTTCTGGAAACTAAATTGTAGTATTCACTTTAAAGATAGCTGAGGGGATCTCCTGTACACTGATGGACTTTAATTATGAACCTAGCTATACAGAACATATAGGTGCAGCACCATGAGAAGCCTCTGCTCTAACTGTCCTCATTTCTCACTTTTGTGAATGAATAGCCCTTACATTGCCATTACTGTTTCTAGTTTCCTTTTGAAAAGAAGCATAATTATTGAAAATTATAATACAAATATGAGAACAGGTTTTATGAATTATAATAGAAACCCATAAAGGCTTGGGCTATTTCATTTGTTTTGTGTTTATATAGAAGAAATATTGAAATACTTTTTACCATATGCTTATGTCATTTTTTTCTTGTGCTTTGTGCCTCCCCACAAAGTTGTTAATCTTAATTGATCACTTTCTTTGACTCTACTTTTCTTCACCTGTTACCTGTCACAGCTGCAGCCTTCCATTTCTTTTACTATGAGAAGAAAAGTAATACTTTAAACTGTATATTAAAGCCTTTTAAACTGAATTTTCAATCTTATCAAGGGAACGTGACTGCCACAGTGGAAAACTACTTAATTAATACACCTTAAGGCAAATCAGGATTGAAGTAGTTTATTGATTTATTACTAATATATAATTAACCACTGGACTACACTTTCAAAATCTGTATCAGTAGTGCAATAGATAAACCAGAACACAAGACTGTTTCAAAATATTGAGAAACACTAACAGATTTCTAAATGCTATTCTGTGTTTTGGGTTCCCCTATTTGCTCACCTCTCTAGAGGGAGATATGGGTGCTCCCACTTTTCATGTGCCCCAGCTGCTCTCCATAGCCCATGGATCTGCACATAGGTGAGGAAGCCCCACTGCGAGGCCCTAAATACACACCACAGGTGTGGGTCCCCACTTGTTTCACCTGGACTGACAGCCCACTGTCCAGGTGTGGGCTGCTCACAGTGCCCCATGGCCAGGTGACACTTTTCTGGCCTAGGCTGAGGTTACAGTGGCATGAAGTGGCTGCTGGCCAGGCCAAACCAGGACCATGTTGCAACAAATCTGAAGATATCTCTTATATTCTACATGCTAAAAATTTAAACAGATTTTGTTCATTTTCTCACCTATTGCTGAAAACATTATTTTAGAATTAGCTTACCCTTCTGTTTAAAACACCCACAGTCAAAGGCAAAGCAACCACTTATTTCTCTTGATTTACAAGCAAAAAAATGTTTGTGTGTGGGAGCTTAGAATCACAGGATAGAGCTGAAGATTCCTAAGCTTCAGTGTGATTTAAGATCTATAGTTCAAACCTTGTCTGGGAGTTAGATCAATTTTTATCTACTGAGTAGGATCTCAGCCTGATTTTTGTCTTGCTAAATATCACATGTTGGGCTTGAGGAAGCACTGGACCATTGGGTGATGCTGCTATGTTGCTCTTGAATGAGGGTGGTGTTGGTTGCTTTCGGTTTTTTTTCTTCTTTTTAACAAATACTGCTAAGAAAAGGAAATGTTGCTGTAGCTGAGAAAAAGAACTGTTGCTGTAGATGAGAAAATGGCATTGGTGAAATTTATTTATCCTCCTTTAAAATGGATTCCAGCTTCCTCAGAAAACTGACTATATGTTAAAGAACTTAACAGTTAATGAAAGGGGGTTTTATTTGCAATAAAAATATTAATTTCTGGTTTCAAGAAATTGGTGTGCCTCAGGCACAAACTAACCTAGTTAGCACAATTGACAGTCAGCCAGTCTTGTTGGTTTCAGTGACATTTGATAGCACTGATATTGGACTCTATTCCTGTGGCTGAGTACAGTTGGGTTGTTTCAGGCTAGCTCTGCTGAAACACTGCCAGCTGGTATCGGTGGCAGTTTTTGTTTTGGGCATCCAGAAATCTGTATGGTTCCCCAAGGAACTATGCCGACCCAACTGTTTCTGAAGTTACTATACGTCCATTAGATAGCTCTATTAGAGGCTTAGAGTGGCGTATGACTGTTAAGAAGCTGATCTTTAGCTATATATCTTATGCTCTTTAACAATTGTAGGAGGCATTAGACCCCTCAGCCTTTATACTAGAAAAATCCCAGAAGAGCTGTTTACAGAATGGAGGCTTTGAATTACAAGCTCTGCATCAGATAGGTAACACCTTCCTAGATTTCAGCACAAAACACAGTCAATTCTGGGTAATAATAATATTAGAGAAATATCTCTGCTTTAAATACTGCTCATATAAAAACACTGTAACTGTTTATTAGAAGAGTTTTCGGAGCGTTGGCTCAAAGTTAGGAAAGTCTGAAATTTTCTGGTGAACTGTGAGATGGCTCTTGTGTAAATGTATTGCTTGACAGAAAACCAGACACTTAATATGCATATACACAGAGCCATAGTTTTCCGGTTGTTTCTTTTTTTCCCCCCCTGCATGTTGATCATCTCCTAACTGACCATATATTACTGAAGCCTGTCTTAAAAAAATAAAACATCTGGTCTACACATTTTCTCTGATAGCTATTATTACCCTGTTGCAGTGTTTCAAAACCACTAAGCTCTGATGAACGCTTTGACCAAACATGGCAGTCCATTCACTCTGTATTTCACCCCATCCTCATTGTAGTCCCACTCTACAGTTACCCAGTGCTGAAACTTCCATTACAGAACACAGAGTCCATTTTTTTTTCCAAATGAGTAATGCTTGTCAGACACTGTCAAATATTGCACTAAGATCCTTTGTTATTCTATTTATTATAATCTCACCTAATATGAATACGTATTATAGTGTTCATTTCTTCAGACTGTTCATTCCAGATCCAGTTTGCCCAGTCCCTTAACCTTAACCTTCTTCCTTAATCACTTCTCCTCCCCAGTGTTTCCCTGCCAGACTCCTCCTTCCTTGCTCAGAGAGAACAATTTCTTCCTGTTTCCTATTCTTCATCAAATCAGTTTCTCTTTTCTCTGTTTATGCAATCTGAAAGCAACTCATCTCAAGCCAGGGCTTCCCTTGGCTGTTTAGCCCATGTTCTTCTTCATTCGGTCACAGTTCTTTATTCAGGGTCTGTGGGACCTGTGAGTCTTCATGTTCCCCTACTCAGGGATCCATCTGTCTCACAGTCAGATTAATACCAGCCACCTCAGCTGCCATTCTAATTTCTGTCTTAGCCTTTCCTCTGTTCTATAATGAGTAACATTTTCCTGACCAAACCCTGTCAAATGCCAGGTATCTTTCTTGTAACACAATGAATTCAGTTCATCAGAGAAATTCTTAGAATTTCTTAGCACCATTAAAGCTTACCTTTCTCTACTTAACAATGAATTAATTAATTTTGCTGAAATCTTCCAAATATTTAGTCCAATTAAAAACATATTAGGTGACATTCCAAAGAAAATAATTACTTTTTAATTGCATAAAGATTCTGTTTTCATTCTTACATATCACAGTTGAACAACCCTACAAGTGGGTGATGCTGCAGACTACTGATAATGTAAATAATATTTGTTCTTATATTTATAGGCATTGTAATTTCCATAAACCCTCTATTGTAGTCTAAAAAAACCATGGAACCGACAATTATCAAGCAGTAAATTGAAGTTGCTTCACAGAGCCTTAGAAATGAGATATCAGGTTTAGTGACTTTTGGTTTTGTTTTGATTTTTAATTTTATCATACATGTTTTGTCTTTTTAAATACAATTTGTGAAGCGTATGTATAGTAATAGTTAAAATAAGCATAATCAGAAGCAGAGTCTTGAAAAAATAATAATGAACATAAGAAATAGTTTTAAAAATTAGTTGGTTTGCCTAAAAATTCTTAGTACTATTACTAAACAAGCATGTGAACATTTCATTAAATCAACATATAGATATGTATATGTTAATATTGGTATGGTTCAAATGTGTCCCTACCTTATTTCTCAACAAATATTATCATTTTAATATTTTAGCAGACATCCATTATTGAAAGAGCGAGGTCATTTTAAGAGTTCTCCATATATAAAATTCAGGTCAACTTTCTAGAAAAATTAGATAATAAAGACTCCTCTCAAAATAATTTCTCCTTAAAAGTAATATCCATCCCACCTCACTGTAATATTGTCATAAGAAAAGAATTCTCACAAATCTTAGTGCTCTTTGTCTTCTAGCACTTGGTTATATTTCTTTAGACAGATGTTAAATGTGGTGCTGCAAAAGCAAAAGGTAACGTATGCTGAATATGCAGCAGGAGAGCAGCAGGAAAAAAAGCTCCTCAACTCTTTCTGAGATAATCAGTTATCAAGAACAGTCCAGCAAAAAGAGCTTGCAGAGAAATTAGTCTTTAAAAGAAGTGGGAAAAGTGCATAGATTATTGGAAAAAGAAAGGAAAATAATAAAGCTTGAGCTTTCCAGAAAGAGAGGTTAAGAAAGGTTAACCATGTAAAAAAGTTAGGCATGTTTTCTTAAGCTAGTTACCTAGTCAACAGGGATAAGCAACTCCTGAGAAGTGTCAGACTTTGTGAAGGTAAGCAGACCTGCAAGTACTTAATGGTCTTGTAAAGGCAACCGTAAGGGCATGCTTTAAAGAAGGATAAATTTTGGAGAAAATAATTGTATACTAATGCAATAGAAAGAGACAATAGATGCTTGAAATCTGGTAGACACTTGAACCTTAAGCTATAGCACTGAAAAAGTCATGGTCAACTTAAACTTTTCCCATTACAAGACTGTTATGCTGTCACTAATGAAACAGATGAAGTTAAAAATCTTCAGAAGACTTACTGCCAGAAGCGTTCATAACAGGAAGAAAAGAAGTCTATTCTTGATGAAAAGAACTTAAATAGTGATTACTGATCCAAACTCAAAAATAGTCTTATTCTGTGAAGCATACACACAGAGGATGCAAATTACAGTGTAATATCATTTAGGCACAGGGATGACTTTGAGTGCAAAGCTCCTCTGCAGAGAGGTGACAAGTCACCTGTGTGAGCCACCAAAAGGCAGTTCTGAGGCCTTATCTGGGTACAGCTCTGCCACCTTCATTTTGCATGTCACAGCTGATTACAGATGACAGATACCTTTGCTATAAACAATGTGTGATAAAAATAAGGCTCCAAAGTACAAGGGGTGAAAATGGGTTAGATTGACTTGAAATAACATGAATATTTGATCAAGTCATCAAATTTGAAATCTTATTAGATATTGATATTGATTGTAAATTAGATTGTGTTAAATGTTATTCTAAAAAGCCATTTCCAATCATTTCAACTGATCAGCCAGATCATTCTGCGACAGCGGAAGTTGATACAGGTAACCAAACAGAAGTTGAACATTGACAATTTATATTCAATTTTGTAACGTGACAGAAATTGTAACAACTTGTAGCAGCTGCAGAAATTAGGAGGGAGGAAGGACTAAGATGGGATGTTTCCTGTCTCAAAGTAGATTTTAGCTCATACTGGGGTTATGTTTCTCACCAGCTCATTTTTCTCCATGTTCTAGGGGAACAGGGTCTTAGAGAAGATACTTAGTTTTTAAATAGCTAACATAAGCTAACACCTTAGGCCAAGTCTTCTAAAAGAAACAAGATTTATAAAATTTTACTGTGAGGTGAAATACTTTTTGCAGAACTGAAGTTTTCTGTCCCATGTTTTGACCACTAACTTTTCTACCCAATGATTTTTACCACTTCTTTTTAAGGTTTGGGAGGTCTGTCTTATATCAGGCTTAGCTCATTAGTGTGAAGACACAAAATAATTCAGCTTTTCTTTATGAAAGTAATGTTCTTTTAAATAGCCTAGCTTCAGACAGCAAAAGATATTTTTGTCAAATGACCTTGCAACCTCATTCTGTGGAAACCACTCCTCAAATACAGTATCAGCAAAACCATCTCTCAGCTTACCTGTGGTTTAAAATACCATTTCTGGCCTTCAGTAATAGCTGGCTTTAATCATGCCATATTTTCACTCATTTTGAATGTTTCCTGTGTTGTGCATTCACATGGAACACCAGCAGAGGCTATTAACATATTATTGTAATGTATGTAATATTTAAAAAATGTTTAAGTTAAAATTAATGACTTAAAAACAAAGATGCAAATAGCTCTCATTACTCCTTCCTTATTTTTCAGTAAATAATGAAATAAGTATTCAGTTTTCTGGAGAAGGGATTTATGTCCCGAAGAATATTAATAACTTTAAAGATCTCAATATTTATTTTTTAATGAAAAGTTAGCAATTACCTTAATGAATGCAGATGCTTTAAAGTGAATAATGTGAAACAGATTTTCAAGCCTGCAACTGCTCAAATGTTTTCTAAGATTTCAAATTTCTTTTTGTATAATGTTAACCGGATTTGTTTATTTCTTTCTCTTTTAAAAAAATTTTTTGCCACTCTGTCCTAAGAATACCTTCTCTTGATCTGTTTTTACGCCTCTTCATTGAAAACTGTCATAGTGACCTTCAAATATAGGCTCTGATGAAAGAGGCCTTACTGAGAAACAAATCCTATTAAAATGTACTACAAAACTAATTTAATTCACTCGTTAGGGAGGATGGAGAAAGGAGGGAAGGTAATTTTAAAACTCATCTCAAAGACACAGTACTCCGTAAATAAGCATGTGTTTTCTTCTGGTAACTCAGGACTATCACTGTGACCACCCTTCTCAAATACTGCTCTAATACTACCATTGTGTTTTCTGGTCTACAGTTACGAACTGCGGTTATATTCTAAGTAAATGTAAATTGGAATATTTTTTCAGGCTGTATTAATTTATGTTCTCCCTACCACTGTGATAGTTAATAGCCACTTGTTACTTAAAATAAATAGACCAGATCAGCATTTGTTTTTTGGTATGTGCATATTACACATCTAAAAGTACTTTTACCGTCTGCAAAGCATCCATCATTGACTTTTCCTATTCACACATGGAAACTGAACCCATTCCAAGACAAACTTCAAAACTGATGCCTTGGCAAGGACTCTGGATGCTGTTGACTTCCTGGAGAACAGTCCTTTTGTTGAGATATTCACTGATGCTCCTTTCCCATGTCATTGTCTCTCCATGCTTCATGGCCTTCCAGGTGTTATTTATACTCAAAATCAGTTTACATCCCCCTGCTTCCTTTTTACTTAATCTTACAAAAGTCTCCTCATGCTGTGACTCCTCATTTAGCTGACCTATCTGACCTCTAACCATGGTCTTGACTTGGCCCTCTGGGTTGCAGTACCTGAATTTTGTACCACACTCTGGCCTGCTTTAACTACAGCCCTGCCCTTCCTCTTTAAGTTGTTCCTTCTCTGAACTGACATCAGTTCAGACATCAGTTCTTATGGCTAATGTTGTCTTCAAACCCAGTGCAGTTTAACTGCTCAAAATGACATGAAGGTCACAAATTGAATATAACTTTCTTTTCAAAAAATAACATCCCTTTAATATTCTTGTGTGTTTTGAACAAGCATTGTGCCCCTCCATTTGTAGCCCTAAAATAATATTTGAAAAAATACTGGATATAGCAAAAAAAAAAAAAAAAAAAAAAAAAAAAAGAAAAGAAAAAAAAACCTTTATACAGAAGAAAAGAAATTGTAGACAGTAGTAAAAGTTTTTGGAAATTCGTTTCACTTTAGTAAAAAAAAATCTGACACAGTCCTTTGAAGACTAATCTGCAAACTTTCAACTGGTCCACTGGTTTAGGTGACAGGAGTGAAGTAATACATGTCACAAAGCACACCAACACCAAAACAGCCAGTTAAGGGTCAGCTTATGTCTTTTCACATAATAACACACTGATAATGGAATCAAGGGCTTTGATAGTTGAGAATCAGAAGTATAAACTATTCCTAAAATGATGACGACTTACATCCAGTTTACAGCTACTTACTTAGCTCCAAAGTGCTTTCCAGCCTTGCCATTACACACCCAAAGAGGTGAAATAAATTACATATTATTTCCTACCACCTCATCTAAACTTCTGAAAATGCAATGAACTAATATGTTGTCTCTGAGAGCTGTTTACATGAGATATTCTTTGCATTGGCAGTTGATTCAGAGGAAAGAAAGCTTTCTTAATTGCTAACTGTGTCATTATTAGAATAAAATGGAATGTATTTCACATTGTATGTAAGAAACAAAAATCTAAAACACTGAGTTGTTTTCCAGATCACAGAATGTAGCTTGCTAACTGGTTTAATGTACTTTAATAGCTGGTTCCTAGCTAACCCTTATATCATACAAAGCATCATCCTAGAAATGGCTGCTTGTTTAGAGCTAGTGATTCTTGTCAGATTTGAATAGATTCTTTTCCTATTCAGCCACATATTTCAATAAATAACTCCCATTTCCAAGAGTTATAAATGGAATATGCTTGCTTGGTTGGGTTTTTTTCTTTCACATTAGTACAGATTCTGAAATTTTAAGTGTTCTCTTTGAATTGGTTTTCTGTGTAAACTGTGTTACATTCAATGTAGAAAATGTACAGTTACTGCAATTGGCCACAACCTGCTTGGAATGAAAAGGAACTAATCAATCAGAAAACTCGTTCTCATATCTATGATAAATAAAGCTGTTTGCATACATTCAAAGTGGATATGCTCCACCTGTTTGTTCAATGAGATGCCCTAGATTTAAGTGGCAATTAAAACTCACAACTCTCGCCTGAACATCAGCTGCCAGGAAATGCCCCACCTAAATGAAATTTTTGCTTAATTAACAAAGGAAAAAATGTTCTATGAGTACTTAACACATGGTTGCTTTGCACTGAGTGCTTTATATTTCCCGTTTTATGGGAACAAAACCATTCAATTTTATGATTTTCTTCACTTATGAAGCTCTCATAAATATGAACTTGATCCTGGAAGATGTTGAGCATCTGGCTCAGGTCCAGAAAAGCACTTCAGCGCATCTTCAAGTATGAAACTAATCTTAGGGTTTAACTGACAGTTACCCCAGCTGCCTGTGTGCTTTCATGAGTCAGTAGGGCTGGGCAGGAAGGATAGAGTTTTGAAAAACAAAATTTCTGTCTGTTCATGCTAGGTACTGTCTGCAGTTCACTGATGGGTTAGTGGAAGCCTGGACCTTTCCATAACCTAGCAGACCACTCCTTTATTACTAGCTGTGATCTGGTAAGTGTTGTCAGGTACAATAAATTATGTGAATCCAGGTGTTTCTTGTAATAATTGGGGAATATACCAGAGCATAGTTATTGCATGGTGACAAATATACCAGAAGTGATGATGGTTCTGATTTCCTGTGGCTCTACTCATATTTCATATCACAGTGCAAAACTAAAGCGGTTGCACAGTCCTTATCACATAGCAAGGAAATGTTGCTGACAGCTTCGTCTAGGTTAATAGTAGTTCTACTGTTTCATAAACAGTTTTATGAGAATACTTAGGTGCATAATTGAGCACAAGCTTAAGGATGCCCATCCATTGAAGGACAGATACACATTTTTGCCAGTGCAGCACTTGATCCATATGATTCACAGTCTGTCAAAGTTAATGGCTTTGGTAGGCTTCAATCAGGCACAAGAATACAGAAATGCTTTCACTGGCCAAGACCAAGAGTCAATCTAACCTAACATGATTCCTCCAACCTAAGCAGATGTCTACAGAAGACTAGGAACAAGGCAAACATATATAACTACACACCTGCAATAACCTCTGAACATTGAACTATTTTCTTCTGAAAGGATTCCTCAGCCCAAGCACGGTAGGTCTGTTTAGCAACCCACAGTGACTTACCCTTTCAATCTTTTCCAGTTTCCCTGAGCCTCTCTAAACTTCTCAAATCCAGAACATACTTTAGCAAAAATCTGTTGCAAGAAAAGACATCTTTCCCTGTTTTTAACATGGCTTCTACAGACTGGCAGTTTTATGAGTCTCCCTGAGACTTATAAGTGTCATCTTGGCAGAGTTGTGAAGATTTTATCTCTACCCACCCTCTTCATGCCAAAAACCTCGTTATCTTGAAGATCTCTTTCATAATCTCCCTATGTTCTCTTTTTCCAGGCTGCTCATGTAGCTTTTGATCACCTTGTTCTCATCCCAATCCACTCTTTTTTTTTTTTTTTTTTTTTTTTGGAAGAGGAGAGAATAAGGCTTTCCATGGTAAGTGTTTCACTTGACTGGTTTTCTAAAGAGCTTGTTCATTTGAATTGCCACACTATGTCCTAATTAGCATGTGATAAATAATTTTTAGTGACCAATAATATCAAAGCTTTGCACTAAAACCTGTCTGTCCCAATACCTTGAATCCCTCATCTAGTCGCTTTCATAGAACATTTGCATTAATTGGTCTGTATAGTAACTAATCCATTTAATATAAGCTGAAAAAGATTTTCCTTAGAGTTGGATCAGATCCAGAACAGAAACAATTATTTCTTTTTCTTGTCATATTCCTGACTTTAAAAAAAATTGAAAATGGAAAGATGAGAACAAAAATATAAATAGTATTATCCCACTCAGGGACCCAAATACAAGCAAGAGTTATTGCAAGATGGAAAGGAGACAACTGCTTTAGTTTGAATTTCAAGCAAGAGGAGTGAATAAGTGTAAAATACTTGGAGTTCTATCCCATAAGCCTAAATTCAAAGCTTTTCAGATCAAACTAGCTTTGTAACCGTTTGTGCCAAAAAGCAAAACTATCTTTCTAGTCCATTCATGAATCATTTTGCCTGGGGGGGAAATAAATCTTTCCCATAAAAACAGATATTGTAGTGAACTATTTCTACTATGTTAGTATAAAACTTGGACAGATGGTGTGCTTTGGAAGAATGTGGATTAATTTGACTATTTCCTATAAATGCTTTTGTTAAAGTAAAAGGAATGTGCAAAGAATATCATAGCTGTGGTCTGTCTGGTCAAAGCAAATTTAGTGTCAAACTAGGGACTTAAGAATGATTATTTCAATTCATTAGTATCTTATAGTTCTAGTGATTTGAGTGTTATTAGGAAGCAACATTTGTAAGCGTGAAATGTTTTAATTTCCAGTTCTTCCAAAATGAAACTTCGGGCCACAAAATAACACAAATCAAAACTGTTAAAAATAGTAGAGGATATATTGACTCTTTAATCCCCTCGCAACAGAAATAAGTATTGTGTACAAATAACTACCAGTGTTCAGATGGAGCACTGCGATCCTTACAAGAATAAAGACTGAAACTACCCTATCAGCTCCTGCAGTTCTTTAACTTAACCCTTAATTAAGTTTGTATTCCAGGTCGTTGGTTCTTATCTACAAGAAAATGAAGCAAAAGCTGATTGCTTCTAGCAGCACAAACCATAACCTTAGTGGTTGTTTAATGAATGGCTTATCCTACTTCTGAAGTAGGCAGTCTATCGGGCTATAGCTAACATCATGATATGGCTGAACCATTGCTAAAGCTATGGTTCAGTACTGCAGGAACTGGCAGATCCTGTTTACTGAGGCTTAGGAATAGATTCTGCCACATCTGCATTTCTGTGATGAGGTCTGCAGGGCTGAATGAATCTCGCTGCTTCATTATAGTGACTCAGTGCAGAGTATTGCATCAGCACAAGTCACAGTGCCACAACTGCTGCAAAGGAGCTGGCACAAGGGACAAAAGGTAGGTTTATCTGAATTTATTTCACCACCAAAAAGTAAGTGTACTGTGACAGCCAGAAAGGAAGAGACCACTGAATTTAAGCTATCCTCAAAGAAATTTTATACACAGAAAGGTTCTTATTGCTTACCTATAATCAGTATAAAGTATTTTCACTAACGGTTTGTTTGAAGTTGCTTGTATTCTTCTCACATGTTGTACTACTATGGCTTTCCAGCTTTTACACTCCAACATGTCTATCATTCTCTTCACCATCTTCAATCTATTCTTCAGTTTTAGTGTCTTCACTATTTTCAGGTTCTTCTTTGTACTCATATCATCTTCTGTTCCATCCAAGGACCCTAAAATACAATATTTCTTAAAAACATTAGCTACAAGTTCTGGATTTATCTGATCTCGTGGTCTCTTAATATAATGAGGGCAGTTTTGCACTGTGTGTTTTCCTGTAGAAGCTAGAGCATGATCCCTGCTGATAGTCACCCTGAGTATGAAGACTTGAAGTGATATTTAAAGGGCATGTTCACTACTGCATAGTGAATTTTGACGTTGTTCCTCTTGATATAACCCCAAGATCAATATTCATTTTCTTGGCAATATTCTTCACAGCAGGCATTAGATGACCTTTGAATGCATCTAGGACAAGCTGTTTTTAACAGCACACCTGGTGTCCTGATCCAAATGATGTTCAGCCAATCCTTCATTAAATCTGTAGACATCCATCCTTGGTTTTGACACCTCACAATTATTCCAGTAGGCAGCTATTCCTTCAGCATTGCTTTATGCTTCCGTATCACATATGGTAGCAATATTATACCATCTGTTAACACTGCCAACATTACTGTATCACGCATTTTTTCATCCACCAAAGCCTTGGTGGTGGTAGATTTTGTACCTATTTTTTCAATGCTACAGTGGATGGCAGGTCAAAGTAAACCAGTTGTCTTGTTTGCCTCAGCAGATAATGAAATAAAGGGACAGATCCTGGCAACCTGAAGTTCTTTGCCATAAGCCAAAAAGAAATTCTTTTTGTATCATTTGAACACAACACCCCTTAATAGTCTTGAATTCTGGCTGTGAAAAGTTTTGTACTTGTGCTAGTTCTTGAAATTTTTGTTTAATAATTTCCCATGTATTTGGGTTTCCATCTCTATTTTGGCTATGCACAAATTATACAACTTTGTTCTCCCTCTCCATAGTAGTATCCTTTTCTGGGTCCAACTGGGCATCAATTTATTGCATAAAAGCTTCTATTTTGAATTTTTCAATATTCTCTTATTTTCTTCTCACATTGTATTTCTTCTAAGCCTCACAAGTGTTAATTTTTTCTGCACACAATACCATCATTAGTTGAAAATCTGCCTCATACCCTCTTTCTACACCTTTTTAGTACATTCCCTTTTGCACTCATACCTCTCATCTTCAGACCAGCTGGCATTTCACAATTCAATGATAAGATTCAGGGAGATTCATAAAATTGCCAGAAATGCCAATGGGATTCTCCAAGCTACTGCAGGACATACAGCCACACCAATGAGGGGATGAGGAAAGCAACAGTAATCATGGGCTCTCTCTATTCCACCTTAGTCCCTCTGGGCATATTTGTGTTTCTTCATCACTGTACAACTTCCCGCAGAGCACAGTCATATTGCACTTTAACCTGAAAGTAAGATGGACAAGAATTTAAGACAATCTTGGATTTTTAGGTTAAACTACTTGAAAATAATACCTCATCTTCTTCTGTGCACGTACGATATATATTGAGCAGAGGCATCATTAGGGTCTTGATAGGATAAGGAAAGTAAAATATGAAGTTTTAAATAATTACATACCTTCCTGTAGTCCAGAACCTGAAGGCTGAATGAAAAGTTTCCTAAAGGGAAAATGAAAAAGTAGGCCCACCTTTGAGGTCCTTAGGATGGAGACAAGAAGCTGTAAATTGCCTGGCAACAGATGACATAAATTGGAGCTTCAGCATGTGATAACTCCTTAGGTATCTTTGAATGGTAATATCGTTTATCTGAATCACCGTAGAAGTTAATGGCAGTTCTAGCTCTTTACCATCTATTCAAACAGCATAACTGAGATTGAACTAAAGGTCCTGTCTTGTGTACATTCTGCAAAGTTTAATTCATCTGTTTTTACTGAAAGTCACTGAAAAGTGAGAGATAAGGACATGAAGGTGGCAGATATATTTTGTGCAAGTGTCAAGCAAATGGATACATGAAATATTTTGTGGTGAGACTAGAGGCTATAACAAAAGTGAAGGGTTCTTAGCAAATCAAAGCAAAAGGTTTCCATAATGTATTTTGTTTCTGAGTGTAATAAGCAAATCTTTTATTTTAAACTAAAGCTGATGATTTGACTCTCTTCAGATGTCTTCTTCAATCAGAGGAGCCTCGTCTGATGATTACATTTATGCTAAGGTTTTTACTCTTTCTTATGGTTTAGAGACTGAATCTCTCACATCTTTTACAGAGACATATATTACACTTAAAAAGGCTACTGGTATTTGATCCATCGTTAGGAAAGATCAAACATACAATAACCTGCATATTTGCTCATTTAAATGAATAAAACATTTCAGTATCCTTCTGGCCATTGTGTACACAGAAAATACTCATTATCCTCATTAAGAATTCAGCCTTAATACATAAAAGATATAGCCCTGTCTCAGAGGTTATGATACTTATTTGAATTTGAATATATCGCCTGCTATTCATACCAATATGATAGAGACAGCCTTTGGAGGTTTCTCTTTTCCTTTTGTCCTTCTGAAGAAAAAGAAGGAGCAGAAAAGACAACAGTAAAAAGAACTTACTGGACGTTAATAACAGCATGAAGTATAAAGCTCTGTCGGGTCGCCTGGTAGTTAGGTCTCTATTTATAGACTTGATGTCAGAGGTATATTCCTCTGTTTTGAATAATTGTTATTAGTATAGACTTTGACAGAATGAGCTGTCAAAAAAGAAAATGTTTCACTGGTTTGGAAAGACAGAGCCCAGCTTTGGTTTGTCCTTTTTAAAGCTTCGGACTTTTTTTTTTTCTTTCTTTTTTTTTTTTTTTTTTTTGTTAAGGTGAGAAAATGACATCGATGGCAGCTAATACCTAATGTGTCAAGGTTGCCAAGTAACAGGCTAGAGATGTGTCAGTGAAGACTGTTTCTAAGAGAGGAATTCAGTAAGCTACAGTTTCCAGTACTTAGAAATAAACTCACCCTGTCTCTCTCTCCTTTTTTTAATTAAAAAACAATAACTTGTGCTCTAACCAATGAAAATTAATGTATTCAGACAAAGGATATTGTACATGCTTAAGATGCCAATCTAAAAATGGGTAGCTGTACTAACAGTTTTTGTGATTTCTAAATCTCAAAAAAAGGGGAATAATTAATATTACATACCCAGTTGCAATTTCCAGAAGAAAATGCCTGATGGAAAAATGACTTGACCATATTATTATTTCCTGTGAATTTACTTGGATTAAAGAGGTGTTACAAGCAAAGTGTGAGCTTAATTGCTGAATCAATTTTAAAAGACCAGAATTTGATTGGATAAAATAACAAGGTGTTATGAAATGGCAAGTGTGAATTTATTAGGAAGAAATCAAGTCAAACCAGTATTATTTTTTTCCATTTTTTTTTCCTTTTCACAGCCTGAGAACTGACTTGGTCAACTGTGGGGAAAGCTGTAGATGTGATACCTTAGGAACAACTACTATTTGACACTGACTTTATTGATTCATGACTTACTCTCAGGCTGCATTAGGGGAGTTTTGCAATGGTCTGTACTGGGCAAGATAGGGGCCAATATGTCCATTAACGCTTCTCTTCGTGAAATAAAGTGATTCCTTATAAAATCCAATGGGAATGTTTGCAAGCATTTTGGAAGACAGGATTAGAGTTCACAATGTTTTTGATAGACCAGTGAAACAGACTGAAATCAATAAGATAAAATTCAATAAGGACTAAAGACAAGTATAAAGTACTACATGCAGGAAAGTAGACTGAAATCTCTAGCAAACAAAATTACCTCAGTGCAGAATTAAAGAATTAAATTATAAAATAAGGCAGTAGGTCCTTCCAGAGGACCATTTGCTTGCTTTGCATTAATCTCTGTATCCACTTGCTGTGAGTTATGATGAGTCGTCTTTCTGATTAAGGAAGTTCCATTGAAAGGCAAAGCACATTAGGTTGAACTTTTTGCTAACAGCTCTGTAACTATCAAGAAAGAGCTGATGTCTGGCCAATGTGGCCAGGACAGTTTTAGATCCATCCAAGCTTAAACTGCATGGCGAGACCTTAAATTGGATACTTCTAATAAGTGTGCCAGAACCAACCACTTATGATTTATGCATGAAGCAGCTAAACTAAGCAACCTGGATCTTTGCTGTGTATTTGGCCAGGAATGTGCTCTGTATACAGAGATGACATTCAAAGTAGTGCAGGCCTAAATTTTCACAAGATTTAAATTCATTTTATGTCAAGCCACATTTGGATTTGCTGATAGTTTTCCTAGGCTTTACAGAGAAAAGTGTGCCTACCATCCGAAATAGTATGTATTTTGGAAGGCAGGTTACAAGCTTATTTCAATACACTGTAAGCATGGGTGTCTGCCTACTGTAAAAAGTATCACCGAGGGAATAGGTCAAAAAGGCAAAACCAGAAACAATAGCCACAAATGTTTAACTGAAATCTAGTAAATTCAATGCATGCTACCCTTGTAAGAGGCTATCTACCTACCTTTAACATCCTTCCTTATTTCTTCCTGTCCCTGGCAGTATTCCCCATTATCATCTTGCTAGAAATGAGGATCATTATCCTTTGTGTATGTTGCAAATTACACTTGTTCCTAAAACAATGCTAGAATTATATAAATTCATACCTTAAAAATACTTTGGAAAAAATATAGTGTTATCAAGACTTGCATGGATGAAACTGAAGCTTTCAGGATTTTTCCCCATTTTAAAAATGAGTATGACTATGGTGGAATACCTCATAGTTTGCTTCAGACCTTTTATTTGTGTGTGGGTTATGAACATGCAAGTCTCAATTTGCCTAACTCATAGAAAAGATACTCTCTTGAATTTTTCATGGTTTAGAGTGAGCTTTGGTGGGTTTTTTTTTCACCATTATACTGTTTTCAATATGCATCTGTGCAAAGCACGGTAGCTGTAATAAAAAACCCACAAACAAAATCTACCTGAAAGTCCCCGTAAGCTTGCATACCTTTTCTTCTGATAAATCATTTCTCATTGAGGGAGGGGAGGAGGGAAAAACCAAGTTTTATTTATCTCTTCTGCTTACCAAAGTCTTAGACCCTAATATTAAAGAAAAAAATTGTTTTTGCAAATGGGATAAACCGAAGTAATCTAGAGCAGGGTTAGTATTAGCCATATGCAAAGTAAATAACCACCTCGGTTGACAGTACCTGTTCTTCTTGTGCTAGAGGAGGTGGGAGTTAGTTTCTTTAGCAGTCAGTGCAACCCACATAATCACTTTTGTCTCTTTCTTGCAGAAGTCTCAGTTGCTGCTGATATTGTTCCTGATGGACTCTCAAGGAAAACTTCCAGTAAGTGGCAGAGCCAAACTCCTGTGTCTCCTACTGTCTCATCTTCAAACCCTGGCTCCCCTAAGCTCCCAGCCCCCCACCCTAGTTTCTCTCAAACTCTGCTGTCCTTGCCTAATACCCATTACTAACATCATAAACCCACAGCAAAAGCCTTTTACACTCCCTTTTTCCTATCTGCAGCCCAAATAAAGCCTTACTGCCTTCTTCCAGTGCCCCACAACTGATGTCAGAAAAACTCTGAAACCCATACTGACTAAATGGGCAGCCTTGCTTTTCTACTTCCCCCAATATAATCAGACTAACAGCATATGTGGCATTGTCCCCAGTCAACAGATAAGCCCCCATGCACCTGCTCACTCACTCCTCTCACAGCTGAATGGGGAGATAGAATCAGAATGGCAAAAGTGAAAAAAAACACATGGGCCGAGATAAAGACAATTTAATAAATGAAGCAAAGCTGTGTGCAGAGACAGAGCAAATTAAGGAATTTATTCGCTATTTGTCTTTGGCAGGCAGGTGTCCAGCAAATTCCCGGGAAGCAGGACCTCAGTATGTGTAATGGTTACTTGGCAAGATGAAAGCCGTTACCACAAACGTTCCCCCTTCCTCCTCCTTTCCTTGAGCTTTTATGGCAGACCACAATGTCAGATGGTATGGCACATCCCTTTGGCCAACTTGGGTCAGCTTTCCTGGCCTTGTTCCCTCCCAGCTTCTTTCACACTCTCAGCCTACTCCGAGTGAGGTAGAGTGGGAAAAAGAAAAGGCCTTGATGCTGTGCAAGAACTTCTCAGCAATAGGTAAAACATTAGTGTGTTATCAACACTGCTTTAGTCACAAATTCAAAACACAGCACCATACAAGCAACCATGAAGAGAATTAACCCTGTTCCAGCCAAACTCAGTACATGACAAAATTCAGTATTCTCTATGTTGCTAGGAAGTGTGGAGTGATGGCTGGCTTGAAGTTTGAAAGTTCAGAATGAAAATTCACAACAGTTCAAAACAAAGTTGTGGAAAACTTAGGATTCTATTAAGAGAACTGATATTTCTGCATTACCAATGCCTTACAAAAAATATGTCTGTTATTGCCAACTTTATCCACTTCAATGCAACTCTTGCCAATTTCTTCTCTATATTATTCTAAATGGTAGTATCTCAATTTTAAGGTAAAATTCAGAAAGAAAATAGAATATATGTATGAAAAGCAGATTATTAATAGTGAAAATAAATATAGGGTCAATATATGAAAGAAACTGTTGGTTCGACTTCCCAATATAACTGCAAAAAACTGAAAGCATATCTCTGTCAGCAAAAAAGAAATATGTTGGAAATCAGTTTGTACACGATTCTACTCTATTTCAATAGATATAACATGAAAATTGTATGCACTGAATAATACTTTTGAAATAACAGCAAATAATAACTCTTCCCATCTTTTTCAAATATTCAAAAATACATTACAATAACATTTTAACAGCTTTTTGTGGAAATGAAGGCTTGTCACTGATATTTCAAAAGCAGCCATACACTCAATGTTTACTTACTATTCTTTCATTCTAATTTCCTTTAAAACTTACAGGAATATTGTACCACTGAGTACAGAATGGCAATTTTTCATTACTTCAGCTAATGCTAAAATGAAGTTGTTCTCAATTCTTATTGCTGATCATTCTCCAGTAAGGAAAGCAAAACTTTGCTAGGGGACGTGCAACATCTTCTCTCTTCACAGTGCAAATGGGATTCACCCTTCACAGTAGTGGTGTGAAGAGACATAGTTAACTGAAACAGTCTACTTAGAAAAGTGAGGAAATAAGATACAGCTCTTCTTTGCTAGTACCACCTCACCACAGCTGTTTTTCTGTTTCTGACTCAACTGCCAGGATTTCCAGGAGTCAGTAACTATGCTAGTAGTTGAGAGATGTCTAAGGTTATTTAAATTATCATATAAAATTAAACACATCAACCCACAGCTACTTTAAAAAGCCACTCAAAACATTCTTTTTTTCCCCTGCGTATAGGTAGTTATACTTGATCATTCCAGCCATCATTAACTTTTGCTTCCTGTGGTTATCTAAAATGCAAGGTCAAGTTTCTGTTCTAGTTCCTGCAGTAATGCAGTGTTTAAGAAAGATGAGAGTAAACAGTTTTAAAACTGGAGATAATTACTTCCTACCAAATTCAATTATTTCCCCCATAAAATTGTATCTTTTTGTCTTTCACGATGCAAAGGAGTTACAATAATGCTTACCCACCCTTCTGTATCAAGCACAATCTTTATATTCATGGGGGCTTCCTCTCTGACCCACATAGCAAATAAAACAGTATTTACTATTCTGAAAGACATACCACCACAATGCTTGAGAAGGCTGCCAGTATACAACAAAATGTAATGATGAGCAAAACAGCTCATTAGCGTTTTCTTTTCATGTTTGGTGTATTCCCTTTCAAATGACTATAATGCATAACAGTTGCATATCACAGCTGGACTTTCAAGTCAGCTATTACAAAATCAGCAAGTGCTTTGAAAACTGTCCCTTCCCATGCCCATCTGAGTCCATATTCTCAGTTGTGTTTCTATTAATTGTCATGGCACTTTAAGTACAGTATTTAGTCTCAGAAAATATTCTGTAATCAGTCAGCCCTCATGGCTCTTCAGAGCCTGAGGTGCATATAGCCTCCCTGAATAAAGACAGGCACAACCACTATCCAGATGGCTGCTCTGTGTCCTGGGATCTATGAGTTCCTTGCCATCACCTCCACACTGTCCTTAGGGCCTTCAGTATCTCACTCTGACTAACATCAGTCTTGCACTGGAGAACAAGGGAAAAAGCTTCAGATGATACCAGAACTGATTTATTCTCCCTCTGTGCAGCCGTTTCTCTCAAGAGCTGATCTGTAGTGTTGGTCCCATCAGTAGGAAGGCGGAACTTTATTACTCAGCTCAGTAGAGAAGTGGTGAAGGGAGCATTCTGTAACATTAAATCTGAAGATTGGAAAAAACCTGAAGCACAGGGTTTTCTGCTGAACTCTCGCATTAGGAGCACTCTGCAGGGTCTGTCCCCCAGCATTACATGTTGGGAGGAGCAACTGCAGGATATCAAAAAACAACCTGCACATCAGCAGGAGAGTTCTTTCTTCAGGCTTCACTATCTCAATTATCTTAATAAATACAGATCTCATAATTAACAGGACACCTTCCTCCAGCAACCATTTTGAGATGTGTGCGGCAAGGGAGTTTGTTATTTGTCAGTGTTTCCCCAGTTCCACTTACCTTTTCATCTGCAGTCCTTAATTATCTACTTGTGCATTTCCAGTTCTTTTATCTCTTACAGCTTTCAGTTTCTGGTTGTTTTGTTGTTTTTTTTTTTTTCCATTAATCTTCTGGTTTCTCACCCAACTGTTATTATTTATTATATCTCTGTCCTTTTCTCATCAATTGCTTTCTCTTTTGCCTTAATCCAGACTCCATTATTTTATTACTTGATTTTTCTTTTGCAAAAGCTATAATGTAGATTTTCCGTTCTGTGAAATTCTTTACTCATATTAAACTCAAAACTTTCATTCTTAAACTGTCCTTAGCTGGATTCAAGAAAGTTCTAAATTACTCCTCAGATTCATGATTCAAAGACTGGGGGATAAGGGGGTGGCAGGTTGGTACCTACTTTTTTTAAACGCTGGCAGTGAAATGCCCCAGTATTAGTTTAACAAGAGTAGGTTCACTTATTTAGTTCCTGTAGTGATAAAGCAGGATTACATCAATTCTGGTCAATAGTCAATAAGTAGCAATTACTGTAAACTTAACTAATTCAAGCAAGTGCATATCCAAGACACCTTCCTACTAGTAATCCGTATGTGTTTTGTTAGAACATTGAGATGTAACATTGAAATCAGCAATAAAAAAAAGAACTTAAGCTCAGTGTTTGAGCCAGATACCTGTGAGATTTTGACTTGAAAAATTAATCTTTGGGTTGTTTTTATTTGAGACTAACTTCCAGGGGAAAAGTGCTGAATTTTCAGTTAACTGGGGAAAATGCATAGTTTCTCCTGAAAACAAAGAGCAACTATCCTTTTTTCTCCTGCTTCAATCTGATAATACTTAGATGGTTGTATCTTCAAATGTGTAGGTGTGTTTACAATAAAATTGATGTGCTAGAAAGTGAGATGGTGAATCTGACAAGACAAAATACAATGAAGGACGCCTGCAAGCTGAACCCACAATTTAAATAGTTCAAGGGATATGTTATAAACTCAAGTAATCTAATTTGCTTATTATTTGAAATTGCTATTTCTACATCAAAATACAGTCTTGCTATCAAAAAATACCTTGACAGCCTGTAAATAAGCATAGGGAAATATAAGTTTCATATAATGGTCATGATATACAAATACCTCTTTTCTCACCTCAAAAACAATAAATAATGTTGTAAAAAACAAAAGAAAAGGAGTGGCTGGCAAGTTGATTTAATCTCCGATAGGCTAGAGGAGTTCAAACTGGCCTTGTAGTGAGGAAAATCGTTCTTGAGTGGAATTCCAGGATGTAAACATATATTAAAAAATTAACAAATAAATAATGAAAATATGTTAACAAATAATAAAAGCATCTTTGTTAATATCTGTATTAGAAACATTGTTTGTGCTGTGTTGCTTTTAAGAAAACAAATGTGTGTTTACAGTTTAATTGTATCTAAAATAAAAAGCTTAAAGAAAAAAAGAATAAATTTTATTAGGAAAAGTTATTGTAAAAAGCACATTCGTATGGTTTCCTTAGTCCTTCTCTAATTTAAGCCTCACCTCTGGTAACAGCTTTTTTAATTGGTTGGGATGTTACTACGCGGACTGCCTTGTAAATGGCATAGAGCACTTGTCTGTTTATTTTTCACAACAGCTTTTCTCAGACCTCAGGATTCTCAGACAGGTTTTAAGAAGAGATTAAAAAACTATCTCTCAGGAACAGTTTTGATTTAGTGGATCATATCTTTTGACAGAGAAATAGCTTAGACAGCATCTTGAGGTCCCTTCCATTTCTATTTCCAAATTCTGTTATCTCCCAAACAGATACTCTAATTTGGAAGTAACCGCTCTCTTGTGTGCTCCCTCTGTTTTCTTTTGGCATCGTTTGTTAAGGAACTGTATTCTCAAACCTTGTTCTCTTCTGACAGTCAGTGATTGACACATCTGTTTTAAGCTATCAAGTGGTTTATGCTGCATTTATATCATATTGCTGCTTCTTTCAGATATTCGCCTCTTTTCAAGAAATTATCTCTAAAGTTACCACAGGTCTCCCTTCATTGTCCTTTTTTTCAGTTTTTAGGATACCACATTAGGAATCATTGAAACAAGTTTCATCTCCATTTGTGTCCTATGTGCCCTACTTAGTATTTCATTTCTTTATTGTGCTTTATTTTTGTATTTCCCTTTTGTTCTGTTTGAAGTGCGCTGTATCTTATAAATTTTCTGGTATTCTAGCACATAGTTTTCACCTGTAATAGTGGGAGTGGCTGTTTTTCTTTTATCTTTAGATGGATGAGGATGACACTCTATAAATAAAGCACAAGATCATCTATATTTTACACAAATACTTATAGGACAATTTAATACTCTTTCCAATAATCTCTGGGGGTGGGGGGGAAAGCATATATTCAGCAATGACTTTGAAACTGAGCTAACACACAATGTTCCTCCTGAAGTATTCAAATGCACATCAGTAGCTCTAGCACTGGCACACAGTCATTGACATTGAAGTATTGAAAAAAAACCGTAGCTACAGAAGGTTTTCTCCTACACAGTAATTCTCTTGTCATTTCTTTTTCAGTATATCAGTATAATTTTAAATATAACATTAAAAAATTACATTTTGCCACTGTGTGTCTAAGTTAATGGAAATAAGGTTTCATGGAGTCCCCTGGGAGTTCAAGTCTGTGTGTGCAGAAACAGTAAGAGAAATCATAAAATGGGATATGTGTCAGATACAGAAAGAATTTTTTCAAATGTTATCGTTCAATGACAGGGGAAAAAAACCCACTGTGGCAAAGAAATCACAAATGTCCTGTAGTAGCACGTTACAGTTCCAGGGGATTTAATGGCCTGGCACAGGGATCTGAATAACTTCAGTCTGACCACAAACTCTTTTTAGTTGCATGTGAGTTACAATTAACACCTAGGATTTTATATATTAATGTGGACCAGTTATGAATCTCAGACTTAGGACTTAAATATAAAGGAACTAGTTTCCCCTTGAATAGTTAGCAAGAACATCCTGAGTAGTTCATAAAAGGTGTGATAAGAGACTCAGGATATGAAAGGGCACTGGGCGGAAGGCTGGCAGGACTCAGCTGCAGCCCCTTTGTGTGTTCTGGGCAGAAAGCCTGCACATTGGCCTGGTGTGTTTTAGGCATAACTATGCATTTCCCTTCCCAGAGAATTTCAAGCAAGACTGGATTATAGAATAGGGTGCTTCTTGTCCTGTATGTCATATGTCAGAGGGGCTTTCTAATAAAATACTTCAGAGCCATGGAGAAGAAACATTTTTTCTGACTGAAAGCATGTGCGTTAGTTTGTTTTTTTCCCCAGTATGAAGAATTATTAAAAGGGATTATGCTATTAATGTCTGATTCGTGTTGTAGAATTGTGCTTGGTGCTTCTTAACAAAAAGTCTGTCCTAATGGACTTCTTGAAAGTAATTATCACTTTTAAGCAGGCAACCTAAAGGAAGGAAATAATAAACCAGTTCCCTCACACAAGAGGCACACCCAGTTACAACGTTATGCTAGAAAAATTGTTCTTTTATAATGAGTCTATACAATTTCTTACCTCTATTCAGAAATATAAATCAGGTCTGTGGTTCAGTTATACAAGTACACATAGCAGAAAGTTCCATTAACTCTTTCTTTAGGACCTGCAGCTACTTCTACCCAGTCTCCTTAGCACTCTGCTTTATTCATAGTTTTCATGTGGTCACTTTCAAGACAGAGTCTGATTGCCAGCACTGCTTAACTTCTCTAGTTTCAAAGCACTTCAAAATAGATTTTATTGGAATTCAACTTTCACAGAAGTATTTTTCCCTTTTTTAACTTTCATCTTCTTAAACCTTAGTGATTTGTCTTAAGCATCCCTTTTTTTTCCTGCAATATGAAAAGCGTAGAACACTTGCTCTCTGAATGAGGCATGTATTGTAACAGACTCTTAGATTTACTAGAAGAAGCTAATGCATATATTATTGGTCTGGCAAAAGATTAAGACAGCAATTCAAAAAAGTACTGAAACTTTCACTTAAATTCTTGATAAATTTGGCCTTAAGCATCATTAAAATACAACT
Organism: Phalacrocorax aristotelis; assembly: GCF_949628215.1. Lineage (NCBI taxonomy): Eukaryota > Metazoa > Chordata > Aves > Suliformes > Phalacrocoracidae > Phalacrocorax > Phalacrocorax aristotelis. The sequence continues at coordinate 38,604,603 of NC_134279.1, read as the reverse complement.
TTCTAGTCTAACATGTCAATCACATGAGAACATGATCATGAGGTGACACCTCATGCATTGTGTGGCTCAGTTGTGTGAAAAAAGGTCTTCTGAGTACTTTGAATTTAACTGTGTGAATGATGATTTTGAACCATGCTGAAATGTATGAAATGAAAATAATAATGAAATGCTTGAAAATAAATGAATAAGAATTGGACTGTTATGAAAACTTTCCTCACTCAATCAAAGACGTGACGTTCTGTAAGACCTGTTAACATGGGGAATTAGTCCTAGCTACTGATAAGCATAAAGTAGATTAGAGTGGATTACTGAAGGGATTAATGGTCTACTACTTTTCCTTAAAGACTATTTACTATATTAATGCTCTTTCCACTGCACTAATATTAACTAGTCAGTCCTAGTATAGGGTAATTCTAGGCATGCTGAGATACAGTCTTTATGAAGTTCTAACTTATAAAGAGACTATGAATATTTTTTTAAATTATTATGATTATTTAAAATATTGCCATATCTAAATGCTCAATATTGTATACAGCAGCAGGAGTCTGCACGTGCATTGTTTATCCCACTAATAAAGTTTGGGTTTTGTGTCTTTCAGAGAGTTCTTATGTATTGGACTTTTGAACCTCTGAGGTGTCTGACTGCATGTGTTTCTAGATATTTAATGCTGTCTAAACATGTAACACCTGCATAAGGACATTTAGGAATCATATAATTGATTATCCCCTTTGTGGTTACTTCTCATTGTGATCTTGTTTGGGAGATATCTAACATTTGAAAAACGTTTGTAATAATGTTTTTGCCTTTGACTCTACCTTGTTTTTCTTTGTCTTCAAGTAGTATTTAGTGGTCTTCATCACTGTCTAAATTGGACATTTTGTGAAACACAGGGTTGTACAACTAGTCATCTTTCATGGACTGGATTCAGTGGGCAATTAAGGCTTGGAAAAGTTTGGAGGTGCTGTTTCTCTCTAAAGTAAAAAACGTATTATCTGTAAGCCAATAATATTAGATTAAATGAAACAAAGCCGTATAAAAAGGTCTCCTATGGAAGGTTCTGTTCTGACCCTTTCTGTAAGTCTATGTGAAACATAGTTACGTAAGAATTTTCATAAAGGAAAACAAAAGAAAAAGACTACAGAAAAGAACAACAAAAAACCTGCAGAAAACCAGAGGCAACTGAAGAAAAGAGGACTAAAGTAGAGAGACAAAAAATTGCAGCAGAACATGGGTCCCTGATAACAATGAGCAGATTTTGGTTTGGTCATGGTTTATATAACCTCCAAGAAAGACGCACTCTTGTCAGAAGTAAAGGACAAGTGGTAAAATACAAAAGTCTCACAACTGATCAAACTGCTTCTTATTTACTTCTTATGTTGATACAATTCTCCATTATGTGGCCGGATGTTGTCAAACTCCAGCTGACAATATCTATAGAACCATAATGTATTTGTGTATAATCTAAATGGTTAACTATTGGCTCACACCCATTTTATCTGAATGATGTAAGTTCAGCAGAAACTTCTTGCAAGTCCCCTGGTACAAAGAGCTGAGGTGTGGCTTTTCAGTCTTGCTAAGGCATAGACCACAAAAATGATAGACAGGAAAAGGAATGATAGATTCTGACCAGCAGAGAGGTTTAGTTGTGGAGATGTGTTTGCCACTTTCAGCATTGCAGAAGCCCTTCACATAGTCATGTACTGACAAGCATGAAAGCACACTGATGTGAAAAGAGTCCTTAAGAGAGAAATTGAAAAAGCAAATCCTAACAGTTAGTCCTTTCCAGAAAGGTTTAAGGTATTATATTCAGATTTTTAAAATATAAAGCTGTTAAACATCAAGGAAAATGGAGGATCTGTAAACTGTCAGGGCACCAGTGCATTAAACAGACTTATACAGACTTAATCAGTTTAGAATATCTTATTTCTCCTCCTCAGGGCCTGATTTGCTTATGCTTTTCACGGATGCATTTTACAGTGAATCTGTTGATTGTTCTGACTAGGTGTCATAGTTTCTGACCTAATTTTTCTTTCTTTCCCTTTTAAAAAAATAATAAGGGACTTGATACATCTGTTTGATGCAGATTGAACAGAAGCTGTTTTGAATTTTCTGGCAAAAGAGTTTTATCTGGTTCACAGCTCTCACATACACATCCCTGCTGATGTCCTATTGAGCCACAGAATGAATCGTTTTCCCCAAAATAGATAAATAATGTCAAATCATATGACAATGCAAAGTGCAAGATTACCCATTGAACTTGGCTACACTGTCTTGACTTTCAGGCACGTAACTTGTCAAGTGAAACGGCAGTCTACAGTGGCACATTATGTGGGGAGTCTTTGAGTTACAGAGAGTGCATTGAGTCACCCTTCTGCCCTGGGAGAAGGATGATACCTTGCACATTGCAGCATACTGTGAGAGAGGATATTACTGCATCTCCTCCTCTAGCTCAGCAAAATGCACTGGCACACACCAGATGAAGTCACTGGAACTTATAGCATCAAAACACCCAGCAAAGCTCCGGAATGCCTACCCTTCGCTGCTCAGGATGAACAGCAATGCCTACAGTAAAGCTGCACTATGTCTATGCTGCATCGCAATGACAGTGGGATTCACAGATTAGACCTCCAGGGTAGGATCTCACATGTGTGTTTAGAGCAATCTGAATCCCTCACAAAAATACATGGAGAAGTCCACTCCTGCCATAGAGCACAGATGCAGAGCTGACAAGGTACTCAGCTGGGACTCAGTTAATGTCTCTTCCATATCCGATCACATTTTGATGAAAGTATTTCACATCTCAGCAGAGTGCCCTAATTGCAACATTACCAGATAGTCTGGGACATATCTCTCTTGCACTGAATTTCTTCAGCTGCAGGTATTTAATTAATTTCCCTACCAGGAAGTAATGAAGTAGTCACTGGAACAAAGAGAAAGGAGGGGGAAGAAATACAAGGTTGATTCATGTGCAGGCTCTAGTCCTTGCTCCAATGAACACCCAAGCCTCTTAATTGAAGGGTAGCATTTTCCACAGGAGTGGAAATACAGCTCAGCCCTTTGATTAGGTTATTTGGTCAAGTATTAGCATAGACCTGAACTACACTAAATTACTTGAGACTATAACTGGACCAGTCTAGCCAACTACTGTGCGGAAGGGGAGACGCAGGGGAAAAGCTCTGTACATCCCTGTCCATATATTTTTGGCTGCTTCCTGTTCCCTAAAAGCCCAAATATGTTGTTTGCTATTGAGAACTTACATTAGGTGGCAGAATATCTACCAGCAGTCATTGTAATACCTAACTTCAATCTTCCTGTCAAATATAGCTCTCCAATGAATTTTAGGAATGTGCAGTTTTTGAAGTAGTGGGAATGTGGACCTACTTCCAGTCTTCCCCCCCCCCCCCAGTAGAGGTGGTTGCATCTATTTATTCAGCTTCTGAAAAGGTAATTCTGAAACAATATGAAAATGTATCAACAATACAAAGTCATGCTGGAATGAAAGCGGCATTAAGTAGTGTAAATAAAAGTTTAAGCCGACTGTATTTAAATCAGTGTTAAGGCAGTGACACAATTAAGTGGATGTCAACATTATCTCCCAGTTTTCATGGGTTTGTATAATTGCTCTTAATATTGTTTATAAACGTGCCCTTTTGCAACTTAGTAATGAATGAAATGTATATGGTCAGGATTCAGCAGGTGATAAAATGATGTAAATTTGCTGTGTCCTGTGGGCTATATATAATACTTCCAATATTCTTCAACCTGAATTCAAATGCAGTCTCCCAGTTGCATCTTCAAATGTTTCAAATCATGGCACACTTCAGTGGAGTTACATCAATAAAATGCCTATTTTTCTTCTGCTGAAATAATTCACAAAGAGTAATCTTTGTGTAAAAGCACATTCATTTACAAATAAAATGTAATGTGAGACAACTTGCTTGCATGAATACCCTAGATGGTCCAGTCTGTCACATGTCATTTTTTTTACCTGTAAATTTATGTGGCAGATCAAAAAACAAGCAAACAAATAACTTTGAAATTAGACAATAATTACCCACAGAATAAAAAACATATTTAAATAAAAATACATTATGTTTTACCAGGACTAAATAATTGTTAGATACGAAACTACACTTGCTTCTCAGAATTATCTGTAATCATCAAAAACCACTCTTCATTATTATGAAAGAGCATCTCATGTAAAATCAGAATAGTATGACTCTGCCAGGCATTCTTAACACCATTAGTAACTATAATAGGAGGTCATGACTGTCAGGGGGATGAATTTATTCCTACCTGCAAGGATCTATGATTGTGGAATTTGCATTGATGTTGCGTGAGTGTGAATCAATTAATTGAATAGACTAGCTATTTTTTCTTCAAAACTAATGTGTGCATATGTAAGACAGATGAAAATTAGAGGTAGAAAAAGAAATCCAATTCAATGTCTAGTAAAGGACCACAGGTAAATGAAGTATCACTGATGGCATTTAAATATTAATAATTAAAGGGTCATGAAACTGAAGGTATTGATAGCTGTTTAAAGAACCTAGTTAAAACTGTGCTAGAATGAAGCATATAGCTGATTACATAAAATAAAATATTGGTATGGGAAGAGGGAAAGGACAGGGAAGGAGGTTTTGTCAATATGTGTAGATATACATTGACACCTGGGAAAGGTACAGAAAAGAAATCCTACATATATTGACTTGTACCCTAGAAAGTTTTCTATACAACATTTTCTTTGACTTGATGACAGTAAGACAGGCAGGCAAAGGTCTTCAAAAGTCTCCAGAACTGTCAAATTAATTACATGATTGTACAGACCTGCAGAAGACCAAAATTTTTAATTTTCAAGCAGCCATGTGGGGATATACAGTTAATTTGAGTTTCTGTTTAAACATACAGCTATTAGATACAGTGGCCATTAAGACATAATCAAGGTATCCCTGTTCTTGGAAGCATAAGGCAGAAAAGGAAATGGCTTAAGTAAAAAAGACAAAGAAAAAATACCCTGAAAAAAAAATAAAGTTTGCCATACTATCCACAAAAAACCATGCTGAACATAGAGTGTAATCAATAGCAAATTAATAATATAAGGATTTTTGTTGTTAAAATTATTATTCCCATGTCTTTAAAACCAGGAATAGGAACAATACTTGGAACAGTTACTTGGACTGGACTAAAGGTTGCCGCTTACTTTCCAGGCATTGTGTCATAGAATCAGAGAACCATAGAATGGTTTGGGTTGGAAGGGACCTTTAAAAGTCATCCAGTCCAACACTCCTGCAATGAGCAGGGACATCCCCAACTAGATCAGGTTGCTCAGAGCCCCATCCAACCTCACCTTGAATGTTTCCAGGGACGGGGCATTCACAACCTCTCTGGGCAACCTGTTCCAGTGTTTCACCACCCTCATTGTAAAAGAATTCTTCTAGTCTGAATCTGCCCTCATTTGATTTAAAACCATTAGCCCTTATCCTGTTGCAACAGGCCCTATTAAAAAGTCTGTCCCCATCTTTCTTATAAGCCTCTTTTGAATATTGAAAGGCTGCAACCAGGTCTCCCCAGAACCTTCTCTTCTCCAGGCTGAACAACCCCAACTCTCTTAGCTTTTCCTCTTAGGAGAGGTGCTCCATCCCTCAGATCATGTTTGTGGCCTCCTCTGGACTCGCTACAACAAGTCCATGTCTTTCCTGTACTGACTCCAGAGCTGGATGCAGCACTCCATGTGGGATCTCACCAGAGCAGAGTAGAGGGGCAGAATCACCTCCCTAGCCCTGGTGCCAGTGGTGCCACAACACCTTTCTGAGATCAGAGCTCCCAGTGTGACAATATTAACACTTACCCACTTGCTAACACCTGTGTAATTGGTGAAAGCAGTGTAGAAGAAGGGGAGGGGTAGGAGCATGCCATTTAAAGTCCAGGTTTCTACATTTCTTAGCACACCTGAAAGTAGCCATTTATGTTTCAGCCTGAGTATTGATTCTGCATTTGAGATCATTTAATTCCTCTTGAGATTATTGGTCACCTAAACCATCTAATATCTTTCCGGATTTGCACCAACACCTCTTCCTTTTCTGATGTGTAAGGATCACATTTCTCCAGACATGTGTCTTGGTTTGGTTAATAATTGAGTGTTAATTCAGTATAACTATATATTTTGGTTTCTTTTCTGAATATCTTCTCACTCACCCTGCTTAAGAAAGTACATTTATTTTGAATCTACAGAAAGTTCAGTAAACTATTGACATTAGTTGGTTTGAAATGCTGCTTTTCAATTGCTTAAATATTGCTGGGACTACCTGGTTCAGACAATAATCACATCTACAATGCTGTACTACTCACTCATCTCTATTTCAATCAATTTATTCTAGAAGAATCAGCCTTCTTATATCTCCTAGTTCACATGCATCACTTATTTTTCAGTCTCCTCTAAATGCATACATTTCCTCTATTAGTCCTATCTTTATAATATCTCATTTAATTCATTAGTTTACACTGGGAAATCTCTTTTTCTAGTGCTGCCTGAGTAATACAAACTGAGACATAAATGAGAACAATAACTTTGTCTTACAGTTTCTTATTAAAAATCTCCTCATTAATGTCTTTTTTCCATTCACTGGTTAAAGTTTACACCCTGACAATTCAAATGGGGCATAGAGTACTAATTATTTTTGTTGTTACATCATTTTTTAAAATGTTGTATTCAAGCGTATCAGAATTAATATTGCATGACTCGGGGGAATGGTTCTCCACAAAGGGTGAAATAATGCCATCAACCAAAACATTGCTTTTTAGTCTCTAAATACTTATGTAAGTAGCAAATGAATTATTAAAAACGTAAGGTTGATTAATGAAGGATTTTAACATGTGAAAGCTAAGGTTTTTATAGCTATTATTTGAAATAAAAATCATAATCAAGTCTAGAGAAACATAAAGGGGTTCTGCATAACAGATGCTATACTAGCAAAGGGTCAGTTGAGTTTCCAGTGAAGACAATGACAAATTGTACTTGTTCAAAAGTGAATAACCCTAGACGTTTAAGACATTTCATCGTGTGCTTGCATAATATGTGCCCTCAAGCTGGGCGCTTGAGGTAAAAAACTGCTTTTTAAAGAATACGCTCATTCACATACTTAAAAATAAATTATTTATCTGCAGTTGATACACAAAATTCTCACTCTGCTTTCATCTGACATGCACCATTAACAAGAGAAAGCAATGAGTTAATATTTCTCCTATTTTTCATTTTCATTGTTTATGAAGTTCAAAGAAAAACTTAGGAACGTTAGCAGTACGAAGGTAGAAGTGAGTCTTTGTATGTTCATGTCACATATGTGCTATCCTAACAAGGGGTGCATCTCAGCTTCTCCTTCCAACTCATTGATTTTCATAGGGATTAGGTACCCAGTGCAAATTCTGTGGAGTATTTAGTTGGCTGAATTTGTTTTTTGAACACAGAGTTTTGTCTGTATCTGATTCCTAGGAAGCTGTTACATAGCCGGGAACAATTGCCACTGGCAAAAAATTTCAGTTGCTGATTAGGGAAATAGTTGGACAGTGCAAAATACTAAATATAACAGTGTCTGAATCACTTGCTGCAGCTTAATGATGGCTCAGAAGTACTGGCAGCTACTCAGCTATATCTTAGATATCTTAATACATTAGTGTAGCTTCTGAAATGGTGAGCAGAACAAACTCTATCCTTTAAAACCTCCAACATGATGATGGAGGCCCCCTGTTACTAAATATCTAGTAGCTTTCCAAGCAGTGGGATATCCAGGTCCTTCTGAGACTAAAGCTTAAATGGAATTATTATTTTGTTAGTGTCTAAAGGTAGAAGTAAAGATGAGAAAACCTACTCTCTTCTTTCAATACACAAGATGTTACAGTTAATGTCTGCAAGAGCTTATATTCTAATTGAAAAAGCACTACAAACATAATGCTGAAGCAAAAAGCTTTGAGGTAAGCAAGTTAAATGGCTATTCACCTTTATGGTTGTGAGTCACCTGAAAGCTTTTTTTCCTTTTCTTTAATACATACTTTATACAGTAGTGCGTGTGTAGATGAATACATATTTATAAAGCAAATACTTAAGGCTGGCACAACAGACTCAAAATAACAGATGAGCCATTCTCCCCTCTTTATAGGTATTCTAAAATGCTAAAGAAAGGAGCTTAGCTTAAAATGTTGTTTACTATATCTAGTATATCATACAGTCTCTGCATCTGTTGGCTGAATATAATTCTTAGCTTCCTAATGACCTTTTCCCATTTCCCCCCCATTCCAAAATGCCAATGACTTCATAATTAGTTGGGTGGCAGGTACAAAACTGGTAACCATAGAATTGAACAGCTATCAGCCACAAACAATCATGCTTCCATTTATTCACACAACTCTCCGGTATGCTTATGTTTATGGAAAACACTCGTTTATCTTAGAATGTAAATCAGAAGTATATTTTAGTATTTCTACTCCCTCTTAAAACCTCCCCACCCCAAGCCCCCCCCGGCAATTATGGTTCTCTCAGGAAATTACATGACATGTAGTGTAGGATTTTTCCCTTGTAAAATAACGTGTAAGCTATTAATCAGTAGATTCTTGACCCACTTGAAGAAGGGAAGAATCAGATCTTAACTGATCCTAAAGACTTTAAAAAAGGTGCTGTATGTGTGTGAGACAGAAATAGCAAGTTCTTGCCCTGGCCAAAAGCTGAATACAATGTAAGCAACCTTGGGAGCCATGAATCAATAACTAATGGGAGAAAAATGCTTGAGCTTGCTGGAAAGGTATGCTATATCACTGTGGGCTGATCACAGGCCTGTGGTGACATCTTGCCATAGAGAGTCTCAGTGGTAGAGACCAGGAAGGGTGCAATTCTGTGGCCATCTGACTCCACACAGAAGCAGTGAGCCCTAGGGGAAAACGTCTGTGTTGATGCTGAGCTGCTACACAGCAGTCCATGCTGAGATGGGCTAGAGTGTTGCATTCATCATGCTTAGCTGTGCTGGTTCATTGGAGTGATAACTGGGGGATGGGAAGCCCCTGTTAACACTCTGTGTGTCCATTTGAGTGCATGCAACGTTCTCCCTGACACGGCCTCCCTCGCTTAGTAAACTCAGTGAACTGGGCTTAGCAGTGTGATGCTGTTTGGCACGTGAGTGTTGAAGGGTTCACTTGTAACTACTATACGCTGTGAGATAGCTAGGCACCATTCTCTAAACTGAAAGGTATTCCTCAGGGCAGTATTTTCCCACAAGATTTAACCATGAGGGAGAAAAAAAATGGTTTTTTTACAGAAGCGCTTGAAGGCACCAATGACTGTGTAAGTTGTGTTGAGAAAAAAGCCAGCGCGCACACACACACACACACACAGCTAGGAGCCTCTGGCTCTGAGGAAAAATGGTGAAGACTGGTTGCATTTCACCTGTCTAGCACCTGGTTTCCTGCAATACTCCTAAGACACAATAATCTCTTTTTGTGTGTGTATATATGTGTCTGTGTGTTCAATTCAAGGTATGTGAAATAATGTGAGGGCTGTACAGGCAGTTTCTGAAAACAGTTTCAGAGCGTGAAATTGAAGGATGTATCAAACTACAGACCATGCAAGTACAGAGGATGGAGAATGCAAGGCTTCTTCAGCCAGTGTTGGAGATTTCTATACAACAGAGAGAGACAAACACAGTCAATCTTGTCTGTGATGTCTACTGTGGAGCTTCCTTGGCCTGTGCTATAGCTCCAACCCAAGGCCAGAGAAGTGCTAGTTTACATGGACCCAAAATCCCATACCTTGCTAACCACTGAGACGTGCAGACATCAGAGATCTTGTGCACAAACTCATTTAGATATCATCATCTTAGGTTATTAGGTTAATAGTACTAGGAATGTTTCAAGCACAGAGAAGAAAAAGAGAATACTTACTCCAAAATATTATTTGAACATATAAAATTAAGAAGCAACATAATCACCTTTTTGAAACATTACAATCTCTAGCAATGTTACTGAGTGACTCCCCATAAACAATACAGTTACAAGACATAGCCCTCCTACACCCCAGGCCACAACCATAAGTGCTTTTTTGCACACTAAAGCAATATTTTACCTATGATTATGGAAAGAAGCATCATATTTCCTCATTTTGTCCATGGTGTGTTGACTGTGTTCCCAGTAGAAGGCATTGTAAGAATGGAACGAAGGACTCAAAATTCCTACGCACCAGACCTCACCACCCTCATAAGGACATCAGTGCCAGCAGCAGTGCTGGGACAGCACACTATATTTTAGAAAATAACTGTGCTGGGTTTGGCTGGGATAGAGTTAATTTTCTTTGAAGAAGATAGTATGAGGCTATGTTTTGGATTTGTCCTGAAAACAGTCCCAGGAGTGCATGGAACACAAGAGCTTAAAATAGAAAAGACAATACAGCTGACTCCTACACCATCTGCCCAGCAGAAAACAAGTTATTGGAAGCAGCCTGACATGATGACTGAGTATTTTGCAGGTCCTTCAGGCCTTCTCCTCAGGAAATTACTTGACCTCCTAACTCACTGAAGTCATCTTTATCATCCTAATACTTTTTTTAAAGAAGTCTTGGAATACCAGGGAAAATCCAGAAAACTGGAAAAGTGCTGATTTTTGAAAATAATAATTTGAAGATGAGCTGGATTGTGTGAAGTTGCCTCACTCTAGATCCACGTGGACACATTTAAAAATATGCAAAAATGCAAACTGAAGCCTTTAAAAATAAGGACCATTGAAGATTCAGAGTGAGGGGAAGCTGCACCTCACTGAAATTTCTAGGAACTCTGAAGGTAAGTGAATGAAACAAAAATCACAATACAGGGCTGTGGCTAAAACAGTTATGTGCTGGGTTTGGCTGGGATAGAGTTAATTTACTTTGAAGAAGATAGTATGGGGCCAAGTTTTGGATTGGTGCTGAAAACAGTGTTGATAACACAGGGAGGTTTTCATTACGGCTGAACAGTGCTTACACAGGGTCAAGGCCTTTTCTGCTTCTCACCCCACCCCACCACTGAGTAGGCTGAGGTGCACAAGGATTTGGGAGGGGACACGGCTGGGACAGCTGACCCCAACTGACCAAAGGGATATCCCACGCCGTATGACGTCATGCTCAGTATATAAAAAGCTGGGGAAGAAGAAGGAAGGGGGGGAGACATTCAGAGTATGGCGTTTCGTCTTCCCAAGTAACCGTTATGCGTGATGGAGCCCTGCTTTTCTGGAGATGGCTGAACACTTGCCTGCCCTTGGGAAGTAGTGAGTGAATTAGTTGTTTTGCTTTGCTTGTGTGTGTGGCTTTTGCTTTACCTATTAAACTGTCTTTATTTCAACCCACAAGTTTTCTCACTTTTACTCTTCTGATTCTCTTCCCCATCCTGCTGGGGGGGGAGTGAGGGAGCAGCTGTGTAATGCTTAGCTGCCAGCTGGGGTTAAACCATGAAAATAACTAATAAGTACTTATAATTACTAAAACTCTGAAAGGGTTTTTTTGTCTTTTTTTTTTTTTTTCCTGCATGGCATGGGAAAAGTAAGATCTATTTCTAATGAATATAAAAGCTTTACTTCTGTGTATCCAATGGCTTTGTAAATTCAGAAGTCTGGTATTGATTTTGGAGAGATCATTTGCTGTAAATTATTCACATGAAACAATCAACAGTAAATGTAATGAATGGGCATTTACAGGATGCTCAGTACAGTTCTATAATGTAAAACCAACTGAAAAAGGATCTACTTTGACATTATTTTAAAGTTAACAGAATAATGTACCTGGGTTGTAGCCAACGTATATAATTTTCTCAGTGTAGTTGTTAAGTCAGTCTGATTACATCATTCAGGTAAAATATAAGAGCAATTTCTTCCCTTTTCAGTGAAAAGTAGCTCTTCCATCCTCTGGCAGCCAGAATTTAAGCTATAGTAAATCAAACTTATCTTTAATACAATGACATTGTCATAATTTAAACTACATCAGAATTAAGTTTGTCTTTAAAAAGCATTTTGTGATGAGAGCTTGCAGGTATCCTTATCTTTTTGCTTTAGCCAACTTCCACAGAAGCATGCTTCAAAAGCATTTTCTCTTACCAGATCTGGACTTGTGGGCTAATACCACTGCCAGGGTCAACAGTGTGGGTGATGGTAGCCACAGTGCAGAAGACGGCTGTTTCCCAACACCTTCCCTTTCATCCCTTGGAGATGAGGTGCTTCCTCAGGGCAATGCTAATTGAAGAAGGGAGGAGCGTCAGGAATGGGAGCTACTGCAAGGTCATGAACAATCCAGGGGCTCTTCTAGTCCTCCAGCTGGGCCTCCTTTGCAGTTTGGAACAATTATGGCAACTATTCCAAATGACACAGGATTAGCCATGTCAGGGCCTGGCCTTTGATCAGACCACTTTAAGCATCTTCAGTATAACCATGGAACTGTAGCTCTCCATTGCCACACACTAGGTCACCTCTGTGTAAGTGCCAAAGATCTGCTGGATCAAATTGCCCATGCTTGTGAGACAACGTCCTTCAGCTAAAGGCAAGGACTGCAGTCTTCTCCCCATGCTCTGCGCCATTAGCGCCAGATCCTTGGAGCAAGCTAAGAAAACTCAGGAGGGTGAGGTTCTGGAGTTCTCAGGAGTGAGGTTTTTTCATAATAGGATACAACAAATTGTGTCCAGGGTGATGAAGGCATGGGTGGAGCAGTGCGTGGTGGGGCAGCCTATACTGAGACCTGTGTATGGGCGAGAAAGGCAGCACAGCAAAATTACAGGGCTTTGGCCATACTGTTCAGCAGTACTATTCTCTTCCCCAAGCTATCTCCTGTTCCAGGAAACAGGAACTGTTTGCTAGTGCTAGTGTTAGCTGACCTGCACCAGTGACTATTCTAAAAATGCAACAGATGATTAAACATTTATGTGCTGGACATGTGTCTTGGCCTTGTTATATTCACTAGGGTAACATATCCTTTTCTACTAAATATTACCTTGAATTTTGATCATGTACTTTATATGTGCATTCCTCTGTGACATAAAACACACTGAGGCCACATATTGACCTGCAAAACAATAGAAAAGGGATCTCGTTTAGAGATATGCTAGGCAAAATGCTATGTGAAGGAATATGGGTTTTCCTATCATTCACATACTTACATAAGAATCTAGGTCTGCTAGACCATCTAAATGAGGCTTATGTCTCCAGGATAACTAGAATGTCTGTTTTCACTCTCTCTCAGTCTGCGTCAAACAGAAGCCTTTCGTTCATCTGAATATCAAGTTTTCCTCTTCTAGACTAGTAGTTTATCCTCTCTATCTTATAACTTACTTTTCTGCTTTAAGGCCGAACTTATTCAGATGCTTATAAAAGTTTTCCTGAATACAAATGTGTTATTGAATTAAGACTAAACAGTGATAAAAACTGAGTGCATAAACATTGCAAACAAAGTCAACTTCAGGTATTTAAGAAGAGTTCTTACATCACAGTTTATGTATAGTGTTAGTTGCTTGCTATTCCTGTTAGTCAATTAATCCCTATCTTTAATCATAGCTTAACAGATTGTGTTAGGACAACCACTCCTTTCTTCCAACCAAAGTGCTAGAAAGGATGGACAGCTTTCTTGGAAGGATATCTGACTTTTTTCATATGTGTATGAAGCTGTAATTTTTTTGAACAGCTTGTTCATAGGAGGATTGTGCCCAGCAGAAAACTAAGATCGTTTTTTCTGACAGTCAGAGGGACTTTACTTCTTACCCTGTAATGTTTTAGCTATGTAAAAGCTCCCAACTAAGACAGATAGTTTATTGTGCAGAGAGTACAATATTTTGTGGATGTTTATTGCCAGAGTAAATCAAAAGACATGTCAGACAAATGCATTGTCATTGCAATCGCTGGCAGGGCAGGACCAGTTTCACGCACGAGAAATAATGAATGCAAGCAACTCATCTAACTGGCAAGTATGACAAATGGAGACTAGTCAATTTTACATATTTCTGCCAGAATAATGCTTATTCATCCACAGTAATGTAAAATGTGTCACAGAATCACTAAGGTTGGAAGGGAGTTCTCCTAGTCCAACCCTCTCTGCTCAGAGCAAGGTCAACCTGCTCAGAGGGATGTTGCTCAGGGCCATGTCCAGTCAGGTTTTGAATAGCTCTGAGGATAAAGACTCCACAACCAGCCTCATTGTCCAACAAGTTGGCCAAGGCAACTTGTTCTAGTGTTCAAGCACCCTTACAGAAAATAAGTTTTTGTTTTTGTTTAAATGAAATTTCCTATATTTCAGTTTGTGCCCACTCCCTCTGGTCCTGTCACAGGGGCATAGCTGAAAAGAGTCTGGCTCTGTCTTCTGGAATCCTCCCATCAGGTATTTGTACACACTGATAAGATGTCCCTGAACCTTCCCTTCTCCAGGCTAAACAGTCCCAGATCTCAGCTTCTCCTTGTATTGGAGATGCTCCAGTCCCTTAAAAATCTTTGTATAATTATGTGTACAAAAATATTTTAAATAATATTATATACACATTTACTCCTTTGGCAAATATGAATCTGTCATAATCTATAGGTGAAAGTATTTTTTCCTGTTTGGTTTTTTTTTTTAATGTGTTCACCCAGATTCTGGCATAGTTATTTCCAGAAGGGCTTTTTGGGTTTTTTTGTTGTTTCATAAATCATGCCTCTGAAGGTACATAGAGTCTTTTTTGCTTTTTTTCACAAAAGATGCTGTTCCTCATGCTCCGTTAAGCAAGTACATTGGAGTTTCTCCTAGAAAGGTACAGGCCTGCTTGCTTGTTTTTCTGTTGTCCTCACGCGTTGCAGGAAAAAATCAACAACTGAAAAAAAGTGACACACTAATCTCTTTTCCTCTAAGAGCTCAAGCTCATGCCTGAAGCAATAGGTCTAGTCATCTGCAAAGACTTGGTCATTACTTGTTGAATTCATTAATATTTTAGGCTGGTTTATTTTCATACAAAAATGAGTCCCAGTTGCACAAGCACATTTGCTAATGATATGTTGCAAACCTATGCACATATGCAAGAGTACATATTTTCCTATTCTGTCCTCCACTAAATCTCATTTCTTTTTATTTTAGGTCCCTAGGAAAAAATCATTACTATTCCATTGAAACTCAGCTCCCAGTCATTCCTATGCAATGAATTATTTTTATCCACAAGGTCTTATAAACGAGTGATGGCGAGTGAATATTAAATTCTCTTTCTAGTTTTCACATATGCATCGAACCAGTTTCTTGATTTAAATCTTATCTAAAATCTTAATGTACTCTGAGGCTTGTGGTTGACTCTATGTAAAAAGTGCTTTGTGATGACATGTAGGGGTAATGATATAAAAATCCAGCTTGCAGCACTGAGAGGCGCAAAGGTAGCTTAATTTCTTTTTTTTTTTTCTTTTGGTCAGTTTCAGCCGGATCCAGGCAGCAGTTTAAACAAAGTTTTAGTCTTATTTTATGTTTGAAAATCAAAAGTGGGGTTTCAAATTAAAAAAAAAAGAAAAAGAAGAAAGGAACATTTCCTATTTTTACTCTTTGATGCTGAGGTTCCTTGACTATTATGTTGAAAATGTTAAGGATCAGTATTTTACATATTGTGCAAAATATATATATATATTGCAAAGCTTTCTCAACTTTCCAAGAAGATGTCATGATCCTCGTGCTACCTTAGCTATGCAAGGAAGAAGTCATGGACAATGGGAAAACGTTGCCTATATCTTATGATAAACTTTAAGATTATTACCTTAAAATTCAAGTTGAAAACATTCCTGTAGTATGCAATTATTTCCAAACACTTTCATGAGCTTTAACCCCTGCAGAACAGAGTTATTAAGGAACCTCAGGCAATAAAAATTTAAGAAAGTACTAACAGTTGCCACTGTTTACCCATCTATCTATCCTGGGACTTTTATCCAATCACTGTCATAATAAGCATGAGTTTCAAAAAACTGTCCTTTTAAAATTTAACAAGTGCCTTGGCTAATGCAATTTGGATATAGATTCAGCTACATTTCAACAATTTTTTTCTTTTTAATTCCTTCAGGAGATATATGAACAAATAGACATTTTAGATCAAATTCTGTTACAGGAATCTGGAGGTTACATTTGAACTGAGCTCCATTTGCATATCTTCAACACTGATCATGGTAATAAATCACACCTAAAACCATCATCCTAATTATTTGTCAAATTCTTATCAGCATATAAAATAACCATCAATTTAATAATCAGCCCACATCTTCCAGAGTAACAATTTTGCACAGGTGTAACTTTCCATAATCAATACTGATATTTCTTTAGTCTTCGTCTCGAAATATTAACTTTTAAAATCCATCAAATTACATTATCATTTTACAAAAGATATTACCTTGAGACTGTCGGGTAGTGACCAATTAATATTCCTTAGTATTGCAAAATTACTTAAGTAGCAGTGTACAGCAACGATGATATTAAATCAGTTAGTTATGCATGTGACCCATTCACAGTACCCTGTATATCAAACCTGAATTTTTAGGAGATATATCTTTAGCTCCAATGAACAAATAACACATAGAAAAGAATTCCTAGATGTAATCTTCCATCTTCCAGGTAACTTTCAGAGGAGTTATTTGTGTCCATGGATACCAAGTCATTGCGAACAGCATTCATTTTAAGCGTTGTGAATAGTAACATTACCTTTCAAACCTCACCTTCAGTACTTACATTTCCTCTGTCAGATTTCAGTGATAAACCATATACGGATACAATTAAGGCATGAAACCCAGCATTTAGTCTAATCTCTCATCTTGGAAAACGATCTATGCAATCTGCTTGATGTAGATCTTCACAGCCAGGACTGTGGTTGTGCTCATGCAACTATTAGTGGCTGATGGTGAAGATTGGCATCAATTTTGTTTTAATGCAATATATTTAAACGTGTTACACGGTCCAGAAAAGAGCATCTCATACATTTATTCTGCCGTTAGTATCTGAGCACGTAGCAGTCTTCAACAGAGTTCAAAATACTGAGAAATGTTATTGGCAGTATACAACTTTTCCATTTTTGTTTTTAAATAAAAACTGTTGCAATTATGAATCCGCCTTAATGGGCTTTAGTACTAAGGGAAACTTTTTAACCATTTCTTGAAATTCGGCTTGTTTAAAAACTTATACCTTCCCATCTCCACTGCATTTTATAAATACCAGGAATAAAAGCAGTATGTCAGTACACACACAAATACACATATGTACATTTGTATGATAAATAAACCAGTTCCCTCTTTTCCCCCAGTCTCACTTTATTTGTTCTCTCTCTTGTGCCTTTTTTGAAAGGAGCACAAAGCTAACAAAAACAAAAAGTAGGAAAGAAAGATGGAAATTTTTAAACGTGGAGATGGCTGTAATTTTCCACACCAAAGTGTACAGCGGAAAGAAGGTTTGATACTTACCTGTTCAGGCTGTTACAGCCCGCTCTATGTGCCAACGTTTCACACAAAACTGCTAACAGCAATGGAGGCTCAACTCCTTTTTGAAATTTGGACCCAATTTTTCTGGCATATTTTCCTTGAAAGATTATACTAGAAACTTGAAGGTGGTTGAGCAGGAGCCTTTGTATATTATTGAGTTGTATAATGTTCAGTAAATATGATACAAAAGATATTTTTCTTGTAGAGCTGTATTTCTTCTTGCAAACTATACAAGGGTGTAATAAGCCACCTGGTGGTCTATAATATGACCACTGTTAATGTTCTGTTCCATTTATACCTATTAAAAAAGAGGGTTTGGGAAAACAAGAGATGCTGAATGTTATCTTAAATGCTCATATGTTATGTTGAATGTTCATATGGTTGTGTGCCATCACATTCCCTTTATAGTTGTTATCTCTTCTAACTATTATTTTTCCTTATTACTGGTAACCGCAGTAATGCCATTACTACTGAAAATTGCCATTTACAAGTTAGTTAAATATGGAGAAGAATTTTAAAATAATGTTCATTTTGCATTGAAACACCTTTCTAACTATCCCTGATATGATTTTTATGGTATAATGTCACTTATTGCAAACTGATTTTTAACATGTGCTTTTATAATTGGAAGAATAAATTAATTACAATTTGAGTATTATTTAGGACTACTACATGACAGTAACTAACATGTTACAAACATGTCATATTTAATACCACAAAAAATGATGTTTCAAGTAAATATTTCAGAATTCTCTTTAACACTGGCCAGAATGATTATTATTTAAATACGTTCTCAGTTCCTTTATCATAAAGAATATAGGTGCAGGCTATTAGATTATATACAGTATAGAATGATTAAATCTGTTTCTGTTTCAGAAATGGGTGTTCTTGTCTTATTTTATTGTTACTATTTTAATGGAATTTCTATACTACAAACTTATGCAAAAGTATCTCAAATCCATTGCTCCTGTTCAGGATACATACAAATATTAATTCAAATGACCCCTAATCATAAGTGTACAGACTGGGGAGCAGGGAGAGAGGTGTAATTAATTTACTTTAAAATGTTATAAAACTCAGTGATGTATAATGAAATTACACAGCAATAAATCTGTAAACATCACCTAATTCCATCGTAAACTCTGATGTGACAGCAGTAATAATGAATGGTAATATAGGGTGCAACTTATTCTTGGAGATCAGAGGTCAACTTTAGAGTACTTAAGACATATATTTCTTTAAGAATTGTATATGGGTTCATATTTATCAACAATTAAAATTTGAAAAAGCCACTGATACTTAATCATCCTAAACTAACTTAAAAATGATATTTTACTGTGGTGTAAGCTTAAATACATTATTGATAAATGGGTATAAACATCAGAAGATTACTTCCAATATTTTATTTTAAATAATGTTCTTATTCAACAAACACCATACAAACAAAAATAAAACGAAGCCTTAAAATCCTCCCCATACTGGAAATATTTGTCTTTATATTGAAAATACTGAATCATGTAAGATTGCTAAAACAACATGATTCCTTCTTGTAAAATGCAATCAAAATGTGCCGAAAACAGAGCTGTAGACCAGAGAAATGAATAGTTTTTAAAATTACACAAAAAGCTATGCTAGAAGAATATTTTAAAAATAAATAATAATAGGAAAAAGATACAAATTAAGCAATGGTGATCCATGTTTCACTTAACACATTAATCTTTCCTCTTAAAGGCTTTATCTTGTGCATTTTGATAAGGGAGTATAAGCACAACTAAAAAGTATAATCATGCATTAGAGAGTCTATCATAAATGTATATTAAGGGTGTGGCACATAAAATTTTAACCATAAATTTCTCTGCATCGAGTCCTTTCTATATCCCTGCAGTCTCTGGTCTGAGCAGAAAACTGACTTCCTGAGATGCTTGCCAGACTTTTTCCTATTACTTTGTGTTAAACAAAAAAAAAAAGCCTCTCTAAGGCTTGTTTCATATCATGCCTGGACTTGCAGGATGAAAGTGTACCTTAGCTGAGGTGAGAGTTGTCATAAAGGATACACACAATGGCCTTTTTCCAAATCCTAATGCAGTCCTCATGCACAGCATGACAATTACAGTGAAAAAGAGTCTGCTACATTAGCTATGTAAAGGGAACTGGAAAACTGTATTATTGCAGATACATACCAAAATGCAAAAGAAAAAGATACACATGGGACCGCTTTAGTATTATAAATTTGTATAATTTATCAGAGTTCACCCGCAATATGGAGAAGCCAACAGATGCAGAATTGAAACTGCCAGCATTAGCACAATATCTGTATTTTCTTTCCTGACCCTCTCACACCTTTCAGCAACAGATAGGTGCATTAAATGTAAAGCTCTCAATCTGCCTATTGGAAGGCTTCATGTTTTCGAAGGTAGGAATCCTTTATTAAATTCAAGTTTACTTCAGAAAGGTTCAAGACATGATTATCCTGAACTGCCATAAAAATTGGTTCCACTTAAGAACAGTGAAAAATTATATATAATTAGCTGTTATATTTTTCTAAATGATTGGAAGAACTCTGAAATTATACTGGCAATAGTTAACCACCATGAATGCACTAGAGAAAGTAAAGAGAGTGGCGAGATTCACCTGATGAGTTTTCAGTACACAATCAGATAACCTGAAATGCTTATTCCCAAGTTAAAAGGAAAACAATAG
Organism: Phalacrocorax aristotelis; assembly: GCF_949628215.1. Classification (NCBI taxonomy): domain Eukaryota; kingdom Metazoa; phylum Chordata; class Aves; order Suliformes; family Phalacrocoracidae; genus Phalacrocorax; species Phalacrocorax aristotelis. The sequence continues at coordinate 38,584,455 of NC_134279.1, read as the reverse complement.
TAGTTGAATAAACCAAGATTTTAAAATTACAACGTACTACAAGCAGTATAGTACACATTTATTAAGATTTCCAGGCATATCACATTTCATATGTTATACACAGTCTCCTTAGCATGAGGAAAATTGAGTTTCTTGAACACTCATATAATCTTCTGAAGACCTTAATTACACATCTCTGTTTCCCCTGTGAATTAAAAAAAAACAAACAACAAATTAACTAGCTTACTGTCACCTAAACCCACGTTACCTTCAACCAGTACCTCTTGCTTACTTCTTACCAAAACTGAGTCTAATACAGGGTCATCTCTTATTTGTAGTGATTATTTGGTGAAGATAATGGGTGGGTAATGTCAGTAATGAAATGTAAAAAAAAAAAAAAAAAAAAGAGAGAGAAAGAAAAACAGAAAAAGTCCTGCCATTTCATGACTATTACAATTTGGTCACCTTTTCAAGTTAATTTTGATCCAGGCTAATTCTGTTATTATTATGCTATCACTCCAATCTGCCTGGGTTTTTTCAGCTCTTTAATGTTCATCCCTCTTTGAACACCTTTTCTGCTCCTTTTTGTTTCTTTAACTTTTAGTAATTGAATTCCACTGTTAGTGACTAACCCACCGTCTTTCTAATACCCTTACAGTATCTGGTTCTTCTGTCTGTTGACCCACTTGAGTCTGTCTTTGGACTTGTTTGTAAATTTTGCAGTTACTTCTTGTTGACTATATTCAACCGTCTATGTGCAATTCTTCCATGAACTGTTACCACCTACTTTGCTATTGTGTTACTATTACATCTTCCTCCCTCACAATAATTCTTTATCTATTGTAATGTCCCATGTGACTCTTTGGTTTTGTTTGGGGTTTGTTGGTTTGGTTTTGTGTGTGGGGGGGTGTGGGGGGGGGTGTGTGTGTGTGTGTGTGAGTGTGTTAAAAGTAGGCGTGGTTATTGCATAGTGAGTTTAAATTTGTTCCCTTTGAATGTCAGGATCTTTACCATCATGGCAGCCTGAATGCTGGTTTTCTCCAAAATGGACTTCATCCAATCATAGCACCTTGTGTTTCTGAGCACTTACCTATGGCTGAAGGTCTCATTATTTTACCTCCATAGTTATCTATTTTCACATTTAATTCAATCCTCCCATGATTTTATTTTTTTTAAGATGAGAAAAATAACACTTGAAATCCTTTAAGATTCTAGTTTTTTGTCTCATAGGGTGGCAAGGTAATTCTTGATACTTTAGGAGGAATCTGTCAAGTCTATCATGGTGAGGGAATAGCAGATTCTACTGCGTTCACCTTGGGATTTTATTCAGCCTCAGATAAACACCTGTTGCTCTTTCCTCTTTCATATGACTTGGTCTCATTTCTCCTGTTTCCCCAGGTTGTATCTGTCTCCCATAATCTCTTTTTATGCTCTTGTGGTACTAGCTGTTATTTTCTTCTTCTTCTTTTTTAATGTATTTTATTTGCAAATCCATCATCTTATACAATCTGGTTTTTTTCTCCAGCAGGAAATCGTTTTCTGAGCACTCTTCTCCATTTTCTATGTTCTTGGAGACCCTTTTCCACAAGTTTCTCAAATGTAAACATTCATTTGTACAGCAGGTCAGTGGCCACTAGGTCATGATTGAGTGACACTATGATCTTCCATTGGGGTGCCATTCAAGATTAAAGAAGAAAAGGTTGCCTCTTATTTTTCCATCGTTGTTGTCTCCTCTATTCTTCAGATCTTCTGCAGCTCTGCATCACTATCACCTTATTTTCCTTAGTTCCAACTCTGAAGAAAAAAAAAGTGTAGTTCTTTCTCTCAGATACCACAAGATATAGGATATAAGGTATGACAAGAGATACAACAGGGAAAAGAAAGATGCTGAGACAAGCAGGGGACAGAAAGATAACAAGCAGTATCTGTATCTGCCACAGCACTTGAATCCATAGGAAAAAACAGAAATAGGACATTATCTGATGGAGTTCTATATGATACATTCACAGTTTCTTGTTTTGGTCATGAATAAGATAGATCGAGTATGATACCATTAATTATATTGTATTTATTAAAACAAGGAAAGGGGATGAAAAAGACAGTAATGTGACTCTTTAAAAATTAAATTAGAATTAAGATTGCCTCAACAAATTTGTATTCTCTTGGTCAATTGACTTCATTAGATCTATGTTGATTTCAGTGGCTAAGAACTTTGTCTATGCCTGGTGTATAGCATTAATTTAAATATGTCATATATCATGTCAGAGAGGGAAGCCAATAACTTGAAATCCATGATGGGCTATTCTGGAATATTTATTGCTGCTGCTGAGTAGTTATCACTACTTCTAAAATCACACGCAACACAACAAAATTTCCTTTCAAACAGGTATTGAGCCTGTTTCCATTTGCTTATGAAGACTTCTTTTTGAGAAATATTAGAAACCAATATGATAGAGTTACGGTTTAGACTGAAGTTCAAAGAAATTTCAACCTTTGTGAAAAGTTTGGAGAATAAAACCTTATTCTAGGAAAGAGTTTTCCGGTGGGGTTTTGTGGATTTGAGGGGAGTGGGCTTGGGTTGTGTTTTGGTTTTTCACCAAGGATTTGAAAGGCCAACAAAAAAATCCGGGATGTTTCACATTATCTTCTCTTCAACTGTAGCTCCCATCACAATGATATATCCCTAACAGTAGCTTTGTGTTGCCATTCTTTTTATATTGAATATTGAGTTACATTCTTAGATAGACACAGTTTACAGAAATATCAATATAAATTATGCCAGCAGATCGGTTTCCCTTTAATAAGCCCAGGTGAGCCTTAACTGGCTCTGAAAAAAAATTGTGAAGTATTTTTCACAGTGTTTGCTTTAGCTTTGTCAGCAACAGCAAAAGGACAGACTTGCTGTGGAAAGGACTGATCCTGACCTGAAGCTTGTCAGGCTCTCCAGGACTGAGGCTATAGAAAACACAGTGCAGAAACACCAAAGTGGCTTTGAAAGTGCCAGTTTGTGCCTTGCATATCTTATGCTAAACCAGAGCTTGTAAACTGTTATTGACCCATGCTGACTGTGTTTTGTCAGTGTCTCTATACTTCTTGCCTTGATGTACCCTGTAGTATCTATATTGTCTTTATGATAACTGAAACATCAGAGGTTCAGGAATTGGATAGTCTGGAAAAACAAGAAAGACTAAAGCAGGGATTTGGAATCTCCCCTATGGGGAGGAATAGCAGAAGAGACTTCTGAAGGTGATTCAGCTTTTTTTCTTACAGCCACTGGAGTAACTTTGCTTCCATTCATTCAGAGATAATATTACTATGATGTTCATGGGTCCAGCTTATACGTTAACATGTTGTCCTTGTGAGGAGTGTGGGGAGCCAAGCTGATCCATCCTTCTGCAAGTGGAGGAAAAGCTCTTTGTATCTCTCTACCCTTCTGACTTTTCCCACGCACTCACCCCACCCCACCCCCCACCCCCTTCTTTCTTAAGGTCTCCTACAGTTTAGGATAGGAGTTAGCAACCTTTCAAGATTATGTTCTACCCTTCAAAAGCTATGTTTTTCTTTCCCAAATTCTCTCTCAAAATACTTCACTCAGGACTCCCTGATTTCCAATCTACTTGACATTTAGTCAAATTGTGGCCCTAATTGAGAAGACCCAAGTAAACAGATAATAATAGACAACAGAGAGATAGTAAAAGTTAAAAAAAAGTCCTTATTTATCATAACTGTCGTACATATTTTGGAGTGGACTTTCACTTATTACCAAAAGAGATTATAAGATACATCTTAAAATACAAGTCCTTATTCATAAAACTAAAATATTAATCCACTAAATAATTCAGGAAAAAAACATTATTTTACAAGTTTCCCAATTAAAAATAATTAATGCCTGGATGTATCACAGACTGCTTGATAAATCAGAAATGTCAGAAATTCTAGCAATGTTCTTTTCTAGTAAATCTCTTCAGTAAATAATGGTAGATCAAACACAATCATTTCTTCACATGAAGGGATTTGCATATTTTTCTGCAGAGTAACTATAAAATAGGCATCATTTTTCATGAACTAAAAGTTCTTTTTGAATTATTTTGTAGATGTTTCCTATATGTGTGCTGAAAAATGCATATTTCCCTTTGAAACAGGAAAAAGATGGAAGCAAGCATAAGGCAATACATGGAGATCTGGTGTTTTGTTAAGTTTTCATGGTGGGAAGGAGTTTGATTTGTCAGAGAAGATTTTTCTCATTGATCCAAAGCTACCAGGAGATGCAAGGTTTGGAGGTTTGGTCTCTTGAATGATCCCTTTTTTTTTTTTTTCTTCACAATTTACTATTTTTGTACAATACACTAAAGTCACAGAAAACTTGCAGTCTGATTGCTGGCAAAACTCTGACATCCCAATTAGAAGAGAACTTGCCCCATGTACTTTTTGCTCCTAGCTAGCCGTCTGAATCTAATTAAACATAAGCATGTTTCTATTTCACTACATGGTCTCTAGTCATGAATAATACTTTCCTGATAGATATATAAGCAGACTTTTTGCATATAAGGGTGCAGAAAATAAAAGCTAAAGGTTTTGATAGATATTATGCTGTTCTTTCTAGTGGTATCTGCCATTCTCACTTATGATCATGCTGTTAGTCAGAACTCTAAACTTTTTGCTGAGTGTATGATCATTAAAATGATAAGAGCATGATCTTCCTACTGCTATCGATTTTTTCCACTGAATTTTCAGCATGAACATTCTCTACCCCTGAGAGCACTCCAGCTGTGCTGCACAACAGGATAAATAACATCTTTCTGTTTCCCTGAGAAACTGCTTTCTTCATCTTCTGATCTTTCTAACTTTTGCAACCATTTTATTTTCTTTACAAAAACCAGTTTAGGGATTAAATGAGAAAAAAAAGTTAAAAACAGTCAAATGAAAAGGACATAAATGAAGAAATTACTTGGAAGTTTTTAAGATCTTCCTAAGGTTCAGCTGAAATATATACTTTCTAGATTTCACCTTTTAAAGGTTAAAGAGGGCAGCTGGAGTCTTCATGAGGAGGGTTTTCTAGTTTTCACTGATTCCAGGTAATTGACTTCCTAAGTAAAGCAAAGAAACCAGAAAATATTGTGTTGTGAGTAGGGGTGTATTTTTGGTTTTAGTGTGGAGATATTTGAGCTTTCTTGGACTTTATTTACACTGTCAGAGTGTGTTTTTCACAACAAATAGTAGATACAGCTCTCCTAAACATGAAAGTTTCTAGGTAACAGGTTTTTTTTATTTCATCTATCATTAAAAAATTTGTTTTAGTTATTCTATGAAGTGAGAATACACTGTATCCTTCTTGGCAAAAAGAAAGAAAAACCCCAGGATTTTTGTTTGCTTTTCAATAGGCACACTTGATTAGCCACACATTTTTTTGCCATTAAGCTACAGTGCCATAAGTTACATCAATTTATCCATGAATTAGAAAAGAAAATTAATCTTTTCCTGCTTTACTATGAACGTGTTCTTTGCTGTTCAGGAACACAGAACGTGGATATCTGAATTCTGCAAATTCACAAGCAAAACTGGCACAACATGAGTAGGTTTTCATATTAACAAATATTAAAAGTATCCCTAGAAACCAATAGACATATTATGGTTCTAGTAGTTACATATGTTCTGTGTAATCTCTATTTTCCTTCTGTTGCTCATGATAGGATGTTACTATTAACTATTACCATGTATTTAATAAATATAATTCATGAAACTGCCTGCAAAATATTTTCTATATTTTTAATTTGTAGGTTTCAGTCTCTGTGGTTTACACTGAACCTCGTAATTCTCCAATTATTTAAAGGTTGGTGTTGACCTATAATGCAATGCTTGGTCAGACGTCTTGGTAGAAGAATTTAAGATGCACATGTAATGTTTCTCAGTTGACCTTGAGTAGAATTGGACATTATCTAGTCTTAATGAGCTGCAGTCAGCAGCAGAACCTATGTAGAAACAATGCTCTAGGATCTTTCTTTCTGCAGCATTTTGGATCCTGGATCAGACCTTCAAGAGTCTTCAGGTGACATGGTTTAATATTTAATCAAAATGACCATTATTTCATAGCATCAAAATGTCCACCACAAGCATTTTCATGCAATTAAGAATCAAAGAATCACAAAATGATTGAGGTTGAAAGGAACCCAACCTCCCCCACTCAAGCAGGGCCACCTAGAGTGGAAGTGGTGGCCATAGAGAGGACGATGTCCAAATGGATTTTGAATATCACCAAGGAAATGCAGTTGTAGTTCATCCTAGAAAAGTTGTGAAGACACAGCTGGAGTTGGAGGGTAGAGGTATTGCTATTAGGATCACATTAAGTATGATGATACTAAATTGCATTTGTAGCTATGTTTTTGTTGTTCGTGCCTTAAAAGTCCACTGCGAAGCAGTGGCAATGTTTTAAAGATGGCATAATACAAGGGCTTTCATGGCATCTGCCTTTGGGCACCCGAACTAAAAATTTAAGAGAGTCAAGTACTCTTCCTAGTGTTTTCTAGTCATTTGAGATAGTTACAAATACTGTGAAGGACCCTATATGATGTTCTCCCTGGATTACCATCTAAAGGATCCCACTCTCTCTAGTTTGCCTGTAGAGGGAACCTAGGGAGAATAACCACTTACCTTAGCCTGGTAGTTATGACATTTCCCAGTTTAGCCCAGAGATACAGTGCAGGAAATCAAGATAGTGTGCATCATGTCTGCAGCTCCTCACTCAGCTTATCTAAGAAACATCATGTCATTCACCTCTGTTCTGCTAACTGTTAGTATTCTGAATTAAAATGATCTCCGGTGTCTGGGATAATATGAATAAAACAGAAAAAACTACAACAGTCATAATAGATATTTGAATGTGACAACCTGCATCAATTCAAAAGGTCTATATTTCATGCTTATATTCATAACCTATTTAAAGCCCCTAGAATAGACCCCATCACAAACAACTGGAGGGCTCCCAGGTGCAAATGCAAGACATACCCTTTTATAAACTTTTTATAAGCATACCTTGTGGGTACTGTACTGGTTATTTAAAGTAGCAAAATGATCTCCTCCTGATTCTAAACATACCTAAGAGTAGTAAGAAAGTTGTCAATGTACATATCTTATTTTTCTTCTTAATTCAACTCAATACCAAGTGATTGTACAAACTTTTTCCTTAGCCTACATATATTTAAAATACCACAAACCAGATTTGTTTCCTGTGATGGATGTGCTCAACCCCTTGACCAGACTGGTGGTAGTTTTAGTGTTAGTAGCTAGTGAGTAGGTCTTGCTGAGCCCACAATGTTTTGGGATGATAGGCTTGGATTAAATTTATCAAAAAACACTGGGATCAACAAGTGATACTGTGAAAGCATCTCCAGTCCCAAAACTCGAATTCAAAAGGGCTGATCGCAAGCAGGTGTTTTATGGGAAGGTGAGAGTAGAATTGATATTTGAAGATATTGAGTTATTCATTGCAGTGTTTCTGCAAGCTGTTGGCAGAAAGTGAAAAAACTCCATGCCTTTTTGTGTATTGCTGGTTTTGTTCAGTAAAATTTACATTTTAATCTACAGGGATTTCATGATGTTCTGTCAGAATAGCAGGTGATACTCCAGACAGTGTTCAGTTTGCTAGCACAACTCCCTTGGCATTATTTTTCTTTTCATGTAATGAAATCTAATTTTGAGACAACAAAGCAATCATATTTAACTTGTTCTTAAATTTTGTATTGAAATGTAGCTACTTCAACCCTTAGACTGTCCCAGAGACACAGTTCTAAGCCCCTCTTTTACCTGTACTTCCCCCTTGTTTCTATGAAACAATCATTTTGTATGACTGGTCAACAGACATCCTGAAAAAGTGCTTCTCTCTGCTCGTCTTCATTATGGCAGATAGGAGGAGCATTATGTCTTGCTCAGCCTCTCTCTTTTTCCCCTTTTCTCACAGAAAGGTGAGTTGTTGTAAATATTTTAGATGTCAATATTTTTACTTCCATTTGCATGTACCTACATTTTTGTTTAATTATTACTTACTACATGCATTAACATGTATTTAAATATTAGCATGTAAATGTTTTTACATGCTGTGTAGGTGTATGGTGAAACCTAAGTTGTCAGCTGGTGTCCTGGGGTTAAAGGTAGCTTCTGTGACTTCCATAGCCTCTCCTATCATTTCTTGTTCTTTCATTCTGTTAAGCCTATGCTTTTCCCTTCGCTCCTTCAATCCTTCCTCCATTAGACCATTCAGTGTCACTTTTCTCTCCCTTTTTTTGGTCGTGTCACTCACAAGCTTCCATATCCACTTCTTAATGTTCCCTCATTACCTTGCATGTAAAAGAAATTGAGTTCTCTGTGGCATAGCACAGTCAGAGCACAAAGTCTAATAGTATCATTTAAAAAAAATTTTTGGAACAGTATTGCTGAAAACTATGCTTGAATAGCTCAGAACTACTGTTCTCATTAACAGGATGCTTCTTCTGAGCCAACTGAGCGAAAGTCAGTGGATCTGTATAATGAAAGGTGCAGAAACATTAAGAGGAAAATGCAACAGCAGTAACAAAATGTTGAAACGTGTTCTGGCATTGCAAGGTGTCAGTGCTCAGCTCTGACAGAACTGAAGTTAATATAAGTTTTGAGATAGACTTTAATGGGAAACGTCTTCTTTTTTTTTTGTTTGCTCTTCATGACAAGCCTATGAAAACATTTTACCTGCTGTTTGGCAGTGGCATATATATGTGCTATTTATATTAGAGTAGTTTCCCTTCAAAGTCTGTACAATGTATTTTGTGCAGTTTATGACTTCAGCTTTGGGTAAGGATATGAAGGTTCTAAAAGCATAGCATCCCCCTGTGGGACACTTCTAGTTTTCATTAACCAAATTAAGTAGCCTGCATAGGATTTTGAATCCATCACTTCTTTTTAAAAATTTCAATAGGATTGCAACTGAACACGAGGAAAATATACTTGTCTAAACTACTATATCTTATTCTGAAAGCACAACATGACAAGTAGAAGGCAGACTACCTGTGGTTTAATTAGAGATGGCATACATGAATGCACTCTTTTATTAAGACATCAAATTTAAGGAGGTTTTATTTTAAATCCCTAGTTACTTCACTGAGATAAACAGACATCCTAACCCTGCAGCTTCAAGAAAAAACATAACTCATAATACTCTGTGATGACTGTTTTTTGGCCTCAAAGAAGTCTTATGGATATTTTTCACTCCATGTGCTCTGCATGCAGTGAGAGGGAAAGTGAGATAACATACCTCACAAGTTTGCATGTGACAGTGACATTTGTCAAAGCTGTTACATCCAATGACAGCTGAAAGGTGTACGGTCATCTGATTGTGCAGGCAAGTGAATCCGCTTGTCATCACTCCCAAGCCTAAAAACTGCTTGGACCTATATCAGAAGCACTGCAGTTTTAGGAAATGCAGTGGGTTGATATACCAATACTGCTAAGACCTAGCAACACACTCAGGTTAATGACAGCTGCTCTATCCACTATTTCCTGATGCAGCATTGTTTATAAATTAAGGAGTAACGGTGATGTTTTGATAGGTTATTTTGGGATATTGCATTTGAATATTTGTCTTGTTTTGTTAGTTTTTTGGTTAAACTAGCACGTGAGGAAACTGGTAAAATATACTTCTATATATCACAAAGAAATGAGAGTTGTTGCTATTAGCACTTTTCAGACAATATTCACTACTCTGGAGCACTGAAACATTCTATTCTGTTTCATCTCCCTGAGAATAAGGCAAGAATGAGACCCTTTGCACTGGCGTAATAGTTAAACTGTCCAAGTAGATGTTTAAATGCATGCTGTTAAGATTTTTTATCTAACTTATATGGTGGTTGGAATAATTGCTGAATCCAAAGAAGGCCAAAGGCTTATTTTAACATCTGATTTGCCTCTGTGCGTGTACTCCTGACTTTACTAAGTTGGGCATAAACCTCTCATTGACTGTAATGAAGACAGTATTTCATCCTGCATGTATCACTAAAGTGCAGCAAAATATACTCAGATTTTGACAGACTCTACACAATTTCAGTCTTCCACAGTTAATATCAGAACTGAAGTCCTACTGTATAAGATGCCACAAAATGTCTACTCCTCTGGAAACTTTCATCATTTCATACAAATTAAATCCAGGGATGCCATTACGTAGAATCATAGAATCATTAAGGTTGGAAAAGACCTCTAGGATCATCAAGTCCAACCGTTAACCCAACACCACCATACCTCCTAAACCATGTCCTGAAGTGCCACATCTACACATCTTTTAAATACCTCCAGGGATAGCGACTCCACCACCTCTCCGGGCAGTCTGTTCCAGTGCCTGACCACTCTTTCAGTAAAGAAATATTTCCTAATATCCAATCTAAACCTCCCATGATGCAGCTTGAATTGTAGGAACATGATGCTACATGTACCATTGTTTCCTAAGAAGTTGTGAATGCAGAATGAGAAAGAAAATATCTGCAGGATCTCAAACAGCCTACAGGGAGCTGCAGCGTATGCCAGACACACAAGCAGCCAAAGGCCTCAAAAACAGCTTTTCATCTCTAACCCCTGCTGTGCCATCCTTCTTTAAAAATTTCAATTACTACATTGTCTGACCTGTACATCAAAAGCCACTACTTTCACTCAGATATGCTCTATCAGGTGAAATATTTCAATCATCAGAAAAATGAAAACATGAGGTAGAGATAGGGTACAGCAGACACTAAGGAGCTGCTGGTACCTGAGGCCCCATAGCGACAGTGAATCTCTTCTGCTGTCCCTGCCCTTCCCTTTCAAGTTCTGCAAGGCCAGGGGGGCTTCTCAGCCTTGATTTTCTTCTTCTTCTGATCTACATCTCTTGTTGAATTAATATCTTTTATGCCTCCAGGCACTAACCAGGACATCTTAATGGTAAATGGAGAACAGTATTAGCCAGATATGCTGACCCCCTACAAAACAACCTTAAATAACAGAGAAGCACGGAGAGTGGTAGAAATTAACAGGAGTCTGGATGTCAAGATATGGAGGCACTGAATGAGATGAATAAACATTTCACTAAGCAACATTCAGCAGGGATGAAGATCCTGTCCTGAATCAGTGCATGGACTGTCATTGGTGCATATGGGTAACGGCTGTTGTTAGCCAGAAACAAGCACTATGTTGCCCTCATGATAACAAAAGTAATCTATATACATGTGATTTTTTGAAAGTGCTCCTGAAACATGCTCTCCCCCGTCATCGGTACTGGAATTTCTTCACCATTTCTAAGTCCTTTACAGCTTATCGAACCAGCATTTGCTGCCTTTAACATCTTTTTTCATGATCTAGCAAGAGGGAGAGAATTATGACATCTTAATCCAGCAGGAATCGTTTAATACTATCACTTAGTAAGGTTAAATAACCCTATCCAATGCTGAGCTTCTCCTTGATTATGTTGACAAAACTCTAAGATAGTTTTCAAGAAAACCTGAACTCTAAAATCACCTCTGTAAAAAAAGCGCATTGCTGTCTCTTGTCATTTGCACATAAAGCAACCACCACATGTTCTAATTTTCCAAACAGAAAAAAGTTCCTGCTTTTTTAGCCACAAAGATTCAGTCTGGGCCCTAAAAGGCATTTCTTCCTCAAATCAAAAAAGAATTAATGTAATAAAATATATTTTCTAAAGAGCTACTTATTTTACAAAAAACTGATGTTGAAATAGCTAGGCATTCTGCTCAGCCTTGTGCTGGATTTGATGCTGTTAATTTTTGATTTATTCATTAACTAAGTTGAGAAATAGACAGTATGCATAGGGAGTCTATTGACAAAAACAAGCTGAGAAGAACTACAATTATGTTAGAAGAAAATCTTTATGTTATAAATGATTGTACATTGTTCATTTTGGGGGCCTGGATCATGTTCTTATAAAGAGAGGTTGAGGTAGCTCAACTTGCTCAGCGTGACAGAGAGGAGGCTAAAGGACTACCTACAACTACTTGAAGAATATTTCAAAGAAAATGCACCCAAATGCTTCTCAACTGTGCCAGGCAAAAAAGCAGACTGTAGGTGAGGAAGATCATATTGGACATTAGGAAAACATTTTTTACTATGAGGGCAGCGGATCACTAGAATGGGCTACCCTGAGAAGAATCTTCCTCCTTGGAGGTCTCAAGGTGTAGCCAGAAAAAGCCACAACAGCTGTCCTGGCAACGTGCACACTTCAAGCTGGTGGTCTGGGCTAGATGACCTTGGGAAGTACCTTCCAATCACCATTCCTGTGATTCTACGCTTCTGTGAAAATAAACCTGTAATGGCAATACTATAATTAAAGGCATGCAGAACATTAACAAGTGCAAGATAAAGCTAGTCACCAATGCAAAACAGATATGAGTTGGCTCACTAGTCACAATTCTGGAGTCTGTTGCAGATCACAATATAAACATTAGCTGATAATATCAAGCTGTCACAAAACAAGAGAAAGTGTACTTGGGTGCATAAATAGACATAATATTTGTAAGACGTTGCAGGAATTCCTCCTGATTTATTCAGCACATACAAAGTCTAAGCTGGAATATTGCATCAAGTTTCGGTTATTGTATTTCCAAAGAAATCTGGATTGATAGAGAGTTGAGAGGATTATAGGATAGGACGTTACAAAACATGATGGCATCCTGGCTTGTATCAGGAATAGTGTGGCCAGCAGGAGCAGGGAGGTGATCGTGCCCCTGTACTCGGCACTGGTGAGGCCGCACCTCGAGTACTGTGTGCAGTTTTGGGCCACTCACTACAAGAAGGACATCGGGGTGCTGGAGTGTGTCCAGAGAAGGGCAACAAAGCTGGTGAAGGGTCCAGAGAACAAGTTTTATGAGGAGCAGCTGAGGGAATTGAAGTTGTTTATCCTGGAGAAGAGGAGGCTGAGGGGAGACCTTATTGCTCTCTACAACTACCTGAAAGGAGGCTGTAGCGAGGTGGGGGTCGGTCTCTTCTCTCTAGTAACAAGCGATAGGACCAGAGGAAAAGGCCTCAAGGTGCGGCAGGGGAAGTTTAGGTTGGATATTAGGAAAAAGTTCTTCACTGAAAGGGTTGTCAGGCACTGGAACAGGCTGCCCAGGGAGTTGGTAGAGTCTCCATCCCTGGAGGTATTTAAAGGAAGGGTAGATGTGGTGCTTGAGGATATGGTTTAGTGGTGGACTTGGCAGTGATAGGTTAGTGGTTGGACTCAGTGATCTTAAGGGTCTTTTCCAACCTTAACAATTCTATGATTCTATGATGCCCAAGAAAACTGAAACTGAGATCATCTGGTCTAAAAAAAAGAGATGCATTTTGAAATACATGTTGATTTGAGCTGTGCTTGGTTTGAGGGAAGAATAAATCTTATTGGTTTCAGAGAAGCCTGCATGGAAACATGACAACATGCTGTGACCTTTTGGAGCTGATTTTAAAACGTCTTGGATAAATCTTTGAAACATCTCTTAGAGAGAAAAGAAGATGATATGTGATTTCAAATAACCAACACCAGTTTCATTTTAGATAATTTTTTTTTTCTGGAGTGCTCCAAAACAACTTTAAGGAATTAATCATCATTACTCTTAGGTTATAGGAAGAATAGACACAGACACAAGAACGAGTAATGCAGGTTCATCACCTACTGGCTGAAGAAGATCAAAACTCTATTGCATTAAAGATACTTACTAAAAATGCCAATTTGACTTAAACTAATTTTTAAACACCAGGTTTTTTTAGTTTTTTTTAATCCTCATGTCTAGTTCATATTGGCATGTTAGATTATTACGGTAAGTAATAATGCTTTCAGTAAAGCATGTCTCCAATTGTCACTGTGCATTTACTAAAGAGAAAAATAGAAGAGGTGTAATTAAAATTGGATTTTGGTTTTAGGCAACAATTTCCATTATGTTTAAAATGCAGAGTGCTACAATAACTTGTCATACCTTTAAACCTAGGATGAAGCCTTTCCCAGCCTTTACGTCATGATCTCTATCAAATATACTTTTTCTAGTGGAAGCACCTAATCTTCAGTTTCATTCATGTACAAATAGAGGAGCAATATTGCAAAAGCCAAGACCAGCATATGCTGTTTTATTTCCAGTTCCCAACTGGCCAAAGGAGATCTGGGGGGAAAAAGAATTCTTGACAGTTTCTGCTTTTTAAGAAAATTACGTAGTGCAGGATTCAGAAAATAAAATTATGTCTACAGTTGAGCTTGCCAAATATTATTTATCAAAGACATTATTCATTGATTTTTTGTCATTTTTCATTGACCAATTTATTCAGCAAATACTTATTATGCTATTTAACCAATTCTGCAGCAACAAAAGTACTATTTGTCAAATAAATGTTTTGATAAATAATGACAGTATTATTGAAATCTCTTAGTCAAATGGGTTTGTTTGTTTGTTTATTTTTAGCTAGCTGCAATCTATGCCATGGAGTCAAGCTGCCTAAATACAAATTGATGATGCACATTAAATGCTAACAAACATAAGGTTTCCATCAATCCATATCTTTCAACTGTTCTTTAACAATTTTTTTGTTTCCTCTGATCCTTCTTTCCTTACTCTTGTCTTCTCTCCAGCTTATCATATTATTTTCTAGATGATAATTATCTTTTTCATATCGTTTATACCCAGGAGGTGACTCAATGCCATATTTGAGAAATGCTTATGATTTGTAATCTTTAACTATTGTTAAAGACTTAAATGCAATTTAGCTACTTAAATATTACTTAATAAAAACAGAATTCTGAGAATGAAAGTTATTTTTGTACTAGAGAATGATATGAGCTCTGCTCCAGTTATTGCTGTGGCTGAAAAATGGGGAATACATGGTACAGCAACAGACAGGAAGAGAGACTATTTTGCAATTAGGAAAATGTTGGTATAGACAACTGGATGGAAACCTTGCCCATGGACAGGGTGCTGAGCAAGTGGACCATGAATTTTTATTAGCAATCATGTTTTCCTACTTTTCTATATAGCCGGTGTGAGACGTCTGGAGCTACATTCATAGAATTAGTGAGCATTCATGACTGCACCCAAAGCCAGTCAGACTCAATTTCAATTCTGCAACATTATAGAATTATTAAACTCTCCAGAAAAAAAAAAAAAAAGCCAAATAAACAAAATCACAATGCCCAAAACACAAAGGCTTATCAAATTAGGCATGGACAGTTCAGATGCCACTTGACAGTTTTGGCCATTGTCACAACATGCCTCAGTTCTCCCTTCTTAAAAAGGAGCTGTCAATGTTCCTATAGTACTTGGATATTATGCAATAAATTTGTATTATTTCTAAAGCACTTAAATGCTGTTTAAGAGGGTATTTTGGGTTGGTTTGAGAAGAAATTAATATTTCTTTGTTCAATTTATAACTCGGATATTGTGCATTAAATATGGCTCATGACCCTTCATCAATTAAACAGGCTGAAAGGAAAGACTGAATAGCTGCTTAAGTGAGGCAGTAACCTTCTAGCAATATACTGATTCTATGTAGGACAGAGTACAGAGCATAACCACAAAGACAGTAATTTCAGCTTCAGTTTTTATCTTTTTTCATTTCCATTTTTTTCTTTTTTTATCCTTGAGTTGTTTCTTTTTACAGCATTGTGAGTCTTTTATTGCCGGGCTTGGAGGATAAGCATGCAACGTGGTACAGAAGGCTGAGCCTGGCGTGGACTTGTCACAGGTGGAGCCTATCAGAGGGGATGGATGTCTGTTCTCCTTCTCCTTGGTGCATTTCTGAACTGGGCGTGAGGGGCTGGGGCCATGGGCTCTGTGAGTGCATAGTGTGTTTGTTGCCAAACAAAAAATTTGAAGTGGAAGTCACCACTTACTAAGGAGGATGGGTGTAGCAGGTAAGTAAATTACAGGTTATATGCTTCTAAGCACAGTTGCTCTGACATCCTAGCTAAATTCACCTTCACAGTAAACAGTTTGACCAGTTTTTAAACACTGAAGTTCCTCTGTTTCTTGTGGGAACTGGCATTGAGAATTCAACAGTGGCTCAAAAATCTAAATTTCTTCTTTATTTTTAATAACTTAAACATTTAGTTACCACTTTTTTCACTAATTTAAGGGACATAACATTAAATTTAATATTATCAACAATTATTATACTGAACACTTGTTTCTTGTAAATTCAAGCTATTTCTGCAACAGTTAAATCCAGCTGTGTGGCTGGGGCCTCATCTTATTCAATGTGGCTAATTATTCAGTTCAAACTCAAGAAAAATGTAGTTAAGATGCTAAAAATGTATAACCGTAAAAGAACCTGTAAGTATCCTGAAATTACATCACCTCACAATCCCAAACTGGACTAGTTGACTTGTTCTGCTTCAAACAACTATTATTTTAGTTTTATTTATATTATATATTGTATCCCTCTGTGGTTTTATTGTGTTCTTTTAGAAAACTATAGACATACCTGTTGAAGCAGTAATTCACCTAACAGAAAATCCATGAGACCTAACACTGTAACTACCAAATAACATATAAATCAGTCAGATAACCTTTCTGTTCTAAGTCAGATAACCTTTCTGTTCTTAGTGATTAGGAGTAACACTGGTCCTCACCTGCAGTGGTCCTTTTATTAGCTTGTGTGACTTTAACACTGCTCTCAGGACTGGATGTATGCCCAGATCTCCTTTAAATCTTTTTTTATCTCTGAAATTGTTTGCTAACTACATGACTAGCGATTAGCTGTAGCAATTCGATAAAAAAACTGAAGCAAATACAAAAAGAAACACAACACCTTCTTCATCGATAAATGGACAAAAAGAACACTTACATCATTTTACCTGTGTTCAACTTGTATGTACTTTCCAACCTGACCAGTTGGCTAAGGTACAAATATCTATGTCAGAAAGAACAAGATCTAAGCCTATATATCTGAAATATGGAAACCTATAGATGGATGCTCTGACTCTAAGCTTATCTGTATTTCCATAATTATAAAATGGGTAACTGTGATGTTATAAACTGTTCCTATTGTATCAGTGTATAATTTTATACACTGTATAAACTATACACAAGTGTATAGTTTTATAATCAAGAAAATCAACACAATACTTGGATTGTTTTTCCTTTTTCATTACAATAAAATCTTCACAGTAGTAATGAGTAACATTTACAAACACTGAAGGAACAGGCTTTGGCATATGTTGTAGGACGTGTCTGCATGAAAAATGTTCTAAATGAAGCCAAAGTTGTTTAAAATCTACTTGATACACAACCTGAAAGATTTTTTCCATGTGAATAGGAAGATGATCTCAGAAAGTTATTAAACAGCAAGTCTCACGCAACCTTCTTCCTTCTTATAGCAGATGCAGTGTTGTCAAGAGAAACTACGTATCTCTGCTTTCAGCTGATGGTGTCACTGAAAAAAAAAACCCAGCTTCACAGTTTACCCAAATATCTGAGCCACACACATAATTCATTACATTATTTCTTTAGAGCTTTAAATATGGTGTTATCTTGGCTGTCTGGCACAAATGATAACTTTGAGAACCAACAAAAAAAACCCAAACCAAATTCCTCAGAGAAGACGGTAAAAATGACAAAGAGCTCTAACCAGAGAAGACTCCAGAACAATAACAGAAAGACCTGCATACCCTACTCCACAGGAGCACCAAGCCCCAAGTTATCCCTAACTGAAAGCCTGACTCTGAGTGACTGAGCTGAGAATCTGGCTCTTGATATTTAACTGGACTGCTAATGATTCAGCTGTGGGTAACGGTGATCTCCATCACAACTCACTTAGCAGTTGTGATGTTACTTTTAAGGATTAAAGTAACTGCATTAACTGAAAATAAAGAGTTGTTTAACAAAACTGCTAATGACTATGCTTTAACTTCCTAAGTGGCTTTTAGAGAGAACTTAGAAACCAAAGTAATCCACAATATTAATATGATTTATCTACATGCTTTTAATGACTTCTGATTGTTGCTATACATAAACAATATTTTGCAAATTCAGCAAGATAAAAGATTGCATTCTGTAGTAAGTTTCTTCTCTATGAGTTGCTAATTTTTAGTTTAACCAAAAAAAAAACCCAAACAACAAACCCAAATCTGAACTGCAGTATGCCTGGGTGGCTTGTTTCAGGTGTGTGCAATAACAAGCCATCTGTCTTTTTTCCTGTCCTAGACAGCACATGCACCAGACAGAATCGATGCTTCAACCCCTGAGTTGCTCTGAGGCTGCATAATGTTCCAAAGTGCAGCATACGGGGTAACAAACCTGCAAGGCTACAACTGGGACAGATCGTGAAGAGGGACAGTGTGGCACCCCCACTGTGAGGTGGCAGTTTGTACATAGGCTTGTAGTCAAATGAGTTCCAGGAGGCATTGTGTTCCAAATGACTCACTGTTGGTTTAAGCCATAGAGCTGTATGCCTTGACACGTTCTCACTCTGGTACTCATATGCATATTTTTCATATTTTATACAGCATTTGACCTATAAGGGCACATTACAACAAGAAGGGGAGGAAAAAAGATAAGATTCAGAAATTATACCAAGGGAAAAAAACTTACAAAGATGTATGCTAATTTCCTTGATGGGAATTTGCTCTTTCAAACATATGGCAAATTAACGGTCTCACTCTAACGTGTTTTGAAGCACCCTGCACTGAAACCTAAGTAAATGCCCAAATTCTGCTACTCGACACTGACATCAATCAGTGGCAATTGTCCTGAAAAATGAGATGTCTCCAGATTTACTTCAGTAAACGAGGACAACAGAACTTGGCCCATGGGGAGTTGAGGGTAGTCATAATTTTGTAGGAACAGAGCCAAGGTCTGGGCATTTCCACAGCTGAAGAAAGGAGACAAAGCATATGCTGCCACTTACAAACTAAATGTCACTTGTCTTCCAAAGCTGCCTTTACTGTAAGGTTGCTATTACTTGTTTCCCCACAGTCCCCATAATAACTATAAAAACTTCATTTCTACTCCAAATATTTAAATCCCAGTCAGACCTCTTAACATTTTGGAGAGTAAACACAGAGGAGCCGTGTGATTACTCTGCACCATACCAGCCTTCTCTGGAAGATTGTATCAGATATAACATTTTTTGCATTTTGGGGTATAGATATTTCTTAGTATTTTCAAATATAATGTGTTCTGCAATAATCTAATTGTTCCAAGAAAAGCTAGTTACAACACATTAGTGAACTGTTTGGTACTGGAGTGTTATTTTCTTCATGTTTTTTTGTTGTTGTTGTTTTTGTTGCAAATTGAAACATTTATGAATCAAGGAACATCACCTCATCAGGGAGTTAGATTTTTTTCAAACATTTCCTGTGTTTGAGCTGACATCAGTTTAATTATTATCATTTGTATTGCACATTATGGGTTTTTTTTCTCTGTTGTGATTAAAATCAAACATACAAACAAAAACTTTCTCAGGTCACTGGAAGTCAGCATTTTCTAACAGTACAATTACTGTGTAATTGATCTTACAAGTTAATTCAGAGGTTTTCATCCATATAACACCACTGTGTTAGCACAAAAATATGCAAAGACTTGGTGCCTATCCCAAAGGCCTTTTAGTCTGAATGAAATTAAATATGACCAAAAATGGTAAACAATCGAACAGAAAAGATTGATCTGAATGTTGAGGTTAATAAGAAAATCACATCATTTTACAAATTAAATATAGCCCAAATGTATCATCCCAGAAAACGTAAAAATGGTTTCCATAGTTGCCTTTTCATATTAAAAAAATGTGATTTGTTGTAACAGGTGAATAACGAATACCTTCAGCGCTAATAATATGACTGTTTTCCTTCTCAGAAAATTTGTATTGTTTAATATTGTTTCCTTCACAAAATTTGTTGGCTTAGTTAATTATAAAGCACACAGCTTGAAAACACCGCAGCTGAAAACTGAGAACATTGCTCTAAGTGCTTTTATATTGATCTCAGACCAGTCTTATTGAGCACATCAACATAATAGGCACATGTGTCAGTTGGTACAAAATCAATTTTATCTACTTTCATACCTGAAATCATATCTTATTAATGAGAAACCCAAGAAAATACTTTTTGAAACAAAATAACTCTGATCCCTCTTTAGGAGTTCCATTAATTTATAATGTTCTTTAGACCTTGAAAATTGTTCAGTTTTATCCTTTCAATGAATAGGGATTTGTTCCTGTGACTATAAAGAAAAATGTCTTCAGGCAAGTTTCCCGAGATTCTCTAACACATCAATCGTTACAGAAAATAAAAACATGCTTTAAACAACCTCAGCATGGTTATACCCACAGGCACAATTTGGCCAACAGAAATTTAATATCTGTGGAAAACAAATAAATATTTCTGCTTGTTATTTGCATTGAAGATGACTGAAAAGGAACCATATGTTTATTTAACCTCTTTTTATAGCTTTTATTAATTGAATCTAAAAACTGGAAGCATAAGTCCATTTGATCTATCACACAGAAATGCGAACCTACTGTGCCAATATTAAAAAAACAGTGACTAAAAAAATCATGACATTTACATTGATTGGACTATTTTTGGTTCCTTAATTGACAACACACTGTTATAAACTTAACTTTTGCCATACAACCCTCAGAGAGCTGGTGTTTACTGAGCAACATTATGTGGAAGAGGGGAAGGGAAGAGTAAAGTAAAAACTGGAGTAGTTAAGGCAGCTTTAAACCCCACTGTGGCCTCCTGGAGGATCAATAGCTTTACAATAATAATGACAGCTACAAATGGCACTCACCTGATCTCCTGGCCCATCTTTACACTGTCAAAAATATCTGCCTTGTGTGGTGCACCAAAATTTCTGAGAAGTTCCCTGGATGAAAGAACTGTATACATTTTCTCATCCAGTGGTGATATCTATTGCTTACCAGTTTTGCTTACAGTATTGCTTACAGGCTCAGCTTGGGGAAATTTAAATTGATTTTGCTGGTTTGTTATGGTAATACCTCCTCCTCCTCCTCTGGCGTTGGCCTTCCTCTCATGCTTTTTTGTTCTCTCCTCCTTTCTCTGGCCAGTGTTTTATGCCCTTTCTCGAGTGTGCTTTCCCACAGGCTCCACCAGTGTGGCTGAGGAGCTCAGCTGAGCCCTGTGGTGGGTTTGCTGGGACTGGCTGTATCCAGCACAAGGCAGCCCCTGCCCTCTTCCCTTAGAGAGTACCTTGGCAGCCCCCTGGGCTGCCAATACCTGGGTGTCTGCACCCAGAACAAGTATCTTACTTAAACATTTCTCTCCCAGACGCTGGAACCTTTGGCTGTATGATGCCTCTGATTTTAAACTGGGCAGGGTTTTTCTTCTAAAATAAAGCAAGCTATACCTCTTATTTTCCTTCCACCCCCCACCCCACCCCACCCCCGCAAAGATGAATAAATCACCAAGAAAAAACACCAAAAAACCCAAACTCATTGCACGGTGTAACCCAACTGTGTACTGTACAAATCATTTATTTTCTGCTCATTCCTCCATCCATCCACAGGCTAACCTGTCCCTGTGTTTATGTGTGTTTTTCTAGAAAAATGTAAAATTCTTGAGGGCTGTGTGTATTTGAGATCGATAGCATTGCGTTGTTTTGAATGCAAGTTACACTATTTACAGCAGTCCCTCCTTGCAGCAGTGCTCAGTCAATGAAAGAATTATTTTCCCTCACGTGTGTGCTGGCATCTAAAATAAAGTAAGTAATAAAGACCAGAGAGTGAAATGTCATTACCTGTTTCAGACAGTTTGTTTGAAATCTACCAGGCCTTCATGCAAGATAGTAATTTTCTGATTTATAGAACAGGAAAGAAGATTATACCTTGTAATAGATCAGACATCAGGATTTTGTAATTTTTAAAATATTCTTAGGCATAATGGAAAGTATAGGTTAAATATCTAAATAAGTGAAAAGACATACAAATGGCAAAAAGAAGAGAAAATGTTTTAACTTAAGACCCTCTCCTTCTCCTTAAGTCTCGTTCATAACGCAAATGGTACACTAGAAAAGAAAACCTGGAGACAGTTTGAGGACGATATGGGAGATAACATAAGGACAAATAAATACTCTAGAATGGCTAAAGAGTGAGCACTTACATTTACATTTAGAAACAAAGTTTTTATCACACACAAGGAAAAGGTGAGAAAGCAGTAGCTTTAGCATTTCTCTCACATGCTCTTTGCCTGAACTGTTGTTTGAAAATGAAAAAAAAACCTAGATCAACTGAATAAAAGCCCCAAGCTGGGGCATAGTAGATGGGTCAGAAAACTGATAATCAGGAATTATTTTTCATAATATACTGGCTTGAGTGTGATTTGAGTTAGTAATGAAGAAAAGCTAATTTCATTTCATGGTTGTTTAGTGGACTGTGAGACACTTATGGAGAATCATTTCATATGTATTCAATTTGCAATAGGCAGCATTCCAGGTGACACCTGCAGACCGTAATCCCAGTAGAGCAGCTAAGGATTAAAGGGACAGCCTGCCTCCCTAAAGTAGCTCTAGCTCAGGACAAGGCTGACTGAAACAGCAGTGTGGGGATTTGTGCTGTTCCTGAGCACCCTGTGTCATTTGGGAAGACTAAGGGCAGGGAGCAGAATGAAGCAATGTTCCTTATAAATAAAAGAAAAATCTACAGTATGTCTCCTTATCAAGTTGACCGACTAAAAGAGTTTTGTATTCACCTATACTGACAGATGACTTCCTCTGATCTTGAGAAATTATTTTTGGTCCACTGAGACAGGATCCTATAGGAATTAAGGTATGAGTAAGGCAAAAAGAAGAAACTAATTTTTTTGTAACCTTAGTGTATTAAAATTGGATTGATTATAACTAGATTCATAAATGAATTACAGTGAATTATAAACCAGTTTTATCAAGGATTTGCTTTATAAACATAATTATTTAAAGGATTTTAAGAAACGGTTACACCAGAAGGTAAATCAGTCATTTCCACCGGGAAAGCTGATCTACTTGTCTGCCTTCAAACTTCTTGCTTTGTAAATAGAACACTGTCGTGGTTTACCCCCAGTCAGCAACTAAACACCACGCAGCCACTCGCTCACTGCCCCTACCCCTGTGGGATGGGGGAGAGAATCAGAAGAGCAAAAGCAAGAAAACTCGTGGGTTGAGATAAGAACAGTTTATTAAAAGAAAATAGTAAAGATAAAAATAATTATTATGATAATAATAACAATAATGATAATATAATAAAAAGGAAAGTAATGAGAGAGCAAAATGAAGCCCAAAAAAAGAAAACCCACAAGTGATGCAACTGTTCACCACCCGCTGACCTATGCTGCCGGTCCCTGAGCTGTGATCGCTGCCTGCCCCTGGCCTGCTCCCCCAAATTAACATACTGGGCATGACATCACATGATACGGAAAATCCCTTTGGCCAGTTTGAATCTGTTCTCTTAGCTGTGCCCCCTCCCCTCCCGGCTTCTTGTGCACCCGACAGAGCATGGGAAGCTGGAAAAGTCCTTGACTAGTGTGAGCACTACTGAGCAACAACTGAAACATCTGTGTGTTATCAACATTATTTTCATACTAAGTCCAAAGCACAACACTGTGCCAGCTTCAGTGAAGAAAATTAACTCTATCACAGCTAAAACCATGGCAAACACACAGGGCAGGTGTAAAGTAAGGGCAGAAATATGACTAATCTTAAAAGAGAACAAGCCGAACAAGCAAAACAGGCAAAAATGTTCTTGTAT
This sequence comes from Phalacrocorax aristotelis, assembly GCF_949628215.1. NCBI lineage: Eukaryota > Metazoa > Chordata > Aves > Suliformes > Phalacrocoracidae > Phalacrocorax > Phalacrocorax aristotelis. The sequence goes on along the minus strand of NC_134279.1, from coordinate 38,560,782 downwards.
CTGGTGATAATTTTCAGTATTTTCATCTTTAAAATGGGAAGTGAAAAAAAAAGTGGGAAGGAAAAAAAAAGATATTAGCAAATGTGAAAGAAAAGAACCACTGTTCCTAGAGCAGAACCTGACAAAATCTGAATGAGAGAGTAAGGGACCCTTACAGCATCTACTTATTTCAAAATAAAATTGAACTAAAGAATAGAAAACAACTTCCCAAAGGCCATTAACTCAAAATCTATGACTTATATTGCGTTAACTCCCAACAGAACCATCTTTATAAGCAAAATCTTGTCAAAGTAGTTGTAAAAAGAACAAATAGAACTATTATCATTCTTCAGTTTGGGAGTCTTTGTGGATTCTTCAGCACCATCAACGTATTCCATGAAGGAGTTTGTAAGACTTTACTGACATGATGGACAACTAGATCTGAGTGCAAAGACAAGCTAACCAAATTAGCATACCAGAGAAAGTGTCTCAGATATATTTCATAAAGCATCAGAAATACAGTAGTGTACACTAACAGAGTTAGATATTTCAAAGGGAAAGAGTGAAGAAAGGTCTGAAGCTAACAGTCTTTGCTTACGATAATTGTTCCCCAAGTTTTCACTCAAGGGGCTGTGAAGATCAGACACAGCACTCAAAAAGTCTCCTCAGACTTCTGCTTTACAAGTTTGGGACTTCAGTTTACCAGGGGATATTCACAAGGTAGAAAATGAAGCAAAAATACTGAAATTTATTTCTTGGCACCTTCACCTGACTTTTCAAGTTCCTCCTAACTGCACCCAGAAATAAACTAGACATGTTCATACAGCAATGAGTTCTGGATAATTAATCTTATCCCTCAGTCAAGCTTTTCAGTCCACATTGATGCACTAAAAAGGCTGTGTCATTTCTTTTTCAAGGGCTGACTTCCAGAGCTGACTTCAAGAACTCTTGGATAAAGGTGCCCAGAGCATCTCTATATCTAACTGCTGTCATATTCTGTTATGCTTTAATTAACAAAACATCACAAGTGTGGTAAAAAGAAATGGTACTGGACCAACCCATAAAATTTATGACCTCTTCCCCTTCATTAAATACTTGAATCATAAGGTAGAATAGCAATGAACCTTCCAAAATTTTGTGAAGAAAAAAAAAAAAAAGGTACTAAAAGTAAAGAGAAAAATGTATTGGTAGCTGAGAATTATCACAATATCTTCCGTGTATGAGCAACAGGGAAAAGTAGTGGGGTTTGGCTTATCTTTTTTTTAATTCACATGGCTGTCTTGATACAATTTTTATATCTTCTCTGTATAGACACAGATATTAACATTGTATATGCATACAGACATTTGTAATGTAACCTACAGTTTAGCTCTTAAAGTCAGGAATTTAGGGAGTATGATGGCAGGCTGAAATGAGGGAGCTGCCTAGAATTATTTGCAAGGCTATGTATGCATTTGTTGCACCTATAGTAAAGTCATGAAAAGGATCAAATAAATTTCAGTAATCCCTTCAAGTACTTTGTTTAAAGATGACAAGATCAAGTGTTCATTTGCCTCTGCATCATGAAAATATTTTCTGAAACAACGTAATGAACAGAAAAGTGAGGGGCAAAAAGAGATCAGGACTACAACATGGGAGAAAGATAGGTAACCAGGGTTACATAAAGTGCATGCAGATGTTAATGATTATGCTGTGTTTGCAGAATTGTTATCATTCATCTGGTCTAAGTTTAACAGCTTTTTTCATAATGCAAAGATATTTTTAATGGGACATAGAACAAGAAAGATTTATATTTTTTCCAGTTATTTATTGCAGAACACAGTCATGCATGCACACACACACACATACACTATGTGTGTATATGTGTATATATCCCACCATTATGGAAAATGAAATTGCATTCTGTATAGTAAAGCTTTTTTGATAAAACTGATACAATCCTTCAGAGTTCAGATAACTGTGCAACTTCATTGTTTAAAATACACTAAGCAAATCATTGCAGCAGTGCAAACTCCAGGTTTGGAGCTCCAGTAGTGGACCACACAGGGTTCTGCAACTGAGGAGTAACATTTTTGCTGCTGACTAGTCTATTGTGCCAAGAAAAAAAAAATTGATCCACCCCTAAAAGAAGATTCTGTAGATAACAATACAGTGGAACTAATAAGAAAGAAAACATTTGATCTGAGACCATTCAGGATGGAATGGTATCCACACTCTGTTTCTGTACTCATGTCCCACATGCCTGTTCGAAAGAAGAAAAACGCCTCTGTGGAGTCAGACCTGCACTTTCTGCTACGGATGGGTAGTTTTACTCACCATATGCCAACCGTGTCACGCCATAGTCCTTCCTAGTGTTGATCTCTAGGATTGAGCCCTGATATGAATTTCTATTTCTAAATAGCACCAGTATTCTAAGGAAAAAAAAAGTAAAAGCAATTTAAAAAATGGAAAGAGCTGATACAGCATCTGTTACTTTTATTTGAAAATTTTTATTCAGATAAGTAATAGCTTCTTTGCCACAGCTACTGAATTCCAGGTGTGGTGGCTTCCTTAGGTCCTGATATATAGATAGATATGTGTAATATTTCCTTCCTGTCGTCCTGTAACTCTGAGAGCAGTCAGTGAGAACAAACAGGTTAGTAAATAAAGAAATAAAAACTCTCTAATTAGAAATTACTATTATTGTATTGGTTCAGCTTTAAATATATTATTAGGTGCATAGAACCATCTAGAGGAACACTTCTGGGAAGATGTAGTGTTTACTCTTAGGTGTAGAATATGTTATTTTCTTTGCCTTCTGTTTTCTTAATCTGACTTTTTCATGACATGAGCCTTGAAAGCAAGCACGTGGGAGTACAGACTTATCCTTTCTTGAAATGGGTCTTCTGAAAACTGAAAGAATCAGAAATCTGTAGATTTTCTACGGAATTAAGTCCATGGCTATTAGAAGACTGCATTTAAATAATCACAAATTAATAGTCACCTCTAGGCAGAGACTTAATATGATTTTCTATGCATACTAAGACACATTTAAATATTAAGTATTAATAATATGAAAAATGCACATACATTAAATTTAAAACCTACTAATACTTATCTCTATGTAATAGAAATTTCCATAGAGAAAGAAAGCAAAATAGAATAATGAGTTGAAATTCTAGGTAGTAACAATTTTTCCATATCTGCAACATATTTGACTGCAAAGATCTACATACCACAGTGAACTGTGAGGTCACCTTCATTACATGTAATATAAATCTGACCATAGCTGCATCATAGTCATCATATTTCAGATAACAGATCCACAGCAAAACAGTAGCTCACATTTTCTCATCACAAGCTGTCCCTTGACAGCAGTCAATATGAGCTGGATATAAGTAATTGGCTTGATAATGCTGAAAGAAAAGCAATTCAGCCAGATCAACAGATAAAAGAGAGAATAATTTTATCTTTAGGCAATCAGGATATCAAATGGACAGCAGGGAGAGTAGGGCAATTAGGAGACAGTGAGGAGCAAGACATATATATTGCATAGCTTTAGTGGAAATTACAGTAAATGAGAAGTTTTGCACAGGTCTTCAATAAAGTAGGTCTTACTGTTTTACACTCTCACTGATTCAAGTCCAATGCATGTTTGGGCATATTTTTCATTCCTTAAGAAAAGCAAAGTGTTTTAATTTCAACAAGTGCAAAACATAAGATCCTTCAAGAAAACAAAGGAAGAAAAGAAGAAACATTTCTTTACAGTCACTTTAGCAGCCAGCTTCTCTCCATAGCAACCATTTCTTGATGCAGTGGTAAAAATGCTTACAGAATTATCAGCTCATTGAGTTCATTTTGCTGCTTGGCACATTAACAAGGTTCTGTTTCCTTTAGCATCAAAGCATATAAAGGAAATGGTCCGTTGGTCTTGCTCTAGTTTCTTTTGGTACACCAAGAGAAAAGTTATTTTGTTGGGTTTTATTTCAAGGATGACTGCCTGGTGAGTGAAGTCAGACTAACTTCTCCTTAAATCTCAGTCATTAAAATACTCAAGTTCTCCAGTGTGTCCTAAAAAGTATTACTTTACCTTTAACAAGAAGAAAAAGAACAGATGTGAAAAGGAGAAGGTGTATGGTAGATAAGGAATAAATGCCACTATATGGGTGTCTCACCAGCTGTAGTGAAGACTAACTCTCTGTTGGTCCTCGGCCACCATCTTCAGCACCCAACAGCTCTAGCCTCACAGTTCAGACCATATCTTGTAAATACAGAAACAAATATCCCTTGAGGTTTAATTATATCTATTTGTGCTATGAGAAATACAGATGAGAAAATGAAAACAGGGCTCTAAACAATACAAGCAAGTGCATGAGTTGTTGTCTCAAATAATACCCATTTATTTGAACATGTATGGTAAAAATACCATAAGGCCAGATAAAAAGAAATGCTGGGAGATACTTGTGGTTGTTACTGTTGTTGTTTTCAATCCGCAAGCCAAGAAGTTACATATTTGCTATCAGCTTTTCATAGATGAGATGCAAAACAAACATTCAGAGATTAAGTTTAAAATATCATAGATTTATCCCCAGAAAGATGAGCGTAGTCGTACCTTAATTGAACTGAAGGAGGAGAAAACTGTCCAGATTCAGCCGTCTCTTCAAAAGGATGTGGAAGTAGATCCTGGTATGGTAAAAGCAAATATTCTGTGAGTTTCCCCAAAAAAATCTCCACCTTATGCCATCTTTTGAGGGCAAAAGCACAGTAGAAGTCTTGGCAGCTGATGGTGATCTATCAAAATATGTTTAGCATGAGAGAGAACAGTTGCTATGATTCTAATCCTCCCTCCAACCTATAAAGCCCCACACAGAAGAAAATAATTCAAGATATAAGAAGCATATACTTATGGAGGCGGACAGATCAGTGTTTCTTTAAGTGAGCACTAAGTGAGCTGGGCATAAACTTGTTCTGACCTGAAAAGAGGAGCAAGGATTGCTCTGTATTGGCTGAAACAAAAAGTTCAGACTTCTGACCATAATAACACTGGAATGCTGTTTCATTTTGCATATTAAGTGAGGTGTTTTTCTCACCGTGTAAGAAGATATAAGAAACATGTTTCCTATCATGATTATGTCTTTAGTGTCTGTTTTGGTTTTGTTAAAATCCAGTGACTTTATTATTGCTGTGATAACATGACACTGTAAATTGTTATGACATGCTGGCTTCACAGCTGTAGTTAGATGGACAAGCAAAAATACTGTTCCTGAGTAGTAGTTGGATGTGAGTTTGGGGAGCCGAAGAATGCAATATACTGAGTAGAAAAATCAATACTGAATCCTTTATGTTATTAATTTTTACATAAAAAGTTCCCTCTTGGACAAGTTAGGAAGCAACTTAAAGTTGTAGATGGAGACACTACATAAAAATCATTTGTCATGGAATAATTAAAAAAGCTGGAAGGAAGAATTAAGGGAATTGACATTTACACTATAACCTTAGGTTACGAAGCTATACAGCTGAAAGGAACAGAGTAGATCCTTAAGTACAACATTTGGAACTCTCTGTAGGTTTGGGAATGCAAGATCAGCAAGACAGATAGCTTGTATGCTATTCTCATTTTCAAAATTCTTTTTATTTCAGGGGAGTGTAAAATATTTTCATTGAGTGTTTTTTCCTACTTCTGAGCTAAATTCTGGAGCAAAACTTTTCAGCAAGGCCTGGGTCCTAGATAAAACAAGTGGCTAGAATTCAAATGGAAACCTTAATTAATAGGAGTTATGCTGATAAATTGGAATAAAAATGGATTTTATAGTGCACAGAACCCTGAAGTTAGAAATCTTTAGAGCACTGCACACTTGTTATTTTAATTACAAAAAAAAAAAAAAAGTGTTTGGGTTATTTTAAAGAAGCAAGGTCTAATGACCAACAGGATCTAAACCAGAAAAAGCCTGTTGTACTTTAAAGTCAAAATATAAGGTTAAATTCAGACCCTCAGTAGCATAATTTGCATGTATCAATTATGGATGAGTATCATCAAATGAAGAAATGTTCTTGTCACATTATAATATAAAATGTCAACACACATGGATGATTTTTATGAAATTGCACGTACCTGAAATTTTCTGGTAGATTTATGCCATCGATAATACAGACTATTTTCCAATCTGTACATAAATCCTTTTAAAGATACAGTTTTCTGTTACTGATTGACAAGAACTGTTGAGGTTTTTTCCTATTAACAATATAGATCCCCAAGGTATGAGAGATTTTTGGATTTGTAATAGTGACAAAGTACAGGCTGGGTGATTAAACCATCATTAATAACATATGATGTTAATAATTTTTGGAAACACAGTTTAAAACTGAATATTGACTCTTAAACATCTCCAGCCATGTTGTTGCAGAGCTTTAGCACTACTTCCAGTGTTTTAACAGGGAAGAGTATAACATTTCCCCATCAGGTGAAGACTGCTGAGGTGACGTAGCCTGCCTTCTGTCCTCCCCAGCCACCAAGGCCCTCACAAAGGATTATCGCTATCTGGGAGGAAATGGTAGAATGGTTCCGCTTATCCAGCAGTGTGTACTTTCAGCAATGATCATGCCTTCCAAATCAAAATAACTGCTTCTGAAACCAAAATAACAGGAATTGCAGAGAAGGGGGCAACACAGTTGGGTACAATACAAAAGTAAATGTAAAGCACAGATTAGACATATCAGAAGATCAGGGCTGTATCATCTACTCTTTATATTTCTTTGACAAGATTTTCTGTATTTTGTACTCTGAAGTCTAAAAAGCCAATCTTTGTTTAGTAAATGAAAAGCTCCATTTACTTCTTATTTGCAGAAAGCCTGTCAGCTTTGATAGGGGAAAACTTTAAGGCTGAGAAAACCTCTCCCTCCCCTCACTTCCCCAGTGGAAGAGGTGTTTAGTTTTCTGTGCATTATAAACTTCAACAGTTGTCCTTCTGTGCAAAAAATGGAAGCTAATACTGAATGTTTTAACTTTTAACAGTAAACAGCAAGACAAAACCAGTAACACATCAATAAACACAACACAGGAATTCCATGTTTCCCCCCAGACACTAAGATCTTGTAAATTTAATCAAGTTCCACATTACATTGGGGAAAACACATTCATAGCTTTTCAACTGTTTTTCATTAAGTGCAAATTTTAATAAATTACATAACCTTTATACAAAAGTAGCTTAAAGGAGGGTTATTTTGGTTGAAAAGCTCAAATGTTAGGACACGGTAGGTTTACACGTCCTTGGACAATCGTAATTCTTTTGTCATTGTGCGTATGCAACATGACATGATCTTCAACTTCAAGACCACATACATTTACCATAGGCTGTTGCCTCCCTCAGGACTAAAGCTGCATAAGAAAATGAAAATATGATTCTTCAAGTGTTTGCCTTTGCAAACGAAACATTTCTGGACATCTTCTTATGATTTTTTTGTCAGTTTTCCTTTAGCTATGTATTTTTGTGGTTAGAAGCAGAATTACTACATTATTTTTAGCATTTACGCTCAAGATAAATTAGGCATCTTTGTTTTATTTGATTTCACTTTGTAGTAAGTTAGTTAGCACAAGCCTAGGAGCCTCTGGGACAAATTATCTTCATGCCTTTCTTAATGCCTCCTAACTATTCCTGGGTTTATACACTTCATACAATACAGACCTAAACCACAATCAGTCAGTACTCTACTTATTTTCCCTAAAATATTTCTTCCATCTAAACCACATGGTTTTATTGAATTTAAACGTCATCTCAAAGAACCATAAAAATTCTGCCTATAGAGAAATTTTACGTGATACTGCTTTTCCAGCCATTACAGATGGCTTTCCATAGATCCTACAAAGATGCAAATATTTTTAAAAATTTGTCAGTGCTCACCAGGTAGGAAGGCAAAATGACAAATTAGTTCCCATCCCCGAACTGTTCTGATATTTCAGTGTTGCCAGACTCATCTTTTAACACCAACAGGACACTCAGCAAGAAACTGTGCCTTTCTTGGGATATTAGAAGTGTGATCATTAAAAGGTGCAGAGGATTATTGTTTGAAAACTAACACTAGATTCTCAGTGTATTTTTTAGCAGTTTTCTTATTTCTTTGGAAAGAGGAAATGCAGGGAAAAGATGTGTGCTAACTGACAGCTTGCCAGTAGGATCATCATTGAGAACATCTACTATGAAATACCAAGATAACTTTTCTTTTCCTGCAAAAGTAGTGGAAATCTGTCAGATTCTGGTCTGTTCCTGTGCATAATGAACTTCTGCTGCTGTTACATTGTTCTGACTGATGTGGGGATTATAAATTATTCTTAGGCGTGTACTATTACCTTTGTTATTTGCATGTATTTTGGAAGTATTTTGAACAGTTATTATGTCCATAACCTAAGCTCTCTAAGCTGTTCATCCCTGCTCATCACCTGATGGGAATAAAGAGCCTATGTAAAAGCAACAGAAGGAACTTCTCTGTAAATGTACAGACTTTCAGCTGTAACATCAAATTGAGTTAATTGTTTGCTAATCTTCTCTCGTTTTTCCATAGCTTATAGACTTTAGGACTTAGTCACTTTTAATCTTCTTTCTGTTTACTGTTTATATTTTGCCCCACAGGTATCATATCTTTTTGGTGTTGGAATTTTTAAATGTCAGATAACAGCTTCCTTGCCAAAAAAATTATTTTTCAAAAATATATTCTGGTTTCATCCATCTTTTCTGTCAGATTAGGCAGCTTTATAACAGATAAAAGAATCTTGCCATTCTACTGCTGAACATTTTAAAAAATTAACCGTAGGGAGCTGCTGACGGGCCAGAACTATGTCTTTGTCTTATGGAAGCTGCTATTCTTACAATTTGCTCATAATTAAAAATGGTCTCTAGAGTAAAGGAGGAAATGTAGAGTAATCTGTGCACAAACTCTCCTTTTCTACTTTGGTGGCATTTCATTTAGAACTCTATTCTGCAAGACTCATTCTGCAAGCAGAGAATAGATCTTTCCTTTTGAAATCCAGCAATTTACTTCATGGTCAGCTTCAGGGAGGTCACCAAGTGATGGCAGGTACTTGGACAGCACTCCTGGCTGTTTACGTGCAGCCTACAACAGCCCTGCTGAAAACAAAAATGAAAGTAGACATTAACACCATAGAAAAGGGCAAAACAATTGCCAAATGCAGCAGGAACCAAGAAAAAAAAATTGTGACCACCTATGAACTACACAATAATACAAAACACTTTACCCTGTGCTCCTCAGCTGTAGGTCTGAAAAGCCTCAGAATTCAGAGCTCTTCAGCAGTTGGCTCAGGTGTACAAAAAGCTGCAGGAGAAAGAACTGAAATTTGTGTAATCTTTTAATAAGAAATGTTGGTTTTGGTAAAAGCGTAAGAGATTTTTATATTCAGTAGTAAAGATAAAGCAGGAAAAAGAAATATTAATATTTTTTTCTGTTTAGTTCTTTTTATCTAACCCATTTGTTCTCTGATAGGTAAAAGAAAGTGAAATATTGAAAGTGAACTACTTAAAAACTGCCATATGTAACTCACAGCTAACAAAATTCAAGACAGATTAATATTTTTTTTATTTTCACATGATTCTTTTCCTCTATTTTCTGATTAATCTGAGATCATAACTTTTAAATGTATTCCTTTTTGTAAGGCAAGCTTTTAAAATTTCAGAGGTTTACAAGCTGCTGTGAAATACATAGGAAAGATACATGGATAATGAATATTACAATGGATAGTATGTTACATATATTATAAAATATGTAATTACCTGTGCTACAATATAGGTAAGAATATTACCTGTTCATTAATACTTTCTCAAAGATTGTTACTAACTTTCTCTCCCGACTCATTACAAAATTTATGTGATCGTGGATTTCTTTAGTATGACAAAGTTGTGTGAAAAAGATCCATTCATAAGTTCTCAAGGAACTGAACTTTTAAGATCACCCAGGCAAAATTTCTGACAGAAGTTTCCAGGAAAAAAACAGAATACTATGCCTTGTGCCAATATTACATTATGTTCTTCTTTGTACAGGCTCAGAATATTTTGCTGATGAGTAAGGCTCTTACAGGGCCAAGCATGATTTTGTTGCCTTTTTTTTCCCATCATGCAGAATTCTTTTCTGAATAGAATTTGGAAACTTTGTGCATTTTCTGGAGCTCATTAACATCTTGCAATTTGATTTGGTTCCTGTATTTCTGGAGATAATGGATAAGACATGACGTTAGAATTGGATATCATCTCTACAGTAAAATATTTTGATGTACTCAGGATCCTTTTTAATTATAGTGAATGTGCTATCCAAATGTGTTCCTTGTGCAGGAGTAAGTCAGACACATTAGATTCACAGTACCTTTATCACACCATGTGTACGCACATAATTCTATCCTGGAAATACTGGACATAAAAATGTCAACCATTGCATTTAAGGAGAGACACAGCGTAAAAGATCCACCTGCTCTCTGCTCATCCCTTCACCTTTTGTGCAAGGGACTCGTGATTCTGTAGAAGATGTCTCTCCACTATTTTGGGGTTGGTAAATATATCTATACAGAGAAATACAGGATATTTGATACGTTAGGGACTGTTGAATATGAGAGTGGAACAATTATTATAATTTTATTTGATGTTTAATACTTTCCCTTAACTTATTTTTTAATACTCCATATCAAATTCTCACAACGGTTATTTCCTTGGATCACAAATGTTACACCCAAACTGTTAAACAATGAATAAATATGAGGAAGGTGTTCTCTGTTTCAGCTGTATAGGTGCAACCACTTATTTTCATCAGGTCAGTACCAGTCAGAACAGTGTAAACCACATTATTTGCTCTTGTTAAAGAAAACTCTTCACATTTGGATGCACAGATGTGAGTACAGACAATCACAACACCAGGATATAATCTCATTGGAGCAGAGGCCTGACCTCTCTATAATCAACCAGCTGAATTATACTTACTGAGGTATATTTCAGAAACAAACTTTCTTTTGACAGACAGAACATCTTCCAAAGAAACCTTGAATTTCTATGGGAGCTGAATATCTTATGTTCCTTAGGATTTGTTTAGGTTACTGTTCTGCTTTTTTATTTGTTTTCCAAAGTCAAAATTCATACTGTTCATAGTACCTTGCTTGGAATCATTTTTCCAATTTGAGATTCAAACCCACAAAATACAATGTAAATCTCTTCTTCAGTTCATGAAGTAAATTCCCTGATGATTCTGAGGTAATCCAGTTGCATTTTTCTTCTTCAGCACAGGATAAGGACAAGGATAGTAGATGAAACATCAGAGGAAAAGTACAGTGGGACAACCCTATTCTATACATGAATGTAGAGTAATGTTCTCACCCATGTGCCTCGTTCAGAAATCGGCAGTGGAGTAGTGTTTCCTTTCCCATTTCAGCATGCCACTTTACCTTGAGAAATGTGAGGAAGAGTTGCCGTGGTGAGGATGGGGAAGCATTTCTCCCTCTTTTCCATCCCATCAAACATAAAGCCATATGACCTACCTCTTTTTCAATCCTCTCGAGATCTATCTTTAAATAAAGGAAAAAAAAATATACACGCAGTTGTAATACTTAGTCTGCCACAAATATGCACTACAAATTCCAACAAGCCTCTAAAACTATCAGGTTCCATCAGCATCTGTGCACCAGTAATAACGACCCTTCAAGAACATCAGAATCAACAGGACTTTAAGTCAGGAGTGTATAACTGTTGCCTAAATTAGTATAATTATACTAGGACATAAGAACAAATGTCAGCTCGGTAATCTTGCTCTCCATTCAATACCAGTCTGACCTGGACATAAATATATCATCAAGTGTTGAGCACTCTAATTAAGGAAAAAATGTGGTTTATGTAGACAATAAACAAGACTATTTAGTAATAAAAAATATATAAACCTCTAGAAAACGCTGACAAAAAGTTTTATTAAGCCTGGGGAAAAACCAACCCAACTAAAAAAAAACCACCTTTTAGGAGAAATGATCATAATCTTCAGATGTATAAAAAGCTACTGCAAAGCATGTTCACTTCTTTTCCTCCTAGTCCCTGAAGATAGAAGGAGAAATACTGGGTGTCACACTGCGGAATCATAAAGGAAAGATAGGGAAACATTTTCTAAAAAGTACAGGGTTAAACTCCCAAAGAAGCCTAAGCATTGGAGAACAGTATTATGTCTGTCAGGAATCTCTCAGTCCATCTGTCTATCTGTCTGTCTGCTGGAATACAGTGTCAAAGAGAGATTAACTAAAGCACTTTTCTTTCCTCCGACTCTGAGACTTTTCCCTTTTAACTCTCTTTTATAAGAAGCAGCATATTCAGTCCCTGCTGTCCCTGACTATCAAAGGAAAACCTTAGGCAACAGCTGGCTGATCAGAAGTCAATATGACAATCAGAACAGAATCGCAATCAACAGAGCTACATCAGAGCAAAACCAGAGTAAGAAGAACACTGTGTTCTGATTTTTCTAACCATAACATAGTGCACTTTTACTTAAGGCTTTCTGTACGATCAAATGAAAATATGAGACAATGAGCTTAAGAAAAATCTTTCATATGCTCAGCCTTTACCTGGGGAGTTTATGCAAGTGTAACAGAAATTGAAGGAAACCCAAGCTTTTTAAAACCTAACTTTAAGATTTAAGAAGTCTTTGATTTCCTATTCCCATATTGCAAGTGTTCACAAAAAGATACTAAAAACTTCTACACAATGGCCATACCTTCAATTAGATCAGACTGATGTACCCTCACTGACTTTGGTGTATATACCTTGATCTGCATCAGGTGGAAATCTGGCCCTTTTGCTTTTACACGCTTTTGTTGTATTTGCACTGATGACAGATTTTCTAGCTTAAATCAGATACAAAGTAATAACCATTATTTTTCATTTCATTGTCACCATTTCAAATTCATATTTTACATCTTTTTTTCTGCAATCTTGCCTTACAATATAATGACCTTTAATTCCACAAAAGACGTGCATACAAGTAGATCATATGCAATTACAATTCAACAGAGGAAACAAAAAAAGGGAAGATTTAACATCTGAAAAGACACCACAGGATAAGAAATATGAATATTCCTAATCTGGTTTTGTGACATAAAGAAACATTGCTTGAAGCATAAAAACTATGCATGTGGCTTGATTTTGACTGGTTTTGGTTTAAGGATATGAAGGAGATGGGAAAGGAAGAACAGTTATGCACACTGTGCTTGTTGGTTATTGTTTGGCAGGCATATAGGCCAACCAGAGCTGGCCTTCAAAAAGTCAGGTGAGATAACTAATAGAAATATAGATTAATCAGCCTAAAATTAAAAATGTAGTATTCAAACTTGTGGGTCATCCCCATACTTAAACATCTGATTGAACATAGACCTCTTCAATCTAAATGTCTATGTCTTGCTAGTCATCTGGTTTCCCTTCATAACTAGTGGAGGCACATCTAGAGTACAATTCACCCTAAGAAGGATGTCCAAAATGTCAGATGAATTACACCATGCAAATGCCTAGTTCTCTTTACTGGCAGTGAAAATGGCTTACATTGATTATTTCAGAAGATCTACACAGTACTTATTTAAAATTAGGTGAGATTAATTCCATGATTGATCTGTTATTATTACCTCAGCTAGCTGTTTAAAGTCAGTGAGGATATCTCATGAGCCCTGCAAAACGAAGAAGCTTTGTGTTTGTTCTGCAGTATCAAGTTTCCCCTGGTGGGAAAGACATGGAGAGAAGCAGGCCGCTTCTCTAAAGTACACACTGTCTGGATGAATGCAGACTTCTAACAAAAACTGGTGGCTTTGCAACTCACTTTCAGCTGTGAGACCACACTGAAATCCGATTCCTTAGTGGGATTCCTGATTAAGCTACTTTCTGCTTTTGTCCATGAAATATCTGTGTGTAAATCAGAGTTTTCTTGAATTTCCTACTCTTTCAGCTTAGTAAACAAGTTGTAGGGGGATTTTTGGTATGAAATGGACAGAACAATCAGAATAATAATCTTTCTGAACATTAGAGAAACATACACTGCAACAGTAATTAGTCAGCAAAGACAGATGATGTTCTGTATTTTAGGAGACCAGGCAGTCATTTCCAGAAAAAAATTATTAAAAGGGACATCAAATATTCAGTTACAATTAAGATTTCTAACATGTCTTTGAGACTAATTTTCCATAAAACTCAGTTATTCAGATGTTCACAGAATAAACACAAAAGGAAACTGCGGATGCTGTTGCAAATTAGTTAAAAGCCTCTGATAGTACATTGATGGATGTGTGTAAGAAGATACACAACTATTTATTTTATAAAAAACCAAACAAATCTTTGCAGACTTTTTTTTTTTTTTCATATTTTAACTAGATGCTACTGCCATGGTATCTGCTTAGAGAGCTTCTTGTTTCTGATGTATGAAAGTCTGTTTATCTAAACTCTCTGACTTTACTCAGTTGTGTTGCATTTATGTGCAACACACATTGCTTAGGACATATAATGCGGGGATCAGTCATTCAAAACCTGCTGTTGCTTGAAGTAAACAAACAAAAAATTTAGATATCTTAATCTGAGCTGAATCCAGTGCCCTGAGGTATCCAAGACAGCCACCCAGGGCTTGCCATCACTCAGGAGCTACAGGAAACCTATGCCCTTCTGGGTCATCAGCTAGAGACTGGGTCAGACACCCAAGAACATCTAAAACAATTTTAGATTTTAATCTTCAGACAATGCCATCAAACCACTGTTCTAAATAGTGAAATGCAGTTATTCTGAGGAAGAACAGTTAGGCTGCCCCCTGGATGAATTCCAAGTTGAAAGACTTTGTCCGAAGTCTATGGAAAATTTCAAAAGAGCAGTGGTCTACAAAGGCTAATAGAGGCACCAGAAGGAGGTATCCTCTGGGAGTGTTCTGTGATGAAGGCTAGAAAGGCTAATGCTCTCTAATAGATACAACCTGAAATATATCATACACTCAAAGAAGAAAACTTGATAAATGTTTTGTTAGAAGAAGAAAAGAAAAATCATTTGAATGAGGGAGAAAGGAAAAGAAAAAGATGGAGAGAAATCTTCTAATTTGCTCTTATTTCAAGCAATTTACTTTTTTTCTTTTCATATCTCTATGTCTTTTGTAAATATTCCTAACTGTTTTCCAATTTTGGATATTCTGGGCAAATATTCTATCAAAATTTTATCTTAATCTGGATTGAAGGGAATGTGATTTTAAGATAAATTGATAACAGCAAGACTGGATTTTAATGAGTATATAAACCAAAGCACAGAGGCCTCTGAACAAGCAGAGAGCTGGCATTGCAGGAGACACAGAAAGGTCTTTCAATGACAATAGGTAATCAGGAGGACATGCCAGCATTCAGTAAGATGTCAGCTGCAAATTTAGCCAAGCCCAGTTTCAAGATGTGAAGGGATAAGGCATTCTTCCAACACAGCATTAGCTGAAAATATATACTGTAGAGCACAGTATTTTACCAAGACAAGTGCAAAACCTTCTCAAATGCTAGCAAACCCATTTTTAAATAGATAGACACTTTTTCATTGGGTTTTTTTTTACCCTTCCAGTAGCAGCATATTTGCAAGAACCATATCTTGTTCCTTCATTTCTGTGTCAGATTTATAACATTCCTTCAGATTTCTTCTTAAATTCCAGGGCTGATCTCTTTTATAATAATAAATTGTTCTATATCTATTCTTGATGTAGAAGTTACTAAAGTGTACACTTTTCTAAACTGCTAAGTCAGGAGTTTTCTTTCTTGCGATAGTCAAAGCATTTCTGTTTCATCCTGAAAGAGTATATAGCATCATCCTGGTTAACAAGCTGCCAGAGTTAAATGTAGCTTAAATCAATTGTTGTTCACTTACTGTAGATTTTACCTGCTAAAGATTTCTTGGAGCACTAATTCCCCAAAATTATAATCTGAAGAGTTTAATGGGAAGACTTTCTATTATAAACAAAAAAAAAGAAAGTGATGTTTGCCCTAAAAGTGACTTCTAAATTAGTTTCAACTGGAAAATAATATATGTAGCTCTGAAAGACTGTAGTGATACAAGATGAAAGAAAATTAACAAAAGAAGGATTCTTGGCTGGCTGATGTCATATCATACCACATTACAGGTGGGTCAAAATTCCTCTCTGCCCTGTGCTAGTTTTCTTTACGATATAATTTAGGTTGTTTTTTGGAATTGAGTTTCTATCAGGGACTTTACATGATCACACTCTTAGTTTTAATACTTTAAATCTTGTCAACAAGGAAATGCTCTTGAAATTAATTTCATATTTGTAAAGAAGGCCTGAATTTTATTTCATGTTTTTATATTAAAATGTTTAATTAAATCATTAGAAAATAAGTTATTATTGTACTGCCACTTTAGCAGTTCTAAACTGAGGATTAAACTTGCATATGTAAGACATAGTGACACTGTGTAAGTAATGATTCTGTAGCTGTGAATCTCGGACCTCCTTATGATCCAAGTAGATTTGCCTTGCAACATTTTACTGAGAGGCAATTCGTTATATTCACTTGATACATTCCAATAAGAAATCTCTATTGCTGAAAAAATATATTTTTAGAGATTAACCTCCTAAGAAGGGCATAACAAGGTAGAAGTACAAGTATTTTTTTCTTTTAGGAAGAGGGTGAATAATTATGGAAAACAAGAATAAAGCAAAGTATTAAAAATGCCCCCAAATAATAACTGAAAGTTTTCTTTGCTGCTTTTCAACAAATACTAAATACCTATCTATGCTAAAAGGTTCATTTCAAATAACTTATGAAGAAAAGTTAGTAAGTGAAAAAAAATCAGACAGTAGAAAGAAAATGTCTACAGGGATTAAATAGAGTAATTCTTCAGAGAACCAAATATGGATTTAACAATTCAATAATTCAGATATAAATAATAACTATTTGGAATTCCAGAGGTATAAATTATGACAACATAATAATATTTATCTAAATATATAAAGGAAATATTCTAATTTATTGGTATCTTCACAAGTAATCATGCTTACTGCAATGGCATTGGCAGTGCTATCAGCAGAATTATTTAACAGTATTTGTCCCTTTGAGAAACAGTAATAAACCAAATATGTTTAAAAAGTTAGTCAACAAAGATTCCTGCATGTTAAACATCCATATATTATGTGTAAATGGCTAATTACAGACATTGAAGATTTTAACTTTCTTTAGATATTTATGATTTATGCAGAAGATTAGATGTCATTGATAGAAAAATAAAAGGCACCAGGGCTCAGCAATATGCACACTCAATGCACTGGTAACATGAGGTTCTGGCTACCTGTAAATACTTATAAGGGGCTGTCAACTTAAGAAATTCTGTTATTTCTTGTACCAAGTTCATATGCGAGTGGCTGGTTCCTATAAGTACTCTTACAGCTTATCTGGTAAGTTTTACACAATGTTGCTGAATGATGTATGCGAAGTGCTAAAGGAGGTCTTAAGGATCCTTTACATTAAGTACAACATGAAGCATGAAGCTCAGGGCCAAAGGAGTTAAAAAAAAAAAAAAAAAGAAAGAAAGAAAAAGGTATCTCTGGCTTCCAACTTCTTGTGCAAAAATTCACAGCAACCCAGAATCCCTAAAAAGTCTGCCCATGGGGTTTTTTGTCATTTTCCACTAACATGAGACCTACAAAAGGAGCTGGGGGACAGTTCTCTGGGGAAACGTTCGCCCACAAGTGTAGTTTGTTCACATCCTACAAATACTGTTACAGTATTAAAAAGGGACGAGGGCAGATAAATATTTTGCTCCTTCCTTAAATGCACTCAGGTTCCAAAGAACTTCCTGTTGAAACCAGTGTGATATGAATGTGTTATAGCTATCACAAATACTGTTAATTGCCAGTTATGGATCTTTTCCCAGCTTTATAGTTCAAGCTTCTGCCTGCTGCTACACCAGTGTACCAATATGAAACAAATCAGCAGAGGAGCTATTTCCTCATATCTGTTGCATGAGAAAATAGACTGGCTCTATCTGTAATGCAGTGAAATACCCCAGGAGGGCTGCCTAGCTAATGAACCAATCCAGCCAACGTCTGGCTTGAAACAGGGCACAAGCTGCTGAAAGAGGCCCACATTGTCTCCTGGCAAGGTAGCATATAGTCTGATATAAAGCTGTCTATCACGCTGTCAAAGGCATCAAATCAGCGCTGCTGTGGAGGGATCTCCTCCACTGTGACAGAGATATTTTTCTACCATGTAGTGCCACCTATTAGGCGCCTATCTCAGCTTTAACTTGTGGTCCAACGCATACCCATCATTGCTTTTCTCCCATGCAACCTTTATCCTTCCCCACATGTCAGATCTGAAAAACATAGGAAACCGTTTACACTGGTTAGTTAATCACTCAGTTCAGATACCAACCTGCTAATGGAAAATTAACTGGCAATGTGAAATAATCTTTGAAATCCATCATCTAAGCACAAGCCATGGACATTCCTGTCCAACTTAGAGTAAAACTGAGATAACCTTTGCAGGTAATAAATCTAGTCTGACCTGATACTGACATCTTTTATACCTTCTTGATACTACAAGAAACTGTGAAAATAAGAGATGTTATGACAGTTTTCTCTTTTTTACTTTTGAGTTCTACTAAGAAAATTTGTGAAATTTTGACAAACCGAATTGCCAGCAATTTATGGAAACTAACCATACTAATGGATAAAAGCAATGTCTGATGCACATAACAAACTTTAAAGAAATTTGGACAAGTCTCTCTTGTTATAATGGATGCTATATGAGCCACTATATCAACATAACAGTGACTTATGTGTGAGAGGGAGAGAAGCAGAGAGAAGGAGTCTGAAGATAATGAAGCTAATGATGTAAAGGCTGATGGGCCTAATGTTAAAAGGATACCTACTGGAAATCCCTTTTCATGTAATCACAACACAAGACTTACTTTTGGATCATTTATTTATTTGTTTGTCTGACTTGAGAGCTGCTTTACACCTGGTTTCACGCCTAGATTGAAGAAAAACTTCAGTATTTACACAGGTTCCACTCACTTCTTCAACTGGCAAAGCCAGTGATCTCTGGTATATTTTCCCTCACCTTTCCCATGCAAAATGTTACTTCAGTCACGCTTCATTTATTAGAAGTTGTTTATGAGCATTATGTGCAAAGTCTGATTTTATTGCTCCCAGTTTTAAAAAACAACTTCCAAAGCCAAGAGCTTTTAGAAGTCTCTCCCAGGACTCTAGTTCTGCTTCATTGGCTTTCTGGTGGGTATCTCCTTACCAGGATAGTTTTCTTGTCCTCTCAAATCCATCAACCGATATCCCAGTATTTTTATTCAGGATCAAGTCTGAGAAACTGCTCAGAAGAAAGGAAAAGATTCGCTCTTGGCTTACAGGTCTTTGTCCTCAAGTTCAATGCAATAACTTAGAACACTTACTGCACAATCCTATCAGACCTGTCAGTCATCTAAATATATTTATTTTGTCTGTATTGGATAACGAGGTTACCTACGTACCTGCAAGTGGCTGCACAAGATCAAAACATTCTGGATGACAGAGTTTAATCTCCCATGCAACCGGGGGGTGGGTAAGGATGTGCTGAAATTCTGTGTTCAGTGCCTGCTGGCATTCTGAATTCTGTGAGGACAAAGGGGTCTGGCAGCGCTTCAGACAGGTCTGGGATGTCTGTGCTACTCCCAAATGCTGCAGCTCGCCTGCTTCCTGCAAAGCATGCATGGGAGCTTAACCAAGAGATACAGGCTATTCAAACGCCATATACCATAACTGGAGAGATGAGTTCTCCCTTTAAAGTTTACGAGTTACTCTTTGGAGGTGTCTGACTTCTTCCTTGGCTGCTTACAGAGATTATGTTCCCAGCTAATAATTATTCCACCAACCCAGATTCTTACTGTTAAGGGATCAAAAAACATAAATTAGTTGCTTTGAGTAGAAATTCAGAATACAGACCTTTAATCTCATTGGGCACTTCTTCTGTAACTGTCTGTCTTCATTGCTTCTGCGATTTTACCAAGACAAAGGGTAGCTATCATATTTATCATAATATCAAAAAATTTTAAAGTTGCACACGTAATAAAGACATGCTGACAGCTACTCTCATGCTCTACTAGACTAATAAAGTCACAAATCTGGCCCTAATTGCCTTCCCTAACAGAAAAAAACCAAACCCTATGCCTATTTTTAAATGCATTTAAATATAAAGCCCATAATTAAGTGCAAGTGTTCATAAGATCAGGGTTTAAATGTGAATGCCTGGTGTTGATACTGGTATATTTAAGCATACGCTAAGAATCTTGACTGTCATTCATTACTTTAAATCCATTAGAATTACTTGGCCTTTTAATATTGGAGTTAATCTGGTTGCCCTGACATATATTGCAAATGATCATTTAAGGCACAGCTAGTGTTAAGTGCTGCGTTGACAGTTCAGTAGTTTTGATATTGATAGTGTGGGTATTATCCTTCTAAAATAGCAAATTAGATAAGATATGCACTTTAAGATGAGATTTAGACTACTGTGTATTGAATTAAATTGCATTACAATTTCTTGTTAAACCTTTGAACATTTCATGCTAAATGAATATTCATTGGACAAATTTGTTTCATCTCTGAGACAACGGTGTGTGCCGCATGGGGGGGATGGAGGGAAGCTCTGGCTGCGTAGGAGAGGTCACAGGTCTTCTGCACTACACTTCTGTGTGCACTGGGGAGAGTCCTGCACAGCGATGCAGCTGGCACGCTTTCCCGCACAGCCCTGCAACCAGGCAGACAGAAGGGCTGTTGTCTCCTAGATGTAGCCTCTCTGACAACACTCAGGCTCCCAGTGGGGTAGCCAACACAAGCCCTTCTCCTCCTATTCTGCAGTTTATATAACTATATAAAGTGACTTATTCTCAAGGGGAAAAGAAAATCTTACTAAAGATCAGTCTGGGGAAAATTTATTAGGACTGACTGACTTTGAGACTCCTTGACAACATCCTTCCCTGTCTCTCTCCCACACACACACATACTTTCCTGCTCACTAGCGAACCAAATAAATCAGCAGAATGCATTAACACGAAATAGGAATGAGAAAGGTTTACTTCCTGCTCCCAGGTGATATCTTTTCTTCCCCAGACTCTCTCTCTTCTCTATCTTGTACCTCGCTCTACAAATCTCATTCTTGCTGCCTAGTGCTGCAAGTTCAACAGCGAAATTAAAGCATTTCATATCAGCTTAGTGGTTACAGGATTCTCAGGAGCAGAAGCAGCATACTCAAGCAGAGGTAGCCTAAAACCTCATATTTCACTTTCCAGGGATGTACTCTAACTTTTAGAATGTTTCAAAAAAGGTAATAATTCCAATGCTGGTTTTGTACATACTCTGAACTAAACTCTGATGCCGACACCTTGACTGTGTTCACTTGGTGAGGTACCTGCTCTGAGAATCCCTGAGGGCCAAATCTCTCTGAAGACTTTAGCAGTCCAGGAGCCACATCTCTGAACTGTAATGGAGTTTAGCTGTCATCTGAGTATATAGCTGGTCAAGCTCTAAACTATGCAGAGATATTGATTCACAGACATGCAGAGAAACACGCAGTCTGAAATACAAACAGTTCTAAGTATTAGGTGTTTCCCAGGTAAGTGATAAAGACAAGTAGGTGGCCTGAATAGCTTTCTTGGTCTAATGTTAAACCTAAATTTGTGTTAAATATTAAAGTTAGGATACCTGCATATTTCCCAGTTTAATTTAGATTAAACCATAAGCTCTACCCTTTCTATTAAGTGAGGAAGTAGTACAAAATCACATTTCTCTGTTTTGTACATAATGGTACTATATTAGCATATGGAAGAAGAAAGAAATTTTTGCCTTATCGCTCACAAGTAGAAGAAAATGTCTTCTGACTTTCCAGAGATATTCATACACATGTAAATATACTTTCAGTCTTAATGATACAATTTCCCACAACCTACTATACCCTTGCTTTTTTTTTCTATTTGCATTATGACATCCTGACACTATTTTAAATTCCTTCTTTATGAAGTTCTTTTTTCATAGATATTTTTTTTTCTTTACTTTTATGTACTAATAATTTAGTAAATGCTTTCACTGAGATGAAATGTGTTTCTTTATAAGCTAACAGAATAAGCAGCATATTTCTGAGAGGAAACAGTCTTTACACAGCCTTCACTAAGGAGGCAGTACGTCATTGTGTCTTTCTGAACAAATAGCCCAGCTTACACTTTTCTTTAAAGATTTTAGTATACCTATAGAAACACACCTCAGTAATAAGAAACCTAATGCTTCTTCATTACAGGTATTGCTTTCTCAAATGTGCTTATTTCTTTAATTTTATTTCATTTTTTCCACTAAGGGAAAGTAAGCATTTGAATGTGCACAGCAGAGTCAACTTCCAACTAGCAATTCATAATATATCTTATATAATAACACTTGACATCTATCCTTCATCTTCCTAAGCTTGATTCCAGCTTTTACTGGTGCCAGTAAATGCCTCACCTAGGATTTCCTAGAGGCACCAATTGGAAGTATTTTATCTTGAGTTCATTGAAATAGATAAGTTTTCTCCCCTAAATATGAGATGGGATGCACAAGTGCCTTATTTGTATATCCTGGCAAGTGATTTAACTAGTCAGCTTCTGCAAAACTATATTGCTGGCTTTGCAGTCAGTGATATAATGCAGTCACTGCTGTATACCCAACAACAAATACTCAGCCTACAAGCTGCCACTTCTTTTATAGCACATCTGTAGTCAAAAATCTACAGTCCTGAGCTTAGATGTCTTATTTACTTTCCATCTACCATTTACTATATAGGGACTTATGACCTTACTGATGCAGATGCTCATCTACTTTCGGGTGTCAGTAGTGGATACGCAAAGTATAATCCTTAGAAAATTAAGTTTTATTTTATGTAGATATAAAGAACTTTCCTTGCATAGGATGATTCACAAAAGAATGCTGTTGAGAAGCATCCTGTCTGCTTTTTTTTGTGCTTCAGGGCAGAGTTAGGGCTCTCAGATTTTGCTGATGTACATGCCATGGTGCATTATATTCTTGGCTGAGCTGAGGCATACATCAAGCACATAATCACATCCCTATGAGTGAACAAGTTACCGTGTGTCTTTTAATCCCCTAAATACACACATGCATTTACTCCAAGCTTGAAGTAAATTTGAGGAAACTTGGCTCTGTCATTAGACTTGTCATTAGACAAGAATATACATCCATGGTCAATATCACTTCCTCCATTCAAAAGATGTACTGAAGAGCACCTACTTACAATTCCTGGAACTGCCCAGGAGAGATGGGAGAGAGAAAACCACAGCCAACACAGTTAAGGCTGCAGGTGCAGACTGTGAGCAAAAGGGCATCCAGAATGGAGGCAGGGGAGACAAATTGCTCCAGCACTGTTTAGTTTGAGGGTTTCACCTATTGTATCCTAATGGCGTATTCTACTAGATGGATGTCATGATCTTCCCACGTGACAACTAATCTCAGTTTTGGGGGTAATTCATGAAAGTATATTCTCTTTCCTAAATAGAGATAGGAAGAAAAAGAGGCTTAATACAGCTTTTTGTAAACAAGTTATTTGAAAAAATGGTTTGCTTTGCAAATCCAGACAAGGATGATTTGCATCTAGATACCAGTGCAATAGATCTGTCTCTGAAGAGAAAGGCAATATTACTGGTGCATCTAAGATCATTATTTAACACCCAGAGGTCTCCAGTCAAGCATTTTCACAAAGTACATGGTTATGCATGCATAACTAAATAACTAAATAATAATAACTAAACAATTATTATAATACTAAATAATAATAACTAAATAAATAAGTAGAAATAACAAATAACTAAATATATAACTATTTAATATAGCTAAATAATAACTAAATAGAATAATTTAGTAACTATAGATTAATATTTATTAATATTAAATAACTTAAGAGAAATAATTTGAATACTCCAGGATAAATGTTGTAGTTATAAAGTTTGAATACACAAACGAACTGCTATGAAGCTTTGTAGAAATGCTGTATTATACCTAGCACTGTTTCAGCACCTACCCAGCTGTGAATTGTTCTGATGACTCTCAGTGTGGGATGCCATTTTAATGCGACTTCCTCAGCAGGCTGTCTAGTCTGTGACCCATGCTTTGTGCCAGAGGAAGCGCTACAGTTATCACCAGATAATAGATGAGGGAATCAACAGACGAATGATGGCATATTTCACTGGTGGTGTTTTAAGATAAACTCTGTTGTTTACTAAATTTCCTACACTTAGTTTCTTTACTGTGTTTTCACAGAGTAGCTTGTCAAGAATTTAAGTTGCAAAAATAACCAAAAATAATTTTATTTCTTTCCTAGATTACCTGCATATGTTCCCTGTTTCTGCCTCATTTTTGCTTGACAGTTTCAGAACTTCATATTTATCCAAATACCATACTGCTTTAAGCCAAATATACAATCTCACAGACACAGCATACAGACCTGTATTCTCCATCAGCATCTAGCAACGTAATAAGTAACTGAAATGAGGAGACCCATCACACAATCACAGTATGAGAAATAGTAATAGGTCTACAACAGGACCAGTTGCCTTAGGATGTTTCTTAGTGCCTATATCCAATGTGGGTGAGTCGATGTCATTCAAATGCCCTTCTTCTTAAGTCACTTGAGCCTAGGGTTAGATGGTCATTAAGGTCAGATCCTTGAATTACGAGATGACCAGGCAGTAGAGATGACAAAGCTGCACAATTTGGTACATCAGAGGGAAGGCACACCCACATCACACAGTATACTAAAGATGTCATTCATGAGTTATGCACTGAGGTCATCCCTTGCAAAGGCAGGAAACTAATAGGAAAGTAAGTTAAAACTTTAAGAAGGGGACAGCTTGATACCTGCATCTTCTCTTCTCCCTGGCATTTACACAAAACAAAATAAAAACTGCACTGTGCTGTACCAAAAGATTCCTCGAGCCCTATATGCTGCCCAGCACTGCCTACAGAAAGTTATAGGAAAAGGACAAACTGAGTACAGCTTGTTCAGGTTCCTCAGCATAGCACCTATGAGCAGCAGGTGCCCTGGGAGCCACAGCAGGCTTTGCTTGCACGGAATCTTCCAGGAAGCTTCTGTACCAGACTGCTGCTTGTCCACTGCAGGATGCCAAGGCAGGTAAATAAGCCAACAAGACTGCAGTCAATGACAAGAGGAAGGTAACAATATCTTATTTAACATTACCAGCATTGCAGAACTCTTCCCTCTCTGAACAGGACAGAGCAGTATTCTCAGCAGAAGATATGACATTTTAAGCTTCTTGTGGCCAGCTCACTCCATCCTTTTCAACACTGCATACATTTGCATACTGTATTTTTTTTTATCTCTTCTAGATCATCTTACCAGCTTCCAGGCTTTCTTCAGAACTTGTTCGTCATGTTGTTGTCTATAGGTATCATTGGGATACAGCTTCATTCACAGTTACTGAGATTCATTAACTCAGAAAAGAAAAGTAGACTTTTGTCTCTCCATACTCTCCTAAACTCAGCATTGCAGCAAAGACACTGAAATTCCTGGCCTGAAAGATGAAGGGCTAGACCCAAAGATCTCTGAGGGATTCAGGGGAAAGGTGAGAGAAGGCACTGACAGCCTAAGCAGTGACCTTTTTGATACTTTGTTAGCAGCTCTCAAACTTTATGATGTGATTATGATCCTTTTTACCTCAGGTCAGTAAAGAGACCCTAGTCAGCATGTCCTGTGGGCATCCCTAATGCGATCTGATCCAATTCCTCATAGCAGGGCCAAAATAGCAAACTCAACTGAATCACTCACTGTTATATAACAGTAATCCCGCAGTTACCCCTGGATTTTTTCTAAGCTTTCCTCAAAAACTTCACTTTGGCTATATAGGGCTCAGTAAATGTCCACACTAAAAAATATGGACAGAGATGGCATAGTAAATCATGCCATCCCAAATGACAGCCATGATTTTTCCCTGCATGAATACTTTCCCCTGCAACCTGAGCTGGTTATGTGCCTTATCCCACAATGACCTTGAAGCATATGATCTTCTTGCAAGCAATTATGGCTCTGGTTTCAAAGTGGGCTCTGATTATAGTTTTGGTTTTACCTGAACACCACTGACAGACTGTGCATTGAACAACACTGTCATTTTGGTGCATACAGACATACACCAGCTTCACAGGAAGACTACAGCCTCGGAGCATAGAAGACGAGACAAAGGGGCAAGGTGGACTAGCAAAGCATAAAAAAAATCCCATCTCAAGTCTGTTTAGAGAGGCAGTTCAACACTTAATACTTTCATTGGCAAGAAGTCAGTTTTATTACCTTCCCCAGTAGTTTTTTTTAAAGGTTTGATGTGTTTATTATTTTTTACATAAGCAGAGAAATTGACATCATACAGAAGCAGTGTTTCTAACCTCATAGTGGTTACTCTAGGACGAGATATTCTACAGTTGCTGCATTATACCAAAGTGAGCTCTTAAAAAAGTAAATTTTCAAAGAAATAGACACAGAGAGAACACTACTATTGAGAGTGAGAAGTAACTAAAGTTCTCAGGTAATGTTGCAGAGTCATGGAGAAGATTTAAGCAAGCTTTTGAACATACGCACAACCAACTGGACTCAAAAACAGTCACAAAAGGTAACTATTTTTTAAATATAGCAGTATCTGAAGTTCACAATTTCCTTGTAGGTATGGTACTAAAAGACAATGAAAGAACTGCCTCTGAGAGTATGCAGGAAAAATACTGTACTGCTGAGAAAAGTGAAACTTTTGAAGGACATCCTTGTCACCATATGCACCTCTCAAAGAACAGCATTTCTTTCATTTCTCTCTAAATTTGAGGAATGTTTGACTGACAGCCACTTAACAAGTCAGCCGTGTAATTATGGCATACTGACTGATTCCATTAGAAGAGATCAAATAGTGATTGGAATCAAAGATATAAAGCTACTGGAATGACAGCTACAAGATAGAAACCAAAATCAGGAAAAGCAGTAAGGACATGACAAAAAGATGCTAGAACAAATCTGAGATGCAGTTTCACTGGATGAACAGATTATCACAAAAGGAAATTGGAAAATGGAAACACAAAATAAAGTGGAAAACAGCACAGGATAGCAAGAAGCTGTGATGGACAGAAAGTGCATTAGCTGTAGAAACATGCACAGAACCAAACATCCAACATCCCACAGATCTAAACATCCAACATCCACCATGGCATGAACTTCACAATTTTACATCATTTTGCAATTTAACAAACATTCCAGTGTCCTGCATTAAGAGAAAAAGTATAAAAAAAAAATCAGAAAAGAACTAGAGAGAGTCTAAATCTTCAAAAGCTGAAAGCAGGAGTGACAGCCAATGTCTTGCCCTACACACCAAGGGAACACTTCCGAATTACAGATTGGCTATTGATACTGAAGTGACTATTGGACAGGAAACATAGCTGTGAGCTTTTGAGTGAGAAAACAAGACCACTAAGATCCCCATCAAAAATACCTTCAGCAGGAAAAATAGTTCTTCCTGAAGAATAACATGATCTTGAACTGAAAATCAAAAGTGAAAATCAAGCTGGTTATATGTTGTAATTGCTAAGCCCATAAATATGCTAAGCATTTACCAGCAGGTTAAATTCAAAAGTCAAAGGGAGATCCTGAAACTGTGACACACAATTACAAATTTGGTCCATATTTACAGATACCGGCTAGAACAGTTTGATGTTGTATTATTATTTACATTTCTTTCAGATTGGGATCTTGGAGGACCAAACATGAAAATCTTAGTCTACATTTGCAATATAGTTAAAGGCCATAGTGTAATATGTCATAAAGGTACATCAAATCTGTAATTACAGGACTGGAAACTCCAGAAGTTTTTGTCTGGTGGTGGTTCACAGTTTAATGAACAAAAGAAACAATCTCCTGTAAGTGATTTAAACTTCTTTTTCATGAGAGTCTGTATTTCAGCTTTTAACGTAACATGTATGTGTGATTGAAGAGTTTCATGTACAAAAAAATTAAGACAGTTAAAAGATAATTCAAAAGGTTACAGAGGTTGGAAGGGTTTACCTCTGCTAATCTTAAGGGCATCACCTTTAGAGCACAGTACATCACAGTTGAAATTGTAGTTAGCAGGGGAAAACAGCTTCTCAGTTTAACAGAACTGCAGCAGACAGTAGAACAAATTGCAACATGCAGCAAGAAAAACTGATAAAGACACAAAAAGTGCATGGTATAACAGGGACTTAAAAGTATGAAATCCATTACAAAGTGGAGCTAAAGTTCATTTCTACACAGATATTTCATGAACTTTGAAAGACTACAGCTATCAGAAAGGTTACTCATTTCTGTGAAGTACAGAATCCTGAAGGTGAGGTTTTGAGGAAAACAAGAAGTAGATGACAACCAGTTCTTAGCAGCAAGCAGATAGACAGGTAGAATTTGCAGAGACAGCCCCCCCTCAAAACCAATGGTTCTACAGAGACTGCAAAGAAACAGCAGCAGAGGTGGCAAAGGAGCAGAAACAGGAATGTTTCATAGGTTTTCAGCTGGAATTCAGGAAAGATTCATTGAACATTGCTGAAACAGTTAATGGAGATGTAGTAGTGTTTGACAGAAGGAATATGTACCGCCATTTTTAGTAACAGAGCCTAATCATCAGGAGGCAAGTCAGATACATAATTAACATAAATATCTAGTCAATCTGTGCCCAGTTTTAAGAAATGCAGATTGCACGACTCGCAACCAAAGAGATAGGCAATAATGTCTGTTCCCTTGTGGTTTTGAGGCATCTTCTTTGGTGTGTTTATGTCACATTGTCCTCCTTTAGTTAAGTTATTACATAGTCTTAGCAAACTACCTTGAAGAACTGTTTTCTTCAGGTCAATAAGATTTTGAGCCTGATTATTTTCCTCTTTCTGCTCCTTAAGATGTGAATTGCTGGTTCAGCTGTCCTTTGACTACTGCCAACTACCAGAACATTACATGAGTCTGCTGCTGACTCCAGGCAGTTTTGCTCCTGGATCAGATTTTCTTGCCCTGCCTGTTGAACAACCATGCTGGTTTGTGTTGCTGCCTCAGCTCACCTTGTTCTCTCTGACAACTCTTGCTGAGCCCTGCCAAGCTCCCCTCAAATGTTGACTGCAGCTGTAAAAAGTGTAAGTTTTCCAGAGAAATGTTATATTAATTTGCAATAATTTTTGCCATGAGTTTTGCAAATTATGTGAATGATACAGAGCCTTAAAGTCTCTGGGAATTGCTCAAGTGTCCTACAGTCACAAGATTTCCTTGCCCTAGGCCTAGATATTTGTGAAGAATCTCTGGGAAATGTAAATTTATCCATAATTCATTTTGCAATATGGACTAATTGAAACAGCATGAGAATATCTTGACTGTCACAACAAGTGTGTGAGATGTTCCAACATTCACTTCAGAAAACCTTCATCTTGAATAATTTATTGCATGTGATACAGGTGTCCTGGTTTCAGCTGGGATAGAGTTAAACTTCTTTGTAGTAGCTAGTATGAGACCATGTTTTGGATTTTTGCTGGAAACAAAGTGGTGATAATGTGGAGATGTTTTTGTTGTTGCTAAGCAGCGCTTACACTGGTCAAGGACTTTTTCAGCTCCCCGTGCTCTGCCGGGTGCACAAGAAGCTGGGAGGGGGCACAGCCAGGACAGCTGACCCAAACTGACCAAAGGGATATTCCATACCATATGACGTCATGCTCAGTATATAAAGCTGGGGAAGAAGAAGGAAGGGGGGGACATTGGGAGTGATGACATTTGTCTTCCCAAGTAACTGTTACGCGTGATGGAGCCCTGCTTTCCTGGAGACGGCTGAACACCTGCCTGCCCATGGGAAGGAGTGAATGAATTCCTTATTTTGCTTTGCTTCCGCGCGCAGCTTTTGCTTTACTTGTTAAACTGTCTTTATCTCAAACCATGAGTTGTCTCTCTTTTACTCTTCCGATTCTCTCCCCCATCCCACCAGGGGGGTGGTGAGCAAACAGCTGCGTGGTGCTGGGTTGCTGACTGGGGCTAAACCACGACAACAGGTTCAGGAATTTGTAAGCTTAAATGTTTAAAAATGTATGGATCACTTAGTAAAAGTTAATATTCATCTGGAAATGCATACTTAGACAATAAAGGATTGTGCCAGCCCAGCAGAACAGGTCTACTTCTATACAAACTGTGATGTTTTTCAACATGACAGTCAATTGGTACAGAAAGCACTACCGCTGATCTGAGAAAAGCAGTGTCAAATTCATGTACAGCCTCATCTGTGTTCTTTAGGGTTGTGTTATAAGCCATGATGAGGTTAGCAACTAGTGTAGATCTCTTCTGTCTGAAGTGTGATACTTCAGATTGCTGTGGTGATAACTATTAAAATTTTTATTTTAATTGTGGTCACTCTATCACTGCATTTGCTGTGACAGAAAAGTTCAAAATCAAAGTACAGATTCCACAGATATCCTACCTGAAGATTAATACAAGCAAGTTAGTCTGCTTTTTTTCTCCCTTTCTTTGCCTTGACATTACTAATTTGAACCACAAATCCATATGGCTGCTCTTTTAAGAGAAAAGTAAAGTTTATTTCTTTTTATGTCAAATTTTAACGGTTTTTTATTTCCTTTATTTATTTTACCTGCTTATTCTAAAACTGAGATATCTCAGTACGTCTGCAACTCCAAAAATTGAGCAAGAGCTATTATAAGCAGATTGAAACTCAGTAGTATTTATTTACTGAACAGGATGTTGCTATGGACACCTACAGTGGTTAAAGATTCATAGCCTGTGGTGACTATAAGGGAAGTCATACATTGATGATACTTTTTCAAAATTTCTGCTACAGATATATGTTTGCTGTGCTTTAGATTCTGGACTGTTATGGGGATCATGGAGTCACATAATGGTTGAGGTTAGAAGGGTAGAAGGGACATCGGGAGGTCAGCTGGTTCAACCACCTTCTGCTCATGCAGAGTCACCTGGAACCAGCTGCCCAGGACCATGTCCAAATAGCTTTTAAGTATCTCCACATCTTTCCTGGGCAACCTGAGCCACTGCTTAGTCACCCTCATACAAGAAAGTGTTTCCTAATGCTCAGACAGAACCTTCTGTGTTTCACTTTGTGCCCGTTTTGTCTCTTGTCCTGGCACTGGGCACCACTGAAAAGAACCTGTCTCCATCCCCTTTGCAGCCCCCTTTCAGGTATCTGTATACATTGATAAATTTCCCCTCGAGCCTTCCCTTCTCTAGGTCAAACAGTCCCAATTCTCTTAGCATCTCCTTGTATGACAGATGCTCTGGCCCCTTAATCATCTTTGTGGCCCTTTGCTGGACCCACCCCAGCAGTTCTGTATCTGTCTCATACTGGGATCTCAGAACTGGACACAACACTCCAGGTCTAGTCTCACCAGTGCTGAGTAGAGGGGAAGGAGTAGAAGGGGAGGATCATACCCCTCAACCTGCTGGCAACTCTCTTCCTAACATGGCCCAGAACACCATTAGCCTTCTCTGCCAGAAGGGCACATTGCTGGCTTATAATCAACTCGGTGTCCACCAGGTCCTTTTCTGCAAACGGCTTTCCAGCCGGGCAGCCCCCACCATATATTGGTGCATGGGGTTGTTCCTCCCCAGATGCTGACATTGCACTGCCATTTGTTGAACTTCATGAGGTTCTTGCCAGCCCATTTCTCCAGCCTGTTAAGGCCTTTCTGGATAGTAGCGCACCCCTCCTGCATAACAGCCATTCCTTCCAGTTTTGTGTCATCAGCAGACCTGCTGAGAATACATTCTGCCTCATCATCCAGACCATTAATGAAGACGTTGAGCAGGATTGGACCCACTATTGACCACTGGGGTACACTGCTAATTACTGGCCTCCAGCCAGACTTTGTGCCACTGATCATCACCCTCGACCAGGCTGTTCAGCCAGTCTTCAGTCCACCTCCTTGTCTGCTCATCCAGCCCATGCTTCAACAGCTTCTCTATAAGGATCTTACAGGAAACAGCACTGAAATCATTACTGAAGTTTAGGAAACAGTATGTACTGCTCTTCCCCTCATCTACCAAACCAGCCATTTCATCGTAGAAGGTTATCAAGTTGGTCAAATGCGATTCCCCCTCGGTGGATCTATGCTGACTACTCCTGTTCACTTTCTTGTCCTTCATACGCCTAGAAATGATTTCCAGGAAATGATTCCATGGTTATTCTATCACCTTCCCAGGGACTGAGGTGAGGCTGAAGAGCCAAGTGTTTCAGAATAGTATTGTTCTAAGAACAGCTCTTTTAGTGATTCTTCGTTGTCATTAATGGACAATGATCCCCTGATTCCAATGTTTCTGCTCACATTAGTTCATACTAACAGCTTATTTGCTTGTTATGTTTTAAAACACTCTTTGTCTCCCTCTGATTGCTAGATTGCTAGATACACAAAGCCTTTTTATGAAGGGGAGCTAGTTAAGAAGTTTCAGCATGAATACCCTTGTTTGCACAATAATATGATCATTCATGCTCCAGTAACGTTACCCACATGCATAGAAGTTCTTCTCCAAATATTTGTGTGAACAAAAGGAGTTTGTATGAATTTTCACGGGAAAATTGAACAGATAAAGGTGTGTCCATTGCTGAATCACAGAGAAATTAGAATTTGTAAAAAATAGTCATGATCAAAATTATTATTCTTAGACCTCAGCTGATGTAGTAATCCTCTAAACTTAACCATTTTCAATAAGCTCTAGCCTTGATTTCTATTTGTTAATTATCTCAGTACCAGTAAAGTTGTTATCTTACCTGAAAGAAGTTGGCATAATCCTTAGCATTTCTAAAGCCACAGAGATTTGTCTGTCCAAGTTCCTCTGCTAAATATTAAATTCCTTTATTCAGATCCCATCTCTAGATCAGTAAATTTGTAATCTTTTATTAATTTGAGGAGATTCCATTGACGTGTCCATCCATTTTGCCATGCAGCTTCTGGGCAATACAATTTCTGCATATATATTTTGAATAGAGATTCAAAGATAAAATCTATCTTACTTTACACAGCTCAAGAGATACATAAATCTACAAAAAAGAAAAAAAATCAACAAATCATCATGCCTGCCAGAGCAAGTTAAGAAATCCTTTCTATGATTTAAAATTACTTTCACTCTCCATGAAATGAAACTTTCAAAAGAGAAGGGAAGGAAAAGAGAGGGAGAAGAATAGGAAGAAAGAGAGGGTTAGTAGAGTGCAGCTGCTCCACCTGATTTGGAGAAGGTGGAAGTTCAAGTCGAGAAAGTTCAGGGCTTTATCACATACTGAATTTCTTACAAAATGTGGAAAATCTCCAGCAAAGATGAACGAGCAGATTTTAGTCTGTGATGATGTATAACCTAATAGAAGAGGTAGTTACTTGAAACAAACATAAGAGATTTAACCATCTATTGTAAGGCATAAAAATTCCAGGTATGATTCTCCCACCTACCAAATAAATACCATGAACATCAGTGCATTAAACCATAGGCTAAATCTGAGTCCTTACTCCTTGCCTCAGTTTTGGTCCACCCAAGCCTGATACATACGTCACATGGAAGATACTGAGTTTTGACACTAAAACAACAAAAGTTTTTCCAAGAAAATTCTCAGTTGTCTCTCCTGTGTAGGAGCCTTTTCTCTGTGTTTTTCCTTTTCTTTACAGATATTATCACGCGGGATGGAGAGATTTCTGCCATTTCTCTCCAGAAAACGTATTTCTTTCTTAAATCATTATGTTACTTAGGCTTCTGTAACTACCTAACAGTTATGGCCGATCCTTGAGTTAGCAGTTCCCGTGATCCTAAAGTCAATCCCTTTGTCTTTCTTTGTAAATCCTTCTGTGATTTTGAATGCTAATAGCAAATGAACTCTCTGTTCTACTTTTGAGGAACTTCCCCTATTCCCAGTGCAACAAATGTTATACCATTTTCTCCGGGTATCACCTTCAGTTGTCCCACGTTCTAATCTTCTGATGAAGACTGACATACAGCACAGGTCCTTGCATTACACCAATCCCCCAGTCTTGGAACAGACCATTGGGAACTGTTGACAAATTTACAGCAGCCTTGATGCAATAATATACAGTAGGTAGAGCCAGTTTAACACCAGGGAGTTCCATGCTCCTTTCCAGGCCATGCACCCCACAGCCGTCCTCAAAATGCTCACAGTTACACTTGAATGCACATACTGCATAGTTTGTGTGCAAAATTATTTTGCTTTGCTTTAGATTAATAGAAGTCCCTGAATTCACAGCGTTCTAGCCCTCATCAGTGTTAGGAAAGGCCCTTTTATTAGCAGAGTTCACAGAGACATAGCTTGGGAACAACTCCTAACTCTTGGTCTAATGGAGTAACATTGGTTAGTAATTACAAAATTGACTAGCTTTATAAGGGAAATTAATTGGCCATGAAAGGTAAGAAAGGAAAACTGTACACTTTAGTTAACTATCAAATAAAACAGACTGAAAGTTCCTTCTACAGTCAGCAAAACACTTTAATGAAGTTTTCAGCTAAAGGATGGCAGATGAATCAGAAAACTACAAAAACTCTATTAAATAGTACTAACTAGAGTAAGACAGGCTTTTTTTTAAGTCTTCTAGACCATTTTTCTCCCTTTTTTTTTTTCTTCCAGAACTGTTAGTTCTTTTGGTTTTTGTTTCATATATTACAGCAATATAAGTTGAACTGTATGTGCCATACGTATTGGAAATTTACTATGATACACTGCGTTACATTGCACATTTCTTGAACTGCAGACAAAAATAATCTAATGGTATCTCAGCAGTGGTCTGAACTGTGCACCATGCAATACTTGCAGTGCAGTTGGAATACGTATAATTCCAACTAATGCCTCTCAAGTCAGTGCAGTTAAGCTAGACTGTGATTAGTTCAACAACACAACAGCTGGTCCAAGGTTTTCAGAAGCAATGACAATAAAATATGTGGATTTTTTTTAAGTGACAAAAGAGGAAAAAATCCCCAACTCTATATTAAAGGTTATTTAACGCT
Source organism: Phalacrocorax aristotelis (assembly GCF_949628215.1). NCBI lineage: Eukaryota > Metazoa > Chordata > Aves > Suliformes > Phalacrocoracidae > Phalacrocorax > Phalacrocorax aristotelis. The sequence continues at coordinate 38,525,762 of NC_134279.1, read as the reverse complement.
TGGTTGATAGATATTTTTTCCTGTTTCATGCTGGAGAGATAGCAGCTGTAGTGCCTTGCTGAAAGGGAGTGGAAACGACTGTATTTAATGCTTGCCTACAGCTGTGAAACACTTCATTCAGTGACTCAATGACCACTTTCTTCCAGTCTCTGTTCCTATATAAAAAGCTAAACCGACATTTTTTAATGGATCATTATTATCAGTGAGAGGGATGAGGGATCTCCATGCTCAGTAAATAAATCATGTATTTAGGTGCTTAAATATTAAGTAAAATGCTTGGTTCAGGCGATCAGTAGAACATCACATATGAAAGAACTATAAATAGGACCCCTCTGGCAGATAGATGGATCTAGAAAGTTTATCTGCCCATTGCCCAACAGTGTATGTTCACCAGTAAGCAACTGAGAGCTTAGATCAAACTCTGTTGTTATGGGCACGACAAATCATTCTAATTAGCATATAATTCTAGGTAGTTTTGTTCATTTTATTATATTTCTTAACTGCTATTGCATTGTTATACAGACAGCTTTTATATGTTTTCTTGCTATTTTCCCTCATTACATAGTTCTAAGACGAATGTAAATGTGATAAAGACTCTTATTTTTCATGCTAATGAAGAACTCAAACTATTGAGAAACATCTGAATTGTTGCCAAATTCATATCAGACTCAGCGTTGCTTAATTATATTTTATTGCTCTACGAAAACTGTTTTAACATTACAGAGAATGCCCACTGTATGGTGCCTGGGAGGAGGTTTAGACTGTTATTGCACTTTAGCAAACATGGGGCAATCGATCAGTACTATGGTTACTACCATTTGAATGTGTTAGCCCTTATATGCGTACAGAGGTTCTTCCGCTCTGCCCACCTTCTCAAATGTCCCACAAAAGGACCTGATGTGATAGCAACTTCTGCATTCATGTCTGATGTTCCCAACAGCTGAGAGGAAAACCCAGCAATTCCACCCACAAATTTTGAACAATGAAGAGTGTGCAGTGAGAAAAGCTGCACCCTTGCTGAAGAAGCCTCCTCTGGGAGGAGAGCTCTGGAGTTGTCACTAGGTTGAACAGCATAACTACCTGTATCTAAATATGGCTAAGTCAGTCAACTTCACCTTATTTAAGTTATTATACCTGGCTTCCTGAAGAAACCACGAGCATTCCTTTGTAGCACAACTGAGTTTTGTCAGTGCTGGCACTAATGCTAAGGAAAGTTCTGTTTTGCTGAGTAGTTTCTTGCTTTCAGAGCACATCCCTGAATTTACTGTTGCTCTGGCTTACCTCTTTCCATGGGTTGTAACTAATGGTGTCATGGCAGTTATCTGTCACAGTTACCTTGTGTATTTTTACAACACTCACTAAAAATGCAAAAAGTCCATAATTACAGTATTTGTTTTATTTTCCCGTTTTCTTCTTCACGAACCTTATACGGTGGCATGACATGCAACTAATATATGCAAAAAACATGAAAAAAAATTGAGCTTACCCCTAGCAACAAATATTTACCAAAGAATCATATATCCATGATCTTTGCTGCTGTATAGCAAGGTAAAAATAAATCCATTTCCATTTGTAGAAACATGTATGTAGCAAGATGAATCCACATCCACTTAGACCTTTTTTGAAAGCCTGAAATCAGTGATTAGAACTGATGTTAAAAAAAAAAATCAAACCTCAGATTGGTATTTGACCTAATCTTTCAACCCACTGAGTCTCAATATGCATAATTATGTGTCTAACCATAGTGTGTATCAGAATTGTGACCTGTTAAAATTCATACTATGTTAAGATTTTTGCAGTGAAGAAGATAAAGCGCCAGTATATTGTATCATTTAAACAGCAACATATTCCCTTCACATGTGCAGAAGAGATGATAAAGTAAACTTACGATATACTAAGGTGGTTCCTCATAAATTTTCAGTATTTGTCATGAACACCAGACTCACGGGCTTCAGTACTATTTATCTTCGCTGTTCTCTGAAGTCTTTTTTTTAGTATTGAAGTAATTGGTACAAAGTCTTGTTGATATGAAAATCTGGAGGGGGGGGAAAGGAAATCAGAAACAAACTCAAAGGTCATAAAATCTATAAAATCAGTGCTTTCTTACATTATGAGGGTGACCTTTAGGTCACAGTTCGACCCGGTGCTCAGGTGAACAACTAAATCTAGAGGCTCATTTTTCATTGCTTTGTCAGGAGTACAAATACTGAACCTGTCAGAAACTCTACTGGCAAGAACTATGCTGCACTAGATATGGCTAGACTAGACTTGCTATCACCTCACATTACTGCAAAATCAATGCAATCTCCACTATATGAAAACATTGTCCACGCCATCTACTTCTTTACAATATTCATGGCGAAGAGAGTTTTCCAGAATATTTCAACTACTCAGGGTCCAACAGTGTTTCTATTAACATCAATGTCTAAATTCACATCTACTTCAAAGATGGCTGGAGCCACAATGTGTTAACTAAAGTGAAGGAGCCTCAATGTATCTGGTGGGGGGAAAAAATAAAATTATAATAATAAAAAAAGAATGTAGCACTCAAGGCCACATGACATGTAAAATGATTCCACATTCATGGAACTTTGTCTCCCCACCATCTATATGGCATGAACAGGTCTACAATTATTTTCCATTTTAAAAATGAAATTTTATAATTTAAAATAATAAATTAGAATAGAATTAAATTTTTAATACACTGGTACTATATTTTACCAGTAGAGAAAGTAGTCACTATAAAAATATCAGGGTAGCTCTTTATTCCTCAGTGATAACTGGTTTGGGGTTTTGGTGGGGTTTCTTTGAACGTTTCCTCATTTGGGAGCAATCCAGCTATTCACTTTGTTACATTCAGACATTATTTATTATGCAGTTGCTAAAAATACAGTAGAGAACAATGACAGCAAGGCCTGCTACAATGACAAATGACATACCATTTCTCATTAAAAAGACAGTGGCTGCTAATCAGTGTATATAAAAACTTCTTGGTGCCTGTGGCAAAATTACATTTTACAGGCTATTCCCCTTTCTCCACTTGTAAGCGAGGTTTTTGCCTCTCCTTCCCAAATTACAGTAAAGGAAAACTCCCTAGACACTAGAATGTGAGTCTGTACAGCCTAAGAACAGTGAAAGTTTTTTTTAAAAATTATTATTATTTGTCTTTGCTATCCCCTTTTGACTATTCTCTGCCCTGGTCACATGTTCCTTGGTATGGAACAGGTCAATATGCCTCTCTGGTTTTGATCAGGTACTTGAAAGTCTGACATTCTGCTCGTATTTGAGATTACGTGTACCCGCTCCTGCCATCACCCCTTTCCTTCTCCAGACCTAACCTATTGCTGAATAAACAATACACTACCCTACTCTTTAACCACAAAGAATTACTCTGATGCTGTAATAAAGCAGATAGAAGAAAACCACTGCCGAGTGGCAAAGAACATCTAGGAACTTGCTAGATCAGACTAACAATTAATTTACTCTGGCGATGGGTTATTGCATGTAACAGAGGCAGCAGAAGGGCACACAGAGAGGGCCAGAAACTCTGCTGAAGGCAGCATATGTGCTGCTCAGCAGTGGTGGAGGCACACTGTAGGGCACAGTCCCCAGCAGCCACTGGAGCAGTTCTCCTAGCACATCTGGGGTCTTGACTCGAGTGCGGATGCATCTCTTCAAGCCTGGGGCAGCAGAGATGCCTAGGCTCTCTTGCCAAGCCTGGGGTAGCAGGAAGTGCACTCCTTGCCTGCAGGAAGGGAGTACTAGTGGAGGGTCTGCCTTGCCAAGTAAAGGAGCTGTGACAGGAGAGCAGTATACTGCGCAGCATCAGAAATGGTGAGAAAGATATGAAAGTCCCTGTCAGCTGCCCTGCCCTGTCACTTGGGCTGGTTTGCTCCTTTCCAGGGCTCAGATTTGGGATGTTGCAAAAGATTGACAGGGCTTTGCCAGCCCTTAGGCTATTACATCTGCTGCTCTTCCATGTACCAGGGAAGACCTGGAGCATACCAAGTGTGACTATATGTCTTTGGGGGTAATCACTAAGGGCACAGGTGGTTTTCTCCTCAATCCTGCTGGTGACCCTCTGATTCTGTGGGTCAACAACTAGCTGCACAGCTGGTGTTTGAAACAGGGTGGCATCTTCGCCACCAGGCTATGCAAGCAAGCAAGGAGGACTTTAAAGTAGGAACAACAGGGGAGAGAGCCAACAACCAACAATCAAGTGAGGAAATGGTGGACCAGGTTGGCAAGCAAAGGATTCAGGGTGATGTAGACTGGAGCATCCACATGATCAAGAAAACAAGGTTGAAAGGGGTCCCTTTCAAGCATATGCACAGAAATAAAGGAGTACCTGCAAGAGAACAGTATCATGGGGAAGGAGCTTGTACCTTTTCTGGGAAATGAGCACAGCCAATGCCTCTCTGAAGTGCCTCTACACTAATGTATGCAATGTGGGGAACAAATGAGGAATTAGAGGTCAAAGTGCAGTTCAGGGCTATCAACTCACCACAGAGGTGTAGTAAGATAACTCACACAACTGAAGTGCTGCCACAGATGGCTACATGTTCCACTTTAGAAAGAACAGGCCAGGATGGCATGAAGGGAGAGTCATTCTTCATGACAGAGGAGCAGGAATGCATGGAGCTTTTCTTTCACATGGATGATGAGCTAGCTGAGACCTTATGGTTCAGGATTATAGGGCAGACCAAGGTGGGTGATGTTGGTGTCTGTGTCTGCTGCCAAACACCTGATCTGGAAAAAGTAGATAAAGTCTTCAGATAACTTCACTTTTGCAGGCCATGATCCTCATGGGGAACTTGAACAATCCCAGTATCTCCTGGAGAAGCAGCACTGAAGGGGACCAGCAATCCAAGACACAACAGTGGTGTACCCCAAGGGTCAATAATGAGGCAAATACTGTTTAACATCTTCATTGACTTGGATGATGGGACAGAGTGCACCCTCAGCAAGTCTGGACACGATACAAGAACTGGGAGATGTGATTGATAAACCATATAGTTGTGCTATTATTCAAAGGGACTCGACAGGCTGGGAAAATGGGCTGACAGAATCTCATGAAGTACAGCAAAGAGAAAAACAAAGTCCTGCACAGGAATGATTCTATCCACCAGTATAGGCTTCAGACTGATTGGAAAACAGCCTTGTCAAAAAGGACCTAGGGGTCCTGGTAGACCAGTTGAACATCATCTGAGGCCCATGTATGCTTGTGGCACAGAAAGCCAAGAATTTCCTGGACTCTGCTAAGATCAATGTTGCCAGAAGGTTGAGGGAGGTGATACTTCCCCTTTGCTCAGCCCTGGTGAGACACTAGGAATGCTCTGTTTAGGTCTGGTCTCTCCAGTACAAGACAGGGACATACTGGAGTGGGCCCAGCAAAGGGCCACAAAGATAATTAAGGGACCAGATCAACTGTCATACAAGGAGAAGCTGAAAGTTCTGGGACTATTTATCCTGAAGAAGTTACCCAGGGGAGATCTTCTCAATGTTTATAAATATCTGATGGGGGAAGTAGAGAAGATGGACCCAGACTTTTTTCCATGGAATCCAATGACTAAACAAGATGGCACAAACTAAAATACAGTAAATTCTGTTTAAACACAAGAAAAATGTTCTGGGTTTTGTTTGGGTTTTTGTTTGTTTGTAGGGTGTTTTTTGTTTTTTGGGGGTTTTTTGCTTTGTTTTGTTTTACTGCAAGGGTGACAGCACTGCACAGGTTGCAGAGTCTTCCTCCTTGGCAATATTCAAAACCTGACAAGACACAACCCTGAGCAACCCTGCTTTAGGTGACCCTGCTTTGAGCAGAAGTTTGGACTAGATGATCTCCAGAGGTGCCTGCCAACCTCAACTCTTCTGTGATTCTGTGATATAGTAACAGTGGTGATATATGTAGGCTGCCAAAGTGCACGTAGAACTGTGTGCACAGTACAAGCAAATTTGGAGTCTGAAAAACAAACACATCTACATTTGTAAATCTATAGGTATGAATATAATACATCTGAAAATAAATATGGTGAGAAATTGTCACATGGATCGTAGTGGTAATCTGTTTAAATTATTCTTAGAGGCAGGTAGAAAGGGAAGGGCAAGGGGAAAAAAAGAAACTGTTACAGGTTGTCATTGAACCAGACACAATCAGCAGTTTAAGCACAGATCAATCAGCAGGTGTCATGACAGCAATAAAAATTAGAGGATATAATAGGATATATTTTATCACAGATATTTTCCCTTATATAAGCTATGCTATGTAGAAGAGATGCTGACTGCTAAAGAAAAGATGCTGATTTCTCCCTTTGTCCTTGAGCGTGTCTCTATTTTATGAATTTTCAGTTGTTGTGTCATCAGTCCCAAGGCTTCCCTTAAGGTCCTTATTGTTATGCATAGTTCAAGGAAGATGCAAAAAAACTCTCAGGGTTTTTTGTGAGGGAATATATATGTGTGTATATATACACACGTGCATATGTGTGTGTGTATATATATATATATATGACAAGTTTAATCTTAAATCTTATCAGTCAGCAGCTAGCTAAATTTCTACAAGATATAGCCATATATTTTCACATACAAAAAAAAATCTATAGATATACATAATATATTTAACATCTAACAAATTTCTGGATGTTTCTACCATCAGTATAAGTATCTGATTCTTTTCTGAATCCCACAACTCTACTCACCATAGAAATACTTAATTACTGAGAGCTCCACAGGATCATTGCAATGTGTTCAAAGTAGAGTTTTCCCTAGTTTTAAGTATATTGCTTTTGTCTTACTGAACTATATAGCCTGGTACTGTATAACAAAAGGTACTTCAAAAGTGCCTTTTCCTTCTCTTTATCCTTTTGCATCTCTACAATACAGTCATTACTGAAGGTCTTCCCTTTCTCTTTTTCCATATTTTTATCTTTTTAATCTGTCTGTCATATTCTTTTGTTATTTCATCATAGAGCACTGCATCCTCTTGCTTAATCTTTTTAGAGACAGAGCAATCAGAATTGAATGTAGCATTCAGGAAAACTGGGTACATCATATGTTAGCTGCACACCTCTTCTTAGGAACAGCAGCAGGATATGATTTTGGGATCACTGCTATGCATTGTGTCAATATTTAATGAGCTGTCTGGGTGGTTTTTATGCATAGATCCAGTTTGTGTTAAAGTTAGGAATTTCTATGATCTGGGATCAGTAATTGTAAACCTGCCACTGGCCATAGAGTCACAGCACACGCAAGCAGCTCATGATGTAGAGGCACTGTTAATTTACCTTGGAAACTGGAAACCGGAAACCTCAATTTCCTCAGTCCTCCCTTTGTCCTTTGTATCTCTCATCTATGAATTTGCAGCTGTCGCACTAGCAACCCCAGAGCTCCCCTTAAACTCTTTACGTGCTTCAGAGCTGGAGAAACTCTACTTAAAACCATTTGATGCATGTCCATGGCCTTCCTCCAGGTTCCTGTGCCTCCATTTTGTTCCTTGCACATCCTAGGAGCATTCTGCTTGAACAGGGAAGCGCACACATAATTTTTCTCAGAGGGTGCATATGAACATTCATAAGTTGGCTGAAATTGCACATCTTGGATCTGTATGAGTGTTCTCTACCCCATCGCTGATGGACAAAGCCACAGCATTGTTCAACTCACAAAGAAATTAATGCTTTCACATTTCCAGCAATCTGGGAAATCATCACGTAATAATACATTCTCTCAGCAATGAGTTTATGTTTGATGGAAAGCTATGAACAGAGACAGTAAGTGTTGCAGGAATAGGAAACCAATTAAGTAAGGTCCATATGGATTACACTGTGGGCGCAGCGGGATGTAGAGCAGAGGGACTGAGTGCCATATGGAGAGTAGGTGGTGAGCCCATCTGGGTGTTTTCTTTAAGACGACCCACAATTTTATTATACCCATTCTGAGCTTCAGATTACAAACATCTTAAAATAAAAACAATTCAAATGTTTTTACTGTGATTCATTTATGGGTACACACAGTACACGTCAGTTAGAAGTATGTGGTTTTCACTTATAAAGAATAAATCTCTGTTACCGAGATTCACTAATATAGGGTCAGATTTGAAAGCTCCCTGGCAGTCAGTATCAAGAGACAGCAAAAAGCTGTACTGCCATGGGAACAGAACAGGAAGAAAACTGTGTAAGGGCATATTTACGTCCTAATTTTTTTTTTCAACTCCAGAGATGGAATTAATCTGCAATATTACTCAACTTGTTACCATTTTTTACTCTGTTATTTTTCTAGTTTCAGCATTGCAGCTTGGGTTGTTGGCGTTAATTCTCCATTCAGCTGTGTAGTAAGGGGAAGGGGAGAGGAAGGAAAGATGACTCAGCTTTCAGATGCTCTACAGTGTCTCTCTTAGGTGTCCTGCCCAGAGGTATAATGAATCTCTGTACGCCTGTTTACACAGGATAAGCCACAACCATTCTTTATCAGGGACTCTTTACAAAGGAGTGTAGTGATAGAACAAGGGGTAATGGCTTTAAACTGAAAGAAAGTAGATTTAGATCAGATATTAGAATAAATTCTTCTTTATGAGGGTGGTGAGGCACTGGAACAGGTTTCCCAGAGAAGTTGTGGATGCCCCCTCCCTGGAAGTGTTTAAGGCCAGGTTGCGATGAGGCTTTGAGCAACCTGGTCTAGTGGAAGATGTCCCTGCCCGTGGCAGGAGGGTTGGAACTAGACGAGCTTCAAGGTCTCTTCCAACCTAAACCATTCCATGAACCTATCATAACCTTAAATAAAGAATGGAATACTGTATCTCCAAAGTCTTTTATACACAGATAACATTTTTTATGAGCCCATTTCATTTTGCACTGCAGCAGAATCACAGAGTTACATGTCTCAGCTAAACTTTCAAAATCAGCATATCTGGCTCTCAAGCACTTACCTGATCATGCTCTGAGTCTTATTTAGTGCTTTTCTTATTGCTGGAGCTGGATGTTTCTTCAATTATAAATAGGTGCGTTGCCCCTAGGCAGTTCATTAATATAGGGGCTGGAAAACATACATTTTCTGTTTCAGCCCAGAAGGTATACACCTTGTTTTAGAACATTCAGTGCTTTTAGCTTTATCCATTTTTTACATGCCCTATCCACCATCAGGTAAAAAACACTGAACCAATGGCAAGGATCATACTTATTTGCTCCTATGGTTAATCACAGAAACCTGTTCCTGTATCTGACTAGCTCACCTTCAAGGAATTAGTCAGTGATTACTCAGAGACCTGAAGACATGCCAACAAAAGATAAAGTGGTTTTTGTGGAGTTTTCACCACTAACAATACTTGTGTCTGTGATAGATACAGAGTGCTGAATTAAACACGTTTATCTTCATTCAGAATATATTAGGATCTTTCTTCATTTTCCAGCATAAATCTGGTTTCTGTGCTTCAGGATCAAAATATATGCAGAAAAATTCCCTGCTTAAAAACAAAATCACCAAATGAAACTGTAACATCCAGGTATAAACCTTAGTTTGAATTTCAGATGAACAGACCAGATTTTGCCAGCTCAAGGGCAACAAGAACTACCTGTCCTGTGCTTGTCATTTCAGTGTGCCTGATAAATTGGACTGGACAGTAATAAGAAACTAGAGCCTTTGGAATCTGGCACCATGATAACTTTGAATACAGTAGGAGAGACAAGTAGTGGGCACTTTTGCAGACATATACCAGAAGAAAAAAAATGTATCTGGGTTCAACACGACAGCAATTACATCAGTGTTGCTTTGTATAAACACAACTGCAAGAAGAGTGATATGGCTGCAAGCTTGAGGCATTACAAGCTTTGCTTCACAAAAAACAAAACACTTATTTTCTGTTCCATAGAAGAAATAATGAATTTCTAAATGGAAAATAAATTTATACTGAAAAAAGGATATGGAGACCATTCTTTTGTATAGGTTTGCTGTAGCAGAAAAGACAGGAATGAAATTGAGGAGATGTATATGGGAATATGTATGTTATTCTTATTCTGTTACAAGAGTGACTGGAATACCACAGTAAATCGTGTAGAGATGCATGAATCCATTGTAAAGATCTGTCATTCTCAAAACATGGAAAGAAAATTATTTTCTACATCTGTAAGTATTGTGACTGGTTTTGAGAACACTTGGCATTCATGTTTTTTAGGCTTTCAGCAGGTTTCATCAGACCAGGGTGTCTCTCACAACTGTGTCTTCAGCCTCAAGAAGTGATCTACAGAGGGTAAGTCTTCCCTTTATCAGTGTAGGTCTGATGTAGGCCAGAGGCTTGCAGATTAGCCTGAACCCTTTGAAGTAACTGGAAATAAACTCTGATGGGATTTGCATCACAAACTAAGCATATCCTCCTTACTATTATTAAAAAGCCCCAATGACATAGAATGCATTTATATGGTGCTGTATTTGTACTTCGAGCTAAAATCTGCATGATTTATGTCTTCCTATAAATTTTAACTATATTATTCAATAATTTCTCATGTAAATTCCCTTTCCAGAAGGTCTCTTCCAGTTTTATTGGGGTTTCCTTTACCATTTGAAGTGTCAGGTGGATCTGTCTTTTTCTAAAATTTATTGTTATATATAAAACTTTATTTATGGATTTCCAAGAAAAATTAGAAAAAGTAGTTACCATACATCAGTACACTACCCCCAAGAGTGTAACAAATATCTTCTATGAAAACATCACGTTCTTTGTTGTGTATGCTATTTTTTCTGCTACTTCAATCCAGCATTTTACAGTTGCTATTGACTGTTCTATTTACTTCATGTTCCCCGAGTCTGGCTGCCTTGGTTTTTGTTATTTTTGTTTTTGAAAATTACAAAACAAAAAGAAACTTCAGTCTTTAGCAAGTATAGCCAAAATAGAAATCAGCTGGAGCATTTTTAGATCAAACCTATGACAATGGAAAATGAAGCGTGCAAAGAAACCAGAGCACTGCCTTCAGAGCCAAAGCCATAGAAGGAGAAAAAACCCAAAACAGAGGGAACAGAAGTTTAAAATGTACAAACTCTTTATCAGTGAATATGAACAAAGAATCCTATGACAATTTGAAAAGCAGAAATATAGAATCACTAAGGTTGGAAAAAACCTCTAAGATCAAGTCCAACCATCAACCCAACACCACCATGCCTCCTAAACCTTGTCCTGAAATGCCACATTTGCATGTTATTTGAACACCTCCATGCATGGTGACTCCACCACCTCTCTGGGCAGCCTGTTCCAATGCCTGACAATGCTTTCAGTGAAGAAATTTTTCCTAATATCTAATTTAAATCTCTCCTGATGCAGCTTGAGGCCATTTCCTCTCGTCCTATTGCTAGCTACTTGGAAGAAGAGACCAACATCCACCTCGCTACAACCTCCTTTCACGTAGTTGTAGAGAGCAATAAGGTCTCCCCTCAGACTCCTCTTCTCCAGGATAAACAAGCCCAGTTCCCTCAACCGCTCCTTGTAAGACTTGCTCTCCAGAGCCTTCACCAACTTCGTTGCCCTTCTCTGTACATACTCCAGCAACTCAATGTCCTTCTTGTACTGAGGGGACCAAAACTGAACACAGTATTTGAGGTGCTGCCTCACCAGTGATGAGTACAGGGGCACTATCACTTCCCTAGTCCTGCTGGCCACACTATTCCTGATACAAGCCAGGATGCTGTTGGCCTCCTTGGCCACCTGGGTACACTGCTGGCTCATGTTCAGCCTGCTGTCAACCAGCACCCCCAGATCCTTCTCCACCGGACAGCTTTCCAGCCACTCCTCCCCAAGCCTGTAATATTGCATGGGGTTGTTTTGACAAAAGTGCAGGAGCCAGCACTTGGCCTTGTTGAACCTCATACAATCGGCCTCAGCCCATCAATCCAGCCTGTCCAGATCTCCCTGCAGAGCCTTCCTACCCTCCAGCAGATCCAACACTCCCACCCAATTTGGTGTCATCTGCAAACTTACTGAGGGTGCACTCGATCCCCTCATCCAGACCATTGATAAAGGTATTAAACAAGACTTACCCCAAAACTGAACCCTGGGGAACACCGCTCATGACCTGCTGCCAAGTGGATTTAGCTCTGTCACCACAACTCTCTGGGCTTGGCAGTCCATCCAGTTTTTTACCCAGCAAAGAGTACACCTGCCCAAGCCACGAGGCACCAGCTTCTCTAGGAGGATGTTGTGGGAAATAGTGTCAAAGGCTTTGCTGAAGTCCAGGTAGAAAACATCCACAGCCTTCCGCTCATCCACTAGGCAGGTCACCTGGCCACAGATGATCAGGCTGGTCAGGCAGGACCTGGCTTTTGTGAAGCCATGCTGGCTGGGCCTGATCCCCTGGTTGTCTTGCACATGTCTGGTGAGCTCATTCAAGATGAACTGCTCCATAATCTTTCCTGGTATGGAGGTCAGGCTGACAGGCCTGTAGTTGCTGTCGTGGTTCAGCCTCAGTTGGCAACTAAACACCACACAGCCGCTCACTCACTCCCCCACCCACGTGGGATGGGGAAGAGAATCGGAAGAGCAAAAGAACTTGTGGGTTGAGATAAGCACAGTTTAATAATTACAATAAAATAATAATTATAATAATGATTATGATAATAATGACAATAATGATATAATAAAACGGAAAAGGAAAAAAAAAACAGAAACACAAACAGTACAGCCGCTCACCACCCGCCGACTGACACTGCCCGTCCCCAAGCCGCAATTGCTGCCTCTCTCCCCTGGCCAGCCCCTCCCAGTTAACATACTGGGCATGACATTACATGATATAGAATATCCCTTTGGTCAGTTTGAATCCGCTGTCTTAGCTGTGCCCCCTCCCCTCCTGGCTTCTTGTGCACCTGACAGAGCATGGGAAGCTGGAAAAGTCCTTGACTAGTACAAGCACTACCCAGCAACAACCAAAACATCTGTGTGTTATCTCAACGTTGTTTTCATGTTAAGTTCAAAGCACAGCACTATGCCAGCTAGGGTGAAGAAAATTAACTCTATCCCAGCTAAAACCATTACAGTTCCCCAGATCCTCCTTCCAGCCCTTCTTGTAGATGGGCACCACACTGGCAAGCCTCCAGTCATGTGGAACCTCCCCTGTTAACTAGGACTGCTGATAAATGATGGAGAGTAGCTTGGTAAGCCCCTCCACCAGCTCCCTCAGTACCCTCGGGTGGATCCCATCCGGCCCCATAGACTTGTGAATGTCCAGGTGGCTCAGCAAGTTGTAAACTGCTTCCTCCTGTATTATGAGGGGTTTGCTCTATTCCCCCTCTCTGCCTTCCAGCTCAAGGGGCTGAGTACCTTAGGGATAACTGGTCTGACTATTAAAGGCTGAGGCAAAGGATGTATTAAGTACCTCAGCATTTCCCTCGTTCTTGGTGTCAATGTTCCCCTCTGCATCCAATAGAGGATGGAGATTCTCTTTGGGTCTCTTTTCGTTGTTAATGTATTTGTAAAAACATTTTTTGTTATCCCTTAGAACAGTGAAGAGATTGAGTTTGATCTGGGCTTTTGCCTTTCTAATCTTCTCTCTGTATGACCTAATGAGGTCCCTGTACTCTTGAGTTGCCTGGCCAAAGGTGATAAGATCTCCTTTTTTTCCCTGAGTCCCAGCAAAAGCTAAGTGTTCAGCCAGGCTGGTAGCTTTCCCCACCAGTTCATCTTATGGCACATGGGGACAGCCTGCTTCTGCACCTTTAAGACTTCCTGAAGAATGCCGAGCCTTCCCAGACCCCTTTGCCCTTCAGGACTGCCTCCCAAGGGACTCTGTTAACCAGACTCCTTAACAATCCAAAGTCTGCCCTTCTGAAGTTCAAGGTAGCGGTTTTGCTGACCCTCTTTCTTACTTCTCTAAGAATTGAGAACTCTATCATGTCATGGTTGCTGAGCCCAAGACAGTCTCCCACCAGTCTGTCCCTGTTTGTAAAGAGGAGGTTTAGCGAGGCACCTCCCCTGGTAGGCTCACTTACCAGCTGTGTCAGGAAGTTATCTTGCACACACTCCAGGCACCTGATGTAGATGCATTTGAGCTGGGCTATCGATTCCACCCCAACCCTGGCACGCAAGCCCTAAGCTCCTCTCTAGTGGGCCTGGCTATATCCCCTTCCAACCTAGTTTAAAGCCCTCTCAATGACCCCCACCAACTCATGAGCAAGAATCCTTTTCCCCCTTTGAGACAGCTGAACTCCATCTGATGCCAGCAGGCCTGGTGCTGTATAAACCTCCCCACGATAAAAAAACCCAAAATTCCACTGATGGCACCAGCCTCTGAGCCACATGTTAATCAGGTGAGTTTTCCTGTTCCTTTCAGATCCCCTGCCACTGACAGGATTGAGGAAAACACTACCTGCACTCTCGATCCTTCAACCAGTTGCCCCAGTGTCCTGAAGTCCCTTTTGATTGCTCTTGGGTTTCTCTCCACAACCTCATCACTGCCCACCTGCACAACAAATAGTGGGTAACAATCAGAGGGCGGTACCAGACCAGGGAGTTTCCTAGGAACATCTCTGACCCAGGCCCCAGGGAGGCAGCAGACTTCCCTGTGGGATGGGTCTGGAAGGCATACTGGGCCCTCAGTCCCCCTCAGAAGGGAATCGCCTATGACAATTACTCTCCTTTTCTTCTTAACAGAGGCAATCATAATGCATGGGGCTGACCGACACTCCCTCGGCAACCCCCCAGATGGACCTTCACCTACATCCTCATCTGCCTGGCCCTCAAGTTCCAGAGCCCTGTATCTGTTGTGTAAGGGCAGCTGGGAAGGTGAGGGAGGAGGGCATTCACCTGCCGCCCTGAGCAGGGACCTGTTTCCTTTCCCCCTGTCTCTTGGGTCCCCTCCTTCTGCTTGGTGGCAAGAGTGTAGGGGATCCTCTCCCTCCTGTGGAGCCTCCATCCACTGCCTTGGCCCCAGGGATGGCAGGGTGCGACTCCACCACTCTATCTCCCTCTCACACTCCTTGATACTCCTTAACCTTTCCACTTCATCCCTCAGCTCTGCCACCAGGCTGAGCAGATCATTCACCTGGTCACACTGCAAGCAGCTGCTGTCTCTGCTGCTCCCCGGTACAAGTGACAGACTCAGGCACTCCCTGCAGCCGGAGACCTGGACAGCTACATGGTTGTGTGGGGGCTCTGTCTGCGTTGCCACATTCCCTCTAGAGACAGTATTGAGGCAAGTGGAAACCTTAGCTGGATCCTGTCCTGGGGGAGCGATTACCACTAGTTGAGTTATCCTTTAGAGCCAGGAGGGGGACTGTGCCCTGCCCAGGCAAACGGCTGCACCTCACGCTCCTGGGGGCTGCCTTTGTATGCGAGAGGGTTTGGCCATTGTCACTCGTGTCCCTGGCCCATGCCGAATCAGGGCTTCTGCTTGTCAGGAGCTCACTTGTTCCCACTCAGGTTGGGGGTGGGCGGACGGCTGGGCTACCCACTCTCTCCCTGTGCTTTTGCCTTCGTGGTTTTGCCGCTTTAGGAAGCGTCCCCTGGCATGATCCTCTGCTCTGGAGCCCTTCACCTTGGTGGCTTCACTGAAATGGCGGGTTCACTGGGCTTTGAACTGCCACTGTCACTCGTGTCCCTGCCCACGCCACGTGGCCCCAGCCATGCTGAGTTGGAGCTGCCACTCTTCAGGAGTTCTGTAAAAGTAGAAATGACTCAGCTAAAGTAAAAGAAAGGCATTTTCATTCTGAAAAGAGTATATGCACAGAAATATACCATGATTTAATAATTAATTTTAAAATTAATATGGATTTTATTTCTGGTGGACAAGCTGTGTAGGTATCATTCCTCAGATTGACCTCTGTCAATGACAGACATTTTTTCTGTCACTTTAAATAGCTATAGTAGAGGGGGTTTATTCACCTGTACTAATTATAAAATATCCATTTAAAATCTGAGAATCAGACTGCATACAATATTCTGTTCTTGATTCTACCAGTATTGCAGACAGATGGATAATGGCTTCTCATTCCTATTCACTTTTACCATGTAAGAATTATATTAACCGGTTGTGGTTTAACCCCAGCTGGCAACTAAGCATCACACAGCTGCTCCCTCACTCCCCCTCCAGCAGGATGGGGAAGAGAATCAGAAGAGTAAAAGTGAGAAAACTTGTGGGTTGAAATAAAGAAGTTTAATAGGTAAAGCAAAAGCCACACACACAAGCAAAGCAAAACAACTAATTCACTCACTACTTCCCAAGGGCAGGCAAGTGTTCAGCCATCTCCAGAAAAGCAGGGCTCCATCACGCGTAACAGTTACCTGGGAAGACGAAACGCCATACTCTGAATGTCCCCCCCCTTCCTTCTTCTTCCCCAGCTTTTTATATACTGAGCATGACGTCATATGGCGTGGGATATCCCTTTGGTCAGTTGGGGTCAGCTGTCCCAGCCGTGTCCCCTCCCAAATCCTTGTGCACCTCAGCCTACTCAGTGGTGGGGTGGGGTGAGAAGCAGAACAGGCCTTGACCCTGTGTAAGCACTGTTCAGCCGTAATGAAAACCTCCCTGTGTTATCAACACTGTTTTCAGCACCAATCCAAAACTTGGCCCCACACTAGCTACTGTGGAGAAAATTAACTCTATCCCAGCCAAACCCAGCACATAACTGTTTTAGCCACAGCCCTGTATTGTGATTTTTGTTTCATTCACTTACCTTCAGAGTTCCTAGAAATTTCAGTGAGGTGCAGCTTCCCCTCACTCTGAATCTTCAATGGTCCTTATTTTTAAAGGCTTCAGTTTGCATTTTTGCATATTTTTAAATGTGTCCACGTGGATCTAGAGTGAGGCAACTTCACACAATCCAGCTCATCTTCAAATTATTATTTTCAAAAATCAGCACTTTTCCAATTTTCTGGAATTTCCCTGGTATTCCAAGACTTCTTTAAAAAAAGTATTAGGATGATAAAGATGACTTCAGTGAGTTAGGAGGTCAAGTAATTTCCTGAGGAGAAGGCCTGAAGGACCTGCAAAATACTCAGTCATCATGTCAGGCTGCTTCCAATAACTTGTTTTCTGCTGGGCAGATGGTGTAGGAGTCAGCTGTATTGTCTTTTCTATTTTAAGCTCTTGTGTTCCACGCAGTACTGGGACTGTTTTCAATCCCCTCTCCACCAAACATGCAGTGCAGTGTCTTTCTCCTACTTCCTCAGCGTGTATTCTTTCTGCTCTCTGTTGTTCGTCTTCTGCATGTTCAAGAACTGGTTATCTTGGTTTTGTTTGTTTCTTTGAGGTTTCTTTCCCAAATTTGTTTTTGTGTGTTTAGCACAGATGTAATTTGCCTGTCTCCATGCCTGACTAGGTGTGTACCTACTGTCAGAGCCAAATTAACCTTACAAGCACTCTAACACGACTCTGAGCCTACCATGTACAATAAATATCAGCTTGAATTTATGAAGACTTCTCACCTTTTCATACTACTTTAAAAATAAGTTAATCTCTTTTTAAGGGAAAGAATTTACTCAAAATATTGAATACCAAGAACTTCTACTAAAACAACTGCAATTAAATCACAGAGGTCTAAAAAGTAATTACCGTGAAAGTTTCTTTAGGGTAGACACAGCTTCAGCCATGTAGCCATTCTCCCTAAAATGGGAAAAATCAATTGTTACCTTCTAAACTTTTTGCATTATTAAATCAATAATTACAAGTTAGACAAAGTATTCATTAAATAACTGTTCTACAACAAAGCTGAGTTAATCAAAATGTATATGTCATAACTGGAATGAACAGCAGTCTTTTTTCTTATACTGAACACAACTTCCAGGCTTTTCTATCTGCACTTTCTGGCACTTCATAACATTGAGTCATTTATGAGGTCAAAAACAGATAACTGAAGAAAAGGAAAAAAGGGAAAAGAAAAAAAAAAAAAAGCCAAAAGGACCCGGACTTTGGAATTTTATTTGATTTCTTGGCTACCCTCTATCATCCACCCTCCAAAATTAACTAAAGTATTTCACTTAAGGCCAGAAAACATGGGTCTAACCACAAATTACAGACTTTACATACATTTATTCTGATGACTTTGAAAAAAATATTTGAACTTTCCCTAAGACATTTCTACCAATTTCTACTTCAGTCATCAAACAAATAAACAAACAAACAAAACCAATCCCCAAAATGCACCTCACATACTATGCAACCTACAAACAACACAGAAGGCTAAAAATATACTTGTTCTTTCCTAGCTTTTTCTTCCTCTTTTTCTAGCATCCTTTACAATAAAATTTTTTCCAGCTGTGGTAAATATTGTTCAGGCACGGATCTGCAATACATTTTGCACTTTGATATTCATAAGTATACATTTCTTTCCAAGCTGAAGACATTTATCGCTGTTTGACTGGCAGTTAGAGACACATTTTCTAGGAGAAATATACTATATATTTGACTTCCTTTCCCACTTTTCACTTTTGTTTGTAACTACGTTATATTCCTTCTTTATTTACGGTTTCTTGCAAATTATTTGTACATCCTTGGACATATCTACTGCAAACTACCAGTCCAGTTCTTCCACTTATCTTCTTTGGATGAAAATGTGACTCAAATTCTATATCTTTATTCCAATAATTCAGTGCTTCTTCAAAGAGCATCAAAGCACTCTTTGATCAAATGGGAAATGATCAAAGACTAAGCTTGTTAGAAAAAAAAAAAAAAAACACAAAGTAGAGATTCTAGTGCCTTTTTTCACTTTTATCTTAGCCCCCTGCTTTGATTATGTGTTTTATTATAGGAAGAAGGTTGATGGTAGAATAAAGTGAAACAGAAATTGAGGGCCAACAGAAGTATAAGTATTACTGAAGTGCTTGAACGTTTCATGCTCTTGTTTTCAGTGCACTACTAGCTTGTGGAACAAGAAGAGCTATACCTCACTGAGAACTCCATTCTCATGTACATACATAAGTTTCCACCTCAGGTTAAATAGAACTTTAAATTCAAAAAGGATCTACCAGTATGAAAATAATGCTAGCTGCATGTTCCTGATTAACCTAGTAGTGCATCGGAGTCCCAAGTACTCTGAGAAGTGGATGCAACTTTTTTATGTTACTAATCCAGCCCTCCTGTGTAGTTCTAACTCTATTTTGCAGTGTGACTGCTTGCATTACAGCTAAGGTGACTTGAGATGTTAATTTAAATATAGATAGCTTGAGTTATCACTGCATTGGAGATAAGCTGTGAAACTGATAATGAATAAGAAGCTGGGGAGGGAGGTTGTTATTTTCATTAATTTCTTAATATCTACCTGGTCCTGAATTAGGACCCCATATTTTTTTCTAAATTTACCTGAAATCAAAGTTGTCATCATATGGACTGTACACAATGCCTAAATGTATACGCTACAAGGAATATTTTAGGAAGGTATTAAAGGAATCCCTTTAAAATCATAACAGCATCACATCTTTCATGTGTAGGAATTTAACTCTCAGGCTATTTCAGATGCTTGCCATCTATATCTATACGTTTGCGTACTCCATCTTTTATTAATTAAACCACAAATCCAGAAAATTAGGATGATTATATTTCAGGGCTACATGTCAAAGTGCTAAGACAGGCACATTCTGAAAAGTAACTGAAAATAAAATGGTTAATTTGTAAATTTGGGGATGTTAACGAAATCTGATTTTTTTTAACAAGCTCTACCTACATAATCCGAAATTCAGGCTGGCCAGATAGTCAAAAAGGAGGGAAAGAGGAAGGGGGGAAAAAAAAAGGCTGAAATTTTCTTTACACTATTTAGTCCCAGCACAGGAACTCCCTTTGCCTTACTCCCCCCCTAGCTTTCCCTCTCACCTTTTTATCACCACTTATCTCCAAACGTCATACCTTACTCAGTCAGGTCTTTTTTACCCCTTGCACTGACATTTCACCACCTTGGCCACCCCTTTAACAGCCATCACAGAACTGGATTAATCTTATCCTAGGACATAGATCAATAGGAAACGGTGAATAAAACAACATAGCTTTACAGATGTATTGTTGGAGGTAGACATTTGCAAGGAGAATTCAGACTGAGTTCTCAGAGATGACATGCAGATTGAAAGGTGACTTGATCATAGCTAACAAGTGCATTCACAGAAAGGAAAGACTGGCATTTAATCTACCAAAGGAAACATACCAAAGAGAGGATTAATGACTGGCGGCTTAAATCAGAAAAACTCAAACTGGAAATAAAGTGTAAATAATTAACCATGTGTTGTATGATCCACCACTGTAAAGAATTACCAAGGAAATTTATTACTGTCCAGTTCTTTTATCTTTACATTATACCCACTAACAGCTTTTTGAGAAAATGCTCTCAATCTAGTTGTACCAGTTATTGGCAAAATGCAGGAATAACTAGTTGATATGTAACATACTATGATATACAGAAGTCAACTAGATGTATCCATAATTAGAAAAATATCAGGCAAAATTTTAATTTGGTAATGAGTGGAGGAAAAAAATTTAGTAAATGATAGGTGATGTTGAGAAATCTGATGTTTCAGGTTTTTTGCATCAGTCCAATCAGTTGGAGGCATGTAGCTACCTAATATGAATTAATAGTAATAAAAATGTGGTAATGTATCAGCCCAGAAGAGGGAAGGAAAAGTTTACAGAGTAACTTCTACATTATATATTTTCAAAACATCAGAACTTGATGAACTTCCTCCTGAGATACTTAAAAGCTCATCTGAAAGCTCACAGAATCATTCTCTTTGCAAAATCATCAAGGAGGAGTTAGGAACCAAAAGACTGGAAAAGCATAAATGTAATGTTAGTAAGTGTAGTGTTAATGGAAAAAAACTAAAAAGCAAGCAAAGGGGAACTAAAGAAATACAGCCAGTTTTTGCTTACTTCTGAGAAAACTGTGAGATAAATATTACAGCAAACTATTTGCAAATGTTCTGCAGAAGCAGTACACATCATATACTTCAATGTCATAATATACGCTCATAAGAAGCCAGGAAGCTGAAGCTGATTTAATTGCCACATGGTTGTTGCGAAACTAGTTGGATAACCGTAGCCAGAGAGCAGTTAACATAATGAAATTCAAAGGGTGCTTTGGGCAACGTCTTAGAAGTCTATGCTGAGTTAAGATCTATTCAGTGACTTCATTAATTACATGGATGGTGGAGCAGGGGATGCTTAGTGAATCTGCATTAAGTTAAGGGGGATGGCACCCAAACTGCAATGTGCAGGTGACAAACTGGAAATTGGTGCAAGACGTTACACTTGGCCAACAGCAGCCAAACACATATGAGATTAAAGGGGACAGGATGGGAAGAAACCCTCTAGGTAGCAGATCTTCAGAAAAGGGTAAGAGAATTACAAGATATCAGTCTAAACACCTGTTCCCTGCTCTAATTATCATGGGCACAGCCCTCATGAATAAGCAGACTTGGTTACTACAGTCCAAGAAAGATGGAAATTAACTGGGTACGTCTTAGAGAATATTAGCAGGTGGTCAGAGGTCCAGAAATCACAGGAAGACAAGGCTGGGCAGCTTTTTAACCAAAACTGAATGGGGACATAGGATAGGTTCTAATTATGTTAAAGGGTGTGGAAGAAAGGGAAAATAATTTATTCCTGCATTACAGTGGTGCACAGGACAAGAAGAAACAGGTTTCAGTTGCAGCAAAAAGGAGAGGATATTAGGAAAGAATTGAGATGATAAAGACTGAACTGATGGCACAGGTTGACCAGTAAACTAACGGAATCCCTGCTGTTGGAACAATTCACAGGCAAGGCAATACCTAGGTCTGGGTAAACCAGAAATTAATACTGTGGATAGGGGTGATACTTATATAGCTGAAGTAGCTGATATAGCGATAATTCATGAAAAAGACCACAATACCCAGGAAGATGATTTTATATAGGTAGAGTCACATCAACTTCATTTAGGTTTATATAACAAGCAAAGGCTGTGGACTCCTTTGGAAGGTCAAGTGACATTTTGTCAAACTGCTATGGCAGGCAAAGGATCATACCTGGTATTCATATGACATTTCCACCAAACAGGAACTTAAAAAAAGATCTATAAAATCATATTAAAAGACCTTGAAGACACCTACAGAGATCAGTTTTCAGCTACATTTGCTACAGCACTGAATTCACTCATCTGTATTTTATTAACTGAAGCTAATTTGATTTAAAACAGGCCACTTCATTAAAAAGCTGTCCTAGAATTCAATAAACCAAGATTTCAGATTTCTTAATAAAACTGGGAAAGTTTGACTTTGAAATTCCAGGTACCAAAGACATAAAAAGGAATATTGTGCTTTCCTCTAAGATTTTTGCTGAAGACTTAAAAAACTTACAAAGTTGTATATGTACTAACTATTTGACACAAACCAATTCAGTGTGATTGAAGAGATATTCTCTGGGTTTTTGCATTAAAAATGCAAATAAGATGAAAAAGGTGTGCAAAGGAGATTAAATGATGACCAAGTGATTTTTTTTTTTCCAATTACGTACTTGACAATATAGCAAACTCAATTATTCCTCCCAATCTACATTTCATGCTTATATACACATAAAAACCATTGTCTAGTGCCCTCAATGGTTTTCAAAGTTGTTATTTACAGATTTTCAAGATGACGGCAATGTAGCTATAACTTTTGCTGGACTTCAGTTCATTAGCCTGTTCCTCCCTACGGTAATTTCATTATGTCTTCAACCTGTGTTCTAACTCCCACTGCTACAATTAGATGTGAAATTTAAAGCTACCAGATTGTAAAGTTATGCTACCTACTACCTACTACCCAAGGGTAATTTAACCATTAATTACTGGAGCACCAGCTAACATTCCTCCCTTCTAGTGAACAAGATCCTCAGAGCTCACAAACTTTCCTTCATCCTTAGGTGTATACTTTGTTGATCTGAGACTGAACGTCCCCATTATTCTCACGATGAACAACAGGCCTTAAAACCACTCTTTAAATTGCCCAGTAATTTCAATGGAAATAAAATAAAATTTGGACAGCTGGAAAGAAAAACACCATGGAAAACTGCCACGAAGAGCAGGACCTCTGTGATTCCGGATGCTTTTATTTGGCCACATCTGTCCATGGGTGAAAAGCCTGAAAAGGCCATATACTGAATAAACATGAACATAAATTCTACTCTTTAATTCAGTGGGACTATACCCGTGGAGCTTAAGTCTTTGAGGATTGGATCCTTTAACAGTCAAAGGTAGAGTTTGGGGTTTTTTTAGGATTTCGTGTATGTATATAAAAAACTCTGTGTGTGTGTCTATATATATATATGAAGTTTTGTCAGTTTCGTTTTGTTTCAGTATCTGCCATTCCATTAGTGCCTTTTGCTCCACCACATTGGGCATCAGAGAGCCTAGTGGAGCCCTTTTACATCATCCAGTAGTTCAGGGGAGACAGAGGAGGAGATACGTACTCTTTCAAGTGCATGGAATATCATGGTGAGCACTGTTCAGCAATAGCTAAAACATTAGTGTGTGACCAGTTTAGTCACAAATCTGAAAACACAATTCCATATGGGCTGCTATTATAAAAATGGACTCCATCCCAGTGAAACCCAGTACAACCAGTCATGAAATTTTAGGTTAGTTACTCCTGCTGTAATCACTGACAGGGCAATACAGATATTTCCTACTTCAAGCATTACATTGATGCAGGGCTTTTTGACTCTTATATTCTCTTTCTTTTTCTCTCCCCTTCTCCCTTTTTTTTTTCTTTTTTTAATTTTAATATCCTCAGAACATACTTTGGCATCCAAAGCCAGCAGAGGCACATATTATATTGTTTGGATATTGATGACAATGCTGCAAGCATGCTACTAAACTCGCAGTAGACATAAAGCCTAGAGGCCTGTGGTCTTGCCAGTTTCTGTGGCAGTAACATTAGACCTAATCTCTTCTTTCTGAGCCAGTTTCTTTCCTTTTTGATAGAAAACAAATCTTCCACTTCTTTTGAGGTAATACATCTTTTCTACCAAAACCCCCTTTACCTACACCTTTTTCCTTTCCTCTACTGTCCACAGTAGATACATAGTATACTTATGTAAAACCCAAAACTCTTCATAGGTTGATAGAGTATGGATTCTTCATAGTCTATGTTAATGGGTCTTGATTTCATACAAAAGGCAAAAATTTCAGGAGGTGGTCATGAGAACAGTTCACCCCTGAACACACAAGAGGGGTGTCTGAAAACAAGATAAGGGTAAAAACCTTCTTTAGGCAGAGGAAAAGAAAACAAGTTTCATGCTCTCCAGGTACTGGAGTCCAGAATGCCTTCTGTATTAATGGACTGAACTTATTCTTCATTGCCAAAGAAGGACTAAAGCATCTAACTGCAGGAAAGAGAAATGCTTCTTTTCTTTACACTAGAAAAAGTTGTAGAAAAGTACCAAGCACATAGGTTCCACTACAGAACAACTCACTGAGACACTGCTACAGAGCAACTCATTTTTTCATAACACAATTTACTACCTTGTGCTTCAATTCAAAATATTTTTTTTTCTCTCTAAATTTGGAGACTCCTCTCTACCAGGTCATTCATTCAGGTCAGTCTGTAGTTGGATGTTACTTGTGAGAAATGTATTTTTCATTCTGTCCCAATAGGGCTGTTTTCTGTTTGACTCTCTATTAGCATTGACATTTTCTCCCTAAGGCTTTTTTCTTCTTCTTTTAGAACTCGATTGGGAGAGTTTCATGGAGTTTGTGGAGCTTTTATCTCAAGGAAAATGTTCTGGTTTATTTTGTGGTTATTCTGCTGCTGACATTTGGTGACATTTTCTCTTCTTGTTGACAGTTTTGTATTTCATTAAAGAGTCAGCTAGTCTATGAAGGTGTTTGATTTCCTTTGTTCAGTCTTAATCATATCCAGCACATACAGTACTCTTCTTATTTCGTTCCTGCATTAGCTCTTCTCTCTGGTTGCTTCTTTTCTGCACATTGGGTTCCTCTATGCTCTCTGCATGAAGAATATTCTCTTTGGGGCAGCAGCTGAATATCCCTTTGCTGATAGGTTTTGGTTTTTTTTTTTTAATCATTCAGCATTATAGCAGAACATTTTGTAGATATTCACTTTAAAACTATAAGTAAGAAAATCTTGTAACATTAAGATTTGAAAGTTCCTGATGGAAAAGGTCAAACAGAGCCTTTTTTCTTCTGCTAACATGCCAGAGCTGAGTGATTACTAATCTTTACAGAATACTTAGTGCACTGACTAAAATTCAAGATATTTTTTTCTAACAGCTGCTGGAAAGGTGAACTAGAAGAACAGACTTCTGTGCCGAAATGGATGCAACTGGACTTACAGCTTCACTGCTAATGGCAGGAAATACAAAATACTACTGAAGAGCTTTCAAGCAGAGCTACACGATCTATTTCAGTCACCAGAGATTAAATACCTGCCAAGCTGCAAATAGCATTGTGTCTTACAACTGCAGGATCATAAACAACTTATGTTTATAACAGCATTTTTAAAAGCTGTTAAAGTCTAAGCACTAAACAATAGAAGTAATTGGTTAATTGCAGCTCAGCTATTGAAAATTAGAAGCTTAAAGTTAAGTTTTCCAGAGGTGATATATTCGCTCTTCTTAATCAGTGATAGACTTCAGAATTACTTTGGTGGGGAGAGGGGAGATGGCAATTTCAATTAGTAGTGCTAAGGAATTAAAGGAATAATGTTTTCTGAAAACAAAGCTTCAACCACACAGCTCTGTTCTGGATCATGATATTTAATTTTTAACCAATGGTATCACAGTTTTGCAGTTTCACATTATATGCAGAGCAAGTGGTCTCCTGTGATGTATACCAGAGAGAAACAAAAAATTTGGAAAGGAGGGGGTGAGTGAGCAGCCAGGTGGGTCTTTTGTTCTTAGCCAGGGACAACCCATCACAATGTGCTGTGAGAAACTCAGAATGCATGGCCCAGACTCACACAAGCATGATTTGAATATCGGTTACATACAAAAGTAAAACAAACTGAGCTATTTGTCCGTACTGTATATATTCACTCACATGTTCCTTCATCCATGGATCTGACATTCATTTCTCAGTGAAGTCTCAGATCTTGATTTGAGCAATCAACAACCTCCTTTTTCTATATATAATAAGAATGCTTCCATTTCCTAAAATTGTTTAGTAGTTACACAGTATCTTTCCATGTTTATAATTTTACAGCTCAGATAATGAGAATAAAAACTGAAACATTTCTGGTTTTATCCATTTTGTGGAATATCACAATTCTAACCAAGTGTAACCAAATTTTAAAATGTATGTCTGTCTGTCTGTCTCTCCTACTGTGGATTTACAGGCCTTAATAAGCTATCAAAATGGATTAGGAAATTGAGCATGTTGCTCAATAGCTGGTCTCTGGGTTTTATTTTTTGTTGTTTGTTTGTTTTAAATAATTTCCTCAATTTTTATCATATTTCTTTACATATTTGGGGTTATTTTCCATGCTTTCTCTGTCCCTCAAATGCTAATAGCCCTGAAAATTACAGCACCCATCTGCCTTGTGCTCCTATCTGTAGCACCAGTGGTAATACTACAGGGCTATTATCACTGAAATAAACCCCACAGTAACCTTGCTCAATCAGATTTTGACGCAGACAGCTGACACTGAAAATGACATGCAGTGTGGTTTTGTCTTAAACAATAATTTCCTATAGAGTGGATATTTTCTTATTTGTGTAAATTCACCATTTGAGTAATAGCTTACCTTGCACGAAGCCACCAGTAACTGAAGATGATACAGGGACATCTCAGTCTTCTCTGCTGTTTGCTGCCATCTCCAGCGTATGTAAAGAAAACAATTTCTGCAACATTGCTGAATACCTTTCTTATTCCAGCAAGATGGAGAACAGGGAGGTGTTGAAGACTTCATGTCTTGGGCCTTCCAGAACTGAAACTACACTGCCATGCAACAGGATACTGAAAGCATCAAGAGGTAAATAACCTTTCAGGAGTTACGCTCTACATTTTCATGAAAAGGCGAAGAGGTTATTGCCCAAGACCATCCCACATTATTCCATTGACAATTTAACATTCATTTCCTGTGGGGAAAAGTCAGATATTGATCACCTGTCCCTACGATTTGTCCTCATATAATTTATGCATATTGGTCATTATTGCATTCATAGTTTCAGTCATGTTACATAACAGTCAACGTGCTGCTCAACCCTCCCGTCGAGGAGTGAGTGGCTGCCGATGTAAAATGGTACTGATAAACTGAATGCTTTCCCTGACATAAATATTTCTCTATACCTTCACATACATTCTCACTCTGAAGATCATCTCTGAAATAATGTTGTTCCTTTTTTTTTTACTAGTCTACTAGTCTGTGGTACAAAGCTGCTTTTAGATATATGATCCCATGAAGTTCAAAGACCCCAGAGATACCATGAAATATCCAATACTAGTATTATAAAAAAAAAAAAAACACCAACCAAAAAAAACCCCACACAAACAAACAAAAAACCCTGCAGTAGAAAGGGGCTTTGTAGAGATATTGTGAGGAAGAATTGATGACTGGAATGTGCAATGTACTTTACATTCTTTTTAGCTTTAACTCTGTTCCTGCTTTCTCATGGGAAGTACATATTATATCCCTGGCTACCATTTAAGTGTCATTTTGCAGATCACATAGAGCTAGATAAAAAACTTAAGATGTGCATCTTTGGAGCAGGTTTAATTCAGGCTTGATCCATTTCAAGAAATTGCATTCTCTCACTATAAATCATAATTTATAGCTTTCCCTATTAAACCTTAAGGTTTCCACAACAGCTGTCTGTTTTTAATTGCACTGCCATTTCCAGATGAAATCATTACAACTTGCTTGTTTTCTATTAATGTATGCTTAAAGTGATCTTAATTTACCTTATTATTTTTGGTAATATCAAATAAAAGCAGACATGCTGAAAAACTATCCAATATTTACATATTTATTATGATAAGGGTGGTTCTAGAAACAATCACAAGAATTTTCACCTCAAGATACTGCTTAAAGTCTTTGTGCAGCTGCTAGAATTCAATTGCCACAGGTAGTGGAATGAAAAAAATAACGTACAGAATTAATTTCTGTGATAATTCCAATAAAACTGGTGATGTTAGAGTGGATGTAATTTTAACTGTTTAGAAATACAGAATTAAATCTTTAAAAAATTACTTCTAATCTGGAGTAAAATTCTTTTAAGCCAAGTTGGTAGTTCCAAAGAGTAAAAGGTTTAAGTCTTCACTGATTTACACTCTTAATACTCTTTCACTTCATCAGTACCAATGTGGGAATGGACCTGGGTATGTTTATGTCACTGAATCTGAAGTGTACCCTTCTAACATCACTTACATTAATAGGGTTAAATGAGCTTTAAAAGTCAGTTTCACACCATAAAAACAGTATAAATATGGTCCAGATTTTCTTAACTTTGGAGATTTATTATTAAAAATGCATAAAACACTACCATTTGCTACATCTCCTATAGAATAATATTTCCTAGCTCAGAGCTTCAATAAATGTATATTACTTCTGTGGCACAAGAAAACTCATTTCAATTTCAACTCATGTCTAAAATAATCTATAAACTGGCATTAATTGCAAGCATCATATTTACACGTCTCCTCTATCTCCTTGGCGTTCCTCAATAGTAATCCAAAGTAACTATATCACTTTGATCAGATATGTTGGCCATTCAAAATGATCACACACTTCTGACTCAATTTTTTTTTTTTTTGTCTTTTTCTTGACCACCAAACTTCAAGAGAAGCAATAGTATGTTAGAATAAAGCTTATGTAAATAATTTATTAATGTATTTTTTAACTGGGCATCTCGTGGCATTACCATGCTTAAGCACAGGGAACAACAGAATATAAGCATATCCTTGGGATCATATAAGACAATTGTCTGACATGGCCTTTTTAGCTGCAGCTGAGCTGGGTTAAGCCAACACTGTTCTCCCCCCCCCATCACCGTTTCCTTCCCATTAACATACCCACAGATCTGTTGGTTTAAGCTACCCGTCAGCACTCCACCTTAGCATAAGGTAATAGAAGGACTGTTTTCTAACCCAGACAATTTTACAGAAGCAGGTTAGTAATGACTGAGTGTGCTCTCAGGCTGGCAAGTAGAGGTGGTCATAACTCTCAGAGGTGATGACATCCTGTGGGAAGCTATGAACTAACATTTTAATCAGCTGAGTTGCATCTGGAACAACATATCTGACTGAAAACTCAGAAAGAATGTGAGTTTGAGGTAACTGTTAGCTGCATCTAAAGATTGTAAAGGGTTAGATATGTTCATTATAGAAAATACATAACTGCCATGAGATAACAGTTATTTAACTTTCATTTTTAATTATTTGTTTGTTGGGGGTTAATTATAAAATGAACTTAGCATTTTTGTTTTTACACTGTTCAAGGGTCAGTCCTGACAGTTGTGAATTTTCTGAATATTCACACTTCAAAGGTGAAGAGTCAAGTCATTTCCAAAACATTAATATTAATAAATTATTTTATGACATGAGTATCAACAATAAAGGGTTTGACTTAAACTGTAGTCATTTATATCCAGAGCGAAATGCTTTATGTTCTGTTTTTTATTGTATTTGACCCTCTATTTTTAACAACTCTGGTACTAAAAGTCACAGATGCTGTAAGTTGTATATTACTTTTGTATTTCAGTCTAGACAGATGGCTGGAAAATGAAACAGCTGTATTTGTTCTGACAGCTTGGAGACACTGCTTCTTAGATAGCAAAAATTCTTATGATGGACAAGTTCATATTTTAGGGACAGTCCTACAAACTCTTGTTGTAATAAATGTGCTTGGATTCACCTATAGACCCTGGTAATGTCAAAGAAGATAAAGACATGGGAATAATTTTGTGCTGAAATGAGAGTTTTCAACTTCCTTTCACTGTAAGAGCTACTTGGTGTAAACATTTTATTAAATCAGATATGATTTCAAGGTAACCAAAAGTTATTTGAGACCAACATGAAAGTTTTTAATATAGTCTGAACTTGGAGATTTTATGAATGATCAAAATGTTTGAAAAATGACGTGTGTGTACTCTCCCTGTTCCATGAGGTCTGATCTTGGAGCCCCGAAGAGCAGCTACATCCTGGGCTGCATCAAAAGCAGCGTGGCCAGCAGGTCAAGTGAGGTGATTCTGCCCCTCTGCTCTGCTCTGGTGAGACCCCACCTGGAGTGCTGTGTCCAGCTCTGGAGGCCTCAGCACAGGAAAGACATGGACCTGTTGGAGCAGGTCCAAAGGAGGGTCACAAAAATGATCCGAGGGCTGGAGCACCTCTCCTACAAGGACAGGCTGAGAGAGTTGGAGTTGTTCAGCCTGGAGAAGGGAAGGCTGCAGGGAGACCTTATTGCAGCCTTTCAGTACTTAAAGGGGGACTATAGGAAAGATGGGGACAAACTTTTTAGCAAAGCCTCTTGAGACAAGACAAGGGATAATGGTTTGAAACTAAAAGAGGGTAGATTTAGACTAGATATAAGGAAGAAATTTTTTACAATGAGGGTGGTGAAACACTGGAACAGGTTTCCCAGAGAGTCTGTAGATGCTCCATCCCTGGAAACGTTCAAGTCCAGGTTGGACAGGGCTCTGAGCAACCTGATCTAGTTGAAGATGTCCATGTTCATTGCAGGGGGGGTGGACTAGATGGCCTTTAAAGGTCTCTTCCAGTCCAAATCACTGTATAATTCTATGATCTCTATTTGCTATTGGATTATTTTTAAATATCTTATTCTCTGAGGTCATTTGCAATGATACAAAACAGAGGTAAGCACGTTTGACCTTAATATGTCTTTTTTTCAGGTCTAGGTATGAAGAATTTGATTGCTACAGAAATGTCATTCTAAGAAATTTGTGAATTACACACAATAGGACAACAGGCTAACAAGAACCTACAAAGCAAGTTAAAAATAAAAACTATAGAAAGGTAAAGTCTCTTTTTTATCACAATGAAGCAACAACAGTGATGAAAAATAATGCATGGGTTCTAAAATACCTATAGGAAAGATCAATGAGAAAAACAGCAGCACCAATGTTTTGTTGAAGCTATAATTACATAGTGTAACGACCACTGGGTAAAATACTAAATTTTAAATTGAATACATTGATTAAGATCATCACAGTAGAATTGTCCTACTGTGTAAGAGAAAAATATAAGAACTTCAGAATACTGATTCTGAAAAAGCATTGTGTAGAAGAGGAATCAGAACATATCATTGCTGTGAACATCTAGATTACATATTAATGCAGTGACAGGAAGACTCAAAATTCTGTTTTTTAGTGAGAAAATATGTGAAATCATACAAAATTCCAGCTGTCCAACCAGAAAAAGCATTCTTGACTTCCATTATTGCATGGACATCTTGAAATGTAAATCTCCTGTGCTTGGAAGACATCATATCAAAATCATTTCTCTTCTGACCCAGCCATTTGGTATCAATCTCATTTAGAGATCAGTAGCATGAAGACATCCAATTAGGCATGCGGGGCAATTCAAAACGCAATTGCAGAGACGCAAAAATTACATGTATCTTCTGAAGCGCATCTTGTGTGGGCCATTTGTGAAGCTAGGCATAGTTACCCAAACTGTTTAACCACCTTTCTTAGTGAACCTTCCAGTTTGTATGAGCATAAGTTTTGCATGACTAGATAAGAAGAACTGAACATTTGGATCTATGTATGAGCAGATGGAAGAGGAGTTAGAAAGGTAGTATTTGGCCTACTTATAAACTCACAGATGATAAAGCTGCAGTAGTGAGGATATCACAAGATGAGATACAGCCAGCAGTCAAAGCAATGAATGAGACACACAGAAAAATGTTACATTACAAAGGAAAAGACATTGTAGAAGAACTTGATGAGAGCGTAAAACAAAGAATAAAAGAAAATTAAGACCTTGGTGTTTTTTAGGAATAGTGGATGTACAGTTTTTTCTACCTTAACAAAACTTCATTAAATAAAACTTCACAGAAAATCATGATGTCCAAAATACTGTGTCTGATACTGGTCAAACTCACAAAACCATCATCAGAAGAATTTCTCTCACACACATAAGGTCAGAGTATTTGTAACACATTTAAGCGTGACCGCAAATAAAACATCAGCAAAAATACAGAACTTGAGTTCACTAGTGTGAGAGAGAAAAGAAAGCATAGAAGATTATTTAGTCACTTCACCTACTGGAATTACACATGCAATCTTGAATAGCAGAAGAAAGATTGTACTACTCTTATCCAAAATCTGTTTTGCAGAGTGAGTAGGTCTTTCTTTTTTAGTTCTCATTTAAAGAATTTATAATTCCATTGTCTTCATATCCACACATAGGGATATATATATAGGGATACATAGGATATCCACACATAGGGGTACAACCTAAAATCCTCTGTCATGTGCTTAAGAAAGATGATTCCTTTATATCTTTCAAATACTAATTCAAACCTATGTAAAATGCCTCTTAAGAAGAGATTTCTGCATTATTACTTCCACTGTCATATACCTATATTTCCTCTGAGAAGGCAAGAGGAAAATTTATAGTTGTTATTCATATATTGAGCTAAAATCCAGAATAAGCTGCATAAGTGAGAACCAGCTTGAAAATAAACAAAATACTAAAGAATACTAATTAAGTTTGCTGATGACAAAAAAATGGTGAGGAGCTGTTGACACTCTCGAGGGCAGAGCGGACCTGCAGAGGGATCTGGACAGACTGCAGAGCTGGGCAATCACCAGCTGTATGAAGTTTAACAAGGAAAAGTGCCGGATTTTGCACCTGGGGCATGGCGACCGTGGATGTACCTACAGGCTGGGGAACGAGAGCCTGGAGAGCAGCCCTGCAGAGAGGGGCCTGGGGGTTCTGGTCAATGGCAAGTTGAACATGAGCCAGCAGCGTGCCCTGGCAGCCAAGAGGGCCAACCGTGTCCTAGGGTGCATCAAGCCCTGCATTGCAGCCAGTCGAGGGAGGGGATTGTCCCGCTCTGCTCTGCGCTGGTGCAGCCTCACCTTGAGTGCTGTGTGCAGTTCTGGGCGCCACAGTATATTAAGGATACAAAGCTATTAGAGAGTGTCCAGAGAAGGGCCACAAAGTTGGTGAAGGGTTTAGAGGAGAAACTGTACAAGGAGTGGCCAAAGTCACTTGGTTTGTTCAGCCTCGAGAAAAGGAGACTGAGGGGAGACCTCATCACAATCTACAGCTTCCTCACAAGGGGAGGAGGAGGGGCAGGCGCTGATCTCTTCTCTCTGGTGACCAATGACAGGACCCAAGGGAATGGCAGGAAGATGTGCCAGGGGAGGTTTAGGCTGGATATTAGGAAATGGTTCTTCTCCCAGAGGGCGGTGGAGCACTGGAACAGCCTCCCCAGGGAGGCAGTCATGGCCCAAGCCTGACACTATTCAGGAAGCACTCGGACAATGCCCTCAGAGACATGGTGTGAATTTGGGGTTGTCCTGTGCAGGGACAGGAGCTGGAATTGATGATCCTTGTGGCTCCCTTCCAACTCAGGATATTCTATGATTCTACGGAAACATTACCTCTGCTTTGTTTTCCTATTAGGTTAAAAAAAGACATGTGGGAAGAGACTGACATTATTAAAAAAAAAAACAGACCACAATCATTGTCTACAAGTTTCTTTCCTGGGAAGCAACTCTGAGTACTAAGAATGCAGCAATCTCGTAAGTTAGAAGCACATGCTTCTATGAAAATAAAATTTCCGCACATAAGTGTAGCAGTAGAGCACCTAATTCCTTATGTTTAAGAACTGTTTCCCAGTGTGTTTTCTTTAATTAGGGCTCTCAATATTAGATTAATTATGTAAGGTAAATTATAATGTTCTGGGGGTATTGTACCACTCACTGTATTTTCCTCTTGTAATATTCTCACATGTATAGTATCATAATACCAATACATGCTAAACAACAACAACAAAATCTGATGTTTTAAATATTTTTTAAAACATATGAAAAAGGAGAATTAAAATCCCGATGCTGTAAGTTAAATCTTCCCTGAGCTAACACTTCGGCTGGTAGTCAGTTATCATGTGAGAGATTAGGCCTGAAAAAAAATAATTCAAAGTAGTTGTGACCTTTCTTTTGAATAAAAAAAGCAAATCCCTTTCCATGGATTTTATTTACTACTCTTATCTCTTCATATGAAATTATGTACGTAATTTGACTGATGTTCATAAGGCTGGAGAAAATAAAATATTTCCGTATCTTTATGGTATAAATTCTCATGTATGTATGGTTGTGTATGAACTTATATCCTGTGGGTGATAGATAGGCCAGCCATTGACGAGAAACAATTTTGTGATAAAAAAAATCTTTACATATCACAAATGTTCGATAATGAATACTAAAAAAGTAATTAATACTAAACCCAATGGTAGACTGGCATTGTATAAGAACAACAGTTTGGAAGAAAAAAAATTCCATCTGCTAACTGTTGAATATGATTGTTTCAAGCACAAAATTAATTCATACAACTCAACCCATTCATGAACAGAAGAAAAGACAATTTACTGAATAAAATACTTTTAAATGAACATTTAACCCACTTGTATTCAAGATCATCTTCCTTGATTTCATATTTGGAAATGCTATCTAATGAAGCTTTATTGTTACCACTTTGTGCTGATTAAATACCATAATCCTCTTATTTGTGCATATCCCTAGTGTTCCCCACTTTTATTAAAAGCAGGGTTCTAATGAAGCTCATGAGGTGTCACTACATAATTACTACTTACAGTCTGAAATGAAGCTCAGTTCCAAGCCATTTGCATTTATGTGCTAAAACTAAATGATTAATGTGGATTTTTACACATTTTTAGGTTTAATTTTTCCATCTAATGAAACCATAAATTTCAAGCTTTCAAAAATATTCCTATCTCTTATTTAATTCAATATGTAATTGAGAACATGCTTTTGCTACAGATGGAGAGTGCTTTTCAAATTTGAATTAATTTGGTGTTTTGCTGATCTAGTAGATTAAGTACTACAGATTGCCTGATGTTCACTATGCTAAATCTCAGTTTTCAAATTAATGGAATAAAATTTTGGAAATTCACGAGGTCAAAAATATTTTCTGTAAAAGCGATAGCGATATTTTCTGCCCTGTGTGCAGTGAATGACACCCACAAAGCAGTGACATCTGGAAACAGCCAAAAGCAAAATTCTGCTACATCAAACTGAATGAAGTCCAAGTTCAGCTGAATATTCACTATGCACAATATATTCAGGAATTTTACCTCATTTTAAAGAAGTGGATATATCGTCTTTAGCCGGTAGTACAAACACCCTATGCAAAATTATTACAAAAGAATTATCCTCAAAGTTCATGGAAGTGTATCAAGTTGTAAACACCAGACTGACACAGTGGCTTCAATGAGAGATTTTTGGGAGGGAGTAAAAGAATGCCAAACCAAAATGAACTTTAAAATGGTCACATATATAAAAAACAAAACAAAACAAAACAAAGTCCAGTATAGATTCCTCAAAACTTCACAAGTAATTCTGCCACTGATATATCTCTCAGGGAAGTGAATGACAGCCAAGATGGGAAAAAATCCCAAACACCAACAACCCAACATTCTTGCCATATTAGTATTCAGCATTGTTGAAGAATGTTATTTTCTATGCCTTATATAAGCATTCATCTAGTTTTCTGCTCCTCTGAGTTTGGCTAGCTCAGCTTTCTCCACCGGTTTCTACTGAGCAATCATGGCATTTTTCCTTAAGCATGATGAGAGGCACCAAAGTGTTCCTTGACTCATATTGTTACCAATAAAGTATTGCCTAACTCTCTAGTATACCTACTACTACACACAAGGTATATCTAAGGGCTACTTTATCACTACATGGAGACTAACTCACAAATTTTTCTGTATAGTAGTGGATCACTGTATTTATTCCATGAATAAAGCAATTGCTTGACATTCAGAACTATAATATTTTGCCTTTGACAGAAGAGAGTTGTTACCATTAGGAAGATGCTAAAGGGTCAATCACTACATTCAGTTACAAAATCTGTTAAGAAAAAGTGTCTCTAAAATGCTCACAGTGATAATAGTAGTTAACAAAATTGCCATGGATGACTATAGCTAAATCAGCCAACTTACAAATCCCCAGGTTTAAATTTTCCAGTCATGGGGGTATAAAACTCAGGGCAATACCTCATTTGTGCTCCATAACATCTGTGACAAGTTGTAATGCATCACTAACTGTCTAGTGATTCATGAAATGAAAGCTCCTTCCTGTTTACATCGGTGCAGACATTCCCCAGGGGTTCTTCACAAAACACCTGTCCGGTTGCAGAGCATGCAAAGCATAAGACATTAGCTATCTTATAAAATTATCTTATTTCTTTTTTTTCTTTCAGAAGTGCTAGCCTTAGAGAAACTGCAGTATCTATTTAACTTTCTGTCACTAGAATTTAAAGATGCTCTCAGTGGGTAGAAGAAGCAGGCTGATAACCTCAGCACTACTGTTCTCTCCAAGTCTTTGAAAGACATGTGCAGCGTCACATGTAATTCAAATGATTGCTTTCCATTTATTTCACCAACTTCTTCAGATTCCCTCTTCAGAAAAACTCCTCTTACCTTAGGCAGGGCTATACTTCTGAAGCATTGCTCACAGCTATGAAACCAAGTACACACTTCTTGTTCCTAACCAAGAGAATGCCGAGACTTACTTGGCTCCCTTTAGGAGCATGGAAAGAAATTAGCCACCTGCTGAGGATAATCCTAATGCCCCAGCTGTGAGGAGAAAGCACTCTGGAGCAAGCCAATGGAGAATTATAAACCCATGCATGTATCTAACTTCCTACACTGCCTTAAAGCGTTCTGGCTCTGCCCACTTTGAAAGCAGCCTGGAGCCTATTTAGAGTTAAGAGTACAAGCTTTAGAGTGCAAGCATTGTTTTCTTCTCTTTTCCAGAAAGGGTAATGATTTAACTGCTCCATGTTGAGTGGTTGCTGAATTCCTTCTGAATGAGGAGATATTGCAACACAGCCCTCTGGTATCATGTAGCCCCACCAGTCACACCTAGTAGGTGGGTCCATACCAGCAGCACAGGTTGTGCGACTGTTGCTGGTACATCCATCCTTTTTGGAAAACACTTATTAGATTGGGTTTCTTGAGGGACTGCAGTCCTGCTCTGGCCAGTTTTTGTACTATTGACAGGCCTAATTTTTCAGAGCCGAGCAGTTCTGGACTTGCACACAGAGCACACGAGGGCTCTTGCAAATTCCAAATCAGAAATATCTCACAAATGGAGGCATTAGTGAGCAATTTTAATTTTAGGAGATTAGCACCTGCATAAACCACTTTAGACACTGTAGCCTTTTGCCAGGTTCTGCTCTATCTAGATAGGCTGAAGCGTCACTCTCGCTCCTCCTTTCTCATCATTCTCATGATGGCCAAAACTGTCAATATCTTTCCAAAAACTCTTTGCCTCAGAAACTAGCCACAAACAATGGCATGAAGTTTTGTCTGATAAGTGCTCCTATGATAAGCAATGCTAGTCATGCATAAGATTTTAGGGCACAAAACATCAGCATTATTTGAACTCAGGGGCTTCCTTTGGGATTTTGATGCTGGTTTCACCTTCTTAACCATAATCCAATATTCTCCTTTTGTCACTCATAAATTTTTGTGCTTATATTCCAGTTGTGTGTCTCAAAAGAAAATTTAAAGCCATAGTCCCTAATGAGGCAAACCTGGACATTTCCAAGAGCAGCCATAGAGGTAAGATGTCTATGGAACTGCCACATCTTTTATTGCTTGCTATTATTGGTACAGCAGAACAATTTAGTGCTATGTGTACTGTAAAATTTTTGCTCTACATGTGTTTTATGGCTGACTTGCATAGTTTATAACACAATAGAAAGAGCTCATTAAAGTTTTTGCCCACTTTTCACTTCTAATGAGTGTTCTCTCAACAATGCTTGAATAACAGACTGAAATTGAGAGAACAGTTTTAATTTTGAAACCTGCAGAGATGGAATGATTGCAAATAAATTATATTAGACACCATCTTTTTGATCCAGCTCAAGAGCTCTTGCATTTCTCTACAGCTCTGAAATGTCTGAGAATTAATTCTTCAATGTAATGGGACTACTCTTCACAATTGTGGCTGTTCTTGGCCCAGAGGGACAAATTTCTGGTGAAAACATGCTTTCCCTCAAAATAAAATGTATGTTTCTTTAGCACAACAGTCTCCTTTCTGGGCTACCCATACTCCATGGACACTAAATGAAAATATTAGGAATTTTGTCTAAGACAAATTACTTTTTCTACCACAGTTATAATAATACACAACATGGAAGTTAACCAATAATATAACATGAATTACACTCTTTAGCTCCCACACAGAGACACACTTGAACATTTCCTTGCACCTTTTTCATTCCCCAAAGCACAAAACCAATCAGTTCCCAAAGCATGAGCTGCTACATCAGCTCCATGGTGAGAGTATCCCTAAATCTACTATAGCATTAAAACTGAAGCTGTAAGTGGGGTTAGGATTTGGTTCAGTAATTATATCTAGTTTCAAAATTATGTGTCAACTTTCACATTCTTAGAAAAGAAAGCTAATTTTGGTTTTCCATTCCTGTCATAGTCTCACAAAAGAGATTTTACAAAGCAATGCATTGAAGTTTTTTGTCACAACTGAAAACTTATTCTTGTAAAGACCTTAAGAATGAGACTGAGAAGAGTAGCGCTTAAAGCAGATCACAGAATCACAGAATCACAGGTTGGAAGGGACCTCAGGGATCATCTAGTACAACCTTTCTAGGAAGAGCACAGTCTAGAAAAGATGGCCCAGCACACTGTCCAGGCGACTCTTGAAAGTGTCCAATATGACCTAGTCAACCACTTCCCTGGGGAGATTATTCCAATGGTTGACTGTCCTCATTGTGAAAAATTTCCCTCTCATGTCCAATCAGAATCTCCCCAAGAGCAACTTGTGTCCATTCCCCCTTGTCCTCTCCATGTGACTCCTTGTAAAAAGGGAGTCTCCTTTTTCTTTGTAGCTATCCCTTAAGTACTGGTACACGGTGATGAGATCCCCTCTAAGCCTCCTTTTCTCAAGGCTGAACAAACCCAGTTCTCCCAGCCTATCCTTGTATGCCAGGCTTCCCAGTCCTTTAATCATCTTGGTGGCCTTTCTCTGGACCCCTTCCAGCCTGTCCACATCCTTTTTGTATAGCAGGGACCAGAACTGTACACGGTACTCCAGGTGTGGCCTGACAAGCGCTGAGTAGAGAGGGATGATGACTTCTTTATCTCTGCTGGCAATGTCCTTTTTGATGCAACCCAGCACCCTGTTGGCCTTCTTGGCTGCAGCAGCACACTGTTCGCTCATGTTGAGCTTCCTGTCCACCAGGACCCCCAGGTCCCTTTCCACAGAGCTGCGTTCCAGCCAGGTGGATACCAGTCTGTGCTGCACTCCCACATTATGTTTTTGCAGGTGCAAGACCTTACACTTGTCCTTGTTGAACTTCATAAGGTTCTTGCTGGCCCACTCTTCCAGCCTATCCAGATCTCCCTGCAGAGCAGTTCTCCCTTCTGGAGTGTCTGCTTCCCCACTCAATTTGGTGTCATCAGCAAACTTCATCAGACTACACTTGATTCCATTATCCAGATCACTTATGAGGATGTTGAATAACATTGGGCCCAATATTGATCCCTAGGGGGCCCCACTTCTGACAGGTTGCCACTTTGAAAAGAGCTATTTACCACCACCCTTAGGGTGCGGCCTGTCAGCCAGTTCCCCACCCACTGCACAGACCACTTGTCTAGGCCATAACGCATCAATTTCTCCAGGAGGAGACTGTAGGGGACTGTATCAAAGGCCTTGGAGAAGTCCAGGTAGACAATGTCCACCACCCGCCCCATGTCAACCAGGCAAGTCACTTTGTCATAGAAGGCCACCAGGTTTGTCAAGCATGATCTGCCTTTAGTGAAGCCATGTTGGCTTTTCCCAATTACGTGCTTCATTTGACTTGTGATGGCCCCCAGGAGGATTCATTCCATAACTTTCCCAGGGATTGAAGTAAGGCTGGTGGGCCTATAGTTACCTGGATCCTCCCTCGAGCCCTTCTTGTAGATAGGGGTAACATTTGCCTTCCTCCAGTCCTCTGGGAGATCCCCTGTTCTCCATGACGTCTCAAAGATTATGGAAAGTGGCCTTGCAATGATGTTAGCCAGCTCTCTCAACACCCTCGGGTGGATGGCGTCAGGGCCCATTGATTTGTAGGGGTCAAGTTCCTGTAATAATTCATGTAATAACTCTTCCTTCACTGATGGTGGGCTGGTGCTTGGATCAATTGACAATTTCATTCCCAAAGCCTGGGACCCGGCAGTGCTGGTAAAGACAAAGGTGAAGAAAATGTTGACGACCTCTGCCTTTTCAGCATCGTTGGTGATTGACTCTCCTTTTCTCTTTTCCTTCTTTTTCTGCTTGTGGTTGACATACCTGAAGAAACCTTTCTTATTATTTTTGACATCTACAGCCAGTTTCAATTCGAGCTGGGATTTTGCTTTTCTAACTGCATCTCTGCAAGCTCTGGCTTGTAGTTCTCAACGGATAATCCTCCACTCCTCGATCTCTGGTATGCATCCCTTTTGGATTTGAGTAGACCCAGGAGGTCATGGTTGAGCCAAGGGGGACTCTTGCTCTGCTTACTTCCCTTTCTTTTGTAGGGGATAAATTGGCTTTGTGCTTCCAATAGAGAATTTTTGAAGAACTCCCAGCACTCACTAGCTCCTTTGTCTTCCATGGAAGCTTTCCATCAAATCCCTTCCAGCTGAGCCCTGAGTGAACTGAAGTTTGCTTTTCTAAAATCCAGAACCCTTGTCTTCTAGCTGACCTTCAGCACACTCAGCAGGATCCCGAACTCCACAATATTGTGGTCACTGGAGCCAAGGCTATCACTAACCGAGATATTACAAATCAGGCTTTCTCGGTTTGTGAATAGCAAGTCCAGCAGAGTCTCGGTTGGCACTACTAACATTTGTATGAGGAAACAGTCCTCTATACATTCCAGGAACTTGGTGGATGACATGCAAGCTGCCGTATTGTTCTTCCATCAGATGTCTGGGTAGTCGAAGTCACCCATCAGGACCAGGTTCTGTTGGCAGAAGCTTGCTTTAGTGCCCCAAGTATCACTTCATCGGCTTTGTCATCATGATTAGGAGGTCAGTAGCAGTTAGGAGGTTGGTAGATGTTATAGTTCTCAGAGTTTAAACCATGCAACTTCTAAATTTATTAAATAATTTCCAATTACACGAAATCTATTGAAATTTGGTGTGTTATAGCTAGCCACAAATTCATCTAGACTTTCAGAGGAAAATGCAGTAATTGACATATTTTTCAGAATTCCCTTCACAGGAATCTGCTAGTTTTGGTCTGTGAGCTTGTTGCGATTCTTCTAAGTATGCCAGCCATATTGTAACTGGGAAAGGATAAATGGTTTCTTGTTGGTTTCAGTGAGGAAGGTGCTATTCACTTTTCTCTTGTGATTTTTGGGAAGCTCTAATAACATATATTGATTCATTCTGCAGATAGTGGCTATCACAGGAACATTATTTTTCACCTAAAGTGTTTTGCTTTTATATGTTACAGAAATCTTCACTTGTAACCTTATCTTAGAGATAATATATGTTGTAAAAAATCAGCAAGAATCGGATTAAGCTAAAAAGAGCTTTCATGAAGAACTGTCATGAACAGTTGATGCAAGAAGATTTTGTCACACATGCAATGCAATGTTTCTAAATCTTGTGGTGGTTTTTGATAATGCTGTTTCTGTAGCTCCTTCAAAACAAGTCACTTTGTAGAAGCTAATTCATTCCTCTTGGTCACAGCAGTACCTCTTTGTCACCTTGAGTAAGTGTTATTCTGATCTTGTTCCTGCAAATTACAGTGTTCCCATGAGCTTTTCAAAGGATTTCTTGCTGTTATGGTGCAAGTTATTTTTCTAAACTGAAATCGAGATACTTTATTTATTTATTAGAAAAACAAATATAAAGTTGCCCTCTAACAAAACCATATCTTAATTCTTCAGAGAGGGGTTATGAAAATCAATGGCCTAGAACATTTTTTAGATAAATACAATTATATTGAAAGTTTATAAAGTGCTGTATTTGAAATGATATTTCAACATAAAACATTCTGAATCTGACACTAAGCTTTTTTTCCCTTAGGTTTGGATTATGTAGGATCAAACTCAGCTAGTATATGAACATGTAGAAGTCAGTAATACTTTCAATGAGAATTTCACTTCCGTCCTGCCTAGATGTGGCTTATTGCCTTTAATTATTAGTAGACATCTACTACAGCTGACTGTAAGCTGCCAGCTCAGATAATTTTCAATTTTGTTTTTCCACTAAACTATTCAGCTTTTAAAGACAAAACTATTTTCATGTCCACAGAACAGAAGTAAAATTCAAATTATTTATGATTCATATTCCTATGATTATTATCCAGATCTCACCTCAGGAGAGAGATTTCTGTATCTCCTTATTCCCTATTTTAAGTGTTAGGATTATACAAATACCTATACGGATGTGCTTAAAATCAAAACATTTTTATTTATAACAGACAAAGGTGTTGAGCTCAAAATGAATCAATTTTAGGTCTGTGAATGTTGTAATACTGTAATATGTACAGTGGTACCATAAAATACTACTGTTTCAGAAACCTTAACAGCACAATTATTCACCTACCTGTTCATCAGAACAACTGTTCAAAAGATATTTGCCAAACATTTCTTTATAACCAAAATATTATTGGAGTATTATTGGAGTACTCAAAAAAGATCCACCTAGAAAAGATGATGACTCCACAGTGACCTCACCTTGGATCTTCTACCTTTTCCAAACTGTAAAGTTTCTCACACCTACTGTGCACTCAAGAAAAATGCACACACAGGCACATACACACACGCATCCAAAGAATAAACTTGATTTGAAGAGCACTACCACGTGAATTCTTGTAAGGGACCAAATTTAGATTATTTTTTTCTAAATTAGCATCAAGATTGGTGTTTTTACATGCCAAGACCAATATCCTAAAATACCTAGGAACGTCACTTTCAGGTGAGACAAATCTTACTGCTGAGGACTAACAAGTTGTTGTGTTAAACACATTCATCAGCTTTTGCAGAGAGAAGGATGAAAAATAGTGCCAGCATAATGCACATTTGTCTACTGAGAAGTTTGCTATTTATAAACCTTCATAAGGAAATAATATTTTTTCTGAACAATATTTGTTAGAAGCACCAAGTAGAGCCATTTGTAATGTTAAGGCCTATGAGCCCCTAAATGAACTACTGATAGGGTAGGCACTCACCCCTGCAGCGCTACTTCCAAGGCAGGGAGGGGAAGTCACAAAAACAAATGGAAGAGCTTTATGATAAAGACCACCTGTACACACTGTCATTCCCAACAGAGCATTCCACCAAATGGACACTTCTCTGCATTTATGACCTGCCCATTCTAGACTCTTCCCTTTGGCAATTCCTGTCATTTATTACATCAGGTGTAGGTGGCTGTCTTTTTCTGGTAAAAAGGTTGGAATCATATTGCAGCTTCTTTACAAAATCCAACTTTTTATTTTTTTATCATTTTAGGAATAAAATTGTAGCAACATACATAGCGCTAAAAGTAATTCAGGGGATATGATTTTTGTACTACACTCACACATTGGTGCTACCATCCTGGCTACAAAAGCAGACTTTATACAGACTTTGGTAAATATGCTTCTGTGAGTGTGTACGTAAGACAGAGAATATTACTTTATTTGAAGGTTTTCAGAAAGAACTGCTCTTGGATGGTTCTTTAAATCTATCTCAAGGAATTTGCAAAGTTTCCCCTCCTCTTGCTTCTACCTGCCACTTCAGAATAACCCACGCTCATGCCTTTAAGGCTTCTAACTATTCAGCTTCAACACCACTTTGCTCTCTCTTTTCCAGAAACATGATATGCTACAGCTCAAAATGCAACTCTTCAGTTATTTGGGTTTTTTTCAAGTGATGATATTATTGGGGTTTTTTCAAGTTATGAGAGCATTTGTAGAGAGCCCAGAGTGCTATATGGAAGAAACAAAATATTGACAGTGGGGTTTTTTTGTTTTTCTTTTTAGGGTTTTGGGGTTTTTTTCCCAGTATTTTGTAAAGCAATTGAGAAATAAT
The DNA here is from genome assembly GCF_949628215.1 of Phalacrocorax aristotelis. Taxonomy (NCBI): domain Eukaryota; kingdom Metazoa; phylum Chordata; class Aves; order Suliformes; family Phalacrocoracidae; genus Phalacrocorax; species Phalacrocorax aristotelis. The sequence continues at coordinate 38,481,623 of NC_134279.1, read as the reverse complement.
TCTGAACCTTGGTACCTAGAGGAAGCAGCTACAAATGCCTGTCTTATACCCTGTTCCTCCCTGACTGGGAGTGCTGTGGAAGTGCTTCTTAGAATATGGTACAGCATGTTTATGAAAATAACCAGCAAAAGCACAGTAACAAAAGGCTTGACTCAAAACACTTGGAGTCAGTGAAAAGACCCCCAGCAACTACAACAGGTTTTGTAGCATGCCACTACAGAGATGTCTACACCCAGCAATGTATTTATCCAGTAATTGGCAGAATCCCATTTGCAGCAACTACTGTTTAAATAACTACCTAAATATTTAAACTGAAATTTATGCTTCAAAAATTTTAAAATGAAAACTGTTTTATACTATAGCATAATTTTATAATGGTTAGTATGTATGTCTGCCATTGTAAAGGCCTTCAGATTATTTATTGCTTTTGAACAGAGAATGTCCAGTACAAAATGGCAGATAATCACTTCTGTGTCTCATCCCATTAACTTGATATCAATAACTGAGTACATAAACAGGTAGAGATGAGTGTAAACTTTGCCATGCAGTAGGAAAAATAGAATCTTATTCCTTGCCTTGTGAATATTTGATTTTGAGTTCTTTTATTGCTGATTTCCTCTTGTTGGATGAAATAGTCAAGGAAGCATGTTGATGAGCAGCACAATACAAAACCACCACCTTCCTTATTGTCAAAGGATGCACAGGGGACACAGAGGAGGCATGAATGACCTCTTGCTAGTCTTGCTCTCTGCTTTTTATTTTCTATTACTAGCAATTTTTGCTTAGTTTTAGCTTTATGTTATCATGATACAGTAGGGTAAAATACAACTAGCTAAACCACATTTTGCTGGATGCTTTTATTTTTATTTCTTTTTCCCCATTTATGTGTGTGTGCCAGGAAGGATGCCTGCAAATTAGAGCACAAATAAAACACGCCACTTTGTTTCATCTAAAAAAAAAAAAAAAAAAAGGAAGAATGTTCCTATTTTCTGCTTTCTGACTCCATTTTTTAAAGAAATAATTATTGTCCTTTTGAAATTGTAAAATGTCAATATTCTAACTTTATTGGAATTTGAAGTGCCCTCTACTTGTTAGGTAGTAAAGTGTGTTTTAAAAATGTCTATATCTTTATGTGTTTAGTTTAGTTGTTCAGCCAGGTGACTGTAGTGCCTTTGCAGAAAGTCCATATTTGCTAATGCACAGTGTAAGACACGCCTCTGCTAAAGTCTTATAGCATTTGATGGTGTCAACTGTAATCTATTGCATACATAGAAATAAGAATAAAATATGATTATTTTCCTAAAATATTACAAGTCAAGATTTTTAAAGTGCTACAGTAAAAAAATTAAAAGCAAACTTTTAAATCTTTAAATTATAGTACAACTTGTCCAAACGACATGTGGGGGAATTTACCAAAGGGCAATCTTAGGTATGTCGCATCAGTGCCAGATATTCAGGCTGGGACATTCAGAGATAAAGAGATAACTTTCCAAAGAAAATTGAGCACTTGGGCATCATTCTGCTCTTGAAATATGCTTTCAATACTCAATATGCTAAGGTGGAAAATGAGTACTTATTCAATGACCTTTTCAAAATCTCCTCCTGCAATGTGTGGTATTTTCACTGTTTGGCTCATGATATCAGGTGGAAAATCTTCAGACAGAACAGCTTTCCTCTGGAAATGCTGCTTCAGCGAAGCTGGAACCAGCCGATTTCCACTTTTTGAGGCAATGCTCTCTGACTTCTTGACAGCTGCCAACTTCCTCATGCCAGAAACTACTCCCTAAAAAGGGGAGCCCCTTGACTCCCCAGGTTCTCGGCAACTTGTGGTGTGTTCAGGGGGACAGGGCTCCCACTGTTTCCCAGCCCCCGCCAGCATGAGTGGCAAAAGTACGCTGCAGAACTGGCCTGCACAGTCTCAGAGCTCCCAGACACACTGTTTGGCTAGTTAATCCTCCCAAAATAAACCCTGACCTCCAGCACCAGCCAAGTGAGCCTGGTAGCTAGTAGCAGCCTGCAGAGGCAAAGAGTGAAGCTGCCTTGTGAGAGGTTGTAATGCTCATGTAGTTGCAGATATTGAAGGCCTGATAAACTTTTATGTGTGAGCTGCTGAGGGACCTGGCTTGCTGCTGCTCCTCTGCTTACCCATTACCTGGCTATGCAATGTGATGCCACAGTCTGATAAAAGGTAGAGAGGAAATGTTTGGACAATCAGCTCTGAAAACCAAACCTTATGTTCACATCTTACAGACGGTTTGTACTAAAAGCAAACCGGAAATAGCAGATCTGGTTACAGGGATGTTTAGCGGGTTAGTTTTTTGAGATTAGAGCTATAAATTGTTATAACAGGTGGAAATGTTGTGACCAGCAAGAAATTCACTTCAGCTAGAAAAAACTTGTTAAAGACAACAATGAAATTTTAAGCACAGGGAAGTTCTTGGAAAAGGGATTGACTATGTCTGCAAGAGGACATAGGCAACATGAAAAGCACAAGTGATCTCAGCCATAGCTGTGTCTGCACTATGGCAAGATGAAAAGTTTTGAATAAAAGCAGAACAGGAAGTCTGACAATTTTGAACCAAAGAAAAAGTGTATCAAAAAACCTGCTGTGCCTATTTCTGAAGGCCAGCATTCAGGAGACAGGGTGCTATTAGGTAGTTATCTCAGCTGCAAGTGTTATTTTAAAGGTCAGCATAACTAAACATTAGGCATCCAGGGTAAAGTTCTTCTGACAAGTATTAATTAACTGGATTTCAGAGCTGGTGACCAGGTGCCCTTTAGCGGTTATTTCCAAACAAGTCACCTGGTCAGTGTCCTAGCAATAAATATCCAAAGCAAGCCCTCAGTGCTAGCTTGTTCTAGATGCCGTTTTCCTGGGCTAACTGGTTCTTGGTGCTCTCAGGCAGCCTGGTAGCCCTGCAGTTTAGGGCACAGCCCATTGTCATTCACTGGAGGTATCTCCAGCAAGCTGAAAAATTCCACACCAGTTGTTACAATATCTGGAAACCCCATGGAAGATATTTTGTGAGGTCACCTTTTGTTCAGACCTGTGATTTTAAAAAAACAAAGCCAAAAAAAAAAACAACCAACCTAAAACATAGGCTTAACAGCAAAGATTTGACTTTTCCAGTTAACTCTATTGTCCATCACTTCAGGAAAATTACATCAGTACTCAAGGCAATGCAGTTCCCTCCACATGCAAGTGATAATCCCTTTGAATATGAAGGTTATAGGGAAATCTGGAGTGTATGAATTCACAGAACAAATTTCACAATTTTTATCATTCAGTGCTCGGTTGTTGCAAAACAAGTCGGTGACTAGATAAGGGATATCATCTACAGTTTCTGACCCCAGATGGATACATCCTGAACAAAAAGCTTATCATTCATTATTTGTCAATTTATATCTCAAGACCCCATGGCCAACCGCTCCTGAGGAGGTTAATCCAAAGCCACAGAGAGAACATACCATATTTGTTTCTGCTTGATTTTTCACAAAACATTTTTAATGTGTAGCAAGCAGAAACCCACAGTGCTTTCACAGACTGAGGAAATAGAAGGAGATACAGTTTCAGGAACACAGTGGGACCTGACAAGACCTGAGCTTGGGAGCCATTCATTCCACAGTCTGTAGACAATAACTCTCTAGCAAATATGACAAATTGCTTGCCAATTTTGTGTTCAACATTTCTTAAATGAACACTTCTTGGTGACAAGCATGTGCTCTTCCTCTTTCTCTCTCTCTCTCCATGTATGCATATACATAAATAAAGCCCTGATAATGTCTGGTAGAAGGTAGGTTCAGAGAAATAATATTTCTCTTATACTGGAAGCGCACAGGTAGCTAATATATAATTTGTTTACATTTCATCAAAGATGACAGAGAAAAAATAAGAACATGGCACACTGAAATTTAGGAAATTGATATGTAGCCACAATGTGTCCCTGTGCTACCTGTCTACAAATCAACATGATTAATAAGCACACATAGCTGCCTGTCGTTCCCATATTCAGTAGTCACAGACAATAGCAAGGATTCTTCTGCTCCGTGTATCCCTATTCTCCTTAGCAGTGATTTGTTCAGAAAGCTCCTGAACTGGCTGTATAAATAAGACTTATACAGCCTGTAATAACAAAATAATATAAAACCTAACATAAGTACACTACTTGCAAATTTCCTACAATTGTGTTAACAAAAAATTAATGTCAATATGACTTTGAGTAAGGTAAATGTTGTTGGATAATTCTACCTATGCATACTTTATCTCTTTGCACTGTTTCTGGCCTGTAGTTCACAAGTAAATTTGGGAGCAAACAACCTGTTCCACATCACAGGTCAGTATTTTGTACTGACCACCATCCATTCTTACTTTCTTTCCTGCCTTCTGGGTGATAGCATCAATGCAGAAAATATAACTTTTTTACCTTTTCTGATGATTGCCAGTACTTACCTCTGGATTCCTCCACCTTTCTAGCATAGGAGTTGACTTCTTCCAAGTCACAACTCTGGATAACATTACACTGCTTTTATATTCTATAACTTTTCACCTATGTCACCTCCAGTATATTTTCAAAGGTTTTTGGAAGCCCTTCAAGCCTCACCTTTTAGTTAAAATTAAGAATGAAAAACCTTCTGTTCCAGGAAAATTTTCTGAAAGTTCCAACTTTAGTTTCCATTCTTCTCATGGACAAAGACAAGGTATTTCGAAGTTTATCCTTGGGGAAAAGTAGAAAAGACAATTACACTTTAAGGTTGCTTACAGCTTATAGATAAATCATTAAACTACATCTTCAGTGGACTGAGGAGGCTTAAGTAGGGTCAAATGGGCAACCAGCTTTTCCAGAAATTCAGTGCTCTCCTCAATCAACCAAACACCTTAATTCTGTACCAGCTATGAGCATAATGAAATGACAAGGTGATATATACATAAATAATAATTATGTAAATTTTTTTTTTTAAAAAAATCAGTCCTCAGAATATTGTTGCAATGCAGCACGTGAATTTGTAGCACACTTAAGAAACAGAGAAGAACCCTCGTACTGACCCTAAATTTGGAAGATGTTCCTGCATTCAGCTAAGGACTGAATTTGGCCTACAGATTCAATTACTGCTTTAGAATTTGCTGTTGAAAATGACTAGATAAAACAAGCCATTAACAATTTAAAAGCTCCAGGTTTATATGCTTTTATGTGAAATATTTTAAACACTTTCAAGGCTTCCTTGCTTAAAAGTTTGAAACTTAGACTTAAAGACCTTGAATTGAAAATAACCTTAGAAGAAGTATTACAGAAATAATTATTAATTGATCCTCAGCCCTATCAAACCTATTTCTTTCTTCCAGTTAATTTTCCTCTTTCCCATCAGGTCTTGTTCAAAGACATTACCAAGTTACTATAGGTAAATGTTCACTCCATCCCATGAGTGTTGCTCACACAACACAGCTGGGATCAGGATACGGTCCGGTGCTTTTAAGACTGAGAGAGAAAAGCCTCTTCCCATCTGCACTGCATTTTCTTTATTAAGTGTAGATTTCATATGGGTACTGCATAATATCTGGTGCTGAGCATTATGTGTAGCAAACACTGCAAGGATTAATGTGGTTAAAAGGAACAATCAAGCTGGGAATGAAGTGCCCTCATTTTATTTGTTTAAGTTTTGTCCACAGGACAAATCCAGGCTAGTGTTCATGACTGAATTGAATAGGTGATTTTGCTTTGCTTAGCCAGGTACCATAAAAATTATGATCACTGAGGATAAGCTGCTTCTGGGAGTAGCAAGGGCTGAATTTGGCTATCTTTTGGCTTTTTTTTTAAACATAATCACGCAGATAATAGCTATTTTTGTATAAACATTGAAGCTACAAAAAGATATTAAAAAGCTTTCAGTTAGCAGAGGAAGAAACTTTTAATCTGATTCAAAATGTGGTTATTACTTCATTATACCACTAAATGGAAATTAGTCTTTAACATTGGCTTATTTCCAACACTTTAAAGTCTATCAATACATTATAAAGGAAGAAAAAATAATGAAGCAAGGAGCCTCTGTTGATTTGACAGCTTGGCTAACATTGGTATAATGGTTTCACTACAATGATCTAAAAAATGTTTCAAAATAGTAGATCTACCAGTTTTCAGTAACAAGGTAAGTGAAGTGTCTTCATTTTCTAAAACTTGCTAAACTATTTAATCATAAGCTAAATGTGTTATTTTACTCTTTTTCCTGTATAACAATCTGGAAAACAAATCCTGCTTTGCTAGCTAGAAGTGGTATAAATTTCCCAGTTTGTTATGCTTTTCAATGCCCAATCTTAGCCACTTCTTTACTTTCAGCTTTCTACTAACACCCACAGTTTACAGAATATAATTGTTTGAATTACACCAGACTGTAAAACAGCCACTAACTCCACTTATTGTGAGAGAAGAGTAGAGCACTAATGTGATCAAATTAAAGATTCCATGAAAAGGGAAAACATTTGTACAACAGAATAGAAAGAGAATGAATACTGACCATAAAGTCTATTTCTAAGAGCAATGTAGTTCTTATCCTTGCAAAAAAACAAAAGAAAAGCAGTCCTCAAATCCTGTACTCTGTCAAAACCAGACTTCAGTGATGCAAGGCACTTACAACAACTCACAAGGGTCTAAATTGAAAAGATCCTTTGATATGGCTGGCTACTGTTCTAAATCAAATTATATGTACTTTTGTGCATAACAAATGTGATACTCTTGAATTTTTAAAATATGTGACTTTATTCTCCCTTATATCTGCATCCAGCACTTAATCTAGTTTCTCATTTTGACATCCTACAGATTTAAGCTCCTGGTGGCTTTCACTTGGCTCCTTCTTGCTTAATACCAGCAGAAATAAAATGCTCATGGGAGAGTTCTGCCTAAAGAAAGAGCTCAGTGGTGACATAAAATTATCTTCTGCACTGCAAGAATAAAGTACACTTCAGTTTTATAGAAAACATTAAAATAAAGCCCTCATCCTTCATTTACCTTGCTACTGTAAAAAGGACATCAGACATGATAAGGAAATAAACTGTTCTAAATGGTGGATTATATTTTAGTACTTATTAAAACCATAACACAAAGCATGGCCTGCTTCCCAGTATAACCTGGCTTGCTTCTTAGCAGGGCTAAGACTGCATGCAGCCAGATTGGCCAGCCTGATGTGACTTGCCTTTGAAAAGCCATTTCAAGGGGTACAATTTCCACAGCCACCTTTGTACCATACATTAATCTTCTCTACACAGTACTACGAAACAATGGACTAGCCTTCTTTGACAAGCACATAAAAATAGTGTAAAGATAACAAGGGCCAAATATGTTGTGACAGGATCCATTTTGAACTGTGTTGTTTTTTTTACAAGCTACTTGGATGTGTTTTCACCTTTAATTTATGGCTACTTTTTTAGAGGGTGCCACTTGTCTTGGGTCAGTTCTTAAAAGCAAGGCAAGAGTTCAGGCTTGCTTATTTCTCTCCTAGACAGTTTTCTATACCTATGGAAACCTTCAATATATATATCCTGAAGAATAAGCTGACATTCCAGGAACTAAATCAAGAAGTACTTGCACCTGCACTTCACCTAGTTAACCACCCAATTCTCTCAGGTACTCACATCAGTCCAAAATACCATGTGGACAGCATGTTGCAACAATATTTCACTTTGAAACTTATGCCCATGTATCTGATTTGGAAATAGAAACATGAATCTAGACTAGATTTTAACACCAAGACTAAGTTTTTTAAACTTAGAGCTAGGCAAAAACGGAAAAAAATTAACATAAAAAGTTTTTGATGAAAACAAACCCAGAATAATTAGAAAACACCCTGGTAGTCTTTGCAACCGTGCTAGGTGTCTTTTCATAAGATTTGTGGAAGTAGAAGTTGGAAAACAACTATCAAGAAAGGAAAACAAATAAAGTAAAATTTTTCATGTATGTGGAAATTCTTGTAGGAATAAAGATTTACAGCTGGTTCACAGACAAAGAGTGGGAAAGCACATGTCTATACAGATGCATACAAACATCTCTCCTTATGCAAGCAGACATTTAGAGACAGTTAAAGAGCATAAAAATATATTCTTCAGCCTTTGACTCTGTATTCAGGATTCCACTCATTCTCCCTGGTTTCCTATTCTGTAGCTCCAGAGAAGCCAGTTTCAAAGAGGTCACTGGTCCAAACATAGCAAGAATTGTTATAATACACGTTCTCTTGGCAAACCATGTTTTAATATAGTAGAAAACAATCCAGAAATGCTTACTAGCAGTAAAAGGTATGCCTTAATTTTTATTAAACATTCGTTTTCCATATTCTAGATGCTATACCACATGAATATATGGCTCAAAAACTTTGCATCCCTTATATTCAGAACAAAAAAAGATTAGGCTTCTTAAACAATTTCTTGTTTGGCCTAGCACACACACGCCTCTGAAGCCATACGTCATCGGACTTTTAACAGCCTGTCTGTGAAGGCTGACAGTACTTACAGTCTGGAATTGATGCTACCAGGTACTTGAAATAGCACAGCCTCCAATAGTTGGAACAGAAGTTCCAGTTCCCTAAAACTCAGATAGTCATCGCACTAATCAAGCAGCAACAGGCAAGTAGAATAAAATATGCTTTCCCACCCCCATCTTATAACATCAGGTTTTAGAGAAAAATACCAGTAAGTCACTTTGAAAAATGTACAGTGCTTTTTACCTTCAGATTTCCTCGATATTTTCAATGTATACCTACTAGAAGATTCTACTTCCTTCTCTGAAAGGAGACACCTTGCTTTTAAAAAGGGTGTTAGATGATTGTCCCAAGCTGGGTATAATCAGTCATTACTGTGGAAGGATGGGAATGGCTGATGATAATGATTCTTTATTCTGACACAACTTCCCACTTTAGCTGTAGAAACGCTTAAGGCTGTGGTAAATTAGAAGTTACTCATCTGACTGGAGCTCCTGCAACAGTTCCCAGTGGTAATCTTAAGAAAGGCTCATCTTTGCAGATGCGGACATGTTTAAACTCAACAAATACTATATTATCCGTAAAAGACCGTGAGGTTTTAAGACTAATAACTTACCAATAATAGGATGGCAGTAGATAAAAACATGCAACACTGAAAAGAAAACAAAAAAAAAGAAAACTCAGCTGTTTAATATTACTTTATATCTAAAAATCCTTACCTACTAAGAAGGCTTTTTTTCAAAAGAGAAAAGAAGATCAGTTTCATGACAATAAATTAGTGTTTCTGTGTATGCAATATCTGACTCAAATGTATTAATTTATAAGTAATAATACAAGTTTGGACCAGGGATGGAATGATTATGGTTAACTAAAAGCACACAAACTCATCTCTAAGAAATGTGGCACTTACAGATATTTCATTTCTGAACGAAGAAGTAATTTTTGTGAGTGAAGAGAAGAATGTGAACATAATGAGAAAAAAATCAATAGTCAGCAGAATTCTTTCAAGTAAGTGAGTAGCTTTTATTTTTAAAAAGGTGGTTTTTTAACTGTAATTCACTTCAAAGGTTTTAACTGAGCTGCAAAAGGTCAAGATTTTTATTATCTTTACTTACAGTATGTTGCTAAAAAGTCAATAATCTTTAGTACTGATACCTATTATACTAGGGCAGAAAGCTACCTTTCTTCATCTGTAGTTCTGACTATAATCTGCACTACTACTTTTCAAGAGGACTAGCTATTAAAAAAAAAAAAAAAAGAAATCCCAGAAATCTGGTACCATTACAGAATGTTTTACAGTGTTTAAGATATTGTCAGCACTTACACTATAAACCCTGGCTTTCAAAGGTTTATGACTGAGCCGTAAAAATCAGTCCATTGTATAACTTCACTTATTAACTCTTATTTTAGGAGTCTGTTTCCCCTCCACCTTTCCCCCTCACTAAATATCCAGAATATTTTTCTTTACCTAAGTTACAGAAATTATTTTTTATAAATACTCTTCTATGAGTTATTTTCTTCCAGTTCCTTTCCCCTCACTATTACACAGCATGACATTTTAGAGTATAATGTAAGATAACTTTTAATACAAATGTAAGATGATCTCTCAGCTTTCAAAGGCATAGATTATTAATAACTCAATAATTCTAATACATTTAATCCCCAGATCCTGAGCTTCTATTTTAGCTTGCCACACTTATAAATAAGTCCCCTAGCTGATGCTTCTCTCTGCTGTTGCCGCAAGCCTCAGCAACGTCCCCACCTAATCCCGTATCAGTCTGCCAACATATATAGAAAGCTGTGAAACAGAACCACATTTTCATCAAATATTTGCAGAAATCCCATATTTCGGTGCTTGCCTTGTTTCTTTGTGTCTCTGTGACACAGACACGGGCCATAACACTAACCTCTTGTATTCTTAGCAGACTTTAGTGTTGCATTAGCACCTGCATGTGTGGTAAGAGCAATCCCCCCTATATTGTGAATAAATTTCATTAGATTTCATACGGTATCAGAAGTGTTCATCATTTCAACTCCTCAGCTGCAACCTGCAAGGCACAAGAATGGCTGGCAGCCATAGCTGCGATAATCTCCCACAGATACGTTCCTGCACTTGTGGGGTCCTGATCCTACTTTATTGCCAATGACTCAGATTCACATTTCCCAGAACTCCCCAGCAACTCTCTCTGGCTACTCTACCACAATCATCACTGCAAGGCAGAGAATGACCTGATTTCTTCTGGCTCAGTTGGGAGCAGCCCTACAGATTAATATGAGTAAAACAACTGGGTTTCCACTGCCTGGCCTATATCATCCCACTCTTTGCAGAAGATCTGCAAAGGATTCACTTGTCAACAGCAGTCACATTCTGATCTTCTGAAGGAGGGAAAACAAAGTGAACATTCATGAAATACAAAAAAAGCCACCTGAGATGGAGTTATTGGTGAGACAGGGGGAAGGGTGGGAGAAGAAAAATGTTCTCTTATAAATAGGTCTAATCAAAGATGGCTGTTCATGTCCTAAACTTCGTCCATCTTCTTTTAGGTAGTCTCAGGATTAGCACATCCAGGGAGATGTGCAGTGGCTTCAGGAACTACAAACAGAGGCGAGGACAAACATCTTGAGGCATGAGAGCAAGTGACCCACCCTTACTCTAGTATATGTTTTATTCCCCTTCCTCTTCTCACATTAAATGCTTCTCACTGATCTATTCTAGGCATTAAGTCCCCTGTCCAAGGATCTCTTAGACTTACCATCTCATCCTGCTGGAAGGAAAGACTCCTGTCCTCGCCTTAGTGCTCCAGAATGCTGTCCACAGGTATGGAGGAGTCACAGACTCTTTAAGAGGAACTCTTGGCCCTCATGAGAATCCATGGCATTGTTCCTCCTGGTGTTAGTTTGTTCAAAAACCCTTTGGAATGACTAAACTAACTCTTCACTCTGTTCAGCACTGGCATCCAGAGTAGGTGAGTTTCCTGTTGTGTGCAACTATTGAATGCCTAGCCTCATTTGGCAGATCTGGTATGTTGGCACAAATATTTCTGATCTGACTTTTAATCCCTTTTTTCTCCCCACCTCCTTTTTCCTGTGAGATGCTGTTGAATAATATCCAAACCCTGGTAGGGGTCCCTTTGACCAGCAGCAACAAGGGATGCAGATGAAAACTGACCACGGGGGCAATGTGCAGGGTTTAGGTGAGTCCAGCTTTTCATATGCACTGCTGGGTGAGAGTGGCAGAGAGATCCTGTTGATCTGAAGGAGGACATGGCTGAGCATTACTATACTTTTATTCCCATTGCTACATTCCTGAGAGTGATCTAACAAAGCACTGGTCCTTTCTCAAGGAGTATGTCAATGTAGTGTAATAAAAAGGATTATATTGATTTGGCTGTCAAACACAAAGATAAACTCACTGACATTCCCAGAAATAAGGCAGAGTTCTCTTGTCCCTTTCTGTCTGAAGAGAAGGAAAAAACATATCATTCTTCCACACAGTGAAACTTCCTGTTTCGTTCTTTCTTATTTATCTATTTACCTGCTTTCATCCATTTTTTTTTAACTGCTTTCTTCATGTTGCCTCAACTTTCTCTCCCGAGACATGATGTTTTAAGCCGGCCTGTTGAACCTAGTTCTTTTCTCAAGAAAGTGATAACTGAAAGCAAGCAAAATTAGACTGTCTACCTAGTTGTTTATGATATATTGGCACTCTCCTAGATTAAGTCCTCTTAGGAAAGAGAGATTCATATGTCTATATATGTCCCAATCTTTCTAAATAACTACCTGGGGAACTGACATAAAATCAAACAGACTGAGTGTTTTTAGTTTCTTTACCCTCTTCTCTTCATGGAGTCCACTGAAGAGTTTAAATTCCACTGGGAAGGGTATCAGACTAGTATGTAATATTTGTAACAGCACGCATATGGCCCAATGAAAAACAGAAATAATAAGATATTCTAGACTGTCATTGCTTTTCACTCAGTGTGATCTACAAAGGCTGCACAGCTTGGATTCTTTTTGTAAAAGTATCACTAACTTTCAGAGTAACCTTCAGTAAATCACTCCACCACATTTTTTGTTAATTATAAAATAGTGATAGTAATATTCCATAAACCACAAAGTACTTTAAGTCATAAGTATGCTCATTATTAGATAATTAACTTCATTGTTTTTCATTTCCCTCCCAGAAACAAAACAAAAAAACCCCAGCAATTCTGCAATACTTATGACCTTCTTCAAGGCCTTTTCCCAGCAAGTAAAAGACACCAATCCACTGGTCCTTATCATATGGACCAGGGATTCTACATTTACAAGTCATCATCAAATGGCAGGGGAGGAATCTGATGAAAGTTAGCAGTTTCAGAGGTCCTTGGACGAGGCCATGTATTTTTATTTAACTACTTAACATGACACAAGAGATAGTTTCCATTAGATTATAGAGTAAGAACACTTGGTCTTCAATTGCATCTCCCATTCTGAGAGATTAAAATTACTTTGCTTCTATGGGAAACTGCCCAGCTAGAGCTGCAAGGTTAAATTCTTTCTAAGAGCACAAGGAACCTGAACCTGGGCCTTTCTATAAATAGATGTGTGCAGCTGATATGTCACAACTGGGAAAAGGGAAAAAGGAAAATAAAAATTGAAGCTGATGCTATATTTTCATATTAACACGCTAAACAATCAGTTTTCAGGATGAAATGCAAGCAAAATAATTTTAAAGTTATAAGTAAGTTTAAAGTTCAAAGGTAGTTTTCCATATATAAATATGCAGCCACTCCTTAGAAATGTTAAAAATATGATTGGTATTTCTCGATCACGTATTAATGGCAGTCACTTTTCTGAAAATAATATTATCTGGACTCTGGCAAAACAAGAACTTTTTAATAACAGGCTCGAGGTACACATCAGTTGGCTGGGATACAAGAAAGTATACAAAGCAACTGTTTAATTTTTGAAACATTTTCCTAATTGCAGGGAGAAATAAAGAAACAAAGGAATCAAGTTTCACAGCTAAAATTTTCCTGTACAAGTATCAATAGACATTTTCTTTTAGGAAGTCAACAACCAAAAGAAGCTGGTTCTGTTCTGAACCATCTGCTTTATTGTATTTAAAATTACATATAATGATTATATAAATTAGAACACTTAACATTTCTGGCTATTTTGAGTGAAAAAATGCAATTTCAGAGCCCAACTTTTCATTCATAATTGTTGTTGTTGTGTTGTATAGTGCTCATGCACTCACAAGTTGCTCTGTAGCAGTTTTCACGTCCCCAGTTATGAAGTTGGTCAAGATTTTGGTGAACGACATAGAAGAGTTTCAGGATTCCTTCAGCCTACACTGAATTGACAATAGCACCAAATGAACATACAAGTAACCACAAATGAGACAATTTTTTCCCCTTTCTCGGGGAATGACTCAGAGCCAGTGCCAAATTCAATCAGATAAAGTAAATTTATGGTAGCCATCATTAGGGACTTTTTGTAGGCAAGAATGTGACTATTAAATATTGACTTCTACAGAGAAATAATTACTTTGAAGTGTAGCCAAGTCCAAAACTATGTCTGAAAACAATATCAGGCATTATATGTGAGTCTTCCTAGTCTTCATTTTCTTGATTTCCATTTTTCTTTGTTTCCTTCTCATCCTCTCTGCTCTAAATATCACCAAAAGCAATAAGGGAAAGTAGTTAAATAAAGGACATTTTCAGAAGAAATTTACTCAAGTACATTGGCAGGAATAATGTAAGTAAAGTAAATATTAGCCATTTTATTCCCAAATTTTTAATTCCAAAAATCCTAAAAGTACACCAAATTAAAAGACTTTTTTATTTTTTTCATTGAAATGTCTCTGTGAACATCTTTGGTTTTAACTTTTTCTTTGACTAATGAAGTTAAATCAATAATTGGTTAGGTGTCCTAGTATTTCTTTGGATCTGACCAAAGGTATTCTTACTTTGAATTTTATGATGAGTTTGATGAGATGCTGCTTCAGATTAATAAATTTACTGTGAATAAAGGAAGTAATCCACAGCACAAACGGGTTTACTGCATTGATGTCTTGCTAGTCAGTAACTTATTTAATCGCTGGTTTAACAAATTTTGTTCATGAGCCAAAAGAAGGCAAAAGGTACTTTGTGCACTAATAAAAGCCTGCTAAGAAGACCCATGGATTACACTAGTCTTTTGCTGAGACTGTAGGGAAGGTTTGGTGCAGCAGCTGATACAATCAGGAGACTGTTGCCAGAGAAACCATCTCATAAACTCAGGGCAGGGATGTTCCATGAAATACTGCCAGCTTTTTGGATAAGGGGAAATTTCTATCCATGTATATAGGCTACATATCATTCCCTTTTTTTTTTTTTCACACTTTTACAATTGCATTCAAATTTCCTGTTAAAGGATTCCTTGTCTTTATACGATTAGAATGTTTGTGCAAGGGAGGAATTCTTTCCTGCTGCAAGTAGGTTATAGAGTACAGTTACTTTTGCTCAGATTGTGAGCCACAAGGCAGTTTATTTATTGATTAGAAGTAGATGAAACACGTTGAACTAAGGGAGATTTTTCTGCTTCTATGTGGCAAAAGAGCTACATATATGAGCTTTCCATAGAATCATAGAATATCCTGAGTTGGAAGGAAGCCACAAGGATCATCAAGTCCAGCTCCTGTCCCTGCACAGGACAACCCCAAATTCACACCATGTCTCTGAGGGCATTGTCCGAGTGTTTCCTGAATAGTGTCAGGCTTGGGCCATGACTGCCTCCCTGGGGAGGCCGTTCCAGTGCTCCACCACCCTCTGGGTTGAAGAACCTTTTCCTAATATCCAGCCTAAGCCTCCCCTGGCACATCTTCCTGCCATTCCCTTGGGTCCTGTCATTGGTCACCAGAGAGAAGAGATCAGCGCCTGCCCCTCCTCCTCCCCTTGTGAGGAAGCTGTAGATTGTGATGAGGTCTCCCCTCAGTCTCCTTTTCTCGAGGCTGAACAAACCAAGTGACTTTGGCCACTCCTCATAAAGTTTCCCCTCTAGATCCTCCACCAACTTCGTGTACCTCCTCTGGACACTCACTTGTAGCTTTGTATCCTTAATATACAGTGGCACCCAAAACTGCACACAGCACTCGAGGTGAGGCCACACCAGTGCAGAGCAGAGGCTTGATGCACCCTAGGACACTACTGTTGGCCCTCTTGGCTGCCAGGGCATGCTGCTGGCTCATGTTCAACTTGCTGTTGATCAGAACCCCCAGTTCCCTCTCTGCAGAGCTGCTCTCCAGCCTCTTGTTCCCTAGTCTGTATGTACATCCAGGGTTGCTGTGCTCCCTGTGTTTATCCAGCTGTATGCTGGACATTTTGTCCAGGAGGATATTGTGAGAGACAGTATCAAAAGCTTTACTGAAATCCAAAAACATTACATTGACTGGCTTCCCTTGGTCAACTAGGTGGGTAACCTTGTCATAGAAAGAAATTAAGTTTGTTAAGCAGGACTTTCCCCTCATGAACCCATGCTAGCTGGGACCAATGACTTCATTGTCTTTCAGGTGTTTTTCAATAACTCCCAGACTAATCTTCTCCATAATTTTGCCAGGCACGGAAGTGAGACTGACAGCCTGCAGCTACCAGGGTCATCTTTGTTGCCCTTCTTGAAGATTGGGACAATGTTTGCCAGCTTCCAGTCAATATTTTCTCATAAAATATTTATTTGTAGAGTGTTGTGGATATTATAATTATTATAAAATATTATTACAATACAGTAGTGGAACTGAAATATTGTTTGACAAAAGAGTAGATAACGACTAAAGAAAATATATCCATTGCCCATTTTAAAGTTCTTAAGCTCTGTTTTGGAAAAACATTATGATCTTTACCCTGATATGCTACACTGTACAAATGTGCAAAGGAGTTATAAAACTTCTCTGGATTAGCAGCTAAGGGAATCCCTTAATGTTGTATTGATGGCACAGACGTTACTATAACATCCACTTTTTGTGGTAATGAAATATAAGTGAAGACTTGATGGCAGAGGTATACCAGAATGCCACTTCACTCTAGCTGACTTCTAGCCTGTATAATGACACTTTGGGTACACTTAGAGACTGAGATAATTTATTACAATGGTACCAAAATGAGGCGAACAGAAGGTTGGCATGAAACCTTTGCCCTGAGATGCAAAATGTCAAAATGTGTTGAGGCTGATTCTGAATTTATTTTAAGATTTTATAATAAAAATGCAGCAAAACTGAGTTAAAATTCTAAGCATTTCTCAGAACTTTTACCAAAATAAAATTACTTAAACTTTTTGCTTCAAACATCATGTTAAGAGTATCCCATGCACATAAAAGAGAATTAAGACAGTGTTAAACACAACCTAAATACTGGAACAGAGAGGAATCTAACCAACACAGATTAATCTAGAGGAATAATGGGCTGCTTCCTCACTATATTTTTGTAGTCTTTAATGTACCCTAATACCCAGTGTCTCAGGGAGTTTACTATTTCCTAGCTCATCTAAAAGGAGTAGAAGTAGAGTCACTTGAAAGTGTTACTTATAAAACAATTATATTTCCCTCTTGGGAATCTTGTCAGTGCTTTAAAAATTGTTAATCTCCTACTTCATATTTGCGCATTTGATACACAATTATTATTTACAAGCAATGTGAATTCATTAGCTTTACGGAACTGATAGCTATTATGCATGAATTGCTTCCTGTCCCCCAGGACTGAAATGAAAGTGAGATACTGCATCTCTAAAGGCTTCCCTAAAAGGCGCATTCATAAGTAAATAGCATAACTGAACATTTGTTAAATTGGCACTAGTGTACATTGAATCATGTCTTACCTAATTTGAAGGAAATCTTAGCAGAATTTGAAAGAAAGGATGAGTTGGCTCCTTAATTTCCAGTGTCTAGAAGACGTACATGTAGTGATAAGTTTTCTCAAAATGATTTTTTTTTTTTGGCTGTGACTACAGACTTATTGACACCAGAAATCCTTCTCATATTGCTTTTATGGTTACTAACATATTTCTTTTTACAAAAGCAACATGCTTCTCAGAGTTGTATCAACTTTGAAAGCTTCTGCCTGGAAAGTTTCTGCAGCTGGACATTTTCTGAGGAGAGTAATACAGAGCAATCTAAATAAGAAACCTGTCTGTTTCCACAAAGAATACTTATTTTGACATGAATCTTTCATGAAAATAATTCATTATTTTCCATCATTGAGCAAAAATAAATGTGAGATATTGCAAAAA
Source organism: Phalacrocorax aristotelis (assembly GCF_949628215.1). Classification (NCBI taxonomy): domain Eukaryota; kingdom Metazoa; phylum Chordata; class Aves; order Suliformes; family Phalacrocoracidae; genus Phalacrocorax; species Phalacrocorax aristotelis. Next base: position 38,463,920 of record NC_134279.1, on the reverse strand, counting down.
TTATACAGCCACCCATTCCAATGAATGGCCTTGTGATGACTGAGCAGGTAGTTAAAAATAAAACCTCGTAGAACAGTTGTCAATAAAATTACTGATGGTACCCTCTTTACAGGTGCCAGAAAACAAAGTTTCATGTAACATGAATTAGTTTGTATCTCAAAAAACAATATTCTTCCATTCTAACTGAGATGAGTCACTACAGTTTGAAGAAACTTGTATAACTTTCATGAGTCAAGGCTGACTTCCACAACTTTCAAAGATTCTTTTACATATTTTTCCATTTCCCTTAGCATACGTTCAGCTATTGCAGCACAGGAATATATTTGCTGAGGTAATGTGAATCTTGCAAGCCAGGACTAGTACCTCCCTCAGAAGATTTAAGAGGAAAAGCCACTTAGCCATGTTTTTAGAAGCTGCACAGATGACTTAAGAAAGTAGGGGAAATTGAGTGTTTCTGACTGCTTAGTTCAATTAGCAATTTTAATTAGATGTACTAACCTGTTTCTCTTACGAAGAAAGTCTTCTGGCCTGATAATTGAACAGTGTGAATGAGACAGACAGGAGTATTCGTCTGGCAGACCTTGAGAGCATCTGTCAGCTCCCTGTCACATTCGTCAAGCACCATCCATATCTCCTAGCCTATATCCTCTTCCTCCAGAAAGGAAACTCACATGCAAGGGCTTGGTGAGATATAAAGCATATCCCAGTTAGGTTCCCAGTCTTGATTAGCAGTCAATGTGGATTTGTAGGTCATTCACAGATGTCTTGAGATCTATATAAGGCCTTTTCCTACTTTCATTTTCTTTCTGAAGTCTGCCTTACTGTGTGACACTCAGCATCATAAATATTAATGACTTACCATCATGAACACTTACTAACACATTAATGCCCACAATAAAACCATGCTCAATAATGCAGTGAAAGAGAACATGTAAACCAAGTTCAACATATAAATAGACATACATTTTTAAAAAATATATTAAAAAAAACAAGATAGAAGTGAACTACTTAGTCACACACACAAAAAAAAAAAGATCCTAAGACCAGTCCAAAAGCTAGCAAGACATCCAGATAACCTGGGGGCTGATAAATCAGTTGCAGAGATTGGCAACTGAGTGGGTTGACAACTGACCCTTATTATATGAAACAATGTTCTAGAGCTAGTATTGCTAATCTTATTTCTAATGTTTCGATTATACACAAGCAGTATTAAAACTCATGCTTACACTGCTGACATACATAGTCGCACAGGCAGAAGGTCATGCTAGCTGACCCATTCCTACAGCCCTCATTACCCTCCTGGACACCAGCCATACCATATAGGAACAGCAGGGAACTCATGCTCCCACACACTGCCAGATGGGTGGGTGGGAGAGGGTACACACACACACACGATACTAGACAAGTGAGTCTGATCCCCAGGGGAAGTTACCAATGTAGACCAGGGTCCATACACAGTTTTTCTGCCTCAGGCTCACCACTGTAACAAGTTCTTCTCTCCTCCCATCAGCGGTCAGTGCTGCCATCAAGTGTCCTCTGGGATCTTAAAAAGATCTTCAGCCAAACGTCTGCCAGGGACTGTGCTTCTGGTCTACATATCTCATAAGTCACCCAGTCAAGTAATTCCTCGTTCATCTCACCGTGATTTTATATGGCTATCCTCAGTGCCTAGCAAACCACACTATTCTGCTATTAGTTTCAACCAATCACCATTAAAATCAACAGTTAAATTCCTTTTTGTTACACCAAAACTTTGTAGCTACTTTCAGTTCCATCACCATCATTTTAAAGCTACAGATAACACATTTGTCCCTGGCAGATTTCAGGCATCAAGGGGTGGCTAAGCAGGCTCTTCCACACAAACATCTTCAGTACTATGGGAAGTCCTGCTCCTCAAGAAAAACATCATGGAGTTAACAAGGTAGAGAGAAGGAGTAATTACCTTACAGGGAGAGATGGAAAAGGCTAGGACTCTTCCATCCAGAGAGAAGGATGATGTGGTATGCTTGAGGGTCTGTAAAATCACGCAGGTGAGTGCATGCAGATTTATTCAATGAGTCCACAACAGAACTAGCCAGCAATCAATGATCTATTAGATCAGTTAAAACCAGTTAAAAGAAAAGATGTCTGTATGCAGCAGCAAGTGAACTCCTGAAATTTGTTGCCTTGGGAAGCTATTGGAGGCAGCAGAGTTAAAAAAAGAATTAGACAAATTTAAAGACAACAGGTCCATAAACAGGTACTAAAGTGAATAAGCAAAAATGTACCCTCTAATATCCTTAATCTAATAATAGTGAATTTATAATTTCTTCAATATTGAGAACCTATAAGTTCTTAAAAGTTCTTATCATTCTTGTTCTGTCCTTATAAGTTTTTATAAGGCTTTCAAGACTTGATTGGATAAAACCTTGAGTAATCTAGCCTGACCTCATAGCTGGGGATGCTTTGAGTAGGAAGTTGCACTTGAGGCTTCCTGAAGTACCTTCCAGCCTGAAATATCATATGAACTTATGATTGCAATAAGTTTAAGAATTCAGGAAAAAGAAAATTATAGCTTCCTAGTGCCAGTAATCTCTTCAACGGAAAGGCCTCATCATAGGAAAAAGTACAGCTATATTGAAAAGCAGAAAAATAAAATTCTGCTACAATATTTAGCACATATTAAAGTTAATGGACCATATTTTGAAACAGCTTAAAGTCCATTCATCCCCACTGTTACAGTTAAAATGGGTAGAGGATCAGTCATAACTTGGCAAGATTTCAGATCCCTATCTGGAGGGCAAATCTTAGCCTACAGAACCATTCCCTTTTTTCATTTGGAGGGAAAACAGTTGAGCTTGCTTAACAATAGCTTCATTAATAAAGCTCTAAAGTGAGAAACTTGCTTGTGCACTGATCCAAGGGTAATGTAAATGGAGAAACCAGGCCGTCCATGAAATAAAAATCTCTTTCACATCTTCTGTAAGCAGGATTCATAAAGGACTACCACTCTTGTTTTCCAGTGAAGGCATAAGATAATTCTGCTTTGCCTCATACTTGGGTTTTATTTTTCCCCTCCCTGCTTATCTTGATACTGAAGAGGAAAATTAAAGCAGCATGTTTTATTTTTTCAGTTTTTCATTAATATTGCCAAGTAAAAGATAAAATCCCTATAAATTATTTCACCTTTGGCCAATCAGTGCTTCTCATTATAATTATCATGGAAAGTGATATAGTGATAGTTAAGTTAAAACTTCATTACAGTATAGCTGTAACCAATATTACAATGGCCATAACAATTAAATCCTTTCAATTCATTTACAAATTTTAATGAAAAATCTGTAGGAAAGATAGCATAATTCTGGCTCTCTTAGAATTGAAAACTAATCAAAAGAGATAATTCTTAGAAAAATATATCTTAAGTAGAATATTAAATTTATGTTTTAAAATATATTGGATGTTTGGATACTTTCAGACATAGAGCTGCATTCATACATTCAGTCATTTAAAAAAACCCATATAACAGCCTGTATCACTGTATGTATCACTGAAAGTGAATAAGAATCCACTTTCTTTTCTTATTTTGTCAGGTTTTTTTGTTATGCTGGCACTTTACATTTGAAAGGTACAACTTGTGGAAAAACCACAGACAATTCATATCACAAAAAACCAAGTCATCATGTGTCAGCAGCATGCCTTTTTTTTCAAATTAAATAACTCATGCTATTTAAATTCCTATATTATCCACAATAATAATGACTGTAATTCTCTGACAGACCTGAAACTCTTGACTCTGTATAACAGCAACCTTTTTAAAAGTTACAAATATAGGGATTGTCAAGTTAGGAGTTAGCATTTCCAGCCATTCCTCTGCTTCCAACCCCTGCACCAGAGGAAGCAAAAGCCCATGGAAAAACTGCAGAAACATATTCATCTTTATTAGCAACTTAGTCTCCTGGCAAATTTAACTAGTGTTCCAGAGACCACCACGCACAATTACTTTACAAGGAACAGTGACAGTCAAAATCACAGCTAAAATAAATGAAGAAATAATAGATAAGCAATATGTATTTTTATCTAACACATATAATGATACACTATTGACCCTGTCTGATGATCTTTCACCCATACTGATGTATTGGCATTGCCAGCATACAAGCAGAGAGAAAAGTACATGTACCTGCAAGGGAAAGCCAAAAAATGGCCTCTCCGATTCCTTTAATTTCAGGTAAATCAGCTATTTTTCTGTTTCTTGTTCTAGATTTTATTTGCTTGGGGGTTTCCTGAGCTTGTAGTAGAAATTTGTGAAATCTGAAAGAGAGTCTAGAAAAATCCAAACCTGCTTCCCCTTCTTTCCAAGCCCATTCAGGCATGCTCACACATGGATTTGACTGTTGCTATTGCCACATTCAGTTTGTAAAATGGCATCCCATGCCTACCTTACAGTAAAATGACAGAAGGTGGCATGCATATTATCAGCTTAAATGGTTTTACTGAACTTAGTAGTTACAGCATCCATCAATAGTCATACTGCTGACAAGGACTCGGTAGTACAATTCAATATGTGTCTCATGAGGAATGAAGGGGAAAAGATATGATTTTTCCCCTTCTCTGCCTGAGTCTTTATGAAAAGCTAGATTTCATCCTAATGCTATGCAGCAGCCCACAATTTACTTCAGGTACAAGGAACTTCACATTATTCAGCCATTTTCTACTAAGCTGTAATATGAGTTGAGGTAAAGCAATACTGGATGATAGAGAGAAAACCTATGGATTCTCTCAAATCCAAAATATAATATCTCAAATTGTCTCAGATTCTGAATACCAGCATCTGTCTTTGCCATGTCAGCAGTTCAATGTAAAAGGTTTATGACTGAAACATTCATATTAACTATTTCATTTCCACTGGCAGTGAGTCACAAGCTAGTGGTGAAAACTAGTGTCTTTCCATTATTTTAATGGAGCTGTGCCAGCTGGCACCACCTAAAACTCTCATGCCTTATCTCAAATTCCACACTTCATATGACGTAATTCATAAACAAAGTGAAACCTTGTGGGAAGAGGCCATGCCTCTCTGCTGCACTGTCTCATTACTAACACTTACAGAAGATTAAATTTTCGAATTCATGACCTGCTTAGTACTTCGGAAACAGCTAAAACAGTAATAAAAAAAAAAAAAAAAAAAAGACCTGGTTTTATTAACTGGCTTGCATGTGTATGGTGTGTTCAGCATCTTGGCTTCCCAGTCCAAAAATATAGAAATAAACAGATGACAAGTAAAATTCTTAAACCGTCTTTGAAATACTACTATTACAGCCAAAAATTATATATTTCCCAAGGTCACCTATGTCATAAAACATTAAAGAGGAGTGAAGAAATAACTTGAAAGAACATGTAACTAAGCTCTCAAAATATAGCAGCCCAAATTTTACACTTCATTTTTAGATAATCTCCAGATTTGTAGGATCAGTTTGACCTAAATATTTTGCCTGGACTGTAATTGCTTTGATTTCTGTTGATTAATGAGGTAGAGAAATCTGGGCTATGCATATGCATCTTTTTTTCATGTATTTGGTTTCCAGTTATGACTATTCATGAAGAATTCATTATTATGGAAAGCCTTTATATTTGAGACAGGTCTTAGATCCATATCTAAATTCCACAGCACTGAAACATCCAGTTTTATTTGTTTGCTCCCCTTAATAAAATTTATACCTCTGACTGGGTTTCCCAAATTCAATTTAAATAGTACAGGTAAAGAGATTTGGCTCAAAACCACAAAAATCATGAAGTACAGATGGAAGCCAGCCCCATGTTTCTGAAGTCAGTGGACAAGACAGTGAAAAAGATATTCTGAAGCCTAGAGCACAGGCTACAGGGAGGGATAAATTTCAGGTGATATTCTGACTACCTGAAGTAAAACCCACTGATTTGGAGCCTTCATGTCTAAGACTCCATTCTTTGGAGCCTGTAGATTCAGCATTTTTGTCTAAGGCCACACTCTTCATTACAGCTGTATTGGGTTTGTGTGGCAAGGTTTTGGTAGTGGGGGAGGCTACAGAACTGGCTTCTGTCAGAAGCTGCTAGAAGCTTCCCCTATGTCAGATAGAGCCAATGCCAGCCAAGATGGACCCACTGCTGGCCAAGACCGAGCCCATCAGTGACGGCGGTAGCACCTCTGTGATAATATATTTAAAAGGGAAAAAAACCCAACCTGCAACAGCAGCAGTCAGAAGGGAGGAGAGAGAATATGTGAGAGAAACAACCCTGCAGACACCGAGGTCAGAGAATAAGGAGGGGGAGGAGGTGCTCCAGCTGCTGAAGCAGAGATTCTCCTGCAGCCCCTGGTGGGGGCCATGGTGAGGCAGGCTGTCCCCGTGCAGCCCAGGGAGGTTAACGGTGGAGCAGATATTCATCCACCTGCAGCCTGTGGAAGACCCCATACCTGAGTAGGTGGATGACCAAAGGAGGCTGTGACCCCATGGGAAGCCCACGCTGGAGCAGGCTCCTGGCAGGACCTGTGGACCCATGGAGAGAAGAGACTCATGCTGGAGTAGTCTGTGAAGAACTGCAGCCCATTGACACGACTCATGTTGGAGAAGTTCATGGAGGACTGGCTCCCGTGACAGGGACACCACACTGGAGCAGGGGAAGATTGTGAGAAGTCCTCCCCCTGAGGAGGAAGGAGTGACAGAAACAACATGTCATGAACTGAACGCAACACCCATTCCCCGTCCCGCTGCGCTGCTCAGAGGGAGGCCGTGGAGAAAATCAGGAGTGAAGTTAAGCCAGAGAAGAAGGGAGTGATGGGGTAAGGTGTTTTAAAGTTTGGTTTTATTTCTCATCACCCTTCTCTGATTTGATTGGCAATAAATTAAACTAATTTCACTAAGTCAAATCTGTTTTGCCTGTTACAGTAATTAGTAAGTGATCTCTCCCTGTCCTTATCTCAACCCATGAGCTTTTTTTTATATTTTCCTTCCCCTGTTCACCTGAGGGAAGGTGGTGGAGCAGTTTTAGTGGGTACCTGGCATCCAGCCAGGGTCAACCCGCCGCAACAGCAAACACCCAACCTTAAGGATGCAGACTTCTGTTTACATTCCTTCCAACTCTTTTCTTTCCTTATATCTTCTCTCCATCACCTCTGCTTTTTCCTCTTCTTCTTCCACACACACTTAGGAACTCAGTCTACAAAACAGTGGTCATTTAAGGTCACTTCCACCAAGTTAATCAGATAGATACAGAGCTGGTATACAGCCAGATATACAAATGATATACAGAGTGCAGAATTCTTCAGTGTCCAGTCCACAAGTTATAAAACACCCCTCAATGCACAAAACATGCCTCAGCATCTGACCACAGAATAGGGCCAGATCAAAAGCTTTTAAAATGAAAACATGCCAGAGGAAGAAGCCTGCAGTGATTGAAGATGTTGCCTATGCCTTGAGTTTCTGTAACAGAATGGAACTTTTTAGGGAAAATACCCAGAGAATCTCTGAAACAAGATCATATAAAGCACTACAGAGTGAAACAGTCTGGCACAAGGGAAAATACCTTCTTTTCTCTAAATTTTGCCATAAATTTAATCAGGGGCAGTGAATTAGAGACTGCCACACCAACCAGCTACAAGGAAATAAAGGGTTTCTCAAGATTACTAGAATGACAGCCTTTCCATGGCATCTGTCCTTGCTAACCCCTGGTGTACCTCCACTTTTTCAGAGGAAAGCTGTGCAAACCCTTACCTCAGCCTCCACCCCAGCACCTCTCCCCAAGCGAAATCACATATAAAGAAGAGGATATTCTTTCTAGCTGAGTCAGAAACCTTCAAAGACAGCAGTAATTGAATGCAACACTGATATGGAGCAAGAAAATAAAAAAGCATGATCTTATCTCCTTCCAATTTCTGTTTAGTACTCAAATACAGCATCTAGAGCAAGTTACACTGTGCCTTCCAAAGTAACTGACAATGAAGCAAGAGAAAAGGAAGGAGTAAAAAACATTGATTGCTCAGCCTACCATGACAGCCAAGAAATGACCATATATCCATTTAAATGCCAACTCCTCCAGAATAATATGGCAGCACCAATCACTATATTTCAAAAGATGTGTTAAAGGACTAGCAGAGGTTCAGAAAAAGGAGTTCAAATCTCAGAAAAAGTTTTGGAGAAATTATCAAAGAGGTGGAAAAATACACAAAAAGGTTGGAACTGTTTTACTTAAACAGGTGATAGAAAAGGGTATTCTTTTTTTAACATGTATACCAATCACAATATAAACATATGCACTGATAGTCTGGAAATTGTTGGGAGCTTCTGATCTCCATTTCTTGTAATAAGTGGATAAGGGTCAAAATTCAATTAAAGGATGGTAAATTAATCATAAATGCTTTTTCTTCCACGTAGCAGAATAGAAGTCATTGCTCTTGGAAGCTGACGAGGCCAAGAACTCAAAGACATCCAAGAATAATATGCACAGATAATGAATATCCTGAATTCTTACGCGTATCAAAGAATCTGTGGTTTTCAATATGTGTAAAACCTCAGAACTAAGGGCTAAAGCTTTGTATCTGGCATAAATCAGTTTTATACATAGAGGAACAGAAAGGAAAAAAAAAAAGTAAATTATCCTAGATTAACCAAGCCAGAAATTCTCACAATTTCCCCGCCATCTCCCCCCTCCCTGCCCAGTTATGGATACAGTAAACAATATCCTTCCTAAGGTCAGAATGAAAATACTGGACTAGATAAACCTCTGGTCTAGTCCAATATGACAATTCCTAAGACAGAAAGGAGTGACGTGACATTTTTGGACAGAAGTAGATCAATAGCAAAAAAGGCATCTTTCAAGTAATCCTACTGCTTAAATATCCAGGTAAACTGTATGCTACTGTTTATGTGACACGTTTAATTTTTTTATTAAACAATGCTTTTTATGTGATTTTATTCTTGCACTTTCAGCTATGGTTTTATTTTTTGCATTTGAGTTCAACCATGCAAAATATACTTTATCTTTACCTCAGCTCTACTTTGATACAAACGTTATCCTAAAAAGCAGCTTGCTGCATGATTAGGTAAATTATAATGCATGGTGCATACTTTATTGCACACAGTTGTCTATACATTGCAGATATTAGACATTTCATTGTGTAATGGCAGTATAGCTATTGAATAAAAAACAAAGTGAAGTCTTTTAGTAGGTGAAGGAAACATTTATGGCCTCACTTCGAGAAGTTATATCCCAATAAATATGAAGAATAAGAGAATAAAGTGTCATGAATTCCACAGTCATTTGCTGATGTTACAGTATGCCTGTGATAAACAAGGTTAACTAGACAGTCAAAAATACTATTTTTGTACTCTTCACAGTTGTGTGTTTTTATGCACTGATTCATTTTAATGAAATATAAATGTAAAGTCTTGTTCTTCCATTCGCTCCTACATTACTAGAACATTGTTCATGTGTCTATTATAACCTTTATTTCCTTTGTCATTTAAACATTAGTTTTTCATCAATATATATGTTTTTTATTTAACAAGTTTATTTTATTTATTTATGTATTTTGCTTATATGCATCCAAATTAGTTTTGCTATTAACAAAAAAAAAGTCAGATATAAAATAAACCCAAATGCACCAAATTTCCTAACATTTTGCAAAACTACCTTTATTCTGATTCAGTCACTCCAAAACACACACCAGCATAATTTTCTTTGGACAATTAGAAATTTCAGAAATAGTTCTAAGCCTGCCTGCAAAGAATTACATAGTCAAATGGTCTTTCATGTGCAAAATGTATCAGACACGATGTACTGTATTGCAGTCACCATGTACCCCAATTAGAGCTTATTATCCCTGAATTATGGTTAGTTTCTTAAATGTCAGGAAGAAATATCAACAGTTTGTGAGACGTTTCCATATCCTGCAACATCTTATAAAATAAAGACTTTGATTATAAAAAAAAAGAGAATGGTTGAAAGAACATAATCATAAAACTTTAGTCTTTATAGATTCCATCTGAAACTAGCTAAAGTGAAACATTCTTCCTGTGCAGCTCTGCTGGCACCTGATTACATTTTTTCCTATATCAACATTTAAGGAAGTACAGCTTTGACTTTATAACATGCTGCATTTCTGAATGTTTGGTAAGGTGGCCTCAATGCTTTTTTTCCATTAATGGAATATTATAAAGCTTTGATTTTAAAAAACCCAAATACAGAACATCTAATGGCTTCTTTTAACTTTATTTTTCAAGGGATGCAAAGCAATCTCGCAGACTTGATATGGGATTAGAAAGAGAGAGGTGTTTTTTCATTTTTTCCCCTGTTAATTTACAAACTAAAAAAAAAACAAACCAGAAACAAAACCACCCCAATAACACTTACAAAAGGTTATTGTATTGTTAATGCATTATTAAATGTTGTTTTTTACAGTTAAATACTTTAAAGCATTTCAGTTCAAGATGGAATTAAATTTTATGCATGATTTCTGCTAGTCTTTATAAAATTAAACCTGGGAAATTGTATTCAGATATATTTCTTTACTGATATTTTAAAATGTTTTTCTATACATGCAGCAACAATTCTGCATTGCATTCATTGAATTTGTCCAGAATGCCATCATTTATAATCTCTGGATAAGCATGGGAGTTTCAAAGAACTCTTCAGAATTAATTTGGTCACACTCACAGATGAGATTTACAGAGTAGTGAAAGGAGGAGAGCACCTGCTATGTCACAGTAGCTGTAAGTGAGTCCAGATTGGACTACTGAACAAATCTACTGAAAAGATCTCACTCTAATCAGCGACAAAATTTTCACTTTACTGATGAGACCAGAGAGTCTTAATCAGTGTAACATACACATCACACACAGGGTGGCATAATGTGCAGTTTACATAAATTGGGTTTGCTTTATGTTTTGTTCAAATTACATTGAAAATTATTTCAAATATTATTTCTAAAGTTCACTACCTATCTTTCCTAAAACACTTTTTTTTTCAGCGGCCCCCTTTTTTCCCCTCTGTGTGATCTGCTTTTATCTCTTAAATAGTATTTCTGCCACTGAGTGGTAATCTCCATTGGAAGACCTTCCTGAGACCTTATTTTCACCCGTATTAGCCCTTAAATGCACCATCCAAAGTATAACCCAAATCTAGGCAGACGATAGGTTTTTGCAACTGTAAAAGAAGTATGCCCAGCACAAGAATGAATAACTTGGAAATTATTTACAACCACTTCTGTTCTACTTCCATTCTAAAACATCCTTTCTCCTGCAGATTATAATTCAGCAATTCAGATACACAGGAATCAGTAGAGCTCAGGACATGCTCATGCTATCAGGATTTTAAATCAGAATACTCAGCATTGTGGTTTTTAATCTAAACCCTTTTACTATGCACGTGAGCCAGATTAGGAGCATCCAAATTTGTCTGTTATTACATCCCAAGTAACCCAAGAGAGGACAAGATTTTCTTTGCTGTTAGACTATGCTGGTGTGCCTGCTTCGCTCAGCACCAAAGCACTCCCGCACCCCATCCAAAGAGAACAAGATCCCTCTAAGGAAGCTGGGCAAGGGCTCCTTGCCATCTACAGAGAGAAAGAAGCATTTCTGCCACCACAGAAGTCTCAAACGGCTTTCAAGTTTTGCAAACTCATCTTCTGATCACTCCTGCTATAGATAAAAAGAAAAGCTACATATCTGACAGAGAAATAGATACTATGAGAGGGAAGAAGTAGGCTGTTACCCTACCAAAAGTCAAGTCCAAGGTTTGATATGATTGCCCTCTGCATATATATCAAGAGGCGATGTATGAAAAAAATGAGAACAGTTATTTCATATCAAGGGCAATGTGGCACAAGAGTAAATGAGTATAAATTGGGCATGAATAATTGAAATTTTTCTGAAAATTCAAAGCAAGTGCCTTGTTACTGGTCACCATTCTGAAATACAGGGAAGCTCACACACCAAACTGCTTTAAATGTGGACTATAGTAAATCAATTAATGGTATTGCATGATGCAATTGCTTGTAATATTAAAAAAAAAAAGAAAGAAAAAGAGGAATAATAAAAAAAAAAGAAGCCGTGCTTAGCTAACCAGGATATAAGTAGGAACTTTTGATATTTCATTGTTTGCCTCACAAACTGCAATGATTAAAGTTGCTGATCCAGGCACCTTTACAGCCAAGTTGATCATCCTACTTGTTTGAGACACTAATGCTGCAATTCATTTGTCAATGTTCTTATTCTGATGCGCATCATCTCCACCTTTTCAAGGAGTAAATATGCAGCACAAGAAGAAGGAACTGACATTTCCATTCTGCTCTCAATAACTGCCAAGTAAGAAACTACCCATACCTAACTCTATAGTTGTAAAAGCCTGTAAAGGTAAAAAACATAGCATTAGGTCACTCATTTTCTACATGTAAGTGGATTTTTTCTTTCCCCTCACTGAGTGTTCTTATGAGAAGGAAATACTAGATCTCATCCACTTTGATGGTAATGCAGTGCAGATCTGGACTCTTGAGGAATTCGATTTAAAACAGCAGGAGTTTTTTTATAGAAAGCATGTTTGTAAGTGTATCACTCCAAGCCTCACCTTCTAATGTGATCTTGGAAATTGTCATTGTAACTGAATATGAAGTAATTATATTTTTTCTAAGTTTTACGTGCTTACTATACACCAATAGTATAAATTATCTACTGTATGGTAGATAGATAACATATAATAGTATAAACTCTCTAGTGTGTAATTTTAATATGAAACCTCAATGTCTTTATGAAAGCTACTTGGATTCATTAGGAATTAAGTAAACAAATATTGCAGAAGTACAGGAGTCCTACAGGCAGTATTCTAAAAACCAACTGGATTTTCTGGAGAACTGTGGTTTTTTCCATAGAGTATACTGTAGAACACGTACAATTAACAACAAAATTTTATTCAGAGGTTGAAACACCACTTTGGGAAATGTGCCATTTTTCTCAAAGTCCCTAGGACATTTCTACAAGGTATCCACACAGCAGGGTATTAAAATAATTATTATTCAATTGTCACATTTTGGTCCTGTTACAATTCAATTGCACTTTGTGATAAACATTCACTTCTTTATAACATGGAGTTTATTCACCATTTCAGACACATACTATATTTTCAGCCATGGTATATTATCAATATTGAAAAGACTACATAGATTTGGGGGTTAATCATTCTCAATTTGGTTCAATGATCCTATCATAAAAGAAACTGGAGATAGTTTCATGATCAATGGGCAGACAAAACTAGTTAAATGAGAAAGAAATTTTAGTAATACATGTAAAACTGAGTTCAGAAAGGAAACATGTTTGAAGTTGTCTATAAAATGAAAGTATAGGCATATATCAAGCATTGTTACAGACAGTCAGTTTATCGATTCTGCTAATCACATCCAGAGGAAAATGACCTATATATGTAATTAAACTATACCAGACAGAGAGCATTGCACTCTGCTTATTGGCTCAGTACTTATTGGTCTTCAGCCATGAGACAACCTTTGCTTTCGGCACTTGGAAAACTGCCATTTTAGAAACCACAGCATACAGTCATAATGATCCAGAGAGATTAAAACAAACAAATGTATGATTAAATAGGGAAATATTACACAGGAGAAATAATGGAAACATCTTTGTTTAATAGCCGATGCCTATACAGATGATCTAACCCAAAAGAATAATTACATTGGCATAAATTATGTACGCTTGAAGACAACAAGACAAGTATATGGAAGCAGAGATTTCTAAAATTTTATGATTATATAGGAAAGAAGCTTTTGAAAGGAAAATTGATTTTCAAATCTGTGGACCAAATCTAAAAAGAGACAAGTTGGTAACTTATATTAAAAGCTCTGAAAAATGAGACACATTATAATTGTTACACAAATTGTATCACCTTCATGCAAATGCATAATCCAGCTTTGAAATTGGCATTCATTGGCAGTGAGACAAGTAGTAATTATCTATAATTCTTAGTGACAAGTTGGAGCATTAAAACCACTAGGTGTCAATTTTTTTTATTCTCTAGGTCACACAATATAAAAGAAAAACTCTGCTTTTCCAGCAAGTTTGAAATACATGACAGCACCTTTTTAACGCATATCTGCAAAGGTGATGTGCATTTCATAGAACATTAAATGTGCCATTTGAATCTACTTATTCTTAAGCATTACTGATTTTACAGTTGAGGTGTCTTTTACCCTACCACCAAATCTAATCTTTATGTTTTCTTTTGCTTCATTTGGGGGAATACGGGTTGAATTCAATATCTCTGTTATAAGACAATTGTAATCAAAAACTATCTCAGTTGTTCCTTTAAGGTATATTACAAAAGTGAGATTTTTTTGGTTTTTTAAGTCAGTGGCGATATTGCCACTGATCTTAGTGGGCAGTGGAGAAAGGAGTGTCATTGACTACAACCTTTTAAGAAAGAGGAAAAAAAATTACACAAAATCCATAAATTATTGACAAGTTCCATATTGATGAAGGAGTATGTGCTTCTCACACAAAGAAAAAAAAAACAATCAGCTTCAGCATCTCAAGTGGGTCAAGTTTCCAGTAATGATTATTTCCCACCTAGTTTTATGCAGTGGATAATGGAACTGGATCTTAGTATCCTGTCTTGGATCCTTGGCCTAAAGATTTCAAATACACAAATGTCTGAAATCAGTGCAGGTTTTTAGTGATACAGTGGGGTTTTGTGCTGAGAGCACTAAGTATCGATAGCAATTACCACCGGTACTTACATAATAGTTTTCAGTGTTCAATGGCATATTGGCAACTGTTTCACGTCATCTGTAAGAGTTAGACATACTGCATTAGAAGAAAAATTCTGGAGACAGCACCTAAAAAAACCCAAAAAAAACAGAAAACACTCGGCCCCCCCCCCGAAAAAAAAAAAGTGGGAGGGTGTGTAAGTACAGTAAAGACTACAGAAATTCAAAATAAAGTATTTAGCTATACAAAGAACATATTCAAATCATAGAAGCCTGTGAAAAAGAGGACTGTAAAAGCACCTGGCAATTATATAGCAAAAATTTATCTCTGCAGAGGCTTGTGCCTGCGTTTCTCTTGGTGCTAAATTTTACCTGGGGAAAAAAATTTGAGAGTCAGTTAAAAATACCTTTTTCCAAGACTGAAAAATAAGTCAAGTAAAGTATTCCAGCTGATAACTGAGACAGGAAAAAAAAATGTAATTTTGCATTGCCTAAGAATCCTGCTTTGTAATTAGTCTCTAAATGTATTTTGGAATGAAGCAATCTACTAGAACCACTGGTGTAAGTAATAAAGTCAAAGCGATACCTTCCATCAGCAGCCCAGAATATGTCTGGCTTTTTTTCCCCTTCTTTCCCTGTCTTAAAGCTAATGGAGTAAATGCTCCAGCTTTTCTGGGTTCCCCTTGATTGTATTAACAGCCAGTATAATATCAGGAGCAAAAATACAGCAGTAATAGCAGCATCCCTGTCTTGAGATGCAAGAGGATAAAAAGGAGGGATGCTTCTTGTTATGGAAGGAACATGGCCCAGTGCTGCTCCTCTGTGGTACCATCTGACTTCATGAATGTTACATCTCTTTCAGCTGAAGATTAAGCTACAATAGAGTTTCTCTCTTTAGACGGCCTTTTTCCCTCCCTTCCGTCTCCTACCTCCATCTGCACAAAAAGTGCTGATCAAGTAACTGACACAACTGTGAATGAAGAGAACAAAAGATCTAAAGAGTAATATATTGATCTGCTCTATGCTACCAAAGCTTTGACTAATTTTATACCATTTGACTTGTTTTAGGTAGAAATTTCTTTCCCCTTTTTGTCTAACCTGAGAAAGTGATGTTATATATTCATATACACACATCACTTCACAGGGATCTCACAGGTCTTTACAAATTGAATGTGTACCATACAAGACTCTTTTCAGACACCCAGGAACTGCAGTTAGTTCAAGGGTAAATTGCAGGGGCTATAGCGATTTTATACAACAGTTTATAACAGGAATTAAAGATTGCATCTATTTGGAACTGCAGGTGAAGTTAGGTAAGGAGAAAGTAATTACCCAAATTGGAATTTGAACAGAGTGCTACAACTTTACTCTTGTAGAACCACATACATTCTTTTGGTTTTGTCACTGATGTGAAAGACATAATCATCTCGATAATAACAGAGCCCCTTACTCACTGCTGAGCCATAGACTCAGAAGTGATTCAAATGAGTAGGTTTTTTTTAAAAACCTACCACTTGATTTTCTTTCTGGTTTTACCAGGAGGAAACCAGCCTCTTTGATCATGTTCTTTTGTTCAGGAACCATCCTGTTTGATTACATAACTGAAAAAATACAGCCCAAAATGGAGTTTGCCAAAGGAAAAGGCATTTTAGATGCATTTTAGTGGCTGAGCCCTGTTCTTTGTACCAGCACTAACATTATTTTCTTTGTCTTCAGAATAATCCCATGAGCAAACACTCTTTGTATGTACAGCACAGGAACAAAGGCACAACTTATGTGTCTGTACTGTCTTTTAGGGTTGTCATAAGGTGACTCTCAACTCTGGACTCATGGTCTGACAGTGAGTGCTGAAAATCCAGGACCAGGTGAAGGACGAGGGTTCAGCACCTTCACACACCTAATCAAATCAGTACTCAGGTATACAAGTCCAGTTTGGCAAGCTAGAGAACAGGAGGATTGCTCTGCCTAAGAACCGCGAACTGTCTGTACTCCTTATCAATTTCCATATATTTTATGTGCAAAGAATTAGCTGTGATTTTCCTACAGACACTAACTGTAAAAGACATCAAATAAATCAAAACTTTTTTGTTTTGTTTTAGTTTTGCCTTTACATAAACTCAAGAGTCACTCTTCTCATCCAGAAGCAGAGCCTTTGGTGCCGAAGGATACTGTTTAGGAATTTTATATGTACATTTCACAGAATGTTAAAATCACATAGGTTTTTCTTTGTCACTGGGAAAGCCATATTTGTAGTTAAGCTTGACATTAACAAAATCTTTAAACATTACCGGCAATTATATTGAAAAAAACTTCTTCTTGTAATGGTAATAAATGAGACCACAAAGGACCCAGACATGCTTTTTCAGTTCCCTTTTGGCAGTTATTCTGTCTGAATTAGATGTATCCATTGCAATTATCCTACATGTTGTAAGAAATACTGAAAGGAAACTACTGCCTGAATACAGACAGCATATGTGATTTAGAGACAGGCCTTCCAAGAATAGCGTACCATATAACCAGACCTTCTACATTATGCTTCAATTGGTGTTGAAACAGAGGGCAATACTTACCCAATCATCTATTCATAGGAGGTGAAAACAAATATATCTATGTCCCTGAACTATTTCTGAAGACTTGAGGACAGCTGCAGGAGAGGTCAGAAATAGGAGTTTGTCAACTTTCTCATTAACCAAAACCAGAAGACACATATTTCCAAGGAGGTAATACATATAAGAAAGAAACATACTGAGACTGAGCAGCAGAAGCTCTCTACTCATTTCTATTCATCCCATCTTCTGATCGGATTGTCTCACCATGAAGCTATTGTAATCCGCTCCTTTACTTAGTGGGATGTAGGACCCAGCAGATGCCCTTTGTCTCTGTTGTGCCAGGTCACACAGACACTTTGAAGCTGGTGCAGAGAAGACTCCCAAAGGAGCTGCTTCCTCAGGGATTCACCTCTCTTTGTGAATTTTTAGACCCAATTAGAGCAGGAGGATGGAGCACAGAATAGAAAAGAGACTGTTATGAGTTATTATAACATTATAATAGTTGCTTCTGCTTCTGCCTTTCATAACGTATAACACAAGACACTCAGCATAGAGCATTATTCAACTTTCCTGTAGAAGCCTTAGAGTTAATATCACAGCAATCCAAAGAATCTATAACTATCTACCTCTGCTATTGTCCTTCAATATTTTTACGTATTTCCCAGTCATCACATTACACTAACATGTTAACTTGGTCGGTTTTGTTACAAGTACTTTTCTTGCCACTTTACCATGGCCTTGACACTCTTCTAAAAGAATCAGGCAAAACTTTAACAAAAAGCTAAATGCAAAATCTAATCAGCCTATCACTGAGAGTTCAGATTACTTTACGATGTAGTATAAGACTGTCTGACTCAGGCTCTTGACCCACTTCACCTAATTGTTCCCACTGAAATCAGGAGTAAAGTTCCCACTGACTTCTTAGGGAGTGGAACTAGTCTGATGTTAAGCAGTTTTAGCAGATTAACTACAACTGCACCCATTCTCCCATATTCCCATTTTTTTCTATTCCAACTGCTCTTGTGCCCTTTCTTTTCCTTAGGATGATTTGTGTCCTCTGACCTACATCATTTTAATGTTATTTCACTTAGACTGTTCTTAATACAACCTCAGTTTTTAATCCATGTTTAAATTGATATTCATATGTTAAACATCAATACATGACTGTGCATGATGAGGGGTTTATTTTAAAGTTGTTATCCTCAGTGCCTTGCTTGTTCTTTCATGTCCTCATTTAAAAAGTAAATTAGAGTAATTAGCAAGCAACACCCATATGGAATTTGCTTGTGACTGACAGGTGAATTGTGCAACTTAATGGTGGGTGAACAGCTTTAAAATGGATAAGAGAGAAGACTATCAATTCTGTTTCCTAGGATTAACTCATCAGTGAATGCATATTCTGTAAGACAAACAGCTCAATCCCACTTTAAAAGATTTTTCTGTTAAATAGAACATGCTAAATAATTCTAACAAATCTAACATTCAGAAGATTATCCTTCTAGTATGGATTTCTGAACTATGCCATACATTCATCTTCCCTAGAAAATGCTACTACTGAAATCTTTCTTCAACCTTCTGCTTTCTGTCTTTTCAATATAGAATTGTGGTACTTCCAGTTAAAAAAGATCTTAATTTTCCTGGCACTTTTGATTCTGGACAGTCCAGATATAACCTCAATACAGCACACCTTAATTAATTCCCTTGTTTCAGTTTAGGTTCACATTTTCAACAAAGTAAAAACCTCCAACATTTTGGGCTTGATTTCATAAATGCAAATGACTCTTTTCGAAAATGTTAGGCTGAATGCAAGTGAAGTAATTTTTCTTTACAATTACAGTACAAGTCTCATGTGCGGTATAGTAATCCTCACTTCACTACACAACTGCAGTTATATAAAGTACTTTATACCCAGAAAAACAATAATTTGGATGTGATTTCATGCAACAGAACAATAGCATCTACAAGACATTTTCTATTTAGATTAAGTGTACTCTAAACGGGTTTAATTTTGGAGCTACAACTAGGAGAACTGCCGTTTAAATATTATTTCCTAACTAAAAAGCTGCAGCACATGTCTCTTTTTTTATCTAACATATAGCAACTGGAATTAAAGTTCTATGTAGAACACTTGTTATATTCTGCCACTGCTTGTTCACAGTAAGTACAGTTGAGGTACAGGGTGAGATGGATCACTCTTGCCTTCAGACCCAGCAAATAAATAAATAGAGTTCTGCAACTGACAGGAGAAGTATTGGTCCTTGTCAGAACTAACCCTAGCAATTTTCTGTGGATCTACTGGGAGTCAAAAATAAAGTCCTCCATAGACAAGTAATTTCCAGAGTTAGTGTAAGATTTGGGAAGAATTAGGAAAAAGATTCTCTGGGATATACTCAAGTGGGACACTATAAGATGTGTTAGAGTGAAATCTATGGCTACAGAGTGAAAAATGAGATGCTTATTCTAGGTTAAACCTAGACTGGGTTCACATTACAGATTTTTTTTTCCCCAACATTCCTTTTCACACTTGAGACCAGAGCAGAGTGATGCACACTTAAAAGACAAAACTCAGAGCGCAAGAGGTAGACACATATAATGGATCTGTCTCAAAGTCTGTATCAGAGATTTGAAGACAGATTTGTACCATAAAGTTTCAAATTAACTAGAGATAGCTTCCTCTAAGTTTTTGAACTCAAGAGAAGAAAACAGGGGTTTGTAACTATTAAAGCAATTCTACAGCAATGTAGTAGACCAAGGTTGTTTTTTTTTTAATTATTACTAGCTCTGTAATTATTGGTCTTATTAACATGCTGGGGAAAAAAACCAGCTTGAATGTTAGAGAGCTTTTTAAAAATCAGAAGCTTTTGAGAATGACATTAAATCCTCTGCCAGTTTATGTATTTACCTTTTGATTTTTTTCTTTTAAAATTATTCTCTTTCAGATACGGATGAAAATTGAAAGACCTTATTATTTCGCGAGGCTAACATGGGGCAAGAAAGAAGCCAAGACAACTGAAGGTGACAGACCCTTTCAGAAGTAAGCTCAAAGAAAAGGGTTAAGGCAGAAAACAAGGATACGCTACCACACAGACAAAAGGCTATCTGCTCTCAAAGTCTTCGAGATAGGTTGATATAAGTGGTGCACCTTTTTCATCAACCTTCTCCAGAGGGCGCAAACTGAGAAAGGAAAGATTAGAGAGCTATACTGCTATCCAAACAGTCCAGAGTTATATTTGTGGGGAATCTTCAGGCTCTGCACTGAGTATTGTTAAAGAAAACACAGGAAACCAGAAGGGTAGAGGTGCTGAGAAAAGCAGATCTCTTAAAACATAATGATCATCAGTACCCAACGTGAGCACCTTTTGCTGTTGCCACTGCAAAACATGATAACACTAATAGTTATGTCAAACATACGCCTGATGAGAAAATGTCCGCATAGAATGGGACTGTGCTTTCCTGCCGATTTGCAGAAAACTGCAGAAGAGTACTACAGAGCACAGCTGAAAACACTACAGAGTCTGCGGTCACTCGTGGGCATGCGGATCACTGTAGGTCAGTAAACAAAAGACAAATAGCTACTGAAGATTAGTTCAGAAAAGCAATTTTCCTGATTATTGCTGTTTAACAGAGCCTCTATTTAGTAATGCAAGTATAAGATAACTTGGGGCATACTCCTAGCAATGGAGTTCTGCAAAGCTTCATTTCCCAGCCATGGAAAACAATTTCAAAAGCTAAACATGGAAAACCGCATACTTACAACAAATCTATTATTTAAATTAACTAAGTTCTGTCAGAATTTGTCACACATTGTGCTGTACAAAAAAGATCTACTTAGCTTTAGCTGATTGATATATGTAACATAAACCTTTGCAGAAGCGCTAACTTGAAATAGCTCAGATGAGAGCCTCATAGAAATATAACCTTCCATACCACCTACCTATCAGCTATTCGAGGCTTAAGTGCTGCAAAGGTCATACACTTTCTCCTTTAATGAGAAATCTTACCCTATGCACATATCTGTTCCTATTCAGTTAATGAAACTTCTCTTCAATTGATTTACTTGTTGACATATAGCATCTTGAAGACCTTACAAGCTACATGTCAAATTGTGAGATGTGCACAGATAAAGAAACACACTGTTGGCACAGTGAAATACAAACTTCAGGGGTAGGGAGTTAGAAAGGCAAGTGATCGTTTTTAACTCCAGCCTTAAGAAAAGATGGGTTTGAATATGGGCCAAGAGTACTATTGAATTTGTCAAGATGAATTATAAAATACAATACCATTAGCTTTAGAATACAAATAAGAAGAATTAAAATGGTGAACTGAGTGCAGTCAGTGCTGCAAAAGAAGTAGAAGGCAACATTTTATATTCTCCACACCTTCTACAATTTAGGAAGGTGAAATACCAGAGGAGGAATTTACACCTGAGGTGGCTGCAGTTGAATAGATGGGCAGGGTGCACAAGCACAATTGGAAGCTCTCTGCATAGCGAAGTGGGGGGAAAGAAGAGCAAAATATTCTACTGAAAACAAATTCTACAGAACAACTGTATTCTGTGGACACTTAGGTGATAAATGGTTTGCACATACAATAAATATACTCTAAAGAGCCAAAGTAGCATGAACACTACAGAGCTAATTGAAAGGTTTGGAAAGGGTATGAAACCTCCAGAACATCATGTTTCCACACTGATGTAGCATCATTCAGTAGCAGATAGAATTGGATTCCCCCACCCCCGTTTCCAAGACACTTGCAATTTCTCCATCCCAGACACCAGGCATGCAGATAAATGATTTAAGTCAATTGATTAACTATGCCTTTCTTAAGATCTACTTTGAGGTTCAGTGGAAATACAAAGAGGGCCTAAGGCTTATGTGAATCCTTTTAACCTGGCTGCTCAGTGGGGTTCCTATAGCAGAAATCAAAGCTGAAAGGATTGTGAGCACAGTATTTTAGGGGGGCACAGGTTAGTCCAGTGGAAGCTACTGATTTGTACAGTCCCAAGCTACCAAATTGTCCTTATTGGGAGCAATAGGTGCTCTTGCCTCATAAACACATCAGGAGCCAGGGGCTGCTGCCCTAACACAATTTGGTGGCTCTCACATAGGTTTGAGTGGTGGGAACTTGTACAGTGTGCAGCAGTCAGTTTTACAGCTCTTCTGGTAATTCAGCAGGAGCCAAGAGCGATTGCTTTATACAAAGGCAAGACGATGGTCCATTAATCAGTAAATCAGTGCTGTCAAGGTGGAAGAGTGACAATTTTTATGTTATTGAGCATAGCAGAATACCTCACACTAGCCATGCCTTCTCTTCAATTGAACTTTAGGACCAAAAGCATATGCTTTTGAAAGTCTGAATGGATGAAAAACACAGGAAGAGTGTACAAAGGTGAGGAGAAACATCTCACTTATGTTGAGAAATTAAGAGATGGGCAGATTTCCAGGAATGTTTATGGCATTCCTGTGAAAGTAATAAAAATTAATTTCACTCATTATTGGATATGACAGTCATTACACCAAACTACAAAACTGAACATAAATTTCATAGTAGCTGGCACCTAGTCAAAGCTGCCAAAATAACCACTCAGACTAGTCATTATTTAGGATAATTACCACATACAAAACAAAACTGTATAAATCTGGTGACAAAGAGTCAGGAGCTTCAAGTTTCTGCAAGGCCCAGCATAGAGTGAAGACTGTTGTTACAGTTCTTTATACATTAAAATAACCCAAAACATACCATGTTAATACTCACACCTAAACTGTTCTCTTAGCTAGAGGGTTCAATGTTTAGCAGCCTCTCTCACTGCTGTCATAAACCAGCCGCCTGTTTAACTACATTCTAACATTTTCTGTGCTGGCTTGTCAAACAGCGAACGCTGAGTGCACCCAAGCCATGACAGTGTCTGGAAGTCACACACAAGGTAAGTGCTGCCCAGAGTGACTGGGGATGCCCAGCAGCATGACAGCACTGTCGGTTTACACCTTGTTCCGCTAGGAACTGCTGAGCTGATTGCTGAGAAGGAACATCACAGCTGGAAGTCGCCCTTTGCTGCCACGCCACTGGCTGTCTCTGTATGAGATTAAAAAAATGCTGCAAATCTTATTTAGATCTTACGAAAATATTTCCACAGACAGCTGGTGAGCACTGCCTGATCTACGTTTTGTTTTTAAATGAATCATCACACTGAATTCAACCAATTTGGGTCATTCAGAGCTGGTAAAAATGCTCCCAACTTTATTACTGACAGCATTTTTTTATAGTAAGTCCCTAGACATAAAATAAGGGTAAAATGGAAAGGGCCAAACAAACCACAGACTTACTTTGTTGGCCTTAAGATTCCAGGAGCACAGGAGAGATAAATTTCATGTACTCCCTTAGGTCTCCTACTGCAGATGTGACCTACTCTGTACCTTCCTGTTATATATGAGGCAGAGTGCTAGGTGTCACCGACTGTGTCATAGGTGGCACAAAAAGCAGCACTGCATGTTAACAACTTTTGTTCTGTCTTGCTATTAATGAATGTGTATGACACCTAGGTTTCCTGTGCTGTTGACAAAATCTATCCTGCCTCAGTAGTAACAGCTTGCAAGACTGCATCTTTAGACAATTTGCATATACTTTTATCATCCTCAGATTAAATTTAAAGTTAATTATATTGTGCCTCACCTGATTTATTAATCCTTTCCTTACCATTACTATTGTATTCATAAACATCCAGAGTGCATTTTGGAGCTATAAAAACCATTTTACTTCCTTGTGCTCCCTAGATCTCCAGCTTGTAAATTAAAAAGTAATACAGCAGATATTCATTCCATTCTGAAGAAATTAAAGTTACAGCATTATGATTACAATTATTAATGAATCCATTTCCCAAAATTGCTTTTTGATGATGTACATGAAAAAAGCAAATAACAGCATAACAAATAGGTGAAAAAAATAGTGAATGGAGCATGGCCAGCATTTGATTCTGATAATTAGAAATACTGAAGAAGAGTTATTTATCAAACTAGAAAAAAAAAGTATTATGTTAGAAGCCAATCTATCTTAATATTTGCAAGATAAGAACAGAACAAATCCCGCTGCTGTTACTAGCTTTGTGCATCATTTGGGTTTCAACCATCAGAGTCCCCAGAAATGAAGGGAAACTTCATTTAAAAGGCTGCAGTCAGAGTAAGAAGCTGTTGCCTCTAGAAGGAATAGAAATTTCACTGGCTGCATAGACTCTATCAAGTCAGTTTTCCTCATTATAATGGCACCTGCTGAAAGACTTTATTATATTATGTTCTATCATAACTGCTTTCTCAGGAAGGTGAATTATGGTCTGCAGTACAATGATAGGTAGTTAATCACTGCTGATATTTTGTGCTCAGTATTTTCTATACATCAGTGCACTGCACTGTCATTGGTTTATTATAGTGACTGATTTGATTTAACAAAGTGTGATGATTTATTAAATATTTTTTGAAATTTTCAGACTATATTTCAACAGTTAGTGACACATTCTGTTGCCATTACCTTCAGCTAATTAGCACTCCTGGATTTTTTTTTTTTTAATACAACTGACTGAAGATGAAGCACAACACCACTGGGAAATTGCATGAAGGATGTGACACCAGAAAGACTGCAGTTCAAATGCTTTGGACTGAATTAAAACCTGATATTTTAGCCACTGGAATTCTACTGGGGAAGCAAAGTCCCACTGATTGTATCACATCTGAATTTGGTTCCTTAATATTAAACTATGCTGCCGCTCTTGATTCTTTTTACAGAAGAGCTCCACTGCCAGGGTAAAATTCACCTCAGCAGAATAGGTCAACACAAAGGCTATGAATTAGTTGAGTCCCACTTATGTGTTGCTCAAAATAAAACTATAACCTAAACAGTCTTTTAGTGACCCTCTATAGAAAAGTAAATTCTCTACTCCTTACCCCCCAATCTCTGCATATTCAGAGCTGTAATTTTCTGGAAAATAAAGATTTTTTTCATTATATAGACAGATAATCTAGGACGTAGGGCCTCAAACAACAACAATCAAATGAAATGCTCAAACAGGCAAGTTCTGTATGTGACAGGGGAATAAAGGGAAAGTGTTAGCAATATATTTAATAGCATTCCTGTCGGTAGCAATAAGAAATCTGCAGTCATGACTAGCAAATACTTTATAGCTGAAAATATTTTATATCTCCTTCCCATTTCCACTTGTATCTATATCATCAAATGAACTGTTGATCCCAAAGGAAAGGTGATCAAAGCCTAAACCTGGAGTCTGCACCTTATCTTCCATATATACTGTGTCATTTTCTCTAACAGTTATTGTAACTGCATTGTGTTTTGTGTTACTTTTTCTTTTAGAAATGTGTATGAATAGGTTGTTACCCTATGCTTCCATTATGTTGCCCTTAAGACTGGCTTTTCTTTTGCTGTTACCTCTTAAATTGGGAAGAAAAATAATAAGTTTAATAGAAACTCAATCTACTGTGATTAAATTCCTGGCCTTTCCTGTTCCATTCTTTCTTGTTCAGTCTTGCTCAATCAAGGTACAGCATCATCATACAGTCAGTTTTATAATCCCTGGGTATTTTCCTCTAAAGCTACAGGATGGCCACAGGCAATGTAATTAAATCCACAAGCAATATCAGCTCACTAAAAACCACTTGATATACCAGCTTTATAGATTTTTTTAAAAAATGATCATAGGATCATAAAATGGTTTGGGTTGGGAGGGACCTTAAACATCATCTAGTTCCAAGCCCCCTTGCCGTGGGCAGGGATACCTTTCACTAGACCAGATTGCTCAAAGCCCCAACCTTGGCATGAAGGATTCCTGGTTTTTTTTGCATGACTTCTCTTTGTTGGGATGCATTGCTCCTGAGCTTAGAGGCGGTCACGCTTGAATATTAACTAGCTTCTTTTTTTTTTACTGTTGCACTAATATAGCATTTCTTTATTTGGATAGCATTTAATTAATAGGCATATTTTATTATAGTAACATATTCTCAGCTATGTTTATATATAATATTTAAGACATTTTATAGGTGTAGGAAACCTTGACCTTCATTTCCAAAGTTACTTGTAATATTTAACAGTAAACAATAAAAATAGCAAATTTATGTTCATAGCATGTTTATTTTTATCACTACAATATATTCTCTGATGGTGATGGCACCGTGATGACATCTTTTATCAATGTCAATGCCAATTTTTTTATTATTGGAATTATTATTGAGAAGAAAAAACCAAAATATGACTGTGAAAGAAATGCTTTTATGATTCCTTTTTGTACAAAATGAGAAGTCAGGAAAGGAATTAAAGGGAATGCTATTACCTAACAAATACAAGAAGGACAAAAACCCTTATTGTTTTAAAGATAAAGGTAAATTAGCTCAGAATCAGTTTCTGAATTGGAAAAACCTCAGAATACTGTGTATACATCTGGTCCCTTTTTATTTAAGAAATGATAATTTAAAATGGAATGGGATGCATAGCAGGACTAATACAATGATTAGATGACTGGAGAACTTTAACTGAAAAATAGATTAAAAAAACCTGTATTGTTTTAAGTCTACAGAAATGAAACTGGAAAGGGAAGCTGAGGAAATCTGCAAATATTGTAGGGAAGAAGTAAATATTAAGATGAGAGAATTGGTTCAGTTATGAGGTATAATGGTCTATGGTCACACTCATATAAACTTTCCTTGTAATAACTCAGTAGAAATGAAGGGTGCTTCCCAGGCCTCCACAGATGGAACTCTTAAAATGGAATTTCAAATGGATAGGGAGCACTTACGCTCCTTACAGCTGAGACAGTCATGACAGAATATAAGTGATCACGGAGTAAAAAGGAAGGCTTGTCTTTAAAAGCCTTTCCTAGCCATCTTTTTTATCTCAAAGGTAATCTTTGCAAGACACTGAACTGCTGTTTGAATGTCTGATCTCTCCTGCTTTAATCTTGTGAAAAATTACAGTTGATCCTTTTGTTTCTTTCTGTAGATCTCAAGTTTGTCACAGTGCATTGAAAAGCATTTTATTAACTGTGATGAGTGGGAGTAAATGTTTAGGAACATAAGCGTGTTATGTGGTAACCTGAGAGTGAGGAAGGGGACAGAGCTAAGTGTCTCAAGAAGTCCATTACATTTTTGTTCTTTAAATCCTCTTTTCTTTTCTCCCTTTCTAGCTGTGTATAGCCAATTTGTAATCTTAATCATCATCCCTTCCTCTCACCCATATATGTGTGCTCTAAAAGTTTTGTTTTGATGTTAGTGGGTCAGAGCTACAGGAGGAACCAACATGAACACATCAGTCTCCATCTCACACTCAGTGCTAGAAATCTATAACAATTTGCTAGTCTTACAAGCAGAAAAAACCCTTTCTTTCCTTCTAATCCATGAGCAGCTGACAAATTTCCCTTTCCTCCTACTGCATAGTGGTGTGTGTGGCTGTGATACAAAAAAATTACCCATCGAATTCAACGTTATCCACAGCTTATGTTTACTTACAGGGCAAATTATCAATTATCAGCTCTAGTAAGTTTTTCAGCCTCAGCATCAGTGCTCAAATGCCTCACAAAAACAGAAGGAGAATTGTTCCTGAGGTCACAGGGACAGATTGCACAAACTAATTTATGGAAACAGGGAGACATAAACTACCAAAAAGCAACACTGTGCAATTTCATTGAATCAGAAGGAAAGGCAAACGTAAAAAGGCTTTTTTGAATCTGGCCCAATAATCGCCTTCTTCAATATGGTAATGATCAAAGATATCCATGCAATCATTCCCCTTCTTGCCATATTCTCTATCAATTGGAAACTGAAGTCAATTCGCAGTACTGAAATCATTACTGGTTTTACCATTACAGACTAGTGTGAAGTGATGTTTTTAATTTTCCAACAGCAAATTGAGCAAAAAACTAATAATACAAAACCACTATTCATATAATACAGTCCCACCAACTCAAAGCAAAAATTCCTCTCTAAAAGAGTATGAACAAACTCAGGGTACAATAGATTTAGCAATCCATGCAACTGTATAAGAAGTATTTCTCTCCCCTAAAGATAGATTTTTAAAAATTCACATAATTTAACTACTTTTTAAAATTAATTCCCTTCAAGAAAGTATAGCACTTTATAGTCTTTGTGGTAGGAGAAATTACTTTTCTAACTTATTCAATAAATAATGTAAATAAATGTACTTTAACATTGGATATGATGGCGTACACAACAAATATGGCAAATACACCAGGAACAGAAGAAAATTCAGCCAGGATTTTTTCAGGAAAGAAGAAAATGCATTTCCTTTAAACAGTGTTTGACATTAGCCTGCCGAAATATTTTTTGGATAAATGACTTGGACTAAGAGGACTCTATTTCCCCCCCTGCAGTTTACGACACTACTCATGCATTTTCCTTCCTAACTGTCATCATTGTGGCTCTGAGCATTACAGCTGTCTAGGATGCAAAATGCCAGGAGCTAATTTACTGCTCTGCTTAATTAAAGTTGCATTTACCATTGAAGGTAAAAGAAACTAAATCTCTGTTAGCTGCCATTAAAAATTATAAAACATTTGCATTTTTCTTCAAAAGTGCCTTTGCTCCCCTGACTGTTGCTGTAACCTGCTAGAGAGATTTTACAAATGATTCAAATTTCCCCATGCAATTGCCAAATATCAACAGCTGGTGTTTCACAAGTAATAGACTTCTGTTTTAACATGGGCACCACAGTTAGTATGAGCCTACAATAGGCATACAGCAAAAAATGCATATTGCTGAAACACTGACATGTTTGCAAAACTCTCGGGTACAAACACACTTAGAGGTCCATGTTGCAATCCTATTTTCTATGTTGAACCTCTCTGTCCTTAACAATAATAAAAAATACATCAATATGAAAGCAGGAAGAAGATACAGCAGGAAGGCATTTACCTTTTCAATTTATTCCTCCCTGAATTGTATGTCCAATGTTTGATCTTTCCAGAATTATTGCACTCTGTTTTTTTTCTTGATACTTCTTCTCTTAGGCATTTGTGGGCTTTGAGAACAGTCACTAAATATGTGGAGCAGGATGCTGCCACTCACAAACAGATGCACAATAAAAAGGGATGGAAAATACAGCCTGGCAGTAGCCTCTCTGCATCATGTTCTTGTTGAACACTGATGGTAGTAGATTCTAGTCAGCAAGGATCTGCCCACGCATCCTAAGGGACTGCTGTTAAGGTCAACTGGAAAATAAATTAAAGCAACTCCTGCAGAAACAGAACAAAATTCAGAACATTTGTTCAGATTAAACAGGAAGGAAATTTATTTTCTGGATTTGTTTCTACTCATTTCTTGACACCAAAACCAGTGATGTTTTATGATATGCTGTTAGCTGTTGAGAAAGCAGGAAGGATGATAGCTCTGAGGGATTATAGAATCCAAACTGCTTGACCTCAAGGGGTTATGGTGACCTATGTTCCTTCTTGTCTCCCATTTGCCCCAGAAAACAGTATGAATAACAAATACTGCTTCATAACTGCAGGTTTTTACAGGTGCTTACAAAGCAAAGAACATAACAGCGCAGCCAGAATCTGAAAGCAAATAAATCCAGAAACTGTCTGTGCAGTAAAACTAATGTAGAAGCATGACTGGAAGATCACAGTGACAGCAGCACTTAATTAAATCAAGAAGAAATAATTGCATCTCATTTGTTCTATTCCTTTTATTATTTCTGCTAGCAGAATCACAAATGTGTACCATTCTTTTAGCAAAACATGTTTTAAAAAGATGGATGTTTCAACCAGCCTTGTGCACTATATGTACACCATGTCAAAGATGGTTTCCCTGATAACGAGAAGTCATTTGATTGAGAAAGGATTCTGTAATTCAATAGTTCAGAGAGAAGTAAAATGCAGTTAGAAATATAGGCATATATTTAGAGAAATAGGCCTCTCTATGAGTTATATATTTAATGTATTTATTTTGAAAGCCCAGGATACTTAGTAGGCAGTGAATCTGTGTGAATCTCCACTGATTTGCAGGGTGTAATGTTATCCTCATAGGAGGATTAACTACAAAAGCCTAAAGCCCATCCATTACCTCCATGGATCAGAATCACACTTGAAGTATTTTAGTGTAATGCCAACAGCAAATAAAGTATATATATTAAGTGCTATTGCGCTTGAGAATGGAGTGAAATGCTTTTGTTCCAAAGTCTTCTGATTGTCAATTTAAAATCTCAAGCTTGACTGCTTCAAAGTCTTAATAATCTACAAGATTTTTTTACAGAGTTCTGAAACTTTGCAAAAGCATAAAACATTTAAATCCTAGTATGGTTGAAATATCTAACCTGAAAGTCCTTCTTTTTTAGTCTGATGTAGTCTACTGGACTTTTTGCATTTTTAAATACATATTTTAATGTCAAATTGAAGATATGTGAATAGCTTTCCAAAATTTAGGGACTGTTTCCTTGAAGTTCTTTAATGTGTGCTATAATGTTAAACATGTTTATTTTCACTGATTTAAATTAAAGGGGTAATGAATTTTGGAGCAAATTATTCCTCCACTTGTTAAAAACTGCTGAAATTAAATTTAAGCCATCCTTGAAACTAAATAATGGTTATAAAGAAAATGTATAAAGAAAATGTTGACTTCCATCTAGATCATTTTAAATCTATGTTTAAAATAAAAATTTAGAAACACAGCAAAGCAAGGTTGGACAAGAGACTCAAACACACACCAAAGTTCTGAATGTTCCCTTTGTCACTTTGTTTTCCAAAGGTAGACGAGCTGTGCTTGATCTTTGAAACAGCTATGAAACTTCAGAATCAGCAGGACAAGTTGCCATACACTGGAGTTTTACACTGACTAAACTGACCAAATTTGAGGTAATGGGTATTTAAAATCCTCATCAATTCCCATGTTTCCACCTTTCCCTAATCTTGCCTAATGTAAGGTATAAAAATCATCAAAAGACGGGGGCTGTACCTGAGCTGCACTGTCCAGTTCATCTTTTTCAGCTTCTTGACAGCTGCATAAGAATTGTAATTCTAACTTTTCTATGGTAGCTAGATTCCATGGGCCAAAATGTCACAGAAATAATTATCGAGTCACTTAACCTACTCAGGAGCTGTCAATCTTTTTTATTTTAAGCTAACTCTACTAATCCCATAAGCTTTAACCTTCTTCCAATGAGTCTGTGCACAGAGGGATTTCCAAGTTCATCTTCCCCATACTTCTCCTTCTCTTAATCTAATACAGCTGCTATGTGCATTGGTCTGATCTCCTTCTGTCTAACCACCAGGACAGTCAGTCTTATTTGTAATTGTGTGCTTCTCTTTCAGCCCCAGTAACCTTATTCTTTCTGCTTTGGTTGAAGAAACCTGAGTTTGAATTGCTTCACACAAGGTAGGGGAATGGTCTGCTGCTTCGCGCTATTTCAACACGTATTCTAAACTCTGGGTTTCCAAACATAAGAAAATGTGGTTAAGAGTCACTCATTTTTAAAAGGAAGCCACAACTTCCTCTCTGCACGTAGCATTTTCATCTGACCATTAGAACATAGCTTAATTCTGGGACATCTAAGACTATGTCAGCACTATTGACTCAACAACCTTGAGATATCCAAGCTATCTGTGAAGGAGAAGTGTAATTTGGAGATGCTAGGACAGATGCTGCCAGCAGAACACTCATATCAGCTTATCCTTATTGGCATTACTTTTAAAATCTTGTTTACCAGTAGGTAGACACCTATTTGAGTTAGTAAAGATCAACCCCAAGTAAAACAAATGACAATAAGAGAGATTACTAACAGTACTTCTTCCTCAAATTTGCTTCATAAGAAAGCTAAGATGCAGCATGTTGAATATAAGCCTAAACAACTCAGTGCAGATGACGATTACCTCCAAGTGGGGAGATACGACAGCTCTAACCCAGACAGACATTCTGAAAGGTAAAGTAAATCCTGTGGTGAATGCACAAAACCCTTGTTTAATTACTTTCATAAAAGCACGAAAAATTAAATTAATTAAAACAAGAGCAGCAAATTTAGAGCTGGCAAAGAGTCAGACACTAGAAGGCCCTAAATATGTAAAATGGGAACAAAATATAATGGACCCAATTTCACATTATTTGTTATCTATTTGTTGCCATTATGCAATAACCCAAATAGAATGAATTAAAAGCAGAAGACGAGCACATAAGGCTTAACAAGATTATGAGAAGAAAATGAGGGGCTTAAATTATGGGCATGCCAAAACTATAACATATTCACGTCCCTGCAATATCAGAGTGCACAAGACAATTCTTTGCTTAATAGAATTTTCCTTCTCTGTAATTACTTCAGTGTCTGGGTCCACAGAAAAAATACTTCCAGTACACAAGTATTTTGCCATTTCTTTCTTCTTCTTTACAGTTTATTGTTGCTTGACTCTATAGATATTAGTCAGTGCTCTACTTTCTACTTTGAGTGTTGGATGGGGCCTTCTCTTATGCAACGTTATGAGCAAAGGCAAATCTATTTCGTGAATCTTGGAATCATATAATCATTTAGGTTGGAAAGGACCTTTAAGATCATCTAGTCTGAAGTGTTTTCTCTGTATATATAATCAAAGAAACTCACTAGATTAAAAGGGGAAGTGATTTTGACTTTCCTAATTCTCTTCCTTAATAATTCTCTTTATTTATTAATTACAGATATTTTTTAAAAGTGTTGACTGTAACATGTTTCATTATTCCCCATTAAATCTTGCTCTACTTGCACTATTAAATAACCACTTTAGTACTGATTGAAGTGATCTTGCTAACATTTGCATCCCAGGTTAAGTACAAATACTGGCAGGTTCTTACTGCATTTGTAAGCAGATCTATATTAATATTTAAAATATCTTTTCTAGCCTGCACTACTTGAATAGCTGCCTCCTCTCATTATTGTACCTTATACCCTGCACAAGCTCTTGTTTTTCTTATTCACAAAGGAGGCATTTGCTAGAAAACCACCTGTGAACTATATATTCTGAATCCATCTGTACTTACAGAAGAGGAAAGAATAACAGCAGTGGAAACCTGGAAGATGGGAACAAGGCTCATAGCTGATAACTCTGTGCTGCACAAGTAGGCAAAATTAAATCATTTCAGAGAATCAACCTCCTCTCCAGAAGCTGAACACTAGGATTCCATATGATCTTATGTATAGACCAAAGCTATGCAACATGCTGACTAGAAACTGCTTACGAATTTGCTGTGAGAATGATTGCAGAGATACTTCAGTTTATTCAAAACTTAAGTTTTCTTGTGTTTTGAGGGTTGGTTTTTTTGTGGGTTTTGGGGTATTTTTTGTAATTTTGCAAACGCTGCTAGCATCTTCACATTAAATTCTAAAAGAAGATTCTTTGTGTATGACAGTATCACATTGCATCCCCTTATGGCATAATTGATAGAAGTTACTTTGTACCAGAAGTGACTACATCTTCTTTTAAGCAATGTGATGGAACTAGACACCCGCTGCTACCTTATAAGAAAACTAGACAAAAGAGCAAAAATATATGCAATCTGAAAAAAAATGAGGGTCAGAGGTACATGAATATGAATACCCAGTCCTAAGTAGAAATATGATACTAAAAGAATAGAGATCTTAAAATCAAACTGAAGCAAGAAAAATTGTTTTGATTCTTTGACTAAAGCGGACAAAATATTATGGTTCTGAACTCTTCTCACAGCCTTCGTCAAAAAAAGAGAAGAAGTGCTTTTCAGAAAGTGTTTTACATTTCTCCACATTGCAAGATTTGTTTGAAATAACAGGCACTATAAAAAATAAATTACTGGTTACTACTTCTAGGCTCAATCCATCAGCATTTTCCAAAGCGGGAAAACACAGGCCTCATCAAAGTATTTCTTATTACATCACAATTTCTCAAAAGTCAATAAAGTAATTCTTACTTTTTGCCAGTGTGACTGATAGTAGCAACCCTGATCTTTGCATTTCCAAATAATAAAGCATAAAACATGCAATATGCAGCTTTACTAACCTATGAAATTTGCCTCAGGGAAAGCAAAGTTGCAGTTTTCCCATAATCGCAGATAGTACTATTCTGAGCACAGGAACAGATACGGGATACTCAGAGCAGCACTGCTCGGAAGAGGATGTATCCTATTCCCCTAGACTTGTTTGTTGCTTTTTATTGATTCATGGTGCTACTTCTCACCCATTTTTGTCACTCATTTTTTTTTGCATAACGATCTTCAAACTCTGGTCACATCTCCTTTCCTAATCTCTACACCACCAAGTCTAACAATTTACATTCTAGATCCACAAGAAAATTCTTTTTCACGACTTAGTATTTTATTCTCTTTCACAAAACAGTAATCTGAAGTAGTCAACTATGAAAACAAGAGTGGATTTCAGTGGAATTCACAATGTTAATGATGATCATAAATGTTGTTGTTCTGTGGTAACATAAAAAAATCACATAAATATCTTCAAGCCACAAAACGATCAGCAAAAAATTAGATGAAAGTGCTCAATACATTAAAGTAAAAGGAATGGTATTAGAAGGAATCCCTGGATAATCTCCGTGAGAAGAAACAATTTTTCTCAGCTGTTTCAATATTGTATCATCGAATCATTAAAGCCATATGACCATGGTTGCATGGTTTAGATTTTCAGTTTTGCTACCAACTAAAGCTGGATGATACACTATTGGGTAAATCATATGAGCGGACCAGCGGTATTTGTCGTATAAATGGAAATTATTACTTCATGCAGCTAAATAATAATAATGGCTACCTTTAGATGAACTGAGCATTTTCACACGTGCATTTCAGATGAAGGTCACCTTAGCGTTAAGCGCTACGATTTTATTACACTGTAAAACATTATTTGTAGAATCATTTAATAAATCAAATGGAATACTACCTATAAATAAGGCTGATAATTCTCAGAAGAGTAAAACTAAAATGATCTGAAAATGGTGTGATTTATTTTTTCTACCTTTTTATTGAAGCTATGGACCACAAATCTTGATACAGAAATCTAAATTAAGATGTGTATCTCTAATAAATGGTCAATTAATTTTTAGCTAGTTAGATTTCACTTTCTATATTTTATCTTTTCGACAACAGATCTTAAAATCAGAATTACCTGAGAAATTTGTGGTTTACAATATTTCTATTTTATGTTCATCTGTTGTCAACTGCTCACTAACAACAAACTTTGCAAATGCACACAGCTCTATAATCAAGCAAAGCAGTACAGTCAAGATAGGTTTTTAACTTTGGTACTGAAACAGTATAAGAGCAGTTGCAACAAATGTTTTATGGTTAAATAGAAATTTCAGTTTGGTCTCTGAATATTATTCCAACCCTGCTGCAATTCTTAAATATGATGACTTTTTAGAGGGATTAAAATAAGTTGCATTGCATAATGACTGATTAAACGATCAATGAAAAAATACTTGGTGTTACTGCACAGAAAGTTAATATCTCTAACACCATTACTATTATTGGAAGAAAGGCTTTTACAACTTCACGTTATTTGAGATAGTGACAGGATTAATGGTAGGTTCAGAGCTCCGTAAGCAATCAGACTCTTCAGACACCTTTGAGGATTGCCCTAATCTGACCTTCTCATACATTTTATGGGTATATGGGATTTCTACTGTTATGAAAGCAAAGTCTGTTTTATCATGTAGATCAGCACGCTATATAAAGTTGTATATTAATGTGAGAAAAACATCCTTTGTTCTTCCATAGTGGCATGGTATAGAGTGTATAACCACACCTCTCTGAGAACTATTCCATGTCTCATTCTCATTCCTGTACTGCCTGGAGAAAGAAAAAAAAAAAAAAAAAAAAGATAATCCTAAATAGCCTCCTAAGAATGACATCCTTTACACTCAGAAAACAGACTCAGTATGTTCTGCTTGCGATAATATCTTTAAGCTGCCAATATTTTTGTTTTGCTTTGTTTTATGGTTATGCTACAAAATAAGATAATTTTAAGAATTGATCTTTCTTTCACTTCTGAAAACAGAAGTAGATAAGAGTATTAAAAGCCTTGCTGTCAATTCTATGATGTATATATGTTTGGGTTTTTAATCTAGCCATAGGAGCAAACATACATGTGTGGTATACTGTCACAATATGATGTGCAACAACAACATCAACAAAAATTAACATCTCCGACTTCACTACTATGTGAAAAGACAGTGAACAGAAAAAATACCATGTCAAGTTTAGAAAAAAAAGATTCACCAATACTTTACCCAGATACAGCAATCATAGTTTATTTTCTGAACTACTTGATTTTCTGGAATTCAACCGATACTTAAAAATAAGCCACCACACAGATACGATTAAACTGGTTGTTACTATTCACAAAATGTAGAGACCTCTTCAAGGTTTGCTATTCTGAAGGTGCAGAAGAGACCACAGTGAAACCAGAGGCTTCAGAAGGTAACTAACATGTCTATTGCGTCAGGAGGAAAAAAAAAAGGAAACAACAAACCAAAACAAACCTCTTCCTTTGTGAGCAAGGGTAGAAGGAACTGAGAGACCTTATATTTCCTGTTGAGACAGAGAAGTAGAAAAATACAGGAAAGGGGCAAGGATAATTCCCCTTTCCTTTTATTGTCTTCCCCTGGGGGAAGGAGGTGGCACAAAGCTTATCATCACCCATCGCAGAAAAACGTTCAAAAAAAAAATTTTAATGGCTTTGACTACTTTCAGTGGAATGTAAGTTTAGATGCACCCATTGATCTGAGCAACAAAAGCACATTTGTGTCTCAAGGTAAACTCAGAATTCAGGTAGAATTGGCACTTAGTAATTATTTAAGTTAAATCTGCAATGGAAATTCCACTGCCTTTCTCTATCTGAAAGATTATGAGTACCAATAACACACTGCAGTCCTCTGTCCCAAATATTTAGCTTGTGACAGGCAGCCGGCATCTCTAACTCTGTTTCATACCATTTTAACAGCATGTTCCAACAAACAAAACAAGAGAATATAGCAATTTGTTGCATGTACAGCTGCAACCTTCACCTACGGGCGAAATACCCAAAGTTTGACAGGATGGTAAAAATGTAACTTTTTTTAAGCTAAAATTAATTCTATTCTAGAAAAAAGAATGATGGTTAAAAGAAAGAAAAAAACCAACAACACTAAAGCCCAAAATAATTAGTGCAGTCTATTTTAAGTCTTTACTCATCTTGTACACTTGAATGAAAGGAAACTGAATTCCTTGGGGCAAATATTTATCGATTTCTTGTCACACTGTCCATTTAGAAACAGGTTTATAAAAGACATGGAGAATTGAACTTTCTTTTTCTTCTAAAAACTGCATTTATTTGAAGCTACAATTAAATATCTTACGGACTTGTCTAAGTTTTAGACCATATGAAATTATAAAACCTTCTTTAAAGAGACTTAGAAAACCACTATAATGTAAAAATTTTATATATGTTTTTCAACATATTCATAATGAATTTAGGTAGGTCAGAAAACACTTGAACCGGTTAATGTGAAATCTGGATCCTTTTTTTTTTAATACATGGAAGCAGTTCCTCTAAAGCCAATGTACTCCTAAAAGCATAATTTTATGTTCCCATTAAATCCTCATCTTAGATCCACCTCAAAACATAAGTATGCACCTTTGGACTGTAGAAATGCTTGCTTTTTATCTGGTAGGGCTTTGAGAGTCCACAGATGGCTATTATAGATTACTAAAATGGGACTGTACAATAACAGTGCCAGCTGTGTAACAACCAGTCCATCTCTAAAAGAGATTGCAAATTCAAAGAGGGAATCCTTTCAGAAAAGAGCTGAGAGCTGCTTCAGATGAACTGAGACTATACATTAGGAGGACAGAATTCTGGTTTTACACAAAGGACGGAATGCTTCTAGCATATTTGCCATTTGTGTTTCAGTGAGTTGTTTAGGGAAATGAAAGAGCTGAAATACTCTATATTACAGCAATTATACCATTAAACACTCAGCTCTGATTTATTTTAATTTTTCTAATCTGACCATAAAAATATTCATTCCAGAGAGACTAGGTTGGTGGATAGAGTTACTAGAGGGGGAAGTTGATTTCCAGACCATTAGTCCTAGCTGAGATCAGGTCCACAGTGCCTGAAAACTCTCTCTTGAGGAATATTGGCTAGTTTATTTGAAAAGATATGATGTCCTTGCTCTACATTTCATTGAACTAGTGATGAGAGATGGGGGGGGGTGGGGAAGAGCTGCATTCAAAAGCTGGCCCCTGAATTCCTAAATCTAGGGTTCATTTTATATTTCTCTCAGGAGGCAGCAACTCCCCGCAAAATTGATCATCCCTTTCATTTCCTTTCCCTTTCCTTCTTCCTGGCTCACTGATACGTTTAGCAATTGGAGATTCTCATTAGGCTGAATGCCTTTTTGATAATTACTGAAACAGTTATTGTATGTTTGTTATCCTAGAGTTCAGTGCAATAGGGATGGACTGTAACAAGCATCTTGCAGAACAGGTGCTTTGATATCAGCCACAATTAATTAAAGTAAAACTTTAAATAATTCTATCATTAATATCAATACAGGGCCATCTTCACAAAGATGTCAATAATGTCACATAAGACTTTACACAAAGGAGAAATCAATATTACAGTGGATACTGCTTTCTGGTGTCTCATCTGAAACACTGAAGACCAAACAAACTGTCATTTTTTTCTCCTACATACAGGCTTAATCAAAACTCTCACTCCATATTGAAGTACTGTAGTACTGTCAATATATTTACACTTAACTAAATATATGACTCATGCATAACATCTTCCAGTATTTTTGGCTTCTTTCCTCCCTCACCAAGAACTTGATCCAATCCTTACTCTCTACAAGAAACTTGAGCATGGGAAAAGATCAGTATCAACAGCAGAACCAACTGGGTTAAGGATCCAGTTCTCACAAGGAACCTAATTAGCTGGGGATTTTACAATATTTACTGTTTCCCTGAAAATCTGAAATAAAATTAATCCTCATTGAATTAAAGGAGAGTTTTTAATGAGATTTGAATTGAATCATGATTTCACAAGAACATGTCTCGAGATCCAGACTTCTACCAACCCCTACAGAAAAGTTGGTCTAAAACATGCACTGCAAATGATTAGCTACAGAATTCAGGACTTTGTGTTTTCTCATAAATGTGATGACCCTAGTCCAATATCTAGAAAACTTTTACCTAGGCAAATGCACTGAGCTTGTATACAAATGCTTTTTTCTGCATATATGTGGATATTCCTACAAACATCAATTCAACACCAGTTTCTCAAAAGAGAAATTCATTCTGTATTATACAATAACAGTGTACACTATTAGCAGTAAGGAGGACCAATATTCAAAACTGAACATGTATGAGGAATTTAAAATGATGATATCCACACCGTGGGTAGCTTTTAATCTAAATTTCTTCTTCATTTACATATTATCTAACACTGTTTTGGGGCTATTTCACCCATAAGGTAATCATTTTAATGCAAGGTACAACAACTGCAGTTGTTTTCAAATAGGAAAGTAAGAGGATTAACACTTACTCTCTGAGATACACTTTTTAACAAGTTTTAAGGGAGTTAAATCCACAAGGAATAAAATATTGTAGATAGAATCAGAGTGGGAAAAAATTAGTATTAAAACCAAAAATAACTGGGTTAAGGCCCTAGCATGGCAGTATGATTCTATCCTTTCAGAAGCTACCATTCATAAATGTACATACAAACCTAAAAGTGGAAGATACAAACAAGTTAAAAACGTCCTCATCAGATCGTACATAAAATATATGGCTTCAGGAGATAGAAAATGTTCTTCTGGGTGGCTAAGCAGGGGAACTGCTTCAACTACCATCGTCTCCTTTTAATAAGAGAAAGACTACTAAGCATAAAACCTTACAATAGTTCCTACGGCAATGTCAGCTAGAGTTCAAGCAGTACCCGAGACTGCTGAAGTGTCCTTTACAAGGTGAAGTTACTGTCCTGTTAATGATCAGTTGTGTTTTCCTGATAATGTCATTTGTCCTGGTTTATGCCTGACGTATACCACTATTAGAGGAATAAAATAATAGGTATTTGTAATGATATAATATTTTAATACTAGTCTTTTCCCAAAAGTTCATGTATTTTCTCAGTGAAGGAGGTCATTATTTAGTGCTTCTATTAGGGTAGACCCAAGCTTCTGAGCTGAGCTTTATTTTCAGATTTAATGGCTCTTTTACAGACAATTATATCATAAATTGTTTTAACTATTCTGTTTGGTCCTTTTCTTTGTTAAGAATTACTATTGTGCCTCTGGCTTAGGAGCTTTACTTGCTAATTCTCCAATTTTCTTACATCAGTCTTAGGGCTCCACTTCCTGGAAGGCTCCTAAGATTTTATGGGGTGATGTTTTTCATGCTCCAACCTTCATCCATGAGGTGGCCTCTTTCTTAATTTGAGGTAGATTGTTTAACTAGGACACTATCATGACATACACTGAAGATCAGTTTAAAAAACTGCAGCGTACTCAGACATTGCCCTCTAAATCACCCCTCAGAGGGAGTTATCAGGGCTGAAATTAGAAAAAAATTTTTTGGCAGTTGCATTAGACTCATATCATTAGAGGATGGCCTTTTTTTCATGCAGGTGCAAAATGGTCTTTGCGCAACTCTCTAATACTATTAAAAATGTTTGATTCTCTGGAAATAATAATAATAAAATACCCACAGTGAACTGATTTGGAAACAACCGGTACATTCCATGGATGGGTCAACTAGATAGGTGATAGCAAAGATAGATAGATGGATAGATAGATAGACAGACAGATAGAAGCCAGCTAGGTAATTAAAAGCTGGCCAACACATATAAAGGGAAAAATGGCACTTGCAATATGTTTTTGCAGCCTAAGAGATTGACAAACACTGGGTGTTCCAATAGAAAACCCACCTAAACCAGAGCCCAGGAGCAACACTATTTTCTGTCTGCTAGCTTCAATCCTCTCCTTCCCATCTGTTTAAGCAGAAAAAGGTTGGGAGGTGAATAAATTTTGGTAGACCTTGAAGGAAACACCCATTCTGATAAGACTGCTTTCAGGAAGAAGCAGGGTGGGAGGCAGAGCATGAGAGACCATTTCACAGGATGCACAGAATTATGACTGGATTTTCCTAACAGCAAATGTAGCCTCTGGCCACCTCTAAATTTGTGACATCGATGTATTTTCTCAAATCATTGCAACAGAAGATCAGCCCCCTCGTGTATTTGGGTCTAATTACCATGACTGTATATAAGGATATATTCTGTGGCAGATAGATTGGAAAGGTCAGGGCCAGATTACTGCTTTTAAGGCTTTCCATACCTCTGTATTTTGTATCTTTTCCAACAGATATTTTTTACAGCTTTGTTTATCTGCTTTTAACATTCATGAAAGGTAAGGTTTTTTTCTTATAAGCAAAAAAATATCTAGAAAATATGCACATCAGATATTGTGCTTTTACATAGTTATTGGAGCAGTAGAAATAATAAAATGGTATGTATTCAGTAAAAAATAAATTATCTGGTTGGGCGGGGGGCTACTTTTTGTTTTGTTGTTGGTTTTTTTCCTCCAGAAAATGCATTCACTAACCTATTTATATTTGGCTAGCCAACCTTGCATAGCTGTTTTCCTTCACCTAGGATGTGACACTTAATGGCTTGGCAGAGTGCAACATTTTTAATGTCTTTAGAATGATGTAAACATCCACCTCCTCTAGCTAGGATTTCTGACTGAGATTGTCCACTATCTTTTGCAATTTCTGTGTTTCTATGTATATATATCTACATCTTTCAAATAAGATGCAAAGTCAACTTATCCTTTAG
Source organism: Phalacrocorax aristotelis (assembly GCF_949628215.1). Taxonomy (NCBI): domain Eukaryota; kingdom Metazoa; phylum Chordata; class Aves; order Suliformes; family Phalacrocoracidae; genus Phalacrocorax; species Phalacrocorax aristotelis. The sequence continues at coordinate 38,421,833 of NC_134279.1, read as the reverse complement.
CCATTAAAGTCAATTGAGAGCTCTGAGATTAGAACTCAGCTCCATCCTTCATGCCATAGTTTAAAGGGAATCTTCTGTGACTAGTGTTACCTTTTTTTTAATGCACACAACTCAGCTCAAAAAGAAAAAAAAAAAAGAACCTAAACCAACAAAACTTCCTCATTCTTACTGCAAAGAATATAATGAAAAGAAGAATGTATGTTATATGACTACATATAACAGTCTAAGTAAAGGGGCTTTTTCTTAGAGCTTGTTCAACAATATTCTACTAAGAAGTAATAGGTATCAATTTTTTTAGGTATAGTCAAACTCACTGGTCTCGTCTCCCTTTAGAATTCATAACAACACTTTATTTTGTTGTAGTCACTTTAATTGTTTTGAACTGATTTCTATCAGGGCTTTTAAAAGATTTTAAAGGTGTCCAACACCTTAGGTACCAAGGTACAGAACTCACCTTAATAGTCTCTGGGCATAATGTAGATCCAAAACACCATCAGGAGCAGAAAGCAGAAATAGGATTCTAGGAAAAGGGCCAACAAACTATTTTCTCACCTACATGTTTTCCTTGGTCCAGTAGTTAACATTTTTGAGCTGGAAAAGACTGCAACATATTTTAATGGATTTAGCGCTTTGGCCAACACTCCCAAATGCTGCTGTTCCCAATTTTGCAAAATGACTGCAAAAGGTCTCAAAAATGGCACTAACAACAGTGACAAAAAGTCTTCCAATTGTATCCTCATTCTGCTTTCCTGGGTAACAAATTTACAGAACAACATCAATGGAAAAAAAAGAATATATGCTGTCGTCTGTGACAAGTCTGACAATGCCTGGATGCACCTAGGTAATGCTAAAAGCTGTGATCAAAACATAGCATCTTACAATAAAGACCACATATGTTATTGCCTTTTGAATTAAAACCTGCTTCAACTGAACCAATACTTTGCCCTGACCTCCATTTCTACTTATACCAAACACAGCTAAGTTGTAAGTGGAATCACTAAATACAGGAAAGTATTGGCATGGATGAACTCCTAAGAAATTTTTAAAGAAGTTATCGATGCTTAGCCCTAACTATAAACTTTAGACAATACACATCTTGCCATATAAAAGAGATGTGTACTGCAGGAACCTCTGAAAATATAGTTCTAAAAGTCAGGTTATATGAAAAGAAATTATAGTACACTACTAGTCTTATTTAGGCATTTCATATGTGTTGTACCAAGTTCTAATTTATGTGTGAATTCTTCCCTGCTCCTATTTCCAAAGACACAGTTTGAATCCAGACAAACAAATGAATTTAATGAAGTATTTCAGCCGGGATACTTCAGTGATAATTTCACACACATACACACATGTATGACGATATCCACAGCAGGAATATATGGCATCATAGAGTGCCATTGTAGAAAACAAGTACAATTAGAAGTGTGCAGCTTGTTCAGACATTTTTTTTCAGCTGTCTTGGACAAGGAAAAGTAACAACTTTCCTGATTAATTGCCAGGGAAAAAAATCCACAAAACTGAATAACTTCAAAACTTACTGTACATGTTTCTTTGGTCCCAGTTAAACCCATGGCCATAGCAAAAGCTGCATAAATATGTATATTTGATAGAAAAAAACTTGCTTGAGAAGGAAAAAATGAAAATAAGATAAATTTTCAAAATACATATGCTAAATTTTTTAGCCAAATCACTTTTTTTCTAATTGTTATCAACAGAGACATGATTTTTCAGAAGATGAACAGGTAATTGACTATAAAGGCAAGTGGTGAGGCAAATGAGTGTCTAGCTTTTACTGTATACATCTGAGCACACATTTCTGCCAATGCAGCATTAGCATTCATGATCCATCATCTGAGAATGCATCTGCTTGCAACACAGCTGTCAAGCAAGGCTGGGATCCTGCAGGAATGTTTTCAAAAATATACCCTAAAGAGGCACATTTACTTTGAACCTTTCACCTCACCTTTTCTCCATCCTTCTTTCCCTTGCAGCATTTTACTAGAAAGTGATTTTGTACCCTCACAGTAATAATGGTATGCTTTCCCAGGGTCTAGCAGTTTGTGGAAAGGCAAGTTGTTCAGCCCAGGAATAACGAAGGAAATGAACAGGACTGCAGCACTGCACGGTGTCCTGCAGAGATTCAAGGGGTGCCTTATTTAGCAGTGTGCACCAGCAGCAGCACAGCACTGAGTTCAGATTAATCTGTCTTGCTTCTCAGCAAGGAAAATTAGCCAGGACAGAATATCACGCTGCCACAAATTTAAAGCTTTAAACTAAACTACCAGAGGTGCCTCTACTATATACAGGACAGTGTACTCCACCTACCTGGAAAGTAACGAGGAATCTCCATCGGTACCTGCAAAGGCGCCACCTCCAGTACCAGTGGCAAGGCATTGCATATGAGAAGTCATACCTTCCTTTCTCTTCAGCCCTATCTCCCAGCAACAGTACCTGCGTAGATTACAATGGTCTACTTGGCTTCTCTGAAAGGCCCTTCTTCATCCTACTTTAATTTGTTGCATCGTGGAAGACTCTGTCTATCTGACATAATAAGAAGGGAATCCAGTATCCAAGCAGTATAACAAATTGTTATACTTTCTTTTCCATGTGTGGCAAGGATGTCTTTAGAAATAGCTCATAAGCATTCAGCAGACTTTCATTTTAACGAGTAGATACTTCTTTTTCCAAACCAATTACACATTTTTTTTTCCAATAGTAGAAGATTTGGGTAAGAATTACATAGATTTTGCACACAAAGTGTGATGCATCTCCTCTATTGGCCCTAAACCCAACAACAAATATTTTCCATAAATGTTGTCAAGTCCAAGCTCGAGCCATTGCTCTCATCTTACAATACCTGAACAGAAACATATTTTCAAAAGCTTTCAATACCTTTCTATAGCTTTCTTGACAGTTTTGTTGTGAAAGACAGAACAGTCAAAGATATTATTTCCTAATAAAATTCTTCTCATATGTCGGTCTCCTCTCCCCAAGCTTCTGACAGCTCTTTAAGATTAGCAAATGTTTGTAGGTAATAGTATTTAGGAGGAGCTCACTGTTGCACGTCTGGTTTAATGGCAGATTATTTTGTCCCTGTGAGATTCCCTAGCCTGTTAAAGATACTGAAGCATGCGCCCTACTCAGTTTAGGGTTTGGGGTTGGCTTCTACTAGGCAATGTGAGAAGGTGCGGATGGCTTATATTGTAGCCATCCTTCCTGAAGGATGAGCTGTTGCTATTAATGATGATATAATAGTCACATACTATTACCCCTACCACCATAGAACTCTCAGAGTCAACTAGAAAAGCCTGGGCACATAAATTATGTTCTCAGTTTCCATCCCTACAGAACTCAACTGGTCAAGGAATATGGCAGTCAGAATGAATCTTTCCTTCCTGGCAAACGCAAAATGTGCAGTCCGTACTTACTAATGTCAGTAAAATCACACTGCAAACTGAAAGCCAGTAAAGAATGTGACTTGCCTTTTTGAATCACTCAACATTTATGGTGAACAAGTGGAGTCAGACATTCAGCTTGTAAGACTTTCAGATTTACAAAATGATATTTTTCTGGTTTATGATGGATATAATTATAAATTCTCACCAGCAGAGAGAGAGTACAATCAGAAAACTGAAGGGATTTACAAGAAAGATTTCAAGGCAAAATTTTATTTCCCACTGAACACTCCACAACAGACAACAGTCAGGTTCTAGGTGGCATAGAAGCATAGAAGATACTTTTTAAGAAGACTGCAATACTATTGAACTTTAAAACTAAAGGTCCTTTGTGCATACAAAGATATTCTTGAATGTATTTTTTAAGGTAAAAATAATGAAACTGTAAAGGTACAAGTCTTATATTTAATAATAAATAATAGAAAATGAATAAGTTTCAAACTGTAGCTAAGGGACCTGTTTGAGAGCTAGTAGAGCAGGTATCAAAATTCTAATATCCATATTTTTAATACCCAGTTTTACTATAGCAAGTACAAAAATTCAGTGATATAGCAATGAAATATGAGTCTATGCACATAAGCAACAAAAATTTTTGATACTACAAGAGTTTACTAAAAGCCCAGGCACAGAAAAGTTGCTAATATTTTTCCTACCAGCAGTATTTTATTCTAGAATATCAGCTGCTAAACATTTATTTCAGAGGTGAGGTATATCACGCTAAAAACTTACATTGTACATCAAAGTTTCTGGCCAAGTTCTTCGGTTTTCCATTTTCTTAGGTCATAAATAACTGTAAATGTAGTAACTTCTAACACCTCCTTTGATTTACTTTCTTTCTCCAGCAGTGACTGCCAGTTGTTGGACACTAGTTCTTGCCATTAGATGACAAAAAATCCCATATGCTAGATTTACCTCTTCCATTGTCTCCCATATTCTATTTTTCCCACAAAATGCAACTTTTCGCTAATGACATTTTCTTCATTTTAATGAAAGTGGCAGGCCTAGTTGCTACCTGCACCTTATATGACAGAGAACGTGGCTTTATAGATTTTGTGTGAAAATAGGACCTCAGCCAAAATATTGCTTGCAATTATATCGCTGTAGACTTCTCAAGCCTTCCGAGGTGAATTAGAGAAAAACCCTGGTCCTTCTCATTGAGCATCTTCTATGACACTGGCTTCATATCAGTCACCTACAACCTTTCATTTGTCTTAAAGCAACTGATTTATGGTGAACTTACAACACACATCTCCAGAAAGCAGGGATATAACAGATTTCACTCTGATTCAGTGAAGCTCTGCAAGATAAACACCATATCTGTTATTTTTTTCTTCATATCTACTTCCACTGCACATTGGGTAGTGTTGGCTCAAATAATTTACACAGAGAAAATAAGATACGTAACTGATATTAAAGGAGAAAAATATGCTTGATCACTCTGCTACAGGAAAGAACTTGAACTAATGTGCTAATGGTCTTTATTTGAGTAAAAGAATTTTAATCTAGACATACTAATTTCTCCTGAAATGACCAGTAAAAAACTGACACCCAAAATGTTTGTCTGACAAAACATACTTTCAGGTAGGGTGTGGTTCTGAGAAAGACTAAAAAAGTCCTAGACTCTTATAATCATTATAACCAGCAACAAAAGTATGTCCGTGTACATAATCTAGGAAGTACACTTTACTATGGTGAGTCTTAGACAAACAATGTGCTAGAACACAATTAACTGAGAGGTAGTTTTAAAAAGTATGTCTGTCTGTTCCCAGCAAAAATTGCTGACATTTTGCCCCTTCAGTACATCAGGATGAATATTCCACTATAACCTGGCAATTCTTCTGCAAGTCCTTTTCCTCTCTGACTTTACTGTCTTTGAACAACTTCTACACGGTCTTGATTTTCTCCTTGTTCTTGTTGCATCCATTTCACTTTGTTTCCAAGTATTTTTCTGACTTTTTTCCAGCAAATTCTTCATTGTAACACTATTTTCTGTCCTGAGAGGATTCTTTGCTGATCGGACAGCAGCAACCTAAGCTAAGTTTTGCAAGTGCATATAATAGCAGCATTTGGCTCACAGATTGTCTCAGCCTATAGCCCTGTCATGACAGCTGCTCCCATGACAAATCATAGGAACAAGGCAGAGTTACGAAGGACCATAGATTTCATGAAGCCGACTACTAAGATTTTTGCAGATAGAGCAGCTATTTACAATGCCTAGTGCAGTACTTAGAGTGCAAAAAATGGATATGAGATCCTTTAGCATTCCCTAGCCATACTGATGTTCTCATCTATTCTCACTCTTGTCTCCTCTTCTCTATCCTGTCCTCCTCATTCCCTCCAACACGCATACACAGGCACACATAAAATTCTCTTCTGCTTGGAAATACTTTCCTAGGAAGTGTCACAAAGACAAATTCTGGATAAATACACAAGATACAAGAAAGTAATTACAGGAACAGTAAGAATGTTGTTAATTTTTTGTGGCACTGGTGTTGGATTCCAATAAAAATTTTCTACTTCTGTCTAACTACAATGCCATTTAATTTGTAAGTGTAATAACCAGTCTTCTGACATGGAATATAATGTAATTTCCTTGGAATAATATATTAATGTTTATAACCACTGTACTGCATATATTTTGACCAATCTGTGCATACTGTTCATAACTGAATGATAAAATAAAAAATTCTAAATTGTCAGCTAGTTTAAACACATAAATCTTCAATGGAAAATGCTACATCTATACCTGAAATACCTACAGACCAAATAAATTAAAAAAAATATATATTAATCTAGAATCACTGATCAGTAGTTAAAATCCTAGAACAGCCCTGAGAGTTTGAAAAACTTGTTTTCATTTATTATACTATAAGCTGCAAAACAAAATATTACTTGGGTCTGAGAAACACAAAGCAGTCGGATAACCTGAGGACTCAATAGGTCTGCAAAACTTTCCCCCTTTAGGAAACACCTGTTAGGATTTCATCTTGCCCTGGCATCTACAGTTTACTGTACCTCAGAGTAAGAGAATGAGATATTATTTCCCAAGTGGAAAGAGATTCGTAAAATGTTGGACAAGGAAATATCTCAAAGATGACCAAAAGTATCCTAACAAGGAGAAAAGTTTCTTAGTGTAATTCTGTAAATTCTTACTTTCCATACTTGAGTAACATATTGATTCCCCTTTCAAAGTTTTCCATTTTTTAGGCTCTGAAACAGAACATAAGAGAAATTTACACATTGACATGATGAATTTTTCATATAACCTAAGAGTCTATCTGAGGCTGAGGCTAAGATATTAGTCTCCTTAGACCTAGACTGCAGTCACTGGAGAAAAGGAGGATATTGTTTTGTGCAATTCAGAGAAAAAAAAGAAATCTCCTATCCTGAACATCTGGAGAAGCGTAGAACAAATCCCAGTGTTGCAGAAAGTTTAGGGAGAGCAGCCTAACTTAGACAACCACACTGATGGTGTGAATATACCCGCATTATTGTTTTTTCCTCACAGAATTTTACATAACCAAATGCTTTTTTCAGCGTACCTGTGACCTCAAAGGCCAGACTGAGAGAAACTGCTATTGACCACTGACATTCACAAACGTGGCACAGCATTACTTACAGATATGTAGAATTTTCTTGATTACAATACCTTTTACTATTGCAAAATTAAAAGGAAACAAAATGGTTCCTTAGCAAAATGTTCTGTGGAAAACTCTCTGCTTAGACCAAGCTCTCTAATTACATCATTTCAAATCAAAGCAAGATTCAACTATCTACACTGAAGCAGCTGGAGTATGGACTTCATTGATTCTGCCATATCGCAGGTAAGTAGAGTTACTTTCTTTGGACCAATGAATAGTTAACTACTTATAGAAAATAAAGAACAGATTGAAAGCAACGCATCCCAGTACAGTCAATTGCACAGTAGGGAGGATATTCATCTAGGATGTGGACTAATCACACAAATCAAATCTTGACTCTTAGCCTGGCAGAAACTTTAATTAAAGAAGCATCTAGTTTTCTAGGTACAGCTAAAGGTATAATTCATTAGTATAATAAGTACTATAGACTGCCTCCACTGCTCAAACATCTCTGAAAGTATTATGTAGGAAATGAGATATCGCCCGATAATGCATTTTTAAAGGCAGAAAAGTATGCCGAAATAGAGTAGCTTGTAAAATAGCTTCCTTGCATAAGCTGAAAGTAAACCAGAATACTTTCTTTTAATAGAGACAATCTAGTTAACTTTCAAGAGCTGTGGCACCAAGAAAATATTTCTCCTCTTCCAGCTTTTCAGGCTGTCTGTGCAAAATAGCCATGAAATTGTACAGATGGTATAGTTTCACCTTGCACTTGAAAGAAATACAAGATCAAGGGGAAAGGACTTATCTGTGGAAAGTTTTGTATGCTCTCACATGCTGTTGTTTCTCACACACAGACAAGTGCCACAGTGATCAATGACGACAGTTTTTCTGTACCTTCCTATCAGGCACTTTCAAATAATAGGAAAACCTGGTGGCATCTTTTCCCTAATCGCAGCGAAATTTGAGTCACCAGTTCCCCACTGTATTTCATCTCCAATTGTAAGTTAGCCTGACATTAATTTTGCACATTATTTCACTTGGCCTCATCAGGAGTTTGGATGACATTGTGACTTAGACTTGTTTACTGACCATGTTCTACCCCACACTACAAATCACCACCGAAAATGCCAAGTCCTTCTCTCAACAGTGCATATACCAGAGCACAAATCACTTACAGATTCACCATGCTGATACACGAAGACTCTTACATGTTTTTGAAAAACATAAATTAGAGAGGCAGTGATAGCCCTTTGACTTACAGCACTGTAAAGCAAAAGTAACTCTGTTTTAGTCAATTATACTACACAGCTATAAAACTGGCCTAAGAGAACAGAAAGTTGAAAACCTCTCTCCCAGGAAAAGTATTAAAATTATTATCTCTTTATAATTGATCATGCTACATCAGACTTTCCCAGGGTGCATTGGGGTAAAGACAATATGTAAGCTTCCTGAGAGTTTCCTGATATTAAAAATCCTGCTGGAACAACGAGACAGGCAGAATAGGATGCAGTATGCTCTTCAGAATGTTACATCAAGCTGCCCTGGTTGTACCTGTGCTATTAGTATTTTCAGATACACAGTAACAGTGTGTATCTAATTCCAGTCACTGGCACAAGTCTGCTGGAGGATATTGTCAATTGCTTTTTTTTTCCCCGAAACGAACGACAAGAGGTAATAAAAGTTCAGAAAGTATCTGACATTTATGCAGACACTTTCTTTGTGTTTTCCCATTTGCATTTTTTCTCTCATAGATGGTGCTATAGCAACTGAAGATGTGACAACTTCCAAAACCAGAAGAAAAGCAGTGTTCACATTTCAAAATATTAGCAAGCAAGCAAAAGTCCCAATTATATACATTAATTTTAAAAATTATTCTATTTCTTATAAAGAATTTGCCTAATTTTCAAGAACTGCTTTCATAATAATTATGCACCTTTTGTTCACTATTTTAGCCACTGAACCCTGAGTTAAATTTATATGTCAGGTCGTTTTGGCCTACATTTTCAGAGTAATTAGTGAATTGGGGTTCTCTGAAGGGGCTTGCTTAGAAACTACAGGTTATCTTGAAGTTTCATTTAAAAAAATATGATGGTCTTCCAAGGCTGACAGGAAAAACAGGGGACCTCAGGCTTGTGGTCATTTCTGGGGGAATAACATGAGGGCAGACTAAAGGAGCAAATTTGGCTTTCCCTTAGGAAAAAGCTTTTTACTTTGTTAGGGAGTAGATAGAATTATTTACCTTGCTATCTTTCTAGAAGACTACTAAGGAAAACATCTTTGTAAAACTTGCAAATACTAAAGGGAAATGCAAAGTGTTGCTACAGAGGAGCTGAACACCCATATAGAGGCAGTTTGTTATTAATCCTTAGGAGAGCTTTGGCAGTAAATCAGTTGTACAAAATCAAACATCTCTTCAAACAGAGCTATTATGGAGGGGAGAAAATCTTAGATGCTTAAATGAAAAGTCATAGGAAAGCATAAAGAATCACAGCATGCTTACAATTTGCAATACCAAATCTTTGCACAGCAGCTAAAAGCAAAACTCTGCAGCACCCAGACTGATAGAGAGGAAGAAAAGTAAATACAAAAAATGCAGAGAGATCGATAGGATAATTACTTCATTTGAACTATTTGGTGAACAGATCAATACGTCAGTGAATCAACGATTTTTTTTTTATCTATAAATTAAGTCAAAGCTGAAAAAACAAAATGAAAATTGACATGAGAACACAGAACTATGTCAGAACTGACATTGTCAGGAAGGTAGAAAGACCAAAACTGGCTGAACTTTCAAAAACAAGTATGACAAATTATATTTTATTAAGAGCATTAATAACCCATTTGTCATTCTATCAGCAACTCAGCACAGTCTGTGAATCTTTATCTGACACACTGAAACAATAATGACTAAAGACATTCACAGCTTTTAGTGTTGTTGTTCTTATCTAGTAAGGAATGGAAACGAGTAATAAACTTTACTGTGAAAAGAAGGATAGTAGGCAAGGAAATTAACTGAATTGTCCTGGACTTTATACAACTGGAGGCAAGGTCAGTGTTTCATTTCACCCTTCTGTAAAAAAATATATATATACTGAATCATTAATACCATACATTGTGATGTTGTTTCTAGAGTCATTTACATAAAGCATGTAGCTGTTGTGAGTACTGGGCATCAACCTCTAGTTCAACGTCTTAGTTTCTTTAGCATCCTTGTTACCAGAAGAAGGTAGAAACTGAAGTCAAAACTGTGTCAAATAAACAAGAAGAAAACTGATTTCAAGGCAATTTTAAAACAGTATCACAATTACAATCACAACCAGTTTATCTTTAACTAAAAGACTGCAAAGTCCAGTTTGACAATTCACAATACTCTCTTATCCTAAAATAAATAGATAGGTTTTCACCTTACCCTTAGGAGTTTTTTTTTTTATAATTACTCGAGGTGCTGCTGGGGTTTTTGAGCTTATACACAGTGATAGCACCCATCTAAATTGGAAAAAAGCTATAGCTGAAACTTCTGTAATGTTAAATACCTCTGAAAGCATGTCTAAGAGGAAGGTTTACCTATTGCCTGGTCAGCAGAATAATAAAAAATATTGTAAACCCAAACAAATAGAACTCCAGTGCAATCATGAAAGTTTGCCCATGGAAAGATAACATCTGGGGCTCAAGCCATGAGTTTTCTATGACTTTTGAAAAACAAAATAACCTTTAAACTAATTCTCTCAAAAAATTGAGTCCTTCCTGAAAAAGGAATTTATTATAAGCCTGACAAGTTGGACTGCTCTGCTTATAATGGTATTTTCACCCCTTTCTTAATGTTTTCCAGCTGCTTGCAGGAAGATCAAATATTAAGATCAATAAAACCTACAATAAAGAGTTCCTAAAGAAGCAATCTGCTTTCGATACACAGGTAGTGCAAAGCAATGCATGACAACATTCCACATCCTTGCAGGACAGGGAGACAATACAGGTCTGTGCCAATGTGTAAAAAGAAAATCTATTCTGAACAGTGATAAAGGACAGCACTACGGCCTGCTCATACCTAAGGTATATGGAGACAATATTGGCCTTACTAAGGAGCACCAGAAAGTTCTGTCAGAACAGCAGCATCTATTTAGAGGATGGTATGAGCAGTGCACCTGCAGCTCCAGAATATTTTCAGGTGACTGGTGTGAAAATAGATGGAAAGCGAACATCAGAAAGCCAAACAAGAAAAAGTTAGAAAAGTCTGTAATTAAGGTTGCATGTTTAAATTAATTCATCTCTTCCTCTGTATTTCTGAATTACAATACAGTTAATTACATAGTTACACACATTTCACTCTTCTTATTCAATAAATAGCAAGTCACTGCTTTGAAGAGAATGATTTTGGTTTCATTTCCTTCAGGAGCTGGAAGGATTACAGCAAATCAAAGGAGATACTGCAGGGGAGGAAAGAACAGTCATATGGCTTAAGAATTTTTACACTCTCCTGAATGTTACATTTTATCCCTGTCTCTGGCAAAAAAATTTCCTAGAGGAATCTGGACAAAATTCTTCAACTGAATCATTTAGAAGTCCTAACTAATCAGTCCCCATTATTTGGGCATAGAAATATGAGACCTGATGTTATAAATTGCAAAACTGCCAAGCACTCACTTGTGAAAATTATGTCCATGGGATTTGATTTTATAAAATCAACTGTCAGTGCTTTGATTTAAAAAAATATTCTGTCCAAGTAATCACCATGCAAGATTCTGAGATTTTCTTAACTACAAATATAACGCCATGCATCCTAGACTCGCAGACAAAATAACTAATGTTTCATGTAATTTAAATAAATGTAGGTAAAATGGAGCCAATATTATACAGAAACATGATACAAAAACATATGAATAAATAAGAAATCCTGTCTGCTGAGCAGGTTTTAAATAACATTCAATACTTTAGATTGGACTTAACTATTGAGAAACAAAGATAAAATAAAATATTGAAGCTGAGTGTCTGCTGCTTATCCTGTGCACTGAAGAAGTCTTGGCATGGATGGGGAGGGGATGTGGAATCCAACATGTCACCATGCTCATGCCTTCTGTTTCAACAGTTTTTGTCAGTAGAAAGTGGCTGATAGACTTAAGGTATTAATACTGATTCTGTTCAGTGCATCTCTTGATACACACAGGATGACTTAGCAATCCCTTTCTATCTTCAAGCATTCCAAAATGTTTTCTACCCCCTCTACACTCTCTAATTTTGCTTCCTGCCAGTCTTACCATCTTACAAATTTATTTTCATAGACTCAAAGCACATAGGTTAAGAGGTTTGGTGCCTGTTCTTTTTAAAATTTTTTCATTTGTCTTTAATTTTTTTCTTAATATAGTTCACTGTTACGCTTAGAGGTCAAGTATAAGGATCAATAAAATATGCAACAAATAATAAGCCATAAAGAAGCAAACTGTACTGTTTATTGGACCAGGCTTACAGTAATTCACAATATGAACTGAATGCTAAAAATGTTAAGTTGTCTGTAACAGAACAATTCAAATCACTACGTCTCATTTATCCCACCTAGAAAATTGAAAACAATATACATGTGCATATGAATTCATAATATAAGATGTTTTCTACTTCAGAGGAATGTTTCAGACTTGTTTTCCTCAGGCATAAAATTGCCACTTCAGAATATTTTAAATAGTTGTGGTAAACTAATAGAGTCAAAGGTTTGTGAGCATCGCATGTGTGCACCTGCACACAAATAAAATAGTGAAACATATCACATATCAATTACAAGCTGAACTTATTCCTATACTCTTGAGAACTGTATGCAATATAAACTACCACTATCTTCTTTACCTAAACAAAAATCTGGATTATTGCAAATGGTTGAAACAAGACAATATGGACCTGGCTGGTTTTTAATGAGAAATCTTAGCGAGTTTTGACAAGAAGCTTAATCCAGACAATTTAATTTTAATAGAAAGCTTTTATTGGCTTATACAGGAATTTTGGTTCAAATCCAAATGTCTTCAAAACACGGCTGTTGTTAGAAACTGCACAGAATATTAATACACCACACGTTGACAGTGTGTGTTCACCTGATGTAAAACAAATTTGCTCCAGTTTGTTACCAGCTGAGAATCCAACCAAAACATATCAACAAATTTACTGAATTCACCCTGGGAGCCACATACATGCACCCATCTCCTATGCTGTTGAAACAGGTATGCTATCTTTCTTACAGGACAACTACAGAAAAAAAAAATCTAATACATGAAAACTTTTTTCTTAGTTCAGGTTTTTTGGTTTGTTGGGTTTTGTTTTGTTTTTAAATCAACAGCTTATGCTACATTCTTCTCATTTCATTCTCTTGTTTCTATTTCAGGTAAGATGTCAAGGAAGAAACATGCCTAATTACATGCAAGTAGGAATTAAAAGAAAAAAAATATCTTTCCTGTGCCATAACATAGGAAGCACTCCTTGTGTATTTCCGTAAAGGTCCCTGTAGAGCAATCTGTACTCTGGATCTACTATTAATCTGTTTTGACCTGAGCACTAACACATTTGGCTCACCTGTGAGTTACCTCTTTTTCACTCACAAATGTCAGTGGTGCCAACTTACTGGAAGAATTAAGTCTCCTTCTTGCCTGAAACAAGTCTAAACCTAGCCTGGAAAAAGCGTTAGTGCCAAGGGAACCTATGGACGGGCAATAAAGGTATGGTTTACTGCAGTCTAGGATTTAAACACTTCAGTGTTGAACTCCGTTTCCCAGTTAACAAGTTTGAAAGTAGGGATTCCTCGAATTAATACAAGGGAAGTCTCATACAGACGAAAAACCCAACTAACTGCTATGCCAGGGGCGTGATATACTTCTAAGCAACAGGTAATAGACTACTTTAGGTCCAGATGGACCTGTCCAGGATAATGCCATCAAGGCAGCATCCCTTAGGAGGTACCAGGGAAAAAAGAAGGAACTATGGGATTGGGAACCAACCAACCAGATTGGGAACTATGCAGAGCAAAGGAAAAAGGACAAATTCAGTCAAGCCCTGCCAGAGAAGGTGTATTTTCCCTGTTGCTTCATTATCAGTTATATCACTTTCAGTGTACATTGGCAAGACTTCAGCATAGGAGATTTTGGTAGGCAGTGGCCAGCTCTTGCATCCCATTACCTTCTCATCCCACAAGCAGAAAGCCAACAGAAAAGTTTATCATAATGGTAGGAATAAAAGCAAGCAATAAGATGCAGAGTCATCTACTGTAATCTCGACTTGTAAAACAATTACATGTTCTTCTTCACCTGATATTTGTTGCCTGGTATACATTTCATATTGCTCTGCCATGCAGTGGAAAAGTGTAACCAGATTTCATTGCATCTGGGGTATAGTCAAATGAAAGCAAAGTGAAAATTGTAGATGTAGAAATTAAAATCACCAGATGAAATAAAGCAACAGAAGTATTACACAGAAATCATCATTATCAGTTGGAGGTTTGGTGGTTGCTACAGGATGACTAACCACAAAGTCTAACATAGCAGTAGGCACCGCTGCTCTCTGAGACTGTGTCAACACAGTAAAATATAAGCATGCTCAGAATAATTTTCTCAGCACATTAAATTCATTAGTGTAGATGTAACCTCAATGCACCAACTTATGAACAATGGCCAAAAGACTGAATTCTTCTTGCCTTTGTGCAAGTTTTAGTTTGGTCTTGAGGTACAATAATAGGCATTTTCAGGAAACTTTGAGATCTAGAAATTATGCTTATTCAGAGAATCAACTGTCAGGCTCAGAGACTGTTGGATACTCTCTTATTCAGTTCGCTATCATTTTGATCACATGTTGTGTGGCTATAATATTTAAATTAAAAACAAAAAAAAAAAACAAAAACCCCACCAAAACCAAAATTCAGAGTTACCCAAGTTGGCACTGGCTGCACAAGTCAATTAGAAACGGTGCTGTGACAGCACTGGCAGAATCGTGACTGGTGGTGAGTGCCCCCGCTCTGGAAGTACAGCATCATCGCAGTGATCTCACTGAAGCATATCAGGCACCCCTCCACAGAGCATTTCTTGGTTTAGGTGGAGACAACAACACATACAGCTGGCTTGAAGCACATTGCCCCAGCAGTCTTGGAGGATCTCTGCACTGTGCTACTAGGATGCCTGTGGTTTCCTTAGGATCTGCAGCTTGCCTATAATTGTTGCTCTCATCATTTCTTGAGACCTTCAGGAAGGCTCAAGACATTTTGAAAGTTTCACTGCAGTGTCTTGTACACGAGGAACTTCCCCATGTCCACTAAAACAGGTTCCTGAATATAAGTGAATTTTCCAAAAATCAGGGGGCAGGTTTATTAGGCATTGCTCTGTACTTCAGCTTTGTGTAGCCTGTGTGAAGACATCACATCATACAGTGAATTTGCAGGGCTGTGTCAGACAGTTTGTGTCCTGCAATTATTTACTCCCTCTATCACCATGTAGGCCGTGGTAGTAGAAAAAGGTTACTTTACCTCTGCATATGCTGCGCTAGTGACGTGTTCACTATTAGAGCGCTATATCCAGGTATGTTCTTCATATTTAGGAAGAATATCAATAAATAGGAAAAAAAAGTCAAAGAAAACACCAAGAGCAATTAAAGAACTGTAAACTTTGAGTTATAGAGAAGTTAAGAAGTTAATTCAATTTAGCTCATTAAAGAGAAGCATAAAAAGATAGAGAAAAAAGATTCTTAAATATACCTCTTCTATTTCTCAACTTAAGATATAATGCGACCTGCACAATTTCTGAATTAAATTCTAATATAAAACTTTTTGCTTATTTTTTTTTTTTAACAGAGTCCAAGTTAGCCATTAGAACAGCTTACTAAGCAGTGCTCATCAATGAAAATAAGAGACTCGAGACTCGACAGTATTCTTCTATAAGTAGCAGCTAGTCACCACTTCAGTGGTGGGTATTTCAGTCAGAAATAATTCACAGAAGTCATGTAGCTTCCGCAGCAAAGGAAGTCAGCAAGGTGATCATGGTGGTTCTGACCTCAAAAATTATTAACACAAATAGTAATAAAGAAATATTTAAAATTTTGCTGAGCTCTCCAGAATGATATAAAAATATATCCCACAGTACAAAACAACCCCATAATTTTCTGTTACTTTTCCAAAATGCTACCTATACATACACATGGTAATAGAGGTTCAGTATCTGGGCTCCAGAGTACTAGAGCTTTGCGTAAAATAGAGATAATAAAGCTGTGAAACAACTTACTACATTTCACAATTTCCACCAGTATATTAAAAATTTCAGTAAAGAAAACCAAGCAAACTACCAGCAGTTTTTGTACCCTCTTTTTCTATCCATGAGAAAGCAGCCAAACTGAAATAAGTCCAATTAATCTTACTTGTGAAGTAACCTATGAATTTCTTTCTGTGAGAAATGTTCAAATGGATTTACTTGTGGGGGTAGTCTGGCTTTGAGCACTTGTCTAATATATTTCTTACATGCATACAAGAAAACCTGTATAGAACTGATTCCGATGTAGCTAGGCAGATACATTTTTTTATTATTATTATTATTTCAAGAGTTGACATCTGCAAAAAAGCTCATTTTGGAGCATTCTCAAAGTACTTTCTCAAGCAATGACATTTAAATGGCCTCTGACATTTCTGAAGTTAGCTTTTTGTGAAAAGTGGCAAAACTCCTTCTTTTGGTATGCAGCTGCAATCAAGGATTTTTACTCACCATAAAACATGTCAAAATAATGGATGGCATTCCCAGTAAAGAAAATTAATTTAAACAAGTCAGGTAGAAACACATACCCTTCTGCAGAGGAAAGATTCTTTGTAGAGGTTCATCTTATTTATTGCCTTCATGGAAAACCCCATACTACACAGCTCTTTGGGACTGGTTTATTTTCCCAGCATACACCTTTGAAAAAGAACAAAATTCCAAAACTTCCACTGGTTATGTTGCTTCTCTCAACCTGTGTGCAAAAAAAATTCATCTCTTTTCACTTCCAGCTGGCCTATTAGTTAGTTAATTAGTGCAGCTTATTACAAAATCAATAACAACGTGCTATTGCTGATACAGTTCCCATTTACAAATGTGAATATACAGGGCTTCCAACTACTTTCATTATTGAATTTATTTGTTGAAAAGGTTCTTCAGTGAGTAATGCATTAGGCTGGCATGAAGTCTCTCAGTTCTGCACGTACAGAACACAAATAAAAGTGGCAATGAGAAAAAACTGCTTACTACCTTCCTATTTCTATAAATTCTGTTTATTTATCAGGCTCTTCTTTACTGTATGAAACTCAATAAAATACAGTTTAAACCCCACACATATGTCTATATTCTTTAACACATCTCCCTCTAATAATAAAAATAAAAAGAGCAACAAAATTCACCCACTCTAAGTCATGTAATTCCTGGCAATATCAATTTTGTGTGTTACTGAGCTCAATAACATCAGATGCACAACTACCTCAGGTATTGTAAGACACAAAGGGGGACATTGCTGGTCAGATAAAGACATTGATAATACTCAAGAGCAACAGAGTAATTCTAGCTGAGCTAATGTTCTCCTAACTGTTACAATAAACTTTTTCAGAAAAAACCTCTAATGTTACTACATCAAAACCAAAAGCAACTTTGACTCTTAGATTAGATATACTTTGAAAAGATAGTAAGGCAGGAATTTGTCTTTATTTATTTTAAGGTCTCGTAAATAATTTGGTGCCAGACAAAACAGCGATGGTAACTCAACATATTTAAGTGTTATCAGTAATCATTTTGGAAGATCTTAGAATCATAGAAAAATTTAGGTTGGAAAAGATGTCTGAAGGTCAAGTAGTCAGTCCCTCACTCAAAGCAAAACTGATTTGATCAGACTGCTTACAGCCATGTCCAGTCAAGTCTTGGGCATCTCAAGGATGGAAGTCCCAGAACCTTCCTAGGGCCTTTTGCCAGTGTTTGACCACCCCTGAGGTAAGAAAAGCTTTTCTTTATATCCCATTTCCAACTGGCAGCAGCAAGCCACAGGAAAAAGTTCCTAGAAAAAGCAGCTCCCAGGAAATGTTTCCTGAGAGAAGAGCCTACAAACTCCTCTGACAGCCATTTCCTCTTCATTCCTTAGCTGCCTCTGCTGTTATCCTATGCTGCACAAGATGGTGAGGCTTTCAAATGCAGGATGCTATTGACTAAACTGTCCTTTTATGAATTTTCCTAAAGTTGTTTGTGATTATGCTTAACTGAAGAGCATCTTGTCTCAAAAGCAGTCCCTGGCCCTGTTGTTATTGTAGCTACTTTTGGTTCTCTGTAAGCTCAGCCTTTTCCTTAAACCCAACCTCTTCCTAAATATGTTTGTATTTTCTTTCTGTCATTTTTACTGAGAATATCAAAGCATAGAAGTGGTACTTTTCTTCCTAGGCTGAAAGATTTCTGTAGCACGTAAGCAATGGCTCAGAATAACCTTCTCACCTCTGCTTGGCAGCAGGCAATTCAGTGGTGTAAAGAGCAGTTATGTGGATCTGGACACTGACAGATAAATTGTAGGGCCATACTTGCTGCGGGACTAACACTGAATGCAGAAACTAACATTGAAATTATTAGGAAAAGAAAACATCATAATTGTACCTAGATTTTTGTCACAGATAAAATACTTAGAAAATTCTGATCAGGTTCTTCTGCTCACCTGTTTTGTCGGGTCCCAGCACACTGGATATATATACTCTAAGTTTCATTTTGCCTCGCAGTGTTAGAACATTATTTCTTCTTTTGACCTCTCTGGCATGTTTCCTGACTGCTGGCACACCCTCTTTCACTTCTTTACAGGAAGTAGGAGATCCACAACCCAGGTACTCTAGGTCCAGGTTACAAGGCTGACCTCTGAAGGCTCACCAGGATCTTAAGTTATTCCAGTCATGTGATAATACGGGGTTAGAGATCAAATCTTCAGTGGTACTTAGAATGGAGTAAGCAGGTGGAATTTGTACTTGTTCAGAGTATTCTACTTAGCTCCAAAAATACAAAACAATAAGCCCTGGAGAAAACCAACCTAATTCGTTTTGGCTCTTTAAGGTACAAAACGTTGCTATGCATTGTTGGTCTAAGTAAGCTTCCTATGTGGCCAATTAACAGCTCCTCATACTTATTTGATTTAGAGATTTGCTCTTAAAAGCTCATCAGGTCTTCAAAGTCTCTCTTGATTTGAATTGTTGATTTCTAAAGCTCAAACTTGGAGAAAAAGATGATATAAATGTGTTTATGGGATCCCTAAATCATCACCAGAACACTGCCTGTTATTCACTCACTCATGGACAAAGCTAAACTGCAGTGATGAAATGGCAGAGCTGCGTCAGTCCCAGGGGACCCCAGGAGTGTATGCAGCAGGTTTTTCTACATGTACAGAAAATGGGTGTATTTTCTCCCACAGCAATCACAGTGATCCACCAGTAACAGGCCCTTTGAGCCAGTGATCACTTAGAAGCAGTTGCAGTGAGGACCTAATGAGTGCTTTCAGATTAGCATCAGTGTAATCTATTAGAACCTGACCAGGAAAGGCATAGTCAGGAATACCAGAACAAAAATAATAAAAATAAGGAGGAGAAAAATAACATTTACTGAACCATATGTTCTGAGTAAAAATGGTATATATTCTTGTTGATTGTAGAAAAAAAAGTTATAGTAATCAACTTTGAAGCTAAAATAAGGGTAAATGGTATTCTGGATATAGCTACTTTTTGGAGACGTTTTTCAGGTTGCAGCTTTTGGTAATGCATGTTTCTGTTTTCCTTATTTCCTAACGCTTTCCTTTATTCACCCATTGTTTGTGATACTTTGGTGGAAATTCATTACTTCTTGCTGAATATCGTTATCATCTGATGTTTAATGGCTTAGATATCTTAGAAAATTAACATCCTGTATTGTGACTTGTGACCAGTATATTTATATATCTAGTAACCTGTAGTTGCTTTCCTTGGTAGTCTGAAGTCTGTGCGAGTGGTTAAATACCTGGGTGGTCTGTTCAGGCAGCATAGCTTAGCAGGCTTGTGGTGGTTTGACCCTGGCTGGATGCTGGGTACCCACCCAAGCTGCTCTATCACTCCCCTTCTCAGGTGGACAGGGGAGAAAAAAAAATAACAAAAGGCTCAGGGGTCGAGATAAGGACAGGGAGAGATCACTCACCAATTACCATAACTGGCAAAACAGACTCAACCCGGGGAAGTTAGTTTAATTTATTACCAATGAAATCAGAGTAGGATGATAAGAAATAAAACCAAATCTTAAAACACCTTACCCCATCCTTCTCCTCTTCTTAGTTTAACTTCACTCATTATTTTCTCTACCTCCTTCCCCACAGTGGCACAGGGGAATGGGGGTTGTGGTGAGCTCATCACACATAGACTCTGCCACTCCTCAGTCCTCAGGGGGAGGACTCCTCACACTCTTCCCCTGCTCCAGCTTGGGGTCCCTCACATGGGAGACAGTTCTCCATGAACTTCTCCAATGCGAGTCTTTCCCACGGGCTGCAGTTCTTCATTAACTGCTCCAGTGTGGGTCCCCCCCATGGGGTGCAGTCCTTCAGGAACAGACTGCTCCAGCGAGGGTCCCCCATGGGGTCACAAGTCCTGCCAGCAAACCTGCTCCAGCCTGGGCTCCTCTCTCCACGGGTCCTGCCAGCACAGGCTTCCCATGGGGTCACAGCCTCCGGTGGGCACATCCACCTACTCAGGTACAGGGTCCTCCACTGGCTGCAGGCAGATGGATACCTGCTGCACTATTAACCTCCCTGGGCTGCGGGGAAACAGCCTGCCTCACCATGGTCTTCACCAGGGGCTGCAGGGGAATCTCTGTTCCAGCACCTGGAGCACCTCCTCCCCCTCCTTCTTCTCTGACCTTGGTGTCTGCAGGGTTGTTTCTCTCACATATTCTCTCTCCTTTCTTCAGCTGCAGTTGCAGAAGGTTTGTTTGGGGTTTTTTACCTTCTTAAATACATTATCACAGAGGTGTTACTGCTGTTGCTGATGGGCTCAGCCTTGGCCAGCGGTGGGTCCATCATCCATCTGGCTGGCATTGGCTCTGCTGGCCACAGGGGAAGTTTCTAGCTGCCTCTCACAGAAGCCACCCCTGTAGCCTCCCCTGCTACCAAAACCTTGCCACGCAAACCCAATACAGGGCTACATACTGTTGCCCTGTACCTGGTTCTTTCATACCCTGCTAACAGCTCATGGCTGACAATTCAAATAGGAAGCACAAATTTCTTCTTTCAGCAGCAAGAAATATGCTTCTGGCATCTTTCTTTTGCACTTGTCAGTCATGAAGCTATATACCATACAGATTTTGAGAGCAGCAGAGCAGCAGTGGTACCACAAGGGTTATAAAAATACTGGTATTCTGGGATTTGAAGTAGAGGTTTGGTTTCATGAAAAATATCTGAGAAAATGCTTTGCAAATATTCCACAGACTCTATGGCATTACTTTATTACACCAGTGTTTTGTGTACACCCTGATATCTTACATGGGTAGTCTGCTTGTTGCTTTGAAGTTAATGCAAAATCCAGTTTTAGTACAATTTGATCTGCCCAGACTGGATTTACCCTCTCATCACAGAGCTGACAATGCATACATAATTTCTTTGATAAAACTCTCCAGATATTTTCACCACCTTACTGCAATCATTTTAAAAGAATCGCCATAATAAACCAAACTTTTTAAGAAGTAGCTTTAAAAAGCCTTCACTCCACAGCCAGGCTATCTATGGGAACAGAGATCTCCTAAGCCGAAGCTCATGGGTTTCAATGCAACTCATAATCCTCAAAGCTCTGATACACAGGAGTTAAGTGGCTGCTTACAAATCTACGTGAAAGGTGTTCCCAGATCACACTTTAAGCTGCATTTTGTCTACTTTCTGCCACATTTTTATCTGTCAATCAAACAATCCTATGCTCCATAGAAGCCCTTCTATGTAAAGTTCCAGAAGGACCGATGCGTAGGAATGACCTACTACATGTTGGTATAAACATTTTTCTCTGAAACAAAGAAAGCTTCAGTCTAAGACTCTTATCTGTACATGGGTCTTGGGAAGTAATCTGGTCTATAGAACTGATTTTGTTATTGCTCTTTTTTGCCAAGAATGGAAGCTAAAAAGATCTGACCATCTTCAAGGAACTTATCTCTCCCTTGATAGTGCACAATTTCTCCCCAACGTTTGCAGAATAATATACTGTGATGAGAAAATGTTACACTAGACAGGGGATAGAATAAAGTTTATGAGAAAGGAGATAGATATATATATACACACATATAAAATATATGAAATTCAAAATACCTCAGAAGAAATTCCTCTATCATTCTCTCTGGAAACTCTAGGTGCTTTGTG
Organism: Phalacrocorax aristotelis; assembly: GCF_949628215.1. NCBI lineage: Eukaryota > Metazoa > Chordata > Aves > Suliformes > Phalacrocoracidae > Phalacrocorax > Phalacrocorax aristotelis. The sequence continues at coordinate 38,399,443 of NC_134279.1, read as the reverse complement.
CAAATAAAACACTCTAATATCTGTTTGCTCCACAGTCCCAGAGGGAATGTGAACTATGTTTTATAAAGCAGATTTGTCTGAACCTTATGTGATATAAGGTGAAGTGCTTCCCTCAAGTATACCATGGAGCCCCGCTCTCTGCACTGCAGAACAGGTCTGCTGTCTTCGTGTATCACTGTGGATGCAGATACAGGTAGCAGATGTGCAGAAAGGAGCACTCCATTCAGGGACAGCATAAATTTTTAGTGCTTGTAAAAGCCAGGTTAGTAGAGACAGAGACAAAGGTAAACAATAAGTCAAATAAGATTTAACTCTTTCAGGTAACAGTACATAGCAAAAAAGTGGGTGATCAAAATATAAAGCAAAACTATTTAAGCAGAGGACCAAAATGGTTCTCACAAATGTTTCTTTGTGCAGTACTACACACTGTGTCATAACATGCATTATTAATTTTTCCAGCAGAGTAATTCAACAATATTTTCTATGCCATGTCCCATATCAAAGACTTGGATATTTTCCCTATTAAAAATGAAAACTGTGATGATTATTTTGGTTAACATTCAAATAAGCCAACTACTACTTTTTTTTTCTTTTTTGGGGGGAGCAAATGCATAGCATTCCTGAACCTTCTTTGCATTTTTCTCTTTGCTAGAAGGTGAATGGGATGATCATTTTCTTCCTCTGTCAGAAAACAAGATTAATTTAAAAATCTGTTTATACTGTAAAAGCACTGAAGTAACAGAGCGATGTGATGTAGTCCATGGAACATCTGCAGAGCATTTTCAGTTATTTCCGTGAAATCAAACTCTACCTTCAATCCCTAAAAACCACGTTTTTTAATAAGTTTTTTGGTGTCACTGCTGCTCTGCTGTACCATCTGCTCTTAGAAGTCAATCAAGAAACAAAGTGAATTTTGGAAGTATTAAATAAAAACTTTTAAATACCAACAGAAGACAAGGACAATCCTGAATTATTTCCATGTTTCTTTAGAATCTCTGTCATGCTTAGCCAGTTCTGCATGGTGAGTCATGTTGGGATGTAAGTGATGCAGCAAAGCAAGTTATATGGAGTAACTTGCTACTTATAACAGCAGTAAAGTCTAAGATGTAAGAATTATAACTCTTAGGGGAATAATGCACAGGGACACCAGACATCGCCACATAGTTCATGCTTTGCATGTCTTTCCCCTGTTTGGTTCTCATTCAAGAGCTACAAGACACAAGGTAAGGGAATCTCTCTCTTCTAAGCAGCTTTCTCCTTGAGCTTCTTTCCCAAGTGTGCTCCTTCCAGCTCCCCTGTACCCAGTGCGAGTATATCAGACCACACAGCTTGCCAATAATGCCTGAGAATCCCTCACGTAATTTTTTCCAGTGTATGACTAAAAATAAAATGTTCAAACTACGTTATCGAAAAACTTGAAAAACTTGGATGCTAGGAAATCTCACCAGCTCTGAAGTCAACTAAGACACCACCCTGCTGATTGACTGACCTTAGGAGGTCAAATGACAGTGCTGCAAACAGGTGTGAAAATCATTTTACATAGAGGAGTTGTGAAATAAGATCTCTTTACAGAGTAGCAAGCTATGAATTTCAAAGTGGTATCCTGATGACTTTTCCTCAGAGGGGAAAAAAATGATCAAACATATATCAATAGCATGGATCAATGTAGTGAAGGTGAAATGACACATTTTAGCAGTACTACTTTTTAAAAAAGTGTCTAAATGCAGATTTAGTTCATTTAATACTTCCTATTTTGTTTTTCCAGTTAACACAAACTTGTGGGCACCATGACTTGTGTTTATAGTCATTGACTCAAATCTAAATTAATGTCTTGTAAAACTCTTCACCATACGCTTTATTTTGTTTGCTTTTGCTACCCATAAATGTCTCTGCCTGCAGATTTTATATTTACATGTTACACATGTGTTTGTTATGTGGGCTTATAACGATCAGCAATCAGAAAGTGACAATATTAGTGTATACTAATATAGTAAGATTTGAACACACAATAATTTTTGGATATTTCTCGGGCAACCAGCATATATCAAGTAGTATATAGTAACTACTGTTCAGTCTGTTTCTCAGTATTGACTAGAATTACTTGATTACAGCGGATTGAACATTAAGGACTTTCTTTTGCACTACATCATGACTCCTTTCACTATACTGTAACTTGAAAGACATTCCTTAAGCAGAGAAAAAAATATCTGTAAAAGCTTACCAGAGATCACACAGGTTGGAAGGCTACTCCACAGTCTCAGAAAATCTCTACATAGAAAAATAAAAGAAAAAGAAAATCTCTATTTATTGAGTTCACTTTTTATGCAATATGTCAAGTTCTTACACCAGTAACTGTAGAGAAAGCTCAGTAGGAACTTAAGTGTTGTAACAAAGAAAAACTGAGCCACTACAAAAAGCATCTTATAGTTGAATGCTCATGCTTAAATTGTGTGCGCAAAGCTTTTTGCTCTTAACTTTGAGTTGCCACAGATTGTCATGGGAACTGAGGTCAGGAGCTGGGAATGTTTTTTAGTGAAAGATCATAGATAAAGATAACTTTAAACTTGCATGAAAAAGAGTTTCATTCAGTTTGGTTACTTGTTCTGCACTCTGTCTAAAAATCTGGAAAATTTCTCAACACTGAAAGGATTCTCTCTACAACTGAAACCCATAATGCTCTGTACTCTACTTTTAATCTCATTCTTTCTTTTGGAGGAGTGTTGAAAGCTGCTCATCAGAAGGCTAAAATATGATTTAAGTAAAATAAGAACAAGACTGTTAAAGCTTTCTGACAATTTTCTTCCAGTAAAAATCAACATGTTTATAAGGATCTAATTTAAAGTCATAAAAGAATTGAGTCTCTGTGCTGTCACTCTTTGACAATTAAAGTGGGGGTTTTATGCACTTGAATTCAGGAAAACAGCACAGTCCTAAGGAATGACTGTTTTGACCCAAGAGAGAGCTGTGGTTCATATCCAAGTGTCACTTTCAAGGGTGAAGCCCAACTTTAGCCATTGGTGATGAAACCATACACATACACGTAAGGTGGGAAGTTTCTCAAAATTATTGGGATTGTTCAAGAAACAGAAGGCATTATGAGCTTTAAGAAAAGCTGATGCTACCTACTGAAAAGGTGGGGAAATAGATGTTTCTTGCATTTTCTACTTCTTCTGCTAAGCATGATAGACCTAAATGCTTGGAAACTTCCTCTCTTTGGAACCATTATATTGTCCTTGGCTTTTGTTTTAAAAGCATAGGAATGCAAATACAGAATTATACTGTCAACTTCAGTCTTTCTTCTCAAGAGTTTCTCAACAACAGTTCATTTCAGTGAGACATGCCAAAATATCTAACCTTTTTAAAATCAATTTTATATTAGATTTTCCTTAACAATTGAGTTGATAACACGCAAATTTCAAGTCTGAAAACGTGCATATGTTTGCTAAATCTGAAGGTAAGAAATCAGTTCTTAATTCTGAGGAATTCCTGAAACTGCAACTTTATACTATACAGAAAATAACTTTATTAAACACTACCTGCTTCTGGGGCTATCTTCAACTTCTAGTTGAATTAATTCCTAGTAAAAATAATTTTATGTGAATGTGCAGAAAACTGGGAATTATTAAGTGAAAAGTAATGATCACCTTTCTGCCAGAAGATGGATGGTAAGAAACAGTAGTCAATACCCCATTACCAAGTCCATTATAACCTTGGAATAGAGACACGCTTTATTTTAGAAAGCTAAAACAATTGTATGTGAATTTTAGCAGCAGAATAAATGTACATGCTAATCTACAGTTACAAAAGTTAAATAAATTAGTCATGCCGTCACTTCTACTGCACAAAAAAGTTAGTAACTCATTATCAGATCCATTAGCAAACTCTTCATTATGACTACACACACTTTTAGGTTAAAGTCGTGTCAGCATTTCCATTACAAATGCTTCTTTTCAGGAGCTTATGATTCAATCATTGCTAAAATTCTGCTTTGGCTCCTTAGTTCTGGAAGGATTTTTATAGATGGTTTTAGTATAGTTCTAAAAACAATTACAGAATTGCAAAAATAATAGCTATTATTTGACATAATTACTTCAGGTTCAAAAATTCCTCTGCAGACATTCAAGTCTCTAACAGACTCAGGTCAAAACTGGAAGGAAAAGCCCAGCCAAACATTTATCAAGACTGAAATATTGAAAGCATGAGGTGAATGTTAACTCCCTCCTTTTTTCTCCAAATCAAGTTAATTGCTAGTAATAAGTTCCTTCATGCAAAATTCTGGTACTTATGTAGTATTTAGATTTCAATTAATACAATGAGAAAACTAGATTTCACTTTTGGTGATCCAACAGACTTACAGGTTCTGACTGCATTTCACATACATTGCCTGTCAGTGGAGGTACATTACTGAAGTACCTACTGACATGATTTAAAATAGTTGCCTTGTCTCATTCCAGTTGAAATCAGGAATGCCAGGTTCATAAACACAGGTCTCAGGTGTTTTTCCCTTTACCATAGCCAAAAATGCATCTTCAGTGCTCATGCAGGCCTTATGAGTTCAGGGGACTTCCACTGTTTGAGAGAAAAGGATACGGGAAGAGGTCAGGAAAGCATATTGCTTTCTGTGTCCTCCTAGCAGTGTTTCCATTTAGCTTCATCTGTGGTGGTCTACCATGGAAGAGTATGTTATCGTTCAACGTTTTGTGACTCAGTGTGGCAAACAAATTCTGCACTTTCCTACATGTCTGATAAGCAAATGCCCTACATATGAGGACTACATTAAAAGAGTCTTTCTAAAACAAAGTTAACAATTTTTGTGATCTCAGTTGTGCAAAATGTAACATTACTGGATATGAATTTCAAAAAAATAAGGGAATCCAGGTGCACTACAGCTACTGTTAAACCAAGTTTGGTGTTGAGAAGGGGGAACTTTTCTAAGCCCTTTACAGTATTTTAGATACCTATTTTTACCCCGTCATACTTTTCCACATCTCAAGATGATGAATATAATAGTGGACAATCCTGTTCTATTGGAAGAGAAGGTTTCAAGTTAAAACCTACTATAAAGAGCATACCATGAAAGGCTCCTTCCTCACTAATCCATAAGCTCAGTTGTGTGACGGTTGCATATGTTAGTACATGAGTGTGCTCCCTTAGGTAGGAAATCTGAAAATATTTCAATGGAGGGTGCAGGTCCCTAGAACAACATATGCTAAATACTCCCCTGTTAGAAAGATTCAAACACATATATACAGATAAGCTAGACAGATGGATTTGTAGCAGCTCACAGTCACATAGTTTAAGGGAATATATTGTGATTACTGCACCTTAGATACATCTACAGAATCCAGTTTTGAACTTTGTACTTGGCAGATACAAGATACAACATGCAGTGTACAGCTCATATCTCCTGTGTCCAGATTTTATGCTGGATGGACTCACAGACACAGGTGCATCCTCCTGAGAAATGTTACTTTGAACAACAATCTTACAGAAGGTAACTGAACTGTATGTGGTTCTGACTGCTGGACGTGTTGCTCCCCTTCCACCTGGAGAGCACTCATTAACCAATTAGGACTGATTACATCACTGTAGATGGAAAACATGCAAAATAAAATGTGTTGGTGTTAGGAGGGTTAACAAATGGAATTTGGCATGTTTGAAAGATTAGGGGTTCCTAAAACAAAACCCTGTGAATGCAGGATTCTCCTTTGAGAGATGCAAAAAATTCAAAGGCAAGAGATTGTGGTACGTGTAAAAGGAGTAGCAAGAAACAAAGCCACATGGTGCTCAGTCCAACAGTCCTACACAAATACAAGGGTAAAATAAGTGGACTACAAACATTTAAAAACTTCTTGGTTCTCTGGGATTGCAAAGAAGTAACTGTGACTTTTGGGTTTTTTTTAGAAAGGATTCTGGGGAGGATATAGAAAACTACAAAACAGTAAATCCAATGGCTATGCTGGACAAATTGGTAGAAGAATCCTATTTATTTTTCTTTCCTTCCTCTTGGAATTTAATAATGAAAAGGCTCTAGACTTAGTTTTAGTTTGGTGCTTCAAAGTTATCTGCTACTAAGAACTCTTATTCTGACTGTGGTGTTTGAATTATGTATATTCACAGTAACTGTTTAGATATCCCTTGTTGCTTTTTTAGCATGACTGTAGAAGCTACTAAGTAAATGAAGTAAAAATCAGAAAATTAAGGGACGAGATAATTACTGTATTCCACAGACTCAAAACAAACTTTCACATTTGAATTTAGTTGATCTGAATAAAGTAATATACTGAATAATTGGATCTCTCAAGGAACTTTGGGAAGAGTTCTGAGGTATTACAGACTTCTACTTGTTAGAAAATTATCATTGCAATATATAATGAAGGATGAGTGGTTCTCAGACTCATTTATTTCATCACTTGTCATATTTTTTTTCCAGCTCACTAGCTAGAAACACCCATGCAGAAGAGTAACTCATAACTGCATGAATTGTTACCATCCCTTCACTTGAACACAATGTGGCTCTGAAACTGTTTATATCTTGATTATGTTGTGCTTCTAACAATGTACAGATTAGCTAAGTGAAAGTTCACTATAATACAGGCTCATGATAGTAGCACATTGTTCTGGTTTAGCCCCAGCTGGCAACCAAGCCCCACACAAGCCGCTCGCTCACTCCCCCCACCCCTGTGGGGGAGAGCATCTGAAGCATAAAAGTGAGAAAACTCAAGGGTTGAGGTAAGAACAGTTTAATAATTAAATAAAACAACAATAACAACAACACGAAAAGTGGAATAACAAGAGAGAGGCAAAATTGGGGGGGGGGGGCAGGCAATAAACAACCGAAACAAACCACAGGTGATGACAACGCTCACCACCAATGCCACTAGTCCCCGAGCTGCAATCGCTCCTTCCCCTGGCCAACTCCCCCCAGTTCATATACTGGTCGTGACATCATATGATATGGAATGTCCCTTTGGCCAGTTGGGGTCAGCTGACTTGGCTCTGCCCCCTCCTCTCCCGGCTTCTTGTGCCCCTGGCAGAGCCTGGGGAGCTGAAAAAGTCCTTGACTAGTGTAAGCACTACATAGCCACATTTAGCTGCTACTTAACAACTAAAACGTCAACGTGCCATCAGCACTATACCAGCTACAGTGAAGAAAATTACCTCTATCCCCGCCAAAACCAGCACACATTAACATTTATGTTTTAAAATATATTTTGTAGACTACAGAGAAAGCTATTGAGCACTGTCCCTGAAAAGTTAGTATTATGTACAACAGCAACAAAATAAAACAATAAAAATATTTCTCAAGTTGAGGGGGCAGGTGGTCTGAGTTTTTCAGGGAAAGAGTTCGTTGCAAATCTTGCAACATGTGCAGGGTCTTTTAGATGTGATCACAGAATAACATCTCTGAGACACCTCAGAAAACTAACAAGATGCAGGTCAGATTATGTTTCTCTCTATCTCTTTATATTCTTGCTTCTGTTATCAAGCAGAAACAGGAAATTGATTTCATCAGCTCTGAGTCTGAAAACGATGACCTCTAGATACCAGGTAATGATAGTAACATCAATTCTCATTCTTAGAAAAGCAAGAGCGGTAACAAGAATGGTAGCAGGTCTCAAGGAAGGAAATAAAATGTCAACACTGAAACCCATTGGTAAACTATACAGTGCATTTGAAATACAAACTAATGTGACTAACACAAATAAAAACATCTGATGCACTAAATTCATCTTGTAGGTCCAGTGGGGCTTCCTTACCTCTGAGCTCCAAAGCAGTTCTTTTATCATGGATTTTCCTTTGTTTTATTTCATCTTATTTCCCATGGAAACCAAGCTGATTCAGGAACTGTCTCTGTGCCATTGTCGGTGTCTGAATACATATTCAGTCACTTCCATATGATCTGAATGATTTCAGAAGAATTTGACAGCAGTGGAACAGTCTCAAAAAGCAACTGCATTTCTACAGTTTTCCTGAAAATAAGCAGCCAGGTTGAGAAGAAAGACTGTCTAAATACCTCTCCTTAGAGAAAGGCTGCAGGATGACCTTAAACCTTACTAGGCTCCAAACTGTCCTGAGTCAAATCTATAGGAAAACACACTGCCTTGGATTCTACATTTTAGAGGGATATTTGTTATGGAAAGGAATCATAAAATTATTCTTAATTTCTGCTACTTGTTTCTGCCACTGTCACCACCCTTCCCACGCTATTTCCAGAATAAAAACCTACTAATTGACAGATTAATATGTTCTCTATAACTTTTACTTCAAACCTGGCACATAAAACACAGAAAGCATTTTTTGTACCAAGGAACTAGATTAAGAATAGGATGGAGGATGCAAATAAATCTAGGCCTCTTTCCTAGAATGACTGAAACAACTTTTTTTCTTTTGGTTTACCTCAATCAGCTTAAAAGAAAATGAAAGATACTATGGTGAACCATCCTAGGAAAAGATGGTACTGTGTATATTTCTCATTTTATTAGTTCTATTAACGTACAAAGTACAGACAAGCCTTACCCTGCTCTGCTAGTTTCATAAGATATCACTTTACTGTTTTACCTCTTCCGCTGAAGTATGATATATTTAACAGCAGTTGTTTAGCTGTACTTAATTAAATGTGGCATGAAAGAGAAACGTGGTTTGAAAGCAAAAAATCAGTCATTATAGTGGAAGGTAAAGCCTAGGAGATGTCCCTCTGAGTTTTCTTATATATTTTGTCAACAACTATGTCTAAGAGAAAATTACCATTTTATGCACATCTACTGCACACCCAAGGAAATTAACAAAATATTCATTAAGAACTTGCATACAGCGCAGCTGTTGGTGACAACTTGGAAGTTACATTTTTCTGTAGCGTTTAGGCGCTTTTGGTATTCCACAGAAAAATCGTGTAGGTGACAGACAAAATGTGGAGTTATCCAATAAGGACAAGCTGTAAATCAGGTGTGCCTTCCACAGAGGGATGCAGATTTATGTGGGTCTGGGTTCTGACTCAGAGATTTTACTGGGAGAAATGGTGGCAGATGTTTATGCACACACACAGAGAAGTGATTTATGTTTGCCTTACCACAGCTTATTGTATTAGAAATGCTTATCTTTACATGTAGTGCATCAAGTGTATCAGCTCAGGTGTATGTTCTGTTGGAGAACTAAGCAAAGGATATGCCGAGAAGATCAGCATTGATGCTATATACAGTTCTGTGCAGGGATATCTGCAAGAGAAGCATCAAGATCAATTCCATTAACCAGAAAACATCACTGAAGTAGATTTTAACCCCTTGGGTGTAATTACTCACCAAGATTGCCATTAGCACCACTCCATCCTTTTGATGGATTGAAAGCCATTAGTTACTCAAGTTTTACTAAGACTGTAAAATTAGCCAGAGCATCTAAGGGTAGATATTTTGTGTTGGACTCCACTGAGACACCACATTCAGCCAACACCAGTTTTAAATATTAGAAGCAGCAAAAGGGTGAGAAGAAAATAAAAAGTAAAAGCAGTGTGGTGATGTCTCCTTACATTACCATTTGGCCTCAAGTTATTTTGCAGATACTGTTATGAACTCATAACGGAGACCAAGCAATTTCAATTCTCTCATTCACCCTTTGCCCAGAATCTTCCCAGAGGAAGAAATGAAGAAAATTACGACTCCGCCGGGTCACAGAGCCATAGCATGCCTTTCTTTCCATATGCATCACCTACTTTGAAAGTATAGGTTTCAGCTTTGCTTACTAACAGCTAAACAAGTTACAGCTACCAATTTATCTCCACAAACTGGCTTCTTGGATGGCCTATGGAAGGCTATATCCTAGAAAGTGAAGAGATTTAGGAGGAAGGCTACAAAGAGAAAGACATATATTTATAGTTCAATATTCTGATTAAGAAACATATAATGAAAAACACAACCTTCTCGTTCCCAGATTCCTTAATGAACTGCTTTAGGTGTTTCAGATCAGCTATGTTCAGAGAAGTGTTCTGAACAAAGAGCTGTACCTGATGAAAACCTGACTCTAAATTTTCACTGAATTCTGCCAGGATCAAGAAATGATGAATTCTGCTGTGTATGTTTCCTGCAGGGCTTTTTAACCTGTCCTATAGAAATCATACCATGTCACATGGAACACAAGGTCCCTCCCTATAACACATGCCTGTCTAGTATTTGGAGATGTATACCCCTTCTTGTGTGTAGTGTCTTTTTCTCCTTTACCCACTGAACCTTGAATTATTTAATTAAAAGTGGGATATCATATGCAGGAAACCATAACAAACTTTACCTCGCCTTAACAAACCATTTGTTCCTAGTTAAAGAATACTAAATAGATAGTAGACGTGGGAGTAATTTCTCTCAAGCATAAATAAGAATTCCTTCCCTGTTCTCTTGCACCATCTCATGCTTTGTGTGAGTGCACTAACCACTGAGCTGCTAGGCATAGAGCAGCGTTTTTACAATATAATCAGAATTTTGTGTGAATGAGAAAACCTAGGCGTTGGCTTCTAGGAATAAAAAAATTGAGTGTCTAACTGAGTGTAAAAGGAGGCATTTACAGAACATAGAAAAAGGGTATGTAAATATACATGCTTTATTCAAGCATTTCTTTGGGATAGTTTAAGCATTTGAACTCCTTACTTATACAGGCATCTATATCCCTGCATTGAACAACTTTACACAAATCAGAATGTAGATTGTGTCACAAAGACAAGATACTAAAGATTAAGTTCTTCAAAAGTGAACAGTGCTGCAGACATAGCCCTTAATTTCTCACTTCTTCAGGCACATGGAACACATACATGTCTCACTGCAGTACCTGAGAGTACCAGTGATGTCAAAAGATCTAAAACTGTTCAGTCAGGGCTGACGTGCACTAACTTGAATAGGAGGTGTATCAATCTAATTGAGGAGCACAGCTATAGCTATGCAAATCTGCCAAGTTTCATCTTCAGCAATAGAGGTTAGACTGTTAGTAAAAAGGGAGGAGGAAGTAGGAGCAACTATGCGCAGAAAAAGCTGATTATGAATGTATAGTGGAGAATATTTGTCAAGCTTCTGGACCAAGACATTAATTCTCGTTACAAGTTTTCAAAATCAAGAGTTAGGAATTGCGGGCTAAATCCTATCTTCTATCCTGGTGTAAATCCGGACTAGTTATTGTCTTGAAGTGAATAATATTATGTTATCAAGACCAGTATTTTCCTCTAAGCTGTTTTTGTCTGTCATCCTTATCCAATCACAAAATCATTTTGTAACTACGTAAATGTGTTTGATTACACAAGAAGTATCTACTAAATTTGTTACACTGTCGAAAATGTTATTGACCATCTGGTTTTAATGACTGTAAAAATACCTAAAGCAATTTTGGTAGCCCATTAGTAGTAGCTGTTTTGCACAGCTGTGTAGAGGTTCCATTAAAAATCAGTTTCACTGTGTATTAGGCCCCATAAAATCATTAAGCATTAAGTAAATCTATGCCACTTTTTCCAAGTTGTCCAAATCAGAATTCTACTCTGGAAATTTTGAAGTAGCATTCTCATAGCCTTTACAATGCAATTGCTGAAATTAAACAGCATTAGAGTTATTTCAATATCTTCAAGAGTAAGCCCATAAAGAAATCAGCCAAATACTTGACTTTCTCAGTTTTAAAGATGTGAGGAAGCAAAATAAGTCAAATTTGTCACTTACTGTGTTATGAGACAAATTAAATATTTAGTCCTCCCTAGTTTAGTTTTTGAAGTATGCTCAATATTTCATATGACATTGTGAATCAGAGAAGGCTATATAGTGAGGACATGAACTATTACAAGAAAGGCTGTCTCGTTTGAATTGGGCAGCTGAGGATTAATTTTGGCATTTCTGAGGAACACCAGTAGAACTAGTTAGTGCAACCTAAATCTCAAAAACGTATGTTAACTGAAATAATTAGGTATTGGATGTATAGTTAGGTATTGGATTTTAACCTAAGAGTCATCTTCTGTTTGTCAGTATAACGTATACTAATTCAGTACATTTGAAAAATAATTTAAATGTAATTCCTTTAATAACAGTCGGGGGGAGAAGGGAAGGCTGATAATAGTCCAGATTTGGTGAACTGCTCATAGTTCTCTATCTTTTTCTAAATTTACGAGCAATAGAGAATAACTTGCATCTCAAATCATGACATGCTATTCTTTGTACTATATTACAAGTCTTGCCCACTGTTTTCCTGTCATTTGCTACTGTCTTCCAGTGGTCATAGTTTCTATCCACTCTCATATGACTGCTCTGAGAGACAAGAGAGAGCTCCAGGTTGTCAAGGAAGTTTCACAGCTAAGTAAAGCAGCAAAGAAATTTACACCTCAAAAGGACAGCTTTGGTTTGTATGGAAAAGTTAGCAATCCAAAGCTGATGTCAGCCCCTAAGTAAAGGATGAAATGCCGAATGCTATTAAAACTTTCAAAGTCTATAACAGTTACTTTATTAGATATACAAAAGGTGAATCCATTCCTGAGATCATTTCTGAAACAGCAAAACAATGAAAATACAATATGTGATGTGATGTGCTCAGACCTGACACCCTACACAACATACCATGAAGGGAAGTGAAGCTGCAGGCTGACTCACACACTAGAACACGTGCCTCAGGAGAGCAGTGGGGATGTAGAGAAGTGCTCTTTGAACTCAGCTGTGTATAAGTGTCTAGAACTAAAATTTGTACAACAAGGTCAAGCTGTTGAAAAAAGGGGGGGAAAGTCTGATAAAAATACTGACTGCAACATGAACAGCTTATCAACTATGAAAAAAAGCAAGGCAAAAATATCATCGACCCAAAAGAGCAAAGCATGTCAAAACAGAGAGGATGCATTAGAGCTCAGGACTTTTCTAGCTGACACTGTTGAGAAGCTCTTCCTAGGCATAGTTCACAGAGGGCCCTCCTTACATAAATCACACAACAGTATACAGCACCAACTGCAGTTACATGTTGCAAGTTTCTCCAAATATATAACAAGCAATATGAATATAAAAATACTCATCAGAACAGAAGCCCTATCTGGAGAACAGCCCACTGTCCACTGGCTGGCCCAGTTCTCTGGGCTGATCCTGAGATAACTCCTTTCTTGATAATATAAAGCATAAAGCTATGCTAGCTTGCTGTGAGCACTTGCCTTTCTATTTCTTCCCCAAATGCCATGTAACTTTGCAGTAAGAGACAGGGAGGAGAGAATATTGCTAATGAAAAAGCAGTATCATAGCAAGTAAACTACCTTCCCTTAAACTACTTGCTGAAAAGGCTCTTTGGGAGATTTTTTTCTTCTGTTTTTACTTAATTCAGAATCGGTCCCTATTAAATCAAGTGATTTGCACAAAGTCCCTGCTGAACACTGCAGTCAGAACCATAAAAGAATCTCATCTTCCTTATTCCACCGTGATTCCACAGCAATTACAAAAATCCAAAGCCTACAATTCTAGTAGTTAACATTCATGCTTGAATATCATTTAAGCAAAATTGATGAGGTTTGAATAATTAAGGACAAACCTACTTATGTTAGAATTTTATCCCAGGAGTCTTAGTAGGTTATGATCAAACCATAAAAGGAAAAATCTTGACTTCAGAAATGAACAGTTCTATTCTATTCAAAATTAAGAAAAAAAATAAAGTGAGAATTCAAAAAAGCAGTGTTTCTGTGCCTTTTTACCTTCATGACTGAGCATAGGGTTTAGTATTAGTTTTTTCATCAAATCTAAGATCTTAATTTTTATTAAGAACACACACAAAAATAATGTTAAGCAATAAGATCATAATGTTTTTTGGTGTGTCATAGTTTAAACCCAACCAGCAACCAAGCCCTACACAGCTGCTGGCTAACTCCCCCCACAGCGGGATGGGGGAGAGAATCAGAAGAGCAAAACTGAGAAAACTCATGGGTTGAGATCACGACAGTTTAATAGGTAACAACAAGGCCACAGACACAAGCAAAGCAAAACAAGGAATGAATTCACTACTTCCCATCAGCAGGCAGGCATTCAGCCATCTCCAGGAAAGCAGAGCTCCATCATTCATAATGGTTATGCTCCGGGTGGAGCCTTATCAATGAGCTACAGTCTCTCCAGGCATATACCTGTTGCAGCATAGACTTATCCACCGCCACAGTTGCTTCAAGGTGTACCTAGTCCAGCATGGCACTCTCCATGGGCCACAATTCCTTCAAAGAGATGCCTGTGCCAACCTTGCCTTACTCGTGGCTGCAGCCCCTCCAGGGGCGTGCCTGCTTATCCATGACCACTCGCTTTGAGATGCTCCACCACAACCTCATGCACAGTCACTGATGCTTCAAGGTCTACCTGCTGCAGCATCAACTTATCCTCAGCCACAGATGCTTAGAGGTCTACCTTCTCCACCGTGGACTTATCCTTGGGCCACAATCCCTTCAGAGGTATACCTGCTGTGGCACAGACATAACCACAGCCACAGACACTTCGAGATGTACCTGCTCTGGCATGGGCTTATCCGTGGCCACAGATGCTTTGGGGTGCCCTACTCCCGCGTATACTCATCCACAGGTCACAGTCGCTTCGGCTCAAGTTCGCACTGGAGTTCCAGCCTGTCCAGCACAGCAGCACAGAAACAGCAGTGATGCCCTGGCCATCTGCCAGCCCAGGTGCATGGCCATGGCTGTTATCAAAAGGTTCCCAGACACAGCAGAGTAAGACAATAAGCACTACAGCAAGCAGCAAAAGCAAAAAGCAGCCACTAACAAACACTAGACTCTACTATACGGTAAGGGAAGCAAGCCCCATGGCAAGAACAGACACCTGCCCATTAAAGCTAAACAGCAATAACAACCATAAATTTCATCTAGCACATTCCAATCAAACCTGTCATTATCTTGAAGCCTTCAAGCCCCACACTGGGTGCCAAAAAGGACTATCATGGTTTAACCCCAGCTGGCAACTAAGCACCACACAGCTGCTCACTCACTTCCCCCATGGCAGGATGGGGAGAGAATCAGAAGAGTAGAAATGTGAACATTCATGTGTTGAGATAAAGACAGTTTAAGAAGTAAAGCAAAAGCTACACATGCAAGCAAAGCAAAACAAGGAATTCATTCACTCCTTCCCATAGGCAGGCAGGTGTTCAGCCATATCCAGGAAAGCAGGGCTCCATCACGTGTAACAGTTATCTGGGAAGACAAACGCCATCACTCCGAACATCCCCCCCTTCCTTTTTCTTCCCCAGACTTGTATGCTCAGCATGATGTCATTTGGTATGGAGTATCCCTAGTCAGCTGTGTCAGCTGTCCCAGCTGTGTACCCTCCCAGCTCCAGCCCACTCGCTGGTGGGGTGGTGTGAGAAGCAGAAAAGGCCTTGACCCTGTGTAAGCCCTGCTCAGCGGTAACTAAAACCTCCCTGTATTATTAACACTGTTTTCAGCACAAATCCAAAACATGGCCCCATACTAGCTACTGTGAAGAAAATTAACTCTATCCCAGCCAAAACCAGCATACAGTGATAAATCGCTTATTTAAAAGCAATTATTAGAGTTTCAGTATTGAATGCAAAATATTAACCTCGTGGGAGGGGGGGAGGAAGGACTCTGCTGATGCAGAGAATTTGTGATTACATTTCTTACATTTCATAGTCATAATTTTGCTATGTAAGACACTGTGAGAGCAAATAGGTGAATGGTAAGCTAGAGAAGATAGCTACTGAATATAAAAGATGAGCACAATTTTCACTCGCTGAAAGCCTGCTGAGAATGGCATCTGTGAAACCTCCGCTCATGGCTGCCTTATGGTCTTTTCTCGGTGTTGATTACCAAAGAAATTGCTCTAGGTCAGAGCAGAATAAATACAACTTGTCTTCAGCAAGTAAGATGACCAAAGTATAACAAATAAAGAATCCTTTTTTCTTTCTATCATCATTATTTCTCTTGTCAGATATACTCTTGGAGCACATAGTCCAAGATATGAGACTGCCTGCATCTCCTGTTAGGTCTTAACTGCACAGGTGTTTTAACATAATATTTTCACAGACGAGGCAAGTTATCAAACATTTCCAAAATAAAGATATCGTCATATCAAATGTACAGCTGAGTGTCAATATTTGGTTCATTTCTTTCATCAAAATATGCAGATCTGAATGAGCTGAAAGAATTTTCAAACTGTTACCTAATTCAATTAGTTGCTTCAGTCAAAAAAAAAAATCCAAAAAAGAACAAAAAATACCTTACAAAACACACAAAAAAAATCAAGTAGTTGGAAATTATTGCATTTCCAAATTAATCATTTCAACTTTACATGGCCTTTCATTACAGAACTGTGCTTCAATTTTGCTTTGTCTGATCTATTCCAAAAAACATTCTGGTCACCAGCTGAAGTGACATAGTGTGTTACGAGCTGCATTAAGGGTAAGTCAAGTCAACATGAACTTCAGCTGCTTTCTTAGAAAATAAATATCACTTGCAGCAATTTCAGACATGAAGTGTAATTTTTGCTTTAACCTTTTGGAACTGCAACCACTCCAAACTTTCAGGTCTTTAAGGCGGTTTGTTTGCTGGGTTTTTTTAACTTGCAGGGCTCTGGCATTTGTCAGCTCACCAGTTCTCTTTTTGCATTGTAGCTCTACAAGTCTCATAGCTTGTGTGTATATTGTTTTGTTAGACTGACCCTAGAAGTGTCATTAGCACCAAATCTCTCACCTACCGTGAGCTATTTGAGTGCATCCTAGCATGCCTGAGCATGAAAGTCAGATGAAAGTCAGTTAGCACTTGGTCCTTAAAGTATGTGATAGAGGACACTTTCTGGCACTTCAGATGACTCCCTGCACTAGGAAACATTTGTATCTTTCAAGACTTACTCCACAAGACAGCCCAGTATGGCTCCTGACACTAGTATCAGTATCCCTGCCCTACTGCCAGAATACCTTCATGTAGCACATGTACCTACACAAACTTCATAGCATTGTCAGTCATTTACACGGCTTCTCCACTGGTAACACTGCAAGGAATGGTATCTTCTGCATTGAAAATGGATCCTTTCCGAAATGCTACACAGGATCGCATTATACAAGAGGAAATGAGTGCAGTAAAAACTTGCCTCTCACCCAAAACTGAAAGCTGTCTGAGGGGTGGAGCCTCATGGCTGCACCCGTAGACCCAACCAAACTCTTTGGAGCCTGCAGACAACATTCTCCTCTGCTTAGGTCCCAAGCTCAACACTCTCAGCCACGAACCGAGGTTCCCATTACTCAAAATCCATCAGGAAACCAACAACCTGGCCAGAGTTTGGCATGACACGGTCCAGTTGGCATTGCTAGCCACACCCGTGCATATGTGCCATCTCTTTCTGCAGCCACATGGTTGTGGCTACTGTTCTCCCAAGCCACATGCCCCTGTACCTGACACATCAGCCAGAACAGTTTGGCATCCACCACGTGACTAATGCCCCCACAGGCCAGGGCTGTGTAGCCCTGGCTGCGAACACATGAAAAACACACAGGAAGGTAATTTGGATTGCCCCAGGACAGTCCGTCTGTGCCTTTGGGATGCATAAGGCAGGAGCCTGCCCGTTACATCCCTATGTATTTACAGTTATCCCCCACCTCCCAGCCCGACTCATGCATGTGGATCTGCATATGCAAAGCCCATTTTTCAGGGCATGCAGTGCAAAATGGTCTTGCTGTGAGATAATCCCTACAGAGGGGTGTGTGAGCTGCAGGCATTTTCTGCACACTCTCACCAGAGCAGAGAATTGGCTTCCCCTAGGAAAGCTGGTCCAGCTATCCACAGTCACCAAGATGTGACAGTCACAGGTGGGCTTGTGTTACTTGACAGTAAACCATTTTGCAAGGCTTCCTCAGGGATACTCCCTGAAGCCTAGCTATTCTAAAACAGAGTATCCATTGCCTGTCAGGTGTTATCCAGCTCCTTGCAGATACCTCTGCAGAGAGTTCTTCTAATAGTTTATCAGCCCAAGCGTGACATGTCAGAAGGAGCAAGAGGAAACTCTGAAAATTAATATTGCCGGGGTAAAAGCATGTATTGGTTTGGGGGCTGTAAGGAAACAACCTTTAGAGAAGGTTTGCTGACGACCTGCTCGACATCTTCCTGGTTCACATTCTCGTTCTTCTTAGGATCCCAGGAGTTATGATATGAATCTGACTGATATGAAGGAGTAAACAACAGAAAACTGGTCTCTATAAGGGATGGTTACATTTATGAGCATTTGGCTTACTCTAAGCCTATTTTTGCCCCAGACATGGTCAACTCTTCCCCTCCTTCCTACTCTTCTAAGAGGATGCCAGGCCATCTTTCAGGATTAGTGACCATGAGGGCCATCGCAAGAGACCTGTGGAATACCAAAAACTCATCATCACTCAGACACCCATTTTTATTTAGGGGGGAAAAAAAAATCCTGTCTGTACCTGGTTGGTCTGGTTCTTCCAAAGAAATTCTGCTAGGAAGCAGAGAGTTCAGTAGTACACATATTTTGCATTGATAAACTATGTGACCATGAGACATTGGTTCAGCAACATTTTCATGACACTGTAGCACCTTCCATATCTCCATATACAGGGTATTACAGGCAACAGATTATACAAAGTTATACCTGCACCTTTAACTGCAGATCCATAGGTGCTCTGATATCAGTTTTTAACAGGGGAAGGTGTTCTACTTTGTAGTTTTAGATTGATAAAATTGCCAGCAGGTAACACACACCTTTCTGCTGTTTTAGTATTTGACTGTGCCAAGGAAAAGATTAAAGGATGACCTGAACGTTTTTTTAATAGATCAGTGTTGTGGTTTAGCGGCAGCTCAGCCCCACACAGTCGCTCGCTCACTCCCCACTGGTAGATGGGGGAGAGAATCAGAAGGGTAACGCTCGTGGGTTGGGATAAGAACAGTTTAATAATGAAAATTAAAAGAAACAACAGTAGAAATGCAATGTAAAGGAGAACAACGAGAGGCGCAAAGCCCCGGGGGAGGGGGGAAGGGAGGGGAGAGGGGGAACGAACCGCCGGAACAAACCGCACGCGCCGCAGCCGCTCGCCGCCCGCCGACCCGACGCCGCCCCGCCCCCGCGCTGCCACTGCCCCCCCTCAATATACTGGTCACGGTGTCACATGGTATGGAATGAACCTGCCATTGGCCAGTCGGGGTCAGCCGCCCCCACCACGGCCCTGCCCCTCCCAGCCCCCCCCCGCCACGCAGCAGAGCGCGGGAAGCTGGAAAGGTAGCCGACCCCCACAGTGAGGAGAATTAACCCCTTCCAGTGAGGAGAATTAACCCCTTCTCAGCCAAAACCAGCACATTCTCCACCCCTTATTCCATACCATTTACACCATGCCCAGGTCCCATATGATGCAATACAACCATACCAACCACCACCCCTCCCCTTCCCATCCTTTAACATAATACACAGACATCATTCCCTTAGTTCATGGATCTTCCCTGTAAAATGTCCATTAAAATGTCCATTGAGTTCACGCAGTCCATGACTCTGGGCTCCATCTGTTGTATCAGTCTTTCCGGGTGGGAGAGATGGTGTGTGGCGTTGGGTTGCTGCATACCGAGTCAGTCATCGTTCCATCACTGCTGCACGGCTTGTTTCATAGTTGATCTTCCATGGGTTGGGAGGCTCGTACTCTGATATCATTGATACAACACAGAGGTGACACACAGTATTATATAGCAGTTCACATTGTGCCATTCAGTTCATTGACTGTTTTCACCCAAAATCAAATCCCCTTGAGGCACACATCGGATTTCTCCATCCTCCCGCATCACCCACCAAGTGCACCCAGGTCCTCGAGCAAAAACAATCCCACGAATGGGTTTGCCTTTGCCGGAGGCAGGAAGAACCCAGACTGTTTTGCCCAGCATACTTTTTCTGTGCACTACAGGGACTCTATCCCCTTCCACAGTATGTAGGATTTCTGACTGGGCAGGGCCAGCTCGGTTGGCAGATCCCCTCGTGTTGACTAACCACGTGGCTTTTGCTAAATGTGTATCCCAGTGCTTGAATGTCCCACCCCCCATTGCTCTCAGTGTGGTTTTTAACAGTCCATTGTACCATTCAATTTTCCCAGAGGCTGGTGCGTGATAGGGGATGTGATACACCCACTCAATGCCGTGCTCTTTGGCCCAGGTGTCTATGAGGCTATTTCGGAAATGAGTCCCGTTGTCTGACTCAATTCTCTCTGGGGTGCCATGTCGCCACAGGACTTGTTTCTCAAGACCCAGGATAGTGTTCCGGGCAGTGGCGTGGGGGACAGGATATGTTTCCAGCCAGCCAGTCGTTGTTTCTACCATTGTAAGCACATGGCGCTTGCCTTGGCGGGTCTGTGGGAGTGTGATATAGTCAATTTGCCAGGCCTCCCCATATTTATATTTCAGCCATCGTCCCCCACACCACAGAGGCTTTACCCGCTTCGCTTGCTTGATTGCAGCGCATGTGTCACATTCGTGGATAACCTGTGCAATAATATCCATGGTCAAGTCCACCCCTCGATCACGAGCCCACCTGTATGTTGCATCTCTCCCTTGATGGCCTGAGGTGTCATGGGCCCACCGAGCTAGAAATAGTTCACCCTTATGCTGCCAGTCCAGATCCACCTCAGCCACTTCAATCTTGGCAGCCCGATCTACCTGCTGGTTGTTTCGATGTTCTTCAGTGGCCCGACTCTTGGGGACATGAGCATCCACATGCCGTACCTTTACAACCAGTTTCTCTACCCGGGCAGCAATATCTTGCCACAATGTGGCAGCCCAGATGGGTTTGCCTCTGCGCTGCCAGTTGCTTTGCTTCCATTGCTGCAGCCAGCCCCACAAGGCATTTGCCACCATCCAGGAGTCAGTATAGAGATAGAGCACTGGCCACTTTTCCCGTTCAGCGATGTCTAAGGCCAGCTGGATGGCCTTTACCTCTGCAAACTGGCTCGATTCACCTTCTCCTTCAGCAGTTTCTGCTACTTGTCGTGTAGGACTCCATACAGCAGCCTTCCATCTCCGGTGCTTTCCCACAAGGCGACAGGACCCATCAGTGAACAGGGCATATTGCTTCTCATCTTCTGGCAGTTTGTTATACAGTGGGGCTTCTTCAGCACGTGTCACCTCCTCCTCTGGTGATAATCCAAAATCTTTGCCTTCTGGCCAGTCCATAATCACTTCCAAGATTCCTGGGCGACTGGGTTTTCCTACTCGAGCCTGCTGGGTGATCAGTGCAACCCATTTACTCCACGTAGCATCAGTTGCATGGTGTGTAGAGGGGATGTTTCCTTTGAACATCCAGCCCAGCACTGGCAGTCAGGGTGCCAGGAGCAACTGTGCTTCAGTACCAACCACTTCTGAAGCAGCTCGAACCCCTTCATATGCTGCCAATATCTCTTTTTCAGTTGGAGTATAGCGGGCTTCAGACCCTCTGTATCCCCGACTCCAAAACCCTAGGGGTCGACCCCGGGTCTCCCCAGGTGCTTTCTGCCAGAGGCTCCACGTAGGGCCATTCTCCCCGGCTGCAGTGTAGAGCACATTTTTTACATCTTGTCCTGCCCGGACTGGCCCAAGAGCTACTGCATGGACTATTTCTCGTTTAATCTGTTCAAAGGCTTGTCATTGCTCAGGGCCCCATTTGAACTCATTCTTTTTCCGGGTCACTTGATAGAGAGGGCTCACGATCAGACTGTAATTTGGAATATGCATTCTCCAAAAACCCACAACACCCAAGAAAGCTTGTGTTTCCTTTTTGCTAGTTGGTGGAGACATGGCTGCTATTTTGTTGATCACATCCATTGGAATCTGACGACGACCATCTTGCCATTTGATTCCTAAGAACTGGATTTCTCGTGCAGGTCCCTTCACCTCACTTTGTTTTATGGCAAAACCAGCCTTCAGAAGGATTTGGACTATTTTCTCACCTTTCTCAAAAACTTCTTCCGCTGTGTTGCCCCACACAATGATGTCATCAATGTATTGAAGGTGTTCTGGAGCTTCTCCCTGTTCCAGTACAGTCTGAATCAGTCCATGGCAAATGGTAGGACTGTGTTTCCACCCCTGGGGCAGTCGATTCCAGGTGTACTGGACGCCCCGCCGTGTGAAAGCAAACTGTGGCCTGCACTCTGCTGCCAGAGGGATTGAGAAGAATGCATTAGCAATACCAATTGTGACATACCACTTGGCCGCCTTTGACTCCAGTTCGTATTGAAGTTCTAGCATGTCTGGCACAGCAGCACTCAACGGTGGAGTGACTTCATTCAGGCCACGATAGTCTACTGTTAGTCTCCACTCTCCATTAGACTTCTGGACTGGCCATATGGGACTGTTAAAGGGTGAGTGGGTCTTACTGATGACTCCTTGGCTCCTCAGTTGGTGAATGAGTTTATGGATGGGGATCAGAGAGTCTCTGTTGGTGCGATATTGCCGCCGGTGCACTGTTGTGGTGGCGATTGGCACCTGTTGTTCTTTGACCTTCAGCAACCCCACCACAGAAGGGTCCTTTGAGAGACCGGGCAAGGTAGACAGCTGTTCAGTTTCCTCCGTCTCCAAGGCAGCTACACCAAAAGCCCACTTGTAACCTTTTGGGTCCTTGAAATACCCTCTCCTGAGGTAGTCTATGCCAAGGATGCACGGAGCCTCTGGGCCAGTCACAATGGGGTGCTTCTGCCACTCATTGCCAGTTAGGCTCACTTCGGCCTCCAATACAGTTAGCTCTTGAGATCCCCCTGTCACTCCAGCAATGCTGATGGGTTCTGCCCCTATATAGTTTGATGGCATTAAGGTGCACTGTGCGCCGGTGTCCACTAAAGCTTTATACTCCTGTGGGTCGGACGTGCCAGGCCATCGGATCCACACAGTCCAGTAAGCCCGGTTATCCCTTTCCTCCACCCGGCTGGAGGCAGGGCCCCTCTAGTCCTGATCATGGCAGTCACAACTCACTTCCTGTAAATGTGAATCAGGAGTCCCTCTATTACACTTAGAAATAAAATCTGCGCTTCTACTCCTCTGTCTGGGACTTGCTCGCTGGAAACTGGAGCAGCAGCTTTCCTGGAAGAGCCTCCCTGAGTGACTGTTCTTCCTTGCAGTTCATGTACTCGTGCCTGTAGGGTCGAAGTAGGCTTGCCATCCCACCTCATCATGTCCTCTCCGTGGTCACGCAGGTAGAACCATAGGGTGGCCCGTGGTGTGTATCCCCTTCTTTGAGCCAAAGGACGCTTATTCCTAACAGCTGAGACACTGCTCTGTCGAGGTGGGGAGTAGGACAGATCTTCTTTGAGTTGCTGGACCTCTTGGGATAGTTTCTCCACAGCAGAGACAAGCGAGGAAGAGATATTTGTGTCGTAATCCCGGAGTCTATCTATCACCTCTGCCACCGTTGGTGTCTCGTCATCTTTCCAGGACATCACTGCCAATGAGTTTGCATGCGAAGATGGTGCGCTCCGTACAAACTTCCGCCACATGGGTCGTGTGCACTCGGCTTCATCTGGATCTTTGGATGACCGTTGATCATCCAGGTCACCATAAATCACCTCAAACACAGCTAATTCCCTGAGATACTGGATGCCTTTCTCCATAGTTGTCCATTTTCCTGGGCGATATGTAACATCTTCTTTAAAGGGATACCTTTCCTTCACTCCAGACAGGAGTCGCCTCCAGAGGCTGAGGGCTTGTGGTTTTTTTCCAATTGCTTTGTCAACGCCCCCTTCCCCAGAAAGGGATCCCAATTGTTTGGCTTCTTTTCCCTCTAGTTCCAGGCTACTGGCCCCATTATCCCAGCATCGGAGCAGCCAGGTGGCAATGTGCTCACCTGAACGACGGCTATAATCTTTTCGCATATCTCGCAACTCGCTTAAGGACAGGGATCGGGTGGTCTCTATTTCATTTATTACTTCTCCCTCCTCTCCCCGCGATGGCCCTGGTTCTTCATCATCCCGTTCTAAACGAGTTGATGTCCGCTTCCAATATTTCGTCTTGTGTATGGGGGCAACTGATACTGGTACGGGTTTATTTTCTGAGCTAGCTCCGGTACTTGTTGTGGGGGTTTGAGTGGCTGCAGTGCCTGTTGTCAGGGCTGGATTGTCTACAGTGCCAGTCACTTTGCATTTCAATCCAGAGACATTCTCTTCCCCCTAGGGGCACTGAATACTGTTGAGCAGGGCTCGGTATGCATGGGCCAGACCCCAGCACGTTGCAGTTATCTGTGTCTCTCTGGAGTTCCCAGCGTAACAACATACTTTCTCCAAATATTCTACTAGTTTTTTAGGATTCTGCACTTGCTCGGGGGTGAAACTCCAAAACACTGGGAGTGCCCACTGCCCTAGGTATTTGCCCATGCCATCCCACATGCCCTGCCACTCGTAACTATCAAGCCTCGGGGCAGATTTCTGGGTGATATTCTTAAGTTGCTTAGTCAAAACCAAAACAACATCCCCAAAAACTAACAATAAGTGCACCTTAACCACCCAAGGATGTTCAAGATACAAAAACGTTGTTGTAACAAAGGCACAGACATCATAGAACAAAGTTGCAAAGGTATTATTCTGTATTTCCTCCATATAAAATCTCTCAGAGGAGGAGGTATAATTGCTAATCGCCTCAACAAGGTGGTATCCGAAGTACAGTAACGGTTTCAGCAAAAACCCCAAATACCAGATAAAGCTGAAAACGAGTGTTTGTATAACAAATCTTGTAGGCAAAACATTACTAATCACAGCAGAACACAGCAGACTCAAACAACCAACACCGATTTTTAACACCAACTGCAAAAAGGACAACATGGTGCTGGGACCAGCAGCTGTTGTTATCTCCAACCCTTGAGCCCCATGTTGGGCGCCAAAATGACTGTCGTGGTTTAGCGGCAGCTCAGCCCCACACAGCCGCTCGCTCACTCCCCACCGGTAGATGGGGGAGAGAATCAGAAGGGTAACGCTCGTGGGTTGGGATAAGAACAGTTTAATAATGAAAATTAAAAGAAACAACAGTAGAAATGCAATGTAAAGGAGAACAACGAGAGGCGCAAAGCCCCGGGGGAGGGGGGAAGGGAGGGGAGAGGGGGAACGAACCGCCGGAACAAACTGCGCTCGCCGCCCGCCGACCCGACGCCGCGCCGCCCCCGCGCTGCCACTGCCCCCCTTCCCCCCCCCCCCCAATATACTGGTCATGGTGTCACATGGTATGGAATGAACCTGCCATTGGCCAGTCGGGGTCAGCCGCCCCCACCACGGCCCCGCCCCTCCCAGCCCTCCCCCGCCACACCACGCGGCAGAGCGCGGGAAGCTGGAAAGGTAGCCGACCCCCACAGTGAGGAGAATTAACCCCTTCTCAGCCAAAACCAGCACAATCAGAAAGGAAGTGGTTCATGTCATTTACCCTAAAATGAAATCCATTCTTAACTATTATATAATGTAGTTAATGTCTGATGAAGATGCATTTGAACTGCACAGCACAGTTTTATCTGTAAATACATAGTTCTAACAATAAAGACAGAACAGCAGCCCAGAATTTATGCAAGGTGGAGGGGGACATTTAATTTTTTTTTCCTAAGTGCAAATACCTCTGTGCCTACATTACTCCAGGAACCATTTTCTCTTGAGGTGCCTACAAGTACTGTTGCTCTTAAACTACTTCAACTATCCCTATTCTCGATGTATGGCACAAATCTTCATGAATTCTTTGGTATCAGTCTTCATGGTGTATAAGATATCATTTTTTAAGATATTCTTCAGCTCTGCATCACCTTCTTATCTCCCTGTTATGATATTCTTCTGTAGCTTTTCAGGTGTTTTTCAACAAAATCCTCTTTACTAAAATACTTGACTGCCTAGGGATAATAGTCTGGTTTACCACCTAGAAGATATCATGGTGGTAGGACTAGGAATCAGCCCTCATTTTGTCTTTGCGGTGCAGGTCTCTGCTTTGTGTCAGATGGCCAGGTATATAACCCAGTTCTGGAGTCCTATTCATTTGCTGTTGCATGGTCTGAGAATCTGTATCTCCAACTATACAATTTTTCCTCAGACCCTGTTTTCTGAAAAAGCATGCATTTGCATCTGAAAATTATGGGTTTATTCACTAGAGGCTGTTTGCCAGGCACCTTTTGGCAATGACAGTAAGTGGCTTACAGTCAGTTTCAGCTAAATCTGACCTTCTGTAAGTAATGAAATCAAATTATTTTTATTCTCAGAGACTAAGGCCAAAGACTTCTTTTCTGTTTAATTTTCCTTAGTGCCAGTGATGCATAAGCCACACATCCCCAGGGCTGCCTTATGAGAAGAGGACCATACCAATAAGTTCCTTACAGACATCTGTAACTACAGAGCCAATAGTCTCCACGTTAATATGACCTGCCTGCTCACTTTGCTGTGCAAGATTTTCCAAGTATGTTATCTTCATTTCAACGTAACATTTTCCTTAGTATGCTTTAACTTAATGGGTCCACCTCTCCCACAGCTGCTCAGAACCTTTAGTCATGCTTTTTTACCACTCTTTCATCATATTCAGACATCACCTGCACACTTCAGCACTTTCTTGGTAAGCCTTAGCATGAGCAGTGGTAGCCTGAGGGAACAGTGTCTCCTAAAATGCACACTGAATGACTCTATGAATGGGAGAATTGATCTTCTGTGTTTTTTTTCCTAAAAGAATCTGCTCGAAACTTGAGGATATCTCAAGAATTAAAAAATAAAAAATAAAAAAAATAAACAATATACAGTATCAGCCTTCTCCTCTTGTTAGATAATAAAGCAACATCCCTTTATTACACATTTATCAAATGCTTAAAAAAATTTGCCATTTTTCCTAGAGGCACAAAGAATGCACTCTACCTGATAGCTCTTCTATACATTATTCC
Source organism: Phalacrocorax aristotelis (assembly GCF_949628215.1). Lineage (NCBI taxonomy): Eukaryota > Metazoa > Chordata > Aves > Suliformes > Phalacrocoracidae > Phalacrocorax > Phalacrocorax aristotelis. The sequence goes on along the minus strand of NC_134279.1, from coordinate 38,372,627 downwards.
CCGAGCTATCCATGTTTTGGGGGGTAATTTTCTGCTTTTTGTGTTGTGGTGTTTTGTTTTTTTTTAATCTGGTTTGGTTTGTTGTTGGGGTTTTTTTGGGGGGTGGGAGTGGGTTTTAGTTTTGGGGTTTTTGTTTGGGGTTTTTTGGTTTGGTTTGGTTTAAATCTCTGCATAAAGGTGAACGGGACTTTCCCAGGGACATGAATCATAGCTCAACTTAACTTTTTCAGATTCTGTACTGCATGCACTTTAGACCTCCTTTGTCCACTGGGGGATATCCTCAAACAATTCCTTAACTGTTTTGGTTTTCTTACCGTCCAGTGAGACCACACATTGGTGCATGCTTCAACGCCTCATATTTTTAGCCCTTGTACTATTACAAAATGAACATGTTATAAAATCCTTCAGGACCTGGGAGTCCAAAAGGTCTTCCTGGCTGACACAGGTCATCAGATACCATTTTTTCCTTTCACTACAAACTTCTTAACAGGCTTAGGCAGCTAATGGGAAAGATGTACCCTTTTACCTTTTTGAAGAAACATGTTAATGTTTTGGGCTCTCTATGAGTAGTCTAGCACCCCATTTATAATGATTACACACCCCAGGGAATACGACACATTGATGTTTGCTTCACTTATTCTGTAACTCAAGCCAGATATGTATTTCTCTGGAAAATTCACACCATTAGATAGGGTTCATAGAGTTATAGGTTCTGACATGATAAATATTAAGGTAAGCCTCGGTTAATCCGCTTACAAGACAAGCAAATCTCAAAATTCTTCCTTCCTTTCTCCAAGTCCAGCATCCACATCTCTAGGCACTCATTTAACCCCTACAGTCAGGGCAGGATTGAAAGTATAACACACTACACAGGAGAGCCAATCTCATTAACCCAGTTAATGTCATCTCAACCACTGGTATATGAAACCCTTTTCATAAGATTGTTCTGGCTAAGATCAAACAAACAAGAGACTCTCCTCCCTCAAAGGGACTGTATTATAGCTGTTGACCTTCTCAGCTTTTAGTAACGGCGTACGGAGGCAACCCTCATTCACACCCCGTGTTACTGATGGGCTAAGAAGCCCGCTCAGCTCCCTCAGTGGAGACAAGTCTGGACGCCATCAGCATACTGCACGTTACTCAAACGGGCTAGACTTCTTGACACTGTATAAACCTGTTCGGTAGGGGGAACAGCTAAGTTCCTTCTGTAAAAGTAACTTCCACACTACCATTTGGCAGTTTTCCTCAAAATACAGCTTCTGTCTTACTCAAGACCAGAACTTCATATAACCTCAATAAGGTTTACATAAAATCTTGTGCAACCTCAAGCTTGCATACACAAATGCAAACAGATAATGTCTCAGCTTTACCTGTAAATATATGTGATTTCTAAGAAGTAACAGTAATCATGTATTTTCTGAAAATCAAGAATTTTAATGCAAAAGCAGGTCTGCCTAAAGACAGGATTTTCTCTCTAGCAGCCAGGCTAAATAAAACAGCCAAGCAGTTGGGAATATGAAGAATAAGGAAGGAAAAAGGTCTCTCTCACTTCTATATCAGCAGCAGCAGCTGAGCTTGGCTTTTACTTTAGCTAAAGAACAGGAGCAGCAGTAATAATCTCCCTCTGTGGAGGAGAGCGTAAAAGTCAAAACTATTGTTGGAAAAAAAACAACTGTAAAATTTCTGTAAAAAGGATAAGTGTTTTAAGTGGGGAGAAATTTGATTCCCCTCACCCCATAGCTGTTTTGGGAAGCTTAGGAAAGGAGTGAAGAATAGTCTCAACACTGGTCTGTCTTCCCAGATCCTAGGGGATCGGATAGATCCGATCCAATCTCCATTCAGACATGAAACAATCTCTCCCTGCAGTCTTCCCTTTGCAGACATGCGTACGACCTTCTTCGTCCCCCTGTTAGTGACAAGAAATTGAGAAATAGGTAAGCATGTGTTGCAATGCCAGGCATTTCTGCTTGGGAAATTGCAGCTGTTGTATATTCTTTGTCCTCCATGTTGCACACCAATTTGTGGGATATAGCTGGAAACCAAGCCCCTGAAGCTGATTATGGAGCAGGATATGCAGAGCTGAATCCAATTTTCATTTTTAAAGCAAGTAGGCCAATAAAGGGTGCTACTGTTGGAATAGTTCTGTCAGCTTTTCAAGGCACCTTTGACACACTAAGAACTTTTCTAAATGCATCTAGGACAGTCTTTGGAGAAGTCTTCAACATGCACTTGTGCATGTACTTACCCATGTTCTCTTTCTATGATATACACTGAACAGCCTATCTTTTATTCACACACAGACAATGACTCTTATGTAGTGCTGAGCCAGACATACCTGTAGATTTTTGAAAATGCCAAAGAACCCTGCCAGTCAAATTTCCTTGCCCACAAATAGACTTGAGTATCAGCCAAGGTTAGGGCAGTTAGTTTCAAATATATTGTAACCACGCTTCATTTGCCATTAAACAAAGAGAATGCATGTTTATATCTACCTATCTAGATATCTGTTGCATACAGATATGCACATACCATTTACACAGCAGTAAGAACTAGAAATCACATTGGTTATGTTAGTCAATAACCTCTTCCTGGCAGTGGTAAAAGACAACCTGATCATTCTGCTTCCTCTGTTTCTGGCTGTCTGCGTTAAGGCATTTCTGAGACATCTCTGGACCCTAGAGGGAAAGAGCATTTACTGGAACCTGGGAATTCATCTCTCTGTCTTGCTGGGAGTATTTGAGTAACCATGGTGGGCCAACACTCATCTACCAAAATGTCATTTTCATGAGGAACCACTATTTTTCAACGTGTGTGCACGTCAGCCGGACAAGCTGTGATATTTTGGCATGTTAATGATATTGCCTCTGTTCTGTGCTGCCTAGCTAAAATGGAATAGTATTTTGATCCTTTGGATTGTTATTTTAGAGTACAAATTCTCAGTGGGGTACAATAAACCAAAAATTAGATGGCTTTCAGTGCCTGAGCTTAAACATTAAAAGCCGGGTTAGAAATGCAATGTAGATGTCAGTAAATTAGATAGCATTTGCCACAAAAGGACTGTGTGAGTAAAATCACTGTCTCATTAGAGTTGGTCCTAAAGCTATAAGTGTGCTCCAGATGCTCTTATCGAATATTCCAGACAAACAAACAAAAACAAGACTAGATAAAACGAGACAAGGCACAACTTGATTGTTTTTTTTTTTTAAAGACAGTCCCAGAGCTTGAAATTCACATTTCCAACAAGAAAAAAAGATTAATTCAGCAACAACCCCTATCACATGGTCAAGGCCTTTCCTGCACATTCCAGATTAAAATAACCTTGGGATTTAAATGTGTTATCCTATGCTGATTAAAGTCAACATCTTCAGACATCAAATGAAAAGAACCATGGTACAATTACCACTCTAAGATCAAGAGCAAGCAATTAAGGAAAAAAAAAGGACCAAAAAATGAACAAAAAATTTTTTTTGAAGGAAAGAAAGTAAGCCTTAGAATCACAGTGGCCAACCAATATCAGTTTTTCCGTCTGCCAAACATTGTTTCACTATGAAATAAAACCTGCTGAGTCCATCGAAGTGGAAAGTGCTTTACTGCTACATCAGACTCCAGATCACTGTGAATCTAATCACAAGAAAACTAAAGAAGAATGTAATGAATTAGCTGGGAAAGGAATAACTGGTTTTCATTTCTTTTACTTGTTATAGCATCTTAATCTGAATAAAGTATCACAGAACCCTGACTGAGCCTAAGATTAGAAAGAAATTTGTATAATGCATAGTTTAGAAAGTCAGACTCAGCTGTTAACAGCTAAGATAATTGCATACTAAGGAAAAAGATGAGGAAGAAGAAATATGTAGTAGTAGTGCATAGTCAAGGAGCATGATTGCAGCGTTAGTCTCCACAGAGGATAAGTTGATTTGTTACAACTTAAAACTGGTTTATATGCATGCTGGCTCTTTTATCGGGACAGACTGTAATGGTTTTTATATTTTCATTCTCACTAGCATTAGAGATCCGTGTTTACAAGAGGCTCTGCTGTTTTCACCCTTACTGAAAGAGGGCTTTGTTCCCACCTTTTGTAAAGTGTCGGGGGGTGGGAGTATTAACTGCAAGTAAAACACACTCTCAGATATTGCCATTAATACTATTGCATGAAGTTGTATAGTCCCATCTAGTGGTCAAAAATTACTTTACTGCATAGAAGAAACAAATACAGCACCTAAGCAATAGTCCCAACAGATGTTATTACCTGTTTGAGCATTGTACCAATATTCTCATGCTAGTATAAATTCCAGGCCACTTATCCCAAGGCAGAGCCATATAGAGTGAGTGCTACCTGTCCACAGCTAATTCCAGTGAAAACATATACAATTGCATCTCAAAACTGGACTCATCTAAAGAAAGATGCTATCATTGATTTTATTTTGTAGCTGACTTTGCTTCTTGAGAATATTTTCTGATAGCAAATATCACACTCTCATCATATTCTGCAAAGTGGCAGCTGACGGTAGCATCATAAGCAGCAGTTTACAGATACTGAGGATTATATTACTATTGACAAAAGTCTTAAAACCAAGCAGCATTCCATTTTTCCTGCAATTGCAACACCTCTTTCAGTCTCCAAAATAGTATTTCAAGGAAGGCTGAGTCCTGCTGCTAGAAAGAAGTATGCTTTTATTGGTAGCATGTGCACGCAGTATTGAAACCATTTTAAAAATCTCTGGTATTTGTTAAAAATCATCTGGAAAATGTTTTAATAAAGCTCAGAAATACCCTTCTTAGTGAGGAAATTAATTTCTAATAGCATTCACAGTTTATGGTATAACAGGATGCCATTCTGGAAACAAAATCACTGGTTGTGATACAGCTAGATTTCTGGTAAGGGCCTAAACCAAGTGTTAATGTGTAAGTCGCACCACCTCAATAGGGAACATGAGCAGCAATAAAACTGAGGCAGAGTTATTTCGCTATTTAGGAAAAGTATAGGAAAAAGCTTGGTAATTGTTTACTTAAGTAGTGCTGCGCGTAACATAGGCAGGGTGAGAGTAATGTCTTTTTCTGACAGGGTTGCTACAACCACTGCAATTGCTATCATCACTGCTGCTAAGGAGAACAGCCACATGTCCACTGCAGGGGCAGTGGTGCCTGAAAGGAGCCTGAAGAGACTAGGGGGACAAGGGATTAGAAAGTGCTCTTATATATGAAAGTGCACTAGATACCAAAATGTCCTATTATAATCTTGCAAAGCGAAAGGTACATTGACTTACCACCTCAGTGACACTGTCAGCTGCACAGCCAAGGCCCTGTGCATTTTTCAGTATACGCCCAGTCATCCACTCTGGAAAACAAAATCTCATTTATTTTTGCAGTCCTGAAAATCCATGTATTGTCCCCAAAATATTCTTGTCATCCATTCTGTGTTGTGTGTGCACATTGTCCAAGTAAAAAAACTCCGCAATTATTTTTTTAAAAGGCCTACAAGAAATTTAATTGCAAGTACACCTGATTCCTTACAACATGCAATACCTGTTTAACCCTAAAACACTGCATTATTACATTGGCTGGACACCCAGTCAGCAAAAGATCAGTTTCCAAGCCAGGGCTATGAGGCTGCAATATATGGAAAACACAAACGTGTTTCATAACTTCCCAATTTATTTAACTGTCTCTGACACTTCAGAGCAAGCTTGACTGAAATTTGACTCAGTTGTATTCAGAATACAAAAGTAAGTATTCAAAATTAAAGAAATCTACCTGGGAAAAAAATATTTGGATGCACCAAGAAATCTAGATACATGTGAACATGTGAAAACCAATGTACGTCAGTTGCAGACAAACAGTGGAAGAAATGCTGCAATGCATGTTGCAGGATGTCAAAAGCTGACATATGTGGTTAGAAAAAGTCCTGATCTCCTCCTGTGTACTTTTGTACTGCACTAAGGTAGTCTCCCTGTGTTCACAGGAACAGGGTTGATTGCCTGCATTAATATTTTTGGCTTACTTTTTGAAGATAATGTATTTTTCACTCATTCACAAACAAATGTATTTTTTAAGCAGTAATTCTGAAGCTGAATGCCTTTCTGCTCTATTTTGCTTGTAATTTTCCAATTTAGTGACCATTTGAGGTTGCATGATGTTCAACAGCTTTCTTTTTCTTCCAAAAAGACCTTATTAGTGAAATATGAAATGGCAGAAACTGCTCCTTCTGATAGCTTTGGATCTGCAAATATAGTCTTCTCTACCTTTGCCACATTTCCTAAAATTTTTTTAAAATGGTATTACTGAAGAAGTCTAGTAAAAAAAATTTTTCAGCTGAACTTAAGTCCTCGTTAGCCAATGTTACTGTGTTAGTGACGTCTGTGTTTATACGCATCCCTGATAAAGATACTGGATTTCTATAACCTTGCATATAAAACTTTTACCTACTGAAAATTCTAATCCTCCTCGCTACAAGCACGCAAGTAGTTTTAGTAGCACTCGTCACCAACATGCTGTAATCCCATATGCAAGGGCCCCCACCGGTAATGTTCAATAAAATTATTCTCAAGCTCAAGCCTCCAGACTTTCTACTGGTAACTGCCTTTCAGAATGCTCCTTCCCCTTCCAACGTTCCCTGCTTCGCCTTCCTGTTAGCTACTCCAATTTCCATACTACAATTTTGCTATATCTTCTCAAGTTGAAATAATAATTGTCCTTGAGACACTAAATCAAATTCTTTGCTGAACTCCAGATAGATTAGATCTATTGTATTTTTCCTGTCTATAAAATCAATTATCTTACCAAGGAAAGACACTGTGTCACTGCGATATGCATTCCCCTCTTATAAATCCATATTGTCTTTTTTGCCATTTTCCATTTAACTCTACATCTTTAGTTAATCCATCTTCAAAATGTCTCCCAGAGTCTTCTCACAGAGATTGAACTGTTGTGGTCAACAGTTGACCACATCACTTCTCTCCTGCTCTCTTCAACAATACTTTCTTATTCCATATATCTCCCTCTCTTATTGCAATTTCTTGCCTGCTATTTAGATGATCTGGTGGACTGTGTCCAAGAACCACAAAAGCAAAAAACACACCAGCTTCTTAATCCATGAGAAGAGTGCAGAGAACCCATAAAAGAAAGGTGTAATAAAAGAGAAAAAAAAAAGAAAAAACACCTTCTCATAGGACAATACGAATATGCACAGTGCTATACAAATTCCAGTTGAATTACTTGTTAAAATAGAAAGGGGGCTTTGAGCTTTTGCAGAATTTCAAATAAACACTGCTCTTGAAAAGTCATGGTAGTTTCTCAGTAGACTTTAATGGCTCCTTCCAGCTGCTACACTCTATCTGCACAGTAAATCTGTCCTTTGGTAGGTTTTAACTAATGACTTTTGACCTAAACAACGTGTAGATGTAAACAACAATGTAAATCACACTACAAGAACATTGTTTTGGACAACGAACAACATCCCCTTTTGAAATAATTCGTGTCTAGAAGGCTTTGATTTATTAGGTTAAAAATGAGCATTCAATACAAAACCAGTCGTTATGCATACCCTATTTTCAGGCAAGTGCCTCTGTTCAAAACCAATGCATAGATTTAAGCAAGTGGGTCTTAAAGGCATAATTAGATACAGGTGCCAAAGAGCCCTCCTGATTAGAATGGACTTGCTTAAAAGCAAGTGGCATTTAATAGGCAATAGCTCATTATTGTACACCTATCAGACTTAGGATATAGTCTGTGTCTTGTTCAATTTTGCTGTTTACATAGTTAAACCTTTTCTAACAAATCTGCCTTACTGAAAGCAAAACCCAATACTGTATAAAAATTTGAGATAATACAATAAATCTACCCATTCTCAAGGCTTAGACCATTCTATTTAGCTCAATTATAACTGAGGCTTAACATAATGAGAGTTAAATGAACACCATGATTAAAGGAATAAAAAATACCTGCTTATTAAAGTTCTTTGAAATTTTATACACACACAATGGCAAGTTCCCCTAGCCTGAGTGTAAATTTGGCTGTGGTGTTAAGAGCAGAAAATATCTGCACAAGTCATCATGCAGAATAATAGAAAACAGAAAAAATTGGTACAAAGGAATCTGTTACCAGGGTAAAAAAAAATTGAATTAGGATCAGTTTGCAACCAAGAAAAGTCCTTCAGACATCACAACAGCCCAAACTACAAGATCTTACAAACCAGAGTCTGAAGTCCTGAGTAATACATAGGGGGGAAAAAAAAAAAAAGAAAAAAGAAAAGAATTGCGAAGAGAACTGCAAACATCTCTGACACTAAAATACTGCATGAGGTGGGAGCTGGGAGGGAAGGATGCAGAGTTACTTGTGATTTTAACTTTTTGTTAACCCTTCTTCCTCTGAGCATCACCTCTAATTGCTATTTCTATCTTGAATCGGGTACTGAGAATGTAGGAAGGACTTCCTCTTTGAGTAGCCGTGGGACAGGCATTGCTGTGGAAAGCGGGCAGAAGGCAAAATAGCAGTTTTTCTTCTTAGGTCACTAGTTTGGAGGCCACACAGGCCATTTAAAAGACTGACATCAGCAGCAGAGCTCTTTGGCGTCAGGAACTCAGGAAGGTTATCTTTCTCTAATTGCTCCCTAAGCATCACCAGAAGCAAGATAGCTTTTCATTACCTCCACTGTTACTCTGTGGTTAAATGCCACAGCCAAGACCTTTATTTGTCATTACATTCCCATTTTATCCTATCATTCTTTAACATCCATCCCCTTCTGATCTGTTCTTTCTCTCACGTTGCTTTTTATAGTTTTATAGGTGTGAAACATTTGGGCTGGGAGAGATTCCTGTAACCAACATGTATTTCAGAGTATATTAGGTGGGCATGGGTCACCATAGAATTGCTAGGTCTTCATTTTTTTTCTCCTTAGAACTCCTGTGAGACTTGATACTTGCCTGAAGGCTCCTATTCTTTACACACATACCTTTATGTTATATGCTAACATTGTTTGTGTAGAAAGCAGAAAATATTTACATTTCCTGCCTACTACAAAACAGTTAAGTATCTCTTAAGAGCTCAGATATTGAAAGGAAAAAACAAAGTACTAGCATTTTTTTTTCTTTAAAAACTGAGAATGTGAGAGGCTTTATTTAATCTTTAACGCCTTGCTGGTACTGCAGTCTCTGTTTTGAATTATCTTGCACATAACTTCCTAAAACAGCAAAGGTAAAAGTGATAATTGTTTTAATAAATGGCTCTTTATCAGGTTATTTTCACTGTAGATCCCGCTGGGGTTTACAAAGATTTGAATGTATAAATGAACTTATGTGCCTAGGTAGTCTTGCTGCCCACAGGTTTTCAGGATCAAACGTTTTATCCTAAATCAGCAGCTTAAGAAAACAGATTCCTAAAAACATTAATATGTTTCACTTCATTTATTTACCATATATACACTGAGCAAGCTTTATGAATGCAAGAAATTTGTCTGCTCTAACAGGAGTTGCAAGCCTCCTCTCTTTTCCTGTAATTGCTGCAGAATCTCTACAGATAACCTGAGACTGTGGGGCTTGGGAATTTTGTTTTTAATAGGGTCATCTTCACTGAAAATTATAAAGTTGGGGCTTATGCAATCTAAACAGATTGTAATTCACAACTGGTTATAGTTAATGTTTGTTCACATTTACTGTTTGTACCTGGCAGCCACAAGGACCAGATGAATGGCAACTGTCTGGTGAAACAGTGCTGTTATTTCATCTATTTTCTCTAAATTCAATCTCTCTCCTTCTCGCGCCATATGATTTGCCTTTTTAATTCCTTTCACCTTTGTGTTTCATCAGTGATGATCTTAGTAAGTCTTCAGAAGCACTTGCTTATTCCAGCTGCCCTTTCAAGTCATAAAAGTATATTTCTGTCACATAAATAAATAACTATATAGTGGTATGGTGGAATTTATTGCTGCAGACATGCTTGGCATCCAGAGGGTCAGTAGAATTAAAATTAATAATAATTAAAATGAATATTTTTATTTTTAAAAAATTTAAAGCTTTATAAAACAAAAGCATTTGGAGGGAATATTAATCCTCATGCCTCAGGGCATAAACAAACCTCTAACCAATGGATTGCAGGAAGAAACTTTTTCCTCAGGGCAGATTTTATAATTGCTTACCACATGTCTTCTTCCAGCTTTCTTTAAAATGTGTTATTAGCACTGAGAGGCACCGCTAAAAACAGAATACTAAAGTAGATGGAGGACTGGATTGTTTTTGCATGGCATTTCTTATATTTCTCCCACATCACTTCAACACAGCTTTCATTTAGAGTTACTGGGTCCCAGAATATACTAAACAGATTCTAAGATGACCCTTTTCTCAGCTATCTTTTTTCCATTTTATATTTTGCTGTATGGTTTATGCAGGGCAAGTTAACTTCAGCTAACTTATTTGCGGTACTTACAGCCTCAGCTGCCTTTCACCTTACAGCCTCATTCACACATTCTGTTTTCCAGCTACTAAGTTCTGCTTTGTTTTGTCTGACAATCTTCTGTCCTTTCTAGTTTTGTTTCTATCTTTCTTGTGGCTTTTCAAGTCTTACTGCAAGCTTTTCTTTTCTCTGAACAATTATAGTTGGCATACTAGCACTGCTTTACTAAAAAAAACCCTGAAATTTGTAGAGGATCCTGATTTTCTTCCTAGGAGCTGTATTTTCATCATACTGTTATTTTTACAGTGGCAAACTCTTTTAATCCATACTGAATTGGTAACAAATTAATTTTAGCTCATACAGATAAGGTCTGTTAACACTTATATGACCAGTTTTAATCACGGGAGCTAGTTAAACCAAAAACTGAAAGGAAACAGCTTCTCAAGAGTTCTCTGCCAGGAGATGTGTGACCTGAAGGGAGAAAAAACAGAATAGTGTAGCCAAAATAAGTCAAATATACTTACAGGCTGAACTGGATGGTCTAGATCTGATAACCAGAAAGCATCTTATTCTTATGTATTGATATTGTGGTGTACAAAATCGAATTTGTCTGTAGAAAATAAAGCAGTGAACAATGTAAATTGACCCACATAAAAATAAATGAAGTTTTTTGTTTACTGATATTAATTTTACAAGCATTTTTTCATCCAGGTGTGAATCAACTATTTATGTGTCACAAAGAATGCAGCTTAAACTAGTAGGAGGTATATCAGAACAGATGCAGATAAGCTTAGTTATTCATTATACAAGAAAATAAGTGACATTTTGCTGAAGTACATGGTGCAAGAAGATAAAACTGACAGACTCTAAACCTTGTATAAATTCTACAAGTATGATTTACTGTACTTTGTAACCAGTTACAGCTTTTAGCTTTCATAAGTAAAAATTTGTTCCGGCATTTGCCTTAAGATACCGTTTCAAGTAATGACTTTCAGTATTTGTGTGATAAGTATGGTCTAGTTCAGGAGACAGCAAAATGTAATGTGTTTTGATAAACATACCTTTTTTCTTTCCACTGCTGTTTAAACTGACAGCGATTCCTGAATATCAGCTGGATCTTTACCGGGCTTCTTAGTGTTTTGTGTATGTTCAAGTCTGGACATTGTTCTGCAAGTTTACTTGCCTCGGTTACAAGGTTTCCTTTAAACGTTACACATACAGAGTTTATTAAAGAAGTGTCCTCCCATACTTTATTCTGTCGATGGTTTAGTGCAACTAAATGTGCACAGAACTGAGCAAAAGTGATGAAGTTTCCTGTCTTTCTGTGGCTGTATTCAGTTTGGTGGGTGTTGTGAATAGTAAACCCCCAATATGTACAAGAAGAACAAGTGCAAAAAAGCCAGGCTGAGGTTATCAATAATAAAGTAGTTTAAAGAGAAATTGAGTGAGAGTGTTAGACTTACATTTTGAAAATTAATCCTCCATTCATCTCTAGTGTTCACACTTCTATTCCTTTTATTCAAAGTAATAGGAAATTTTGATTAAGCCTTAAAGGTCTCAGATCAGAGACCCAGGGAGGATAAGTATTCCTCTAGTTCAGAAACTTGGCCAGATATTCTTTGCACTCAACTAAAATATGGGTGTATGAAAAACTGCTTTTTATGGCGCAGTTGTTTAAAAGAAGATCACCTCAGGTCATATCAGGATTATTTCTTTTATTCTTTCCCTTAAATTTTTGTTTAGTTTCTAACTCACTTGTAGGCAAAGCAATAGAAAAGTTACAAAGTTACTGGAAGAACGGCTGTTGCAGGACCTCAAGAGTTAGACCATTCATGTAGAGGGAAAGCATCTGAGTTCAGGCCTTCTCAAATACAGGGCACTCAGAGGAGGATTACATTCTCAGCCTCTCCTTATGACATTATACCAATAATTAAAGTGTCCCTAGAATCCACGTCTCTTAATGAATGTCCTAATCATGAAGTCAGGCATGAGCCTCAATCACGTTTCTGCGCTGTGAGCAGCACTGGGCAGTCTCAGGGCATTCTTCCACATATCTCAAGCTCACTGAGTCCCAGCCAGAAACGCTGATAAATATTGTTAGTGAGAGCTGGGACCCACCTACCCAGCAGTGCTGAGCTCATGCCTGTCAGCAGAACTTACAGCACAAGCTCAGCTCTGCGCCGGCCTTGTTCATGGGGCTTCCTCTAGGCTCAGAGCAGAAACAGAGCAGAGGACTAGAAATAACCTACCTTGCTCTTCATCTTGATGCAAACCTGTGCATATGACAGTTATTTGAAAACTTTCTCCTATGCAGATAATGGTGCTTGTATCGGTCTTCTCGGATTCCCTCCACTTAGAGTTTCCCACCCACTTTCTTTCTGAGCAGGGGCTTCTTTGTGAGCTCTTCTGTCAAATTCTGTTTCGGCTTAGTCTCACCCCTGTCAACCGTACTGTGGAATTTGAGGTGAAATTTCATCTTTTTAGAACTGAACCCCAAGGGAAATAAACTTTTCCTAATAAATTTTTTATTAATTTACTTTAATTGTTATATATAATGTGATAAGCAAAAATTAATTGTTCCCTAAGTTAAATGTAATTCTTCTAATGGGTCCTTTTACTGACTATATCAACATTTCTGTGTAACTCTGCCTTTTGAGTCAATAGCCTGAATGCTTGAGCAATTTACTCTATGTTGCTTTCCTATAGTTCACAGCTACGGAAATTAATTTAATTTTGTCCAGACTCAAAGCCAATGTTTGACTAAATGCAATTAGTTTGCTGATACATGAACAAACCTAGAACAAGATTTAATTACATTTACAGAAATTTAATCTAATGCATCAGGTGTTTTTTTTCCTCTAGTATTTAATGGACCTTGCCAGGATCAGTATAAGTAAATCACCCAAAATACTAAAGCAATTTCTTCTACTCTCCTCTTCAAAGAAGCAACCTGTATAGCTAATCAATAGCTATATACTGTTTGTACAATCATATGAAGGAAAACTTTCTTCTTTTTTTTTTTCCCCTCTTTTCTAGATTATCAAGACTGGCTGCTGTGTAACAACGACAACGTGCTTGTGGAAAATAGCTCTATAATGGGCACATTAAAGCAGGATTTGCCACATTGACTAATTCAGTGTTCTGCCCCCAACAGTGGCCAGTACTGAATATACAAGTAGATACAAGAATTATTATAGTGGATAAGCACATGGTCACTTATTCAGAGAATATTTCTTTGCAAATATTTCAGTTGCTGTCTTAAATTATAAGGAATTATTTCAAGCCTATCTACCAAGTATAACTGTACTTAACCTTACCACACAAACACACATATTTAATCTCTTCTCCCAAAGTAACATGTAGTTTTACTAATATCACATGGCAATGAATTAATAATTCTAACATTTTATTGAGAAAACTGTTTCTGGAGCTATATATAAAGGGGGGGCTTTTTTGTTCTTGTGCAATTGACCAAATATGTTGCCAAATTTATATTGTTTGTAGCATTCACTGTTAGAAAACCATGGCCATCCTATGCTCTTTTACTGGCCTCACATAACTGCCTTTGTTTGAATCCTTTTGGTGTTTCTGGTCATTTTTGTTCCACCTTAGAGGTTTACCTCTTGATATCAGTTTCTCAGGCTACAATCTTTAAAGTATACTGCTTTGGCTCAAGCCACTTTTTAAACTCCACCATTAGGTACCTTTTTAATCTTAGAATTTCTTTTTTGTCTGTCTGCTCTGATTTCATGACCTCATTTAAGTAGGAAAAAGACCCCAGTCCTGTACAAATAGAACTTTTCAATCCACCAAATTCCTGGGATTTTAAAATAAAGATCAATGAATCTGCACACTCAAAGATAAAAATAGGTAAATGATAGATAAATCCTGTTCATAGATAGTAGTGGCCTTCGGAGAAGGAGAGGTAAAACGTAATCTTAGCAAAACAAAACTTTAATCCTACATCCATAATCCAACATAATCGATTCCTCTCCTTTGGATTTATTGCTATGACATACATAGTTGGACAAACCAATCTCTAATTTGAAAAGTATTTCCCTCATCAGACTTTTTTAGGTTTATATATAACATTTTCATAATATTCTTTCATTATGACAAATGAAAACTCAAAAATATGGTCTTGAGATTCAGGCTCATTATTTTTTCTCTATAATGAATTGCGATAACAATCAGAAGCAGAAATTTAATACTCAATATTTAATAAAATATTTTGGGTTTTGAAGTGCTTTTTTTTAAATGCAAAACCAGTTCAAAAACATTTTAAATATAGGCTTTTTGGAATAATTTTTTTATTGTATCAGGTTTCAAAATATTGCTTAGAAAGACTTTATGTTCCTTCAATCAGGATGTTACAAATCTTTAATTTTTATAATATTAATTGCAAAATTGTGTATTACAAAAGCAAGTGTTGCCTATACTTCAATCTTATTTACATCATCGTAATGGAAATGTTACCAAGGCCATGTAACACTTTTGTTAGCAATTCGCCTTTACTTGAAGGAAAAAATTGAATGTTATTTTTCCAGTACTCAGTAATTTGGCCTCCACTCAGAGGCACACAGCCTATGTTGTCACATGAATCATATAACCACTCAACTTATCAGACTCTTACTTGATCTTGATAGCAATCTATTGTATATTAGAAGTAAAATAAATTCAGATTCCATTTCTGTTTCCTAAATTATTTCATCTAGCAAAAAAAGTAAAAAGACTGATAACAAGAAGGAATGATTCACAACTTGGTGAACTGCTACAAATCATATTACTTAGATGTTTTTTGATTCTGTAGCTTTTTTGGCCTGGACTTTCCTCTAGATCAGGTACCATTTGTTCTCTCTAAGGCAACTTAAACCCAGCAAACTCCCTATCATTTGTTCTGGCTGAACTGACCAATATATTATTTTAGTTGATCTAAATCAAATATGTGCATATAGACCATCCAGTATAATTAACTGGATTAATATTAAATTATTAAATATATAATTTGTAAGAATTAATATATAATGTATTAATATGATATATAGTAATATAATATATATTTTATAAAAATATAGTTTTCTTTTGTTCATAAGAGAAATGTGGCCTACCTGAGAAACGCTTTTACAACCATCTGGATACTTCTGTTTTGCTATTCAAAAGTTATTCTGGATATCTTCTTGCCTCAATTTTTTCAAGGCACTTTCACATTCTCAGTGAAGTTTTGTTCAGCAAGCAGTCATACGTAGTAAAGGCCAAGAAGTTGATCTTTTAAAAGATTTCTGAGATGAACAAGCAGGTGACTGAGGGAAGAAAACGGATAAAATAATTTGAAAGTGTCATGGATAAGAAAAAAAATTTTGTTAATAAATACATAAATAAAATAGGAGCTTGAATTCTAGGATATCTGGTAGGGATGCACACACAAGATGATCCATACAATTATCTATATACGCAGTCAGACATTTACCCACCAAATATACACAGGCACAAACATATACAGACGTCCAGAGAACAACAGAAAAATAATGCTGCTTGATGGGTATTTCATCTTTGCCACTTTCAGATGTCTTTACTGCTGCTTCAGTTGCAATAATGTTGTTATACTTTGGCTTATATCACATTGCTTTAACTGAGAATTCTAAACCCCTTAGAAAAAGTGTTCATACACTATTGTATTTTATTTACACAGGAGAAAAGAGAGATGAGGTTTTATAGATCCTTTAACTTCAGCGCTATTTCCTGAGGAAAAAGAATGTCAGTTCAAAACTGTGATCAGTTTCCTTTACAAGTAAAATCACAAAAGTTATACTATAATAATACCACATTCTTTGCTGGTTGTTTTGGGTTACAAAGATCCAAGGAATATTGGCACAACAGCAGCTACACCAGCTGTGGACCCGAGTAACCTCCAAAGACTACAAGAGAAAAAAAAAAAAAGCTCTATACAATAAATGCCCTGAGATAACACTGATATGTAAGTTCCGATAGCTGCGGGGTTACTAGCTCTCATGTAACATTGAGTCCAAAGCAGATGTACAGAACAAACTGAAAGTGCATGTTAATTCACTAAAAACAGCCTTAATCAGAAATATTCATCAATTGTGCCTAACTGTGCCCTTCTAGGTTGGTTACCGCAGCAGGTAACTGTGGATTAACACCAGTTCCAAAACTGTGTGAAAGTTTCATCCACAAACCAGGACTGAACACACAAACCAGTGCCGATGAAAGGGGTGATGGAGGTTTGCAAAGAGGCCACAGTAGTTGCCAGGGAGGCTGCACTGGCCTCAGCAAGAGGCACAGAGAAGAGGAAAGATGGAGCCACTCTCTGCCAAGCCACCGAGCGTGCGTGGAGGAGGCAGGACCCTCACCAGGTGAACAAGTTATGCAAATTGACCTTACCTGTGGGCATGGAGAGTGCCATGTGGGTAAACATATTATTTCCGTTTTGAAACAGAGAGGAAAAAGTAATTTTAGTTGAAAAACGCAGTTTTTCAGTGGTACACTACTTCTCTTTGTAGGAAGCTCAATGAGAAGCTGTTACAATTGGCTTCAGACTAAATACCACACAGACAGAAATTCTTCAACACAAATTACCTTACAAGAATTAAAATAATGACGACTGGGATCTCTGCCCTTTTACCTGTTAAGTGCAGGACCTTACCCTGAGTTCTCTTGTACCAAAGTATTTGAAAAACTGTATGGAAGAGTAATTAACTTCCATTAAATTACTTTTCATTAACCCCTATTGACATTAGAAAATAAAACACTTTAATGAATTGATACTGAAATAAAAGTTAATTGATACCTAGAAGAGATTACCTCCTGAAAAAGATTTTGTATTTTATTCTAATGGACACCTTTTATTCTAGTTGTCAGATCTTTCTTCAGACTGCTTTTTCTCTGCATGAATATGAAAGCAGTTTTTACAAGAAGTTGCTAAACAATTTCTTTATGTGACCATAGCAACATCCCATGATAAAAGCCCATTTCCCTGGAAAATAGAATTAAATTGATCCATGTTACTGATGCTAAATGGCAGTCATTCAAATAAATAGTCTTATTCAAGTCAAAGAGATTACTTTTGTGAGAACCCAATTTTGGTAAATATATACTTTTACATTTTATACGCTTTATACCAGAAGCACCATCTTAAATGCAGACCCTCTTAAATGAAACAGGATTTTACGGTCAGGAAATGGAAAAAACAGCAGCATGAAAGGTAATGAAAATTACAGAGCTAATGCAGAGGATTTTGACCCTTTCATGCCAATTAGCTGAAATAACTTCAGGAAAACCAGTTCCCTTTTGTTGGAATGTAACAAATTAATGAATTAATTTCTTGGTTTACAGGAAAAGCAGTAAGAACAGTGTGCTTATATGTTATTTAATTATGTCAGTTAATTGGCAACGGTAATCAATGCACTGAAATAAGTGGAATATAAAGCTAAGATTGGAAAGCCATTTATAAAAATCCTAAACGGCACTGCTAAATCACAGATTTATTCACAGCTAAGGAGTGCAGACTTCAAACCAATATATCTAACTACTGATGTTTATTTATGTGTGACATCAATGTGATTTAGACACCTAAATCCAACAGCCACTCTGAACATACCAGCCTGAATGACAAGCTTTTGGAGCAAGATAAGCCCTGAAGTAATGTAATGCAGCCACATTGACAACATCTAGAATTTTACTGTATATAAGGCATGCCATACATCTGAGCTGAAAGAGAATCAGAACAGCCACCTGTAAATAATAGTTCCCAGACATGGTACAAGGTGCTTAAGATAGTATATTAGGAATAAGACACTGAAAATAGCTTCCATTATCATCATGTCTAGCCCCTTGTTACCTGAGACAATCTGTATTGTAAAGCCCAGTCCCTTTCAGAAGGGTTCTCTCACCAAATTGCTTAAATTACATAGCCGAAGCAGACCTAAAGAAAGGCTACTGCAAAAACTCATTCTTTTTATGGCTACCAGCTCCCTACTATTCTCATGTTTGCTGTATTTGTTTTCATTGTCCTTGAGCCTTTGCCTCATGTGCATTTGCTCTTTGACCAGTATGGTTTCTCCGTGGCATTTGACCGGTATTGTTTCTCTTTTCGATAAATTTCTAGCAAAAAAAAATATACAATCTATGAGTTAGAAAAAGACAGGTGCTTTCAGCACTCTGGTAAAATGAGCTCCCTACTTTTCTGATTACTCCAGCAGCCCTTTGCTAGGCTTCCTCTAGATGACTAGAATTGAACAAAGTATTCAGGTCAAGGGCATAACACTGACTTTTGTTTTTGTAATGGTTTCAGTACTTCAGTAGTTGAGTGGAGCATTTTCTTTCTATTTCCACAGATTCTTGGAGTTTACCTCATTAAAAAAGGCAAAGCTAAGCATAGCAGCGGCA
Source organism: Phalacrocorax aristotelis (assembly GCF_949628215.1). Lineage (NCBI taxonomy): Eukaryota > Metazoa > Chordata > Aves > Suliformes > Phalacrocoracidae > Phalacrocorax > Phalacrocorax aristotelis. The sequence goes on along the minus strand of NC_134279.1, from coordinate 38,353,838 downwards.
TTTGTGGTGGAAACACGACAGTAAGCAGAAAAAATTAAGATACAGCACTGGAAGTACACTTTTGTCAGGGTGGTTTTCTGTAATTTCAGTTGGAGTTTCACAGAGGGCAGGAGAATGTTAACATAACTCACTTGTCACCACAGTACAGCCAGTAGCCTGGCAGCCTGCCCCAGAGAGCACCCAGTTCCCCAGGTCCCCACTGCCTTGTCTGCTGCTCATACGAGTTGTTCAGGGGTAACAGCCCCAAGAGCTGCTTCAGTCTCTCATGCTATCCCCCACACACACACACGAGAAGGAGAGAGGAAAAAAAAATATATCAAAAAAATCCTTTGAATCACACCAGTACGAAAGATTGCCATTCATGGCTGATACCTAAAACGATGCATTAAATGTCTGTCCCACACTCATAAAGAACACTGGAAGCTTTGCACGGAATAGAGCCACAGGCCCTAAATCATCTGACTGAAGCAAAGCAAATTACCGTACTGTGAATCACTATAAATTAGAGGCAGAACCGACTTGTTCCTTAATTTTTGCCAAAGTTATTGGCTCATGGGTACAGATGGAGTGCTATTATTTTTGGAGTAAAGAGTGGTGTGACCATTGATGCCACAGAAAAAAGAAAAATTATTGAAATGCGAATATAATCTTTTTTCTTGTATCAACTGAGTCTTTTACGCTTGCATGAGTTAGTTCTAAAGACTGACTTGGAAAAACTCTACCTATAAAGTTAATCAAAGCATTTTGACCAGGTTGAGTCTATGCAGCTGAGCATCCCAAGCAGTTAAAAGGAAAAATTATAATTTCCATTTAGTTGTGATGCATGGAAATTGTGAGAATATCTGACAATCTAATGCAGAACTTCTTCCCAAATCACTGTAAAAAAAAGGAGAGAAGAAACTAAAGTATGGTAACAGCTTTTCTTCGCACCTCCAGAACATAGTCACAAAATCAAAAATAGCTGCCCCCCCCAAACCTGTATTACTTATTTAATGTATTCTATAGTATTATTTTTGAAAATTAAATCATTTACTCTTTGGATGTCTTTTAATATAATCTGAAGTGATTGTTTTTATTATTCTCACCTTGAACCCAAGATCTTTAATTTAGTTTATTATCATGCCCATTCTTACTTCCTACTGTAGAATTCAAACGCATTGTCTCAGAATGGAAATGGATATGCTGAGTACTATATAAAACGCACCTAAGTACACTAGATTGGAAATGTTTGTGTCTCAGATATGCAGGTTAATAATTTTTTAAAACCCCCTTCAAAAATTTGGAATTATGTCCAATTCAAAACTATTAAGGTAAAATAGCCTCATATGACACTGTATAGTAATCTCAGAAAAGTTTATTGTGTAAGTTATTAACAAATGGTTTCTTTTTCTTTTCACTGTTAATTTATTCATTGCCACTATTATTTTAATATTATCTTTCTTCAGATAGGACTCTTAATCTATTCAGATATGTGAAAAGGAATTAATCTACTGTGAACAAAAAGTTTTCTTAGTCAAAGCATTATTGTTATTTCATCTGGCAGTAATATACATAAAAATATACCTGAGAAAAAGTACAAACCATCACTGAGAAAGTTGCCAAGCAACCGTCATTTAATGCTAAGTAAGAATAATATTGTTTGTCTAATTAGTGAGCCTATGTGGGAAAGATACCTATGTTAAATCAGAACATGCTATCACATAAGACATTCCAATACAAAATGCAGTTTTAATTGTAAATATCAGCAGATGAAACTATATAAATACCACTAAATGCATGGTATACCTGCTGGAGGCATTGAAAACAGAGATAATTTTATCGCACAGCCTTTTCCAGAGACAAACTAACGCAATCAGTAAGCAATATTGCTGACCTTGCAGTGTCTATAACATTCAAGAAATATCTAATACAATCTACTAACAGTTGCTTAAAATCAGTGTGTAACATCACTGTATTGTCTAGTAAAAAGAACACATCTGATATGACCAACAACAGCACTGCTCTGAAATTTTCAATAGAGAATCCTAAAATAGCTAGCTGAACAATTTAACGCCTGTAGTGTTGGTAAATTAGCACAGGAATAGTGCCAGTGTAATTAGTTTGTTTAAGACCTTAAAAAAAAAAAAAAAAAGCAATATCAGTACACTCTCTAGTGTTGCTACAGTAACACCAGAGTAAAAGTAGTTTATTATCAATCACTCCTGTAAGCATAGAAGGAAGGCACACACAAACACACACGATGTAGGTTTTTACATTTTTAACCACAGCAGATTTAAGCTAGTAGAATAAATATCAATCAGATTAAAAACCTATTTTTAGATCCCACATTTTTTAATTTAATACCTTCCTTCCAGAACATTTCTTGGAGCAAAATCATGGCGGGGGGGGAGAGCAGGGGGTGGGGTGGGACACACAGAAACATCCACACCAACACACAGCGGTGAGAGCGCTCTTCTAGCTAAAAAAGACTATATATCCCGGCACATGTGCAGCTAAACAAGAATGTCTGAAACATGACAAACAATATTTATGCTGTTACTTGCAGGATTCTGCATTCTAGCTTACAAGAATACATTCAGATATGTTTGCATAAGGTACATGACTCCAGAGGAAAATTTTGCAATATTTTTTACACTAACAAGGAAGAACGTGTTAATGAGAAAGAATAAGTTGTGTATAGGCTGCAGAAATATTCTGACTGCAAAATACATGTTAGTATTAGTCATAATAGCCAATAGATGAGCTGTGTTCATTGCAGCCCAAGTGTGAGTCCTCTTCTGTTATACCATCATGCATAACAATCAACTATCTATTCCATTAGTAGTACGAGCTTTGACTTTTTTTTTCCTTTGGTTTTTTTTTGTTGCTATTTTTCAGTAATCCGTAATTCTGAAAGCATTCCTTGCAAAGACTATAAAGACATAATTTAACCATCACTCAAACTCAATTATTTTTTGATCATCCTATAGAACTGGTTTAATTCAAAGTACAATTATTCATATGATAATTTAAGTAACAAAAGTGTTAACATTTGCAAATCTCAAAAGAAACATGTCCGTTCTCTTAGTGCTGTAACTATTCACTATAACAGATATCACAATGTAACTTGATTTTCAAAAGGGTTCTGCAGAAGAATAGCTAACTGCATTTGCACTTTCATTTTCATAATTTGGATTTAAAGAACACCAACTATGCAAAAGCAGTATTCATCTTTCATAGAATAGATAAACCCCAAAATCTTTTGGTAGAACAAGGCCTATTTTCTTGAGTTAAACCTGTTTATGTTCTTTCAACTTAATATTACTTCTTGCTTGCAGTTGTAGCACCTCTGCTACGTTTTATGTTATTCCTGGAATCTGTTGCAGACAATGTCAACACATGCAGAGAGCCAGACTGCTCCACCAAACCTGCTCTTAAAAACACCACTCAACCTGTGGTTTGTTTACTCTTTACAGATTGCCACTAAAATTTTGCTTTTAAAATGTCACTGTTCCCTTTGTCACTGTTTTAGAATCTGTGTTACATTTCTAATCTATTGGTAAAGCTGCATCCCTGTTACCACTATTTTCCTCTGCTTTTTTATCTCATCAAAAATTCTTAAAATATAAGCTTCTGAAATCATTATTAAATAAGACTACCAGACTCCCCTTTCTTCTTTTCTTCCCTCACCCCACCCTCTTTTATAGGTAAATTCTGAACATAGAAAACCAGAATTACCTATGAAATAAAAACAACCATATTTGTATTTACCTTAAAGTCTGGGATATTCATGACAGCATCACCTGAGAGGTCTAAATGTGTGCGGAGATAGTTGGGGTTTGAGGGTGGGAGGTTGTTTTGGTTAGCTGGGGGTGGGCTGGCACTTGGAGGTAACAGTACTAGTTACACAATAGGGTAATACTTTTTAATAATATTGAATTTTGCTGTACCATGTAGCTATGCATAGGAAGTACCGTCCTTCTACCACAAATTTAAGAATTATACTGTTGTAATTCCACCTACTTCAGTGAGCTACTCTTGTTCACGTAGTCAAGATGGATGCTCTTTGGTTCACTAAATTCTTTAGTTATATTGTTGGGCTGAGATCCATGACTTGTTGGCATAGTTCGTTTCTTCTGTAGTGTCTGGCTCACTGACTAAAATATTATAGAGATAACAACAACAATCTAGATTACTTACTGCCATCCTGTTAGATAAGCCTTTTAGCAGGTTTTTCTTTGTGGTGAATACAATGTTCAAATGATGCCAGAAAGCTTTTTATACTTTGAGTCCTATTTACTTCTATTGCCCTTTTCGTCATGAGTGAAACAAATCATTAATAATGATTTCTCAGAACAAGTTTTCCCATCGGTGGCATAAAGATTTACACCTCAGGGGTTTCGGTAAAATTGTTCATGATTGCACAAATAAACACAATGATATGGGTATTTCTGTATGGATTTAAACCATGTATGAGGCTAAGAAAGACAAGATCTGCCTAAATTCATTAGTGTTTTAATTCTCTAATTTTTTAGCTCAACTATAAACGGAATTTAACTGAATATTTTAACTTCATTTTATGTTTGACAGCAATAGGCCTAAAAAAAAAAGCAGTTATTTAGTCGTAAAAATGTGATAGAATGTTTGAAGTGATTCAGATACGCAAAGAGAAGCAATTAACTGCCTTTACATAGGACTTTTACTATCTCTTCTAGAGGTACAGCTCTGCTATTTGTCTCCAAATGGTAAATTGCACTGTTTGTGGAGAAAGCACTACCTTTTAACTTTTTTAAAACAAAATTATTATTTTCCTAAGTCCTAGAGCCTAATTTAAGCTCCTCATCTTCCACACTTCATAATGTTTCTCCACAAAAACTTCAGACTTCTCATTTACTTAGAGGGAAGAAAAGCAAAATGTCAAACCTTCTTTGGAAGATGGCAACCTTTTTCAGGTAAGTGAATAATTCTTTTACTCCCTCAGAAAAAAAAAATCACTCCACATAAGCATTTATTTGTCTGTTGATCTGACACATCACTTTGACTGCAAAAAGACCTTACTGGAGGCCAAGCCTTGCTGGAAAACCCTGCAGTGAAAAACACTGAAAGCCACACCTTTGACTAAACACTCAGACCTAGATGTCAGCTGAAGTCGTTGGGAGAGGAGGTAAACAAAATGTCTCAATGTGATTTGATGGCAAGGGTGATACAGGTAAAGAGTGGGAAATCGCTGTCATCAATACTAATGGAAAACACCATGCTGACGACTGAGCTGCTGACATATTCTGAGTAAAAGATTGAACTGTATGGAGTTGACTAACTTAGATTGTACCAGTTCTCTTCTGTGTAAGCAAAAGCACTTTAGTTGCTTAGTCAACTTTAGCTGATGTGCATGGCTGACACTACTCGGCAACAATCTCAGCAGCTGACATTGCTGAAGTTGCCTTTTCCCCAGGAGCTGGGATGGCAATGGGCAATCAGGAAACAGAGGCCTTTCAGCATCACAATTCCTGACTAGCAGGTAACAGGGCCACTTATTTCTGCTGCCAGCTCACCACCATTCTCAGAAGACAATATTTACCTCTGCTGTGAGGAAATTAAAGCTCAGAGAACCTCAACTCAGGTCCAAGCAGCAGGCTGCAGATTCAACCTCTATGAAACATGCGCATTGTTTAGAAATTGGTGGCTGCTGCTTTAACCAGAACCAGTTGGGTCCATTGGGATCATCAGGTCATATTCCCAATGAAAAGTTTCAGCTGACATGGGATTTTTATCTGACCTAATAAAATTTCTGGAATGAGTAGCAAGAAAAAAAATGAAATAAAGTTCTAGCAATTCTCATACTGATCTGAATTTAAAATCTGAACCTAGGTATGATGCTGGCAGAACAACTGCACCAGACTACTTATTTGCCAAACCAGGAAAATAAGTGAGTAGGTGCAGTGAAGGCAACACTTCAGGAAAGCTGAACTTAGGCTGCTACTGAACCCTCCGCAGAAGGGCTCCAGGAGCCATGCTCCACCATGCGCTCAGCCAGGGGATGAGAAGGTACAGAGAGGCTGTCCCAGACATAACAAGAGATTGCAAACAGGTTTCTTGTCCCAGCAGTCAGGGTCACCTGCACATGGCACTATTTGTTATCCCATAGGATAATACTGAAGGGGAGTTCCTACAAAAACAGCATCTCTTTGTCAGAGTAAAACAAGTTTAAAAGATCACCTTTTTGCTGATACACTGACTGTTGAAATTCAGTCCATTCTTTCAATGGAGCATTTCTCTGAAGACCTCCTCAGTACTTGACTTGCTATTTGCTCATGGGATAAAACACTGCTGTATGTGAACAGCTCAGCAGTAGTCATTCACAACATATTTATGAATGCAATTCATTTTTAGCATTATATCCCAGAGAAGAAAGGCTTGTGCAGTCGTACTCCACAGGCACATCTGTGTCTTACCTCTGCATGTGTGTCTGGCCCTTAGCTCACCTTAATATAAGCAAGCTGTTGACCAGTCTGAAAAGAATTTGAAACAGGGGTATGGTCTCAGATTAGCATCCAAGGAGAGCCTTAATGTATTTCAATCACTCTGAAAGGATGTTGTGAGCCATCACATATAATTAGAAATAGCAGCAGACAACAACATGCACTCGCATTAATGAGGCACAGAACACTCCTGCTAGGGAAACAACAGGATTTTACAGCATGACCTACTTTCTTTTTCACTGTTATTCAGATGTGCTGGTGGGGTGGGGAAAATAAGAGCATTGCTTGAGTTTTGAAGGTACTGATCATTAAAAAGTATTTTGATTAAGCAATATTTTTTTCTTGCAGTTTATTATGCAGAGTTTTAAAGCATCTAACCAGAAAAACCTCCCAGTGAACTACAAAAAATTTCTAACCTAAGAAAAACTTCTAACCTTAGTGACAGTGCAAAAACATGGAGGGCACAAGGTTTTAGTGTACATAACTTTCACTCATGCCGACACCACAAAAACTTCACTGCATGTACTTATTAGGTAGATGGACAAAACGACTGTATCAGTTTTGATGTAACATGTATGAAAAGAAGCTCATGTGACCTAGCAAAATTCTCTCTCCCATCAAGTCTAAGGTATAGATTCAATCAAAAAATTAAGTGTGAAGCCTTGCCACCCAGTGGTGAAAATGGAAGAGGGAAATGGAGATAAAAATGAGGGGTGATGTGACTGAATCTTCGATATTCATACTCTCAACTGGGAGAATTATAGTCAAACAAATTCAGAGTAGCATGAATTTAAAAGACTGTAAAGATCAATGGGGTAAGTAAAGAACAGGGATGATTCTACAAGTTTTAAATATTCTTAATAATGAATCATACGTTATCTACTTTCCTACATCAATGATGAGCCAGTTTTGCTCCCAAACTAATGCTGAGTTCACTTAAGACCTTCTGAACCACAGCTAACAACAGAAAGCCCCAAAACAACAATAAAGAAATAATTTCTGTGAATATTTACATATTTTCTTCATGTAAAAAAAAAAAAGAATAAAATTGCTTTTGGCAATTGCTTTATTTCCCAAGTGGAAAATTTCTCCTCAAAAATTTCCACCTCCCAGGAAGTTGTATTCCTAAAACAAAAATGTAAATTCAGTATGGAAACGAGTCATTAGTCTTTGCCCATGCCAGAGCACAGGTCTAACATTACTAGGGGGGTAGAGAGGGAAAACACAAAACAGACAATCCATTAAGTTCGGGGACCTTAGAAAGAAGTTCTGTAACTTCCATGTAATTCAAGAGTTGCCCCAGGGAAGATGCAACTACTGAAAAGGTGAGTGCTAACTAGAAAGAAGGAAGTAGCAGACTCCCAACCATCCACAGGCTGAACAGAAAGCTGACTGTATACTAGTTATTGCTGTGAAATTAGTTGACAAAACCAAAACAGAAAAAATTTAAAAGAAAATCAATACATTAATTTTGAGCCAGAAAGAATATGTTCCTCCAGTCATCTTTTTTTTTTCCTTTTCCCCATATATTTTAAAATTGGTGTTAGTTATTTTGAGGCAAGTTTCTAAATATAGTAGTTCAAAATCAAAATTTAAAACATTTCAATTTATCTTCTCTTTACTCATATTTTCTGGATGAAACCATTTGTTTCTGCCTTCAGGTTACAAACTAAAAGATTATAAATTATATCCATCCTCATTCTATCATATTTTACCAACAAATAGCATCATTTCAGTTTTACTGGAACTTCTCCCACAAGCTAGCCTTCATGTATGCTTCGTTCACCTCTTACTTCTAATCTAAGATCACAGTGAAGGCAGAGGTAAAAATCTTCATGTCATCATTGTACCAAGATCAAAAAATGCCATATATTTTCACAGAAATATTAGTGTAACAACAATAAATTAACACATATCCATTTTCAAAGGAACCCATGTGGCAATTTCCATTGCCTTCTAATTAATTTAGGCAAATGAAAGAACATGTTTGTCCTTTAAATAGTATACATACATATCTCATCATTTTATTAAATGCCCTATATAAAACTATATTTGAATTAACAATTTTTTAAATTTATATTTAAATTAATATTTATTCAGATATATACTTATAAATATATCCATTAGATATACTTTAAAAACTAGGAAATATTCAGTATTAACTTCTACTAGAAGGCTGGATTAGAAGGAAGATCTTTACCAAAGAATTAAAATGCCAAATCTCACACAAACAAGTAGTAGGAAAATACAGGCTTTCCTGTTTCAGCTGACCTTTAGATCAATGACCTTTAGATCAATGACCTCCTTCTTTTGCCCTAAGCATCTGTCAGACAGGCAGAGTCACAAAACACCATTGCTAACCTTCAGCCTTCAATTCTTCCCTCGTACTACGCAGGTTACACCTACCATCCCCTGAGCCACTGAAAAACTTCTGGATTTTGCCTGCAGGGCACTTCTTGTAGCTCTAACTTTCTTTTCTCTTCAGTATATAAAAAGCCAGATGGTAAGGGTAACACTCTCTGATGCAGTCTTTTTGGGAAAAACTAACTGTCAGTCTACATGGTTTTTAACAGTAAATAATGAATTTATTCAGTGCTACAGACAAACCAGACTGAGTTTTAGAGAGAGTCAACAATTTCAAAACTTGCTCCATTTTAAAACACTTGCAATACTGCTTGTCAGCAATGAACTACAGATTGCCAGCCTGTCATTTCGAATGAAAAACACCTTTGACATTCTTGAACAGTGTTAATGAAAGCTTTTTTCCTCCTTCTTTTTTGCCATTCTATCTTGATTATCTTGTGGCTACTACTTTATTAGAACCTGACTTTAAAGTTCATCCTGGTATTCATTAAGGATAAAGGGTTAGATGCAACGACAACCTCCAGTACACTGCCATCACTCACACTGATAGGTCTTTTGCCTAGCAATTTAATCTCATCCTGACCAGTCATCAGGCAGCTACATGCAATTAGTGAATAAAATAAAAACTTTGAGATTAGTTTTATACCAAATTGCTTTACACGCAAGGGTACATTTTCCTGAGGGGTGAGCTTTGAGCTTTGCTCACACAGGAACATCAAAACCCAAATAACCAAATAAAGATGCAGATTTGGACAAAGATTTGTCATAAAGAAGATATAAAATTTTTAATCATGTGTGGAGTGAGACTGCAGACATATATGATACAGGCTTTCATATGACAACATTGAAGTGGCTTGGACATAAAGAGGGCAAGAGATATTATACCAGCCATGATCTATAAGCAGAGCAGTATCCTAAGGCTTCAGGACAGCAATTATGGTGAACAACTGAATGCTTTCACTTTGCTGCACAGCTTTTATCCAGGGATATATGTTTTACTTGTCATTTGGCATCTTTGTGTCCAATCAATTTACCCACTATATAAATTAATTGCTATGCCATTCTAAGGAATATTTATACAAATAAATAAAACTGCTGAATTTATTGGATGTTGGAAAGCACAGGCACACGAAGTGAAATAGATGTGCAGCTGGGGAACAAAAAGAAAAAAAAATCGCACACAGATTAAACACATAAATATTTCACACAACTGCTGCACAGTCCCCCTGTAGATCTCCTTAATTTTACTTAACTAAAACAAACCATATAAAGATAAATACCTAGGAAATTATTTGTCCTTATTTTGCTCTAATTTCAGCAAACTGGACAGCTGGCATGAAGAGAAATGAAGAAAACTTGTGAAGTTGTATAAGCTCTGGTAAAATTTTCAGGCTGGCTGACTAGTTATCCATTACCTTTCTTTGAGGGAAGGACTCTGGCAATCTGCATTTCATACTGAGATGAAGGAGCAGCTGTGCTTTGTGCTGTTATAGCCTATGTATGACACGATAGTTCACTTCTGCTAGTGTATGAGGGTGTGTTGTCACATACTAAATCAAAGTTTGCTTAGATTTAGTTTGCAGACTAAATTAGACTTAGATTGCACCAAGCTTTGCTTAGAAAAAGCAATTTTAAGCTGTGACTGCATACCAGCAACCCAAACAGGAGCCTGGCAGCTCTCCATCCAAGTTGCCATGTTCATTGGGAGCCCTGGGCATGTGTCTTCCCATTGCCATGGCTCATTACAGATGCCTTTGATGGACTTCTCCTGTTGCCAAAAGGCAAGGGGGTGGTTAACCCAGGGTCTGTAAGACCTGGACTTAATCACAGTAGCTCCTAGGGACTCAAAGTTCAGTTATGGTAGATAAAGACCATAAGTAAACCACTAAAGAACTGGGCAGTGATGACTAAGCTTGTCCTTTTGTGCTTTGATTGCTCCTTGCTGTCTGCCTGGAGACCAAAGGTGGATTTTTAGCAGAGCTGTCTCTCCCTCTACTTTTGATTAAGGGAGGTAGTCTGAACATTGCCCCTGAAATAGTTCATTGATAAGGCTAATACTGGCATATGACTTCAGGGATTTAAAAAGATTTTTTTAAAGACCAGCCCACAGGAGCGTGGAAGCACAGCTTTGGTACAAAGAACACCAGAATAACAGGTCGTGAGAGAATTTTTCTATTGGTGCTTGAAGACTGTTCCACTCCTGCCCACTGAAGTTCACTTGATTTTAAAATGGAGCAATATGTGATAGCTATTAGAAATGCTTCCTAAGTGGAGGTTTAAGATAAAAAAGAAGTGGAACTGAGTAAGGGGTTCTCCCCCTTTCAGGGAAATGGAAAGCAGCCAAATTGCACAGCATCCAGATTTGGCTTGGCTTTCTTTCAGGTTATTTTTGTTTGTTTGTTTGGTGGGGGGGGAGGTTGTTTTTGTTTTGTTTTTAATGTGAAAAAGAGCTCAGGAAATACAGTCTTTTGTGAACCAACAAGATATATAAAGGATAATAACAGGGTTTTCTGTAAGTATAGTTCATCCCACTGTTATAATTTGTTCTAAATCCTTTGAGGTAGTTTGTTTTGCTGGTCTCACTTACCAACTCAGAGAGGCTGTATTTTTCTTCCTTTAAGAGGAGTACAATGACTTCCTAATTATCTGAGACACAGATGAAAAATATTGTAACTGGGCAGGCATGCAATTTCATGCTCTAAAATGTTATTTATCAATTTTTTTAAAAAAGAGAAGAATCAGAAAAATCATACCTCGCTTTTCCTTTACATACACGTTAGAATTACAGTCCCAGCTATCTGCAGAATGGAAGCTTTAAAATATCCAATGTGTGTGTAAAGCAAAGGAAAAACTTCCTGGTTTGAATATATTTTCAAATACTATAAACAGTCTTAGTCACAACACTTAGAATTACTTCTAGAACATCTTACAGAATCTCAGTTTCCCATGTTAGGAAACTTTACAATCAGACAGAATCTTCCCTTTCATAAAACCTATCTAGAAAAGCAGATGTTTCACTGGACCATCCCTGTTGCCATGTAATAGTGAAGGTAATGGCTTTGGTCTTACATAACCCTCCAAAAGAGACAGAGATCAGTAATCAGTATAGTCAGTAAGACAACTGATATCTTTTTAAACAACTCAGATTAATTCTTAAGTAGACGTCAGTAACGCCAAGACAATATCTTCATAAACTCCCACACAGAAAAATAATAACAACTTTTTCACACATGCTCTGTGGGTTTGGAGTGTAATTTATAGGAGTGAAAAATGCAACTAAGCTTCACGCATAGAACACATTTTAAAACAAACCACTTGGAAAACCCCTCTAACCTCTACATAGAAAAACAAACCAAGATAGTATTGAAGTATTACTAGTGTCAAAATGTTAGCTCTGTGAAAATGGGTATATGTGGTAAGGTTGGCCACATCTAATTTACTATTTTGTAAAACTGTTTTAGCCTGAGGAACCCTAGCTGTCTTCTCTTTCTCATGTGAAAGGGAAGGGGGTGGGGGGGACATGAGGAGAGGGCAGGACAGAGAGGTTATGAGCTGTTTAAGAGCCCAGCCAAGGGTTGCCCTCTCTCTAATTGGTATAAAATAAAGGTTACCTTGGGTGATTGGCTTTCCTCAGCTGAAGTAGCCTTTGTTTCTAGATAGCCTCATGCTTTCAGTGACTAATTTCCTCTGGAATATCAGTTTCCCCTGAGCAGGAATGAAACATATGTTGAAGGAAATAAAACAGATGAAGCTTTTAAAATGAATCATCTACTACATACTGATGGCAAGTTTAAATCTTTATGTCCAGATATAACCATCTAGCTCACTGGTTTCACACTTAACAGTATGCAACAAATCTTTTTTTTCACTCGAACTTTTAAGAATTTCTAAATGATGTAGGATTAGACCTGGCCAGGAAATTTTCAAGCAAAATGACAACTCTTGAAAACAGAAACTCTTCATAAGAAAAGATCACAAAATCTTGTGCCAAAAAACCTTCCCCCTGACTCCTAGATATTCTTATCCAAACCAGGATGAGAAAGAGGAACACCACACTATAATGTGATACCAATGCTCCAAGTACTTTCAGATCAAAAGACTAAAATTGGTGGTCCAAGTGAAAGACAAGACTATGGACTACTATATTAAGCATGTGTGAATCAATAATTCCTGTTTAAGGGTTTTCATTTTGCATAGAGTAATGACAGGTTAATTCAGCTAGACAAGGGAATTAGACTAGACTTCGTTTAATGCATGCAGACTGTGAGAAACTGGAGGTTTCTTTAGCGTACATTAGAAAAAAATTGACAAAATTACATAAACCCTCCTCTGATCAAGAACAATAAACCAGCTCTTCCTTCACATCCACATAAGTATCCTAACCATAGTGCATTAGCACCCGATACCTTCACTTTTATCAGAGAGCGCACTTTTAAACACACTGTAAACACTTCATCAAATTGCTTCAATTAAACAACTTAGTAACCTGGGCCAATGTAAAGAGAAAAATATTTTAAAGTATTTAAAAATTCTGTTAATGTAAAACCTCCAAAATGAAAGACAGACATAGCACAAAATTAAAACAAGATTTAAACAAGTATGTACATTTAAATTATATCTCTTTCTTTGTGAATTTCCTGAAAAGTTTAAATATACTAGACAAGACCTTATGTTCCCCCTGAAAAGTTCTTGAGATGTTTTACTGAAAAATTTTCCCAGTTCCAGATACCCAACAGAAAAAGGAGAACGTATCAGCAGAGAATTAGCTGGCAATTGCCATAATGGAACTAATATTGAAAATATTGCATTCAACACGATCATTCCCACCTTCTCATGCTGTTTTCTTCAACAACACAAAAAGTTCAAGATTTCTGTTTCCCTACTCATTTTGTACCAAAGAAATGTAATACAACTCACATGATTGTTTTCTAACTTAGTAGTTTATATTTCAAATAAGGTTTATGCTGCAGGTAGACAAAGAAAGTCAGCAACAGAAAGAAAAATAGAAAAAAAAAAACCTGACTGGTAAAGGTCTGAACTAGTTTTACAGTTGAAATTTACAGATTTCAACTGGTAATCCTGAACATGGGTGGAAGAAAGACTGTAAGAAGCAGCAAGGTGCAAGAGTACAAACTAGACTGAGAATCAGAAGGCATTTACTGAAATCCATGTCTACAAAACATTCTCCTATGTAACTGTGACACGATGTAAAATCCACAAAATGGACATGAATTATTCCCATGCAGCCTGTAATTAGGAGCAATACTCAGAGATGCTGCATTATTCAATGGCCCTAGAAAAAAGAAAACTCTGCAGGACAATAAGAATATAAACACAGAAAGTATCCAAAGAGGGACATGAAAGATCTTGTCCAGATCAGTGATCTGAATAACTTCCAAATATGCCTTAGACAGTACTGTCCCCCTACAAACCCACAGATATGCGGTCTCAGTTGTAAAGATTGTAAAACACTAAAGTTGTAAAACACTCTTGGATAGCTCAGCTATTATCAATGTGTTTTCTCCCCAGACCCCAGCTATGGTACTTGATTTCTGGAAGTGAGGATTACTGTATTAATCCAAACCTGATCTCTTTGGAATAAATGTGAATGCCACAACCCATGTATGTGCCTGCCCAGAGCTCTACAAAAGGCCCAGGCACAACCCAACAGTGGGAGCAGCTTGCAAGAATGGACCCTGGATTCTCTTGCAAGTCATTCTCCTCTCATCGTATTAAGTAACAAATAAATGAAGTAAACAAAAAACAAAACAGAACAAAAAACACACATCACCCAAATCCCACTACTAATTAGCACAAATATGAAAGGAGACAAAAATTTGCTAACCGTGCATTTCTGATTTCAATCAAGGCTGAGAAAAATCATTACTTCAAGAAGTAGACTTTAAGTACACTTATGCATGCACTGTTTTTGGAAAGGTCAATTAAATGTCTAAAGTGTAACTAAAAGACTGAGAAATTATTTAACATTCAGCAGTTACAGCTTGCCTGTTTGTGTACATTACATCTAATTATATACTTCACAATCATTTCAGAAAAGAAATTCATAAAACATTTACAAATTACGTTCAGCACATTAGTCATGACTAGATTTTTAAAAATGCTTGCAGAAATACAATGAATTGGAAATTGACTGTACTTATTTATTTTAATTTAAAGTGATAAAGTGTCAGCAGACAAAATATCTGCAAAATCCCTGGAATATACATTGTGCCTTGTAAGATATTACCATGAATACCATGAATTAATAAAACAGAACATCACATATTTGTGAGATTTATTTTCATTCTTGATTAGCTATATCTCCTATTAAAGGATTTAAAAAAAAAAAAGGTAAATAAATTCCTGTGAAGTCTGTTTTACAAAAAGAAAAATGCATATTTTGAAAATTGTGGTGGAGTTTTTGGCAGGCTGACAATAATTGTCACGAGGAAATCACAGACCACCAGATGTTTGCTGTACAGTAGTCAATAATACTGTCAGTATTCAAAAAAATGTCTATCCCATGTTTTCCTACTTGGAAACATCCTACAAATCATAGACAAAAAGGTAATCTTATATTCTATAATTCATCCTTTTCATTATTACACTAGGTGCAGAACATATTACTAAGGCCCAGGTTCTCATATCCTCATTCTCACCAGATATCTTCTTTTTGGTCGGTCATGCAGCAAGGTGACATTAAAACAAAAGAAAGAGTATTGAAAACTTGCCCCAAAGGAATTACATCGGTGCAGCAGCAAGACAGCCTTCAAATGGGCTAGCAGGGAGCCCATTAGAAAGTATATAGTTATCAGTCAGCAAGGTAAGTCACACCTGCATTCATTTTACTAATTGTAATTTAGTATTCCTGGATTTTTCAGAAGACTGATGTTTCCTTTCTAGCCCTTGAGAAAATAATTTGTTCATCTTTTCGGTTTTGTGTTTCTGGAAGTAATCCAGCCTCACCCTAGAGAAAAACCTCTATTATTTCATAGACATCTACAGGCAACAAAATGCCTTTTAGGTTGTCAACAGGTGGACTCCTGAACCTCCAAAGCAATGTAAGCTCCCACAAGATGGCCAAGAGAACAGTGGTCCCCCACCAGGCTCTGAATTACCCAGGATTGTGACCAGCAGCTCTGTGAATTGATCTAACCATTGCAGAAGGGTCATCCACAGGCCCCCCAGACTTGCTGGAGCAATCATTCTTAACTTCCCTGGAGCACAATATTAATCACAATGGAGGATCTAGTTCTGACTGGCCATCCCAACATCAATTTTAATTTCTGTACACAGACAAAGTCTTTGTTTTCTCATGTCATTATTCCACCACTCTTTCTACTTCTTTCTTCACATCAGATCTATTTCACCACACTTCTTAATTCCTCTTTCTCTCTTCATTCTCTCATCCTTCATGCCTCCACTATCTGTTTCCATGTCCGTTTTCATACAAAAAATACTTCTTTGTATATTTTTTGTGAGGGATAAAGTCACATCAATATGCAAAGATACAAAACTCGATTGATGCTCACGCTTTTCTTCATCACTTGTTTTCATCTTAGAACAATTATTACATTGGTTTTATGTCATCACTCTGAGTCAGTCAAAGTGCAGAACCATGCTATTTTCATAGAGGTATTGAAGACCTAACAGCTGTCTGTGGGCACTATAATAGCAACAAAGATGTTCCCGTTGGTGTGACACCCTTACACTTGAGGCAAGATGTTTCCTGGGAATTTAGCGCTAGCTGTGTAATCCTTCTATGCAAAAGCATCCCCTTGCTCACTTGATATCAGAACAACAGATCAGTGCAAAGCCATCAAAGCCTGAACCAAGAATCAATTATACCTGGCGATGTGTTCCTCAGTGAAGGGAGACCATGAATTCAGGATTTTAATTATGCATACTGTTGAAGTCCACATTCTTCCATATCTACAGTCACGATCATCAGTAGTGAATTATTTTGTTAGCCTGCACACCAGTCAAATCCATGTGCATAAGTCGCGCGTGCAGGTTTAGTAGTACTGAGTGCCTGTAGCTTTGAGTTTCCAAAATATCACTGACATTTTTCTATCTTACTGACCATAGCCACAAAGGGAGCTATTTAGGGTTTTCTATAAGTGAAGCTTTTAATATTTTTGTTTGTTTGCATAAAGGATGGCTTGCTATGAAAATTCAGTATGAATTTTAAAGGTTTAAAGTTGAGAAATCATAGAAAGGTTTATTCTAGTAGAGCACAATAGGTATGCCCACAATTGGCTGATAACTTGCATCTGAGCTAGTGCAAATGAGACTATAATGACTGCATTTTAATTGAGACAAAAGAGAGGGCCTTTGAAGAGTGCAGAGTCTAGTATCTTTATGTTGATGGATTTACTGGTGAACCTAAATGTAAAAGCAATTAACTGTCGAGTTAACCTTATTGAATTTGAAGCTGTTTGGTAGCCAAGGAGAAAATTTTACATCCATTTCACCAAGTAGAAGTAAATTTCCAAGACCCAAGACCTTCCCACTCCAGCAAGCAGGCAAAAGGAGTACAGAAGCCATCCATTGGCTTTTTTCCGCCTGTACTTTTCCAGTGACCAGGTATGTTACCTTGATGGCAACTTCACCAACCTTCAGAATGGTACCACATATACCGAAATTCACATTAAATTACTTTTGCCATGAAATAAAAAAAACAGCTGAAGACTAAGCCAAGCAAGACTATCTGTAAAGCTTTTCAATTGCTGAGCCTCTTAGAAGTGAGTCCCAGTTGTGGCATTTTCCTTCGTAGCATGACTCAGGTTCTACTCTGATGCATTAGTAGGGTCAGTGCTTTAAGCTCCTTTCTTCAGATACTGTGTGTAACAAAGACGGAATTAACAGACGGGGTATTTAATGTCAAAACATCATCAACAAGACACCACTGACATAACTTGCAAACTGTAAGTATACATCGAGTTTGTCAAAGCATTAAGATTTCTAATCCTTTGAGACGTACACCAACACTGCAGTGGTATGTGAAGCAGACGGACTCTGTCATCCAAATTATCAAACACACACAGGATTCTACACAGACCTGTTAGCTATACAGGCATAAAAGTTATCCTAAATTTAAAAGTCTTACTTAAAGCTTTTATTAAGCCCCTCAAACTTTAACTGACTTTTCAGCTACACTGTGACATCAGGCTTCCCAGGTACAGAGGCCAACTTCCCATATATTCTATATTTTTGCATACAGTAAACATTTAGAGTTCAAAACCCAGAAAAGTCTTTCCTTGTGTCTCTCCTCGCTCAGCTGTAAGAGAAGTTATAATTATTTGAAGGCAAAATAGACCCTTACTGTGGAAACATGAAAGGATTAGAAGGGAGACAAAGATAAGATGCAATTGGGTGTCGTGCTGTAGAAAAACGCCCCAGATGTGAATGATGAAAACAGCTTTCAAAGATGGACACAACCTGAGGGCATTTGTCTAAATTTCTTGAAGAAAATGGCCCAGTGTTGCCATATTTTATCCTTTTGAACAAGAAACTCTACATGCCAAGATAAGGATGTTATCAAGGTAGATAGTTAATATAACTCTAAGTGAGAACAGACACTAGCAAAAAGTAAAAGCAAAATACTGAAGAATGTGTCGTTTATATGATGCACAAAAGCATTCAGGTACTTCAAAAGACTAAAAACAGGTATTTTTAAAAATGACCAATACATGCTATTGTCTACTACAGGTTTCGTTAAATGGAATTATTTGCATTAATACAAATTATTCTTAAAGAAAACAGTTCCTAAAACAAAAGTTACTTGCATGTCCCTAATCAAGACTTCTCCTCAGTGAAAAAGAAAGGAAATATCTGATGACTCTGAGAAAGCATAACATCTCAACAAATGAAACTGCCAGCAATTAAGAAGCTGACAAAGGAAGAGAGGAAACATCATCAGAAATTGCACATCCTTCATTAAGGAATTTCTTTAGAATTACATAATATAAAAATAAAAAATCTCAAGTGTAAATACAGCTCTACAGGTAAAGACAAGTTATTTGGCAGTTCATTCTCATAGGTGAGGGTACACCAAAAATTCCATGAAATTTACTGAGATACTAGTTCTTATTTTACTGTGAGATATATATTTAAAAAAAAAAAAAAACCTGCAGTAAAATGTACTTTATAAGTGCATTTGGTGTTCTACAGTTTGCCTCTGTATTTCATCATACGTATATCAATCAGCAAGTGTACAGTCTGGAACGCCAGCATGGCTTTTAACTTTCTTCTGATATGAACCCACCTTTTTATCTGTGTTTTGAAACATCTGCACCAAGTCCATTTGTTCCTTCTTCCTAAGGCAATCTCAAGATCCAGTGAGCCTGAGGTTCTTTCTGTTCCTCAGACTGATAAAATACAGACTTTCTACTCATGAATACAGAGTATTTTTTGCCTTTAGGAAATTCACTGCTATCCTTAAAGATAGAAACAGTCATAAGAAGAAATACCTTATTAAGGAAAAGTAATGAAGTTCAGGTGCAGGAAATAGGTTTACTACTTCATTTCTTCAGCTGTTGCCTCCAAGATGCTTTGGGTTGGAAACAGCTGGAAGCTCTTCCTTCTAGATTCTGAAAATGGTGCAAGATTGCAATAATTATTCCTATATTAATTTGGAATCTACAGTTAGTCCTCATGATCAAAGGTAATCTTATCTAGTCACTAGTTTCGGAAGATATTATTGTAACTGAAGTTTACTTTTGCACATTTGGGATACACAGTGCTTTTTATCTAAGAAGCTTCATAGTTAAGCGGCAATAGTACCTTGCCAGCTAATGATCATAATACTACCCAACAGCTTTGCAACAATATTACATGCATGGGTAATAAGCGGGCTGTAATATGCCTTCAGTTAATGCATGATTTGACAAATATTTCTCCTCTATTTTCAAAATATTGTTTCAAAAAACCTTATACCCTCACAAGTATTTTTAATTCAACAAGCATTTTTTTCCAGTATGGCTTGGTCTTAAGCAGTTAACCATTCTAAGCATTCGCCTTCCCTTACTCTGGGCTCCCAGCTACATGAGCAGTTACATTGCGTTGTCTCTGTTCCCTAGCTGAGTTGATATCATTATATTTGAAAGGAGGACAGCTTAAAGCAACAGCTGGCTAGTGTGCCTGTATTATTTACAGCCTTCTGTTAAAGATTTTAACTTTTCCAAGCAAGCCTAAGGTGGCATGAAATTATAGTTATGTTTCCACTTAAAGAATTCAGAACAAGAAGAATGTCCAATTTCTGTGAGTATCTGCCAGTTACTGCCATTATATCCGTCTTCGTATTGCCACCATTTTCTGGTATTACCATTATTATTCCCATTACCAATTTGCCACTATTTATAGGTAGTATTCTAATGTATCGATGCCACAGGCATACAGACAGTTAATATGCTGGAAATGCGAGGGATGATGACCAACCATGCAAGGTCTAAAACCATACAAAAAGGCATAAGCTGTTCACAAGAGGCTAAGAGCTAGACAGAAGGATATATTTCACAAATAAAGCAGACAATTCTGTTCTAGTCTTGATTCTCCTATGTGAGCCTGGACAATCACAGCTTCTATGTATATTGTGTTTTTTGCTGTGTCAAGGTTTTTTGTTGTAGAAAACAGAGAGGATTCCTTAATGATTTGCTGGATAAGCAACAAAAATCTTTCAGGTATAACTGCAGTGCCAAGCAAGAAATTCATCTGAGGTGTTTACTGTGCTGGACTGTGTCTCCAAATGAGTCACACATGTCCCCAGTCCCTAGTATCAGCCATGAAGCAGGACTAGTCTCTGCTATTATAATCAGTGATACCGCTACCTGCCAACACTATCAACTTCCAGGGGCATCAGAAATTTGGATTCCAGAACCAGATCCCATATTCATTAAACAAGGCTCTGTTGCGGGTGATATTCTAGCCCCAGGATATATTAAAGAGGCACAAACAATTTCATTTAAAAAAAAAAAAAAACAACAATGTGCTAAATGTCCTTTTTGCTGCTGTTAGATTGTCTGCTATTTGACTGACTTTTACTTCACCATTTACAATTTCCAGTTGTTTATCAAATTTATATGGCACACAAATTTCAACCTGTGGATTGCTTACAAATGGCTAACAGCTTTGGTTTAAATAGGATTATTCTCAAGAATATTCAATCATCTGGGTTTTTTGCACCACATTGTTTTCTTTCCCTGCCTGGGTGACATTATCATTTGAAATGGCTCTGCTTTCTTTCACATCCAATGCTGTTTTACTCATGAAAGTTGGATATGTGCCCAAAAATGCATTTTCTTGAATAAATTTCCCTGTGTAAATATGTCTGCATGTGGTGGGGGGGAACTAATTAAAAAGACCATATACACTGTCAAGCCCAGATTGTATTGGGAAGGCAAAGAAATTGCTCCCTTGCTGCACACTGTGAAGTGATCTAAAAATGGAAACTGCTGTGCTACTCAGTTAATGGAACAGGTTACAGTACAATTCAAGACCTTCTTCTCTCATTCAGAAGTGACTGTGGACTGACTCCGAGAAAAGGATCTTTCTCCTGAAATGCACACACAGAAAGTGATTTACTTTGTATTCTCTATTTGCAAACATGTTTGGATCCCACTTATATCTGCCAAAACCTGAGATAATCACAACAGGAAACACTGGAAGGCAGCTGGTTCAGAGCCCGTCATGCTATATGCAAAACCCAGGTTGCTTTTCCAGTGGGTCACTTTACATTTATCTGTATTAAATTTTGCCTACCATTTCATAGTTACCTGGGTCTTGTAAGGTCCTTCTATGAATCTATGCTGCTTGCCCCGTCCTCTCTGCTACCTTGAATAACACAGTATCATCTGCACATTTTGTCACTGTCTCTAACCAAGACACTCATCTGTTTATCCTTCAGACAACTACTAATCCATGCTACGACATTTACTCTTGCCCCATTGATGTCTTAAAAGCCCTTGGAGAGGATTTGCCTTTTGGAAACTTCAGTACATTGTTTTAACAGACTTGATCATCCCATTGATAGGCTTGCTGCTGCCTTGAAATGACTCCAAGAAGCCTTACAAAGGCATGACTTCCACCACCCCAGTGTCTGTCAAACTGTCCTTCGCCAGAGCTGCGGCTGACCTGCCCAGTACAGGAGTCAGAATGGCCAGCCTGCACTTCCCCACATTGCTCCCACAATTTTTTTTTCCCTTTAGATATTAGAGTTGCCATTTGCCTGTCTCTGGATATCAGGGCTGTTCCAAAGAGTGCATACTAGCATCAATAAATCAGTTACTCGACCCTTGAGCTGTCTTTGAGCTTGTATGTGAATATTACCAAATCCTGATGACTCTGGGGGGTTTCTTACATCTAGTTGTACCATGGCTGCTTCTGCAGCCAGTGTATTTTTAAAGAAATCCTATACCAAACCCTCTCCTCTCAGAGCATTGCAGGACGCCAGCCTTCCCAGTTTCTTCCACAGTGAACATCAATGCATAAAATTCATGTCAATTCCCTGAAGTGGCCTTATCCTCTCTGAGTGCTCCTTTTGTAATCTAGCTGTCATGGTACAGCCCTCTGTAGCCTTCTTTTCCAAACATGTTGGAAGAATTATTTTGTCCTAGTTTTGTCTCACTCTTCTTTTGGTTTGCTGAATAATATGATATTCAGAGCCTATGATACTTATGAGAATTAATTTACTTTTTCCTATTTAACTTATTTATATTTGTATTTATTTTATTCCTGTTTATCTTATTTCATGTTTATCATGCACAACAACGCAGAGTCCTTACCAGCCATCATAATGATAATAAATATAAGGGTCTGTGATAAACCATTGTGCTGGTTTTGGCTAGGATAGAGTTAATTTTGTCCATAGTAGCTAGTATGGGGCCATGTTTTGTATTTGTGCTGAAAACAGTGTTGATAACACAGGGAAGTTCTAGTTACTGCTGAGCAGGGCTTACACAGGGTCAAGGCCCGTTCTGCTCCTCGACCCACTCCACCAGCAAGTAGGCTGGGGGTGCACAAAGAGTTGGGAGGGACACAGGCAGGACAGCTGACCCCAAACGACCAAAAGGATATTCCATACCATATGACGTCATGCTCTGTATATAAGATGGGGCAGTTGGCCAGGGGTAAGCAATCCCTGCTTGGGAATTGACTGGGCATTTATCAGTGGGTGGTGAGCAACTGCGTTGTGCATCACTTATTTTGTATATTACTATTATTATTATTATTATTTTCCCTTCCCTTTCTGTCCTGTTTAACTTTCTTTATCTCAACCTAAATATTTTACATTTTTTTTTCCTCAATTTTGTCCCCGATCCTGCTGGGCGTGGGGAGGAATGAGCAAACAGATGTGTAGTGTTTAGCTGCCTACTGGGTTGAACCACACAGTCCTTTTGGTGCCCAAAGTGGGGCACAAAGGGTTGAGACAACAACAGATCTGACCAGAGCGTGTTAAGGCACATTTGTTATAAGCATTCATTATAACAGTTTAATAGCTGCTGGTCACAGTGTTGATTTATTTGCTTTCAAAGTTGTCATGCTTGCTCTCAAAGTTGTGTTATGTAGCACCTTACTTGCTGTATATGTTCCCTGCTGTGATGTTTATCACCGCTGGGAGCTGGGTCAAGGTCATCATTTTGCTGCACTTTGCAACACTGGTTTACGACATGATAAAATTATTTGTCATGAGAATAAGCTGGTATTTGTACTCAGCATTGCCGTCATTGCCATACCTTGGGAGCCACCTCTCATAACTATTAATAATTACACTATTTATCTTTTCTCATGAGAGAACCAATCCATGGGGAAGACAAGGAGGGGACACTTTCCCCCTCTCTCTCACTTTCCCTTTCTCCTTCAGGCTAGTTAAAACAGATCTTGAGAATTTTGCATATCCTTGGCATGTTCAAACCAACATTGTCCTATTGCTAGGTCTCCTGAATGTGTCAGGTCTTGCTTGGGGTTAAACAACTACTTAAGAACACCACCCAGAGATCTACCCCCACAATAGGCACTGCAGCTACTCAAACACTGGTGACCGGCACTGCAGTTACTCCAACCCTCATAACAATCTTATAGAATTTTAATAAGCACATAGTTTATTCACTGTTTATTGGACTTGTCTTTAGTGATTCCAGATGAAATAAATATCCACCATCATAAATTAGATTTAATTAGAGTTTTCAAAGTAATTGGTCACTGTAGTTCTGTGTAATTACATTGACCCATAAGGATACATTTCTACACCCTACTTTGTTTTTCTTGATTTATTAATACGCTTCAGTATTTTGTTCTAACCTAGAATCATGACCTCTGTTTTATAATAATGTCACTCAAAAAGATATTGACCTTTGGTGACCTTATCAAGGATACCTATATAACTAAATTCTAGAGAAAGACCTAACTGCTCTGAAAAAGGACAGCCATTTCAGAGCAGGAAAAACCACTGCCCCATTACATATGTCTCTTAACTAAATACATAAAGGTGAACTTGGTCCTAATGGAGAGAGCTCTCTGGAACGCAAAGCTAAGCTCCAGGAAAGGAAAGAGTTAAGCACTATTAAATTGCATTTATTTAGCCTGACCTTTCTCAAAGCTAGCTACACTTTTGGACAGACTTTGGTAGCATACTTCCTATTCTCTGTAGTCTATTAATTTTCCCTTATTCCTAAACCTCTGAGAAGCTTTGTCAACATTCCAGGGACATATCTGAGGCATATTTGGAAAAGCACTAGCTCTATGTTTGTGTAGTCATTCCATGAAGGGTTCAATATTCTGTCAGGTTTAGCATTGCGTAGAATAGCAACTGGCATGATGTCACCACTCTGTTGGTTAAAGCATTACCAAAAAGAAAGGGCTGTTCTTATTCATTGGCAAATATGTCCTTTAATGATATTGCTTTCAATCTCCCTGTTTTGTATAGTATCTTGTGATTTTGTGGTAACTATGGCAACTATTCATTTTTGTTCCGAATAAAAGTGTGTTGCAAATCCATGCAACTTGCTGGCATATAAATTAAGGCTGCCTGCTGAAACTAGTATGCTAGAGTTCAGTTGTTCAGTTTTCCCACTTAGATTTAAATTGACATGTTCAATGTTGGTGAAGAAAGTGCCCGTCTTTGCTGAGGAAAAAAAAGATTTGTCCTGACTAGGTAGAAAAGGTCATTCAGTTCAGTGCACAAAACACAGGTGCTGATGACTAGAGACTGTGGAATGATTACTGGGGGTGAGATTACTGAGGTTGAAATTACTGAGGCTACAGTTATATCCACATTTCATAAAAGTTAACTTCCAGAGTGGAATGCGGTTGGCATGCTGGAAATTGGTTCAGTGATTGTTCCCTAAGCAACACCACCTGCACTCTTAGATGTGAGGAACACTGGGGGAGCTCGGTGCACTAATCTGAGGGAGATAACTGGAGGAGGAAGCGAAGTGAAGGCTTTGTGGCCAAATTCATCCATATATCACTGCAAATCTGGAGGCTGGATGGAACCATGGAACCATGCCCAGACATCATGCCCTGTGGGTGAACTTTGCTCATTATAACCTCATTACAATACTAAAACACACACCTCCATCCCAAAGTTACCTGCCTCCAAGCTATGACCACCCCTCACTGAGCGTGCGCTCTGAATTTCTCTTAGCGTATACCTCTAAAGCAAAGCGAGGAATTTCTGCACCAATCAGTAACAAAAGTATGTATGACTAGAGTCACTCAAGCTCCACTTAAACATAAGACAGTATAAAAATGACCCCAAGAGAGAGGGGTGTTAGGGAAGATACCATCGCAGACTACTGGAATCAGTCGACGGGCTGAACCTCTCTTCTCCCTCATAGGGACACCTGTTGGGTAAGACTCGAACACTTGGTTATACACCAAGTGATTCCCCAGGATATTTAGAGAACAAGCTTGTTATTTTGTGTTTTAGTGCTTTATACTTGCACATGCTTTGCAGACAGTGTATTTATCACCAGCAATCCTATAAGAACCTGTATTTCTGTTGCTTCAATAAACCACACTATTAGTGAATCTGGCCGTGAAGCGTTACTGGGCATGAGTGGACTAATAGTGATCGTACTGTTAGTGAATCTCTCATGGGCCAACAGTGCTGAATTGGGTATCACTCAGAATCTAAACTCAGCTGCCCCCAGCCCCTCTGACATCTGAGGACCAGCTGGACTGCAAGGGGGTTTGTTTTCTGCCAAATTTCTTCACCTATTAACGTAACAGTGACTGAGGCTTGAGTCAGTCAGGCTGAGCAAAGAAAATATTGGAATTACCTTTTAGAAAGCAATGGCATCAGTATCAACCAAGAGGAACGAAAGAGAAAATAAAAGAAGGATGGGAGGTGAACTACAGCTGAAGCTTACCTGCCTCCCAGAGAAAGAAGCTCAACTCCAAGGTGTGAGAACACATTTCAGCAGCAGCGGTGTAGGCTGTGGTGTGCAGAATCCCTGACACGACACCCTGGAGCTCCTCACTGCTGACTGCCCTTCTGCCATTCTCCAGGCTAGTGTAACCTTCTCCTTACAAAACACCTGCGAGTAACTAATTCCTCCTAAAATAAAGTCCCCAAACTTTTACTACTACATTTTCAGGACCACATAATTCAATGGATCAAAGCATCTCACCAACATATTTTTCCCTTCCTAACTTGCTCCCATCTGTTTCTCCTTTTTTGCTTCCTTAGAAAAGCAGGAGATTTTCATTCAAGTCAGTTAATGCTAAAAGGTACAGTTGTTCTACAGTACAGACTTTCTGTAGCATGGCACCTGCCTGCATTTCCAGCGTACCTGAACTTTCCAATACATCCCCTGTTATTTGGACCCTGTTCTGGACTCTCATCACTATATCACAGAATTGTAGAATAATTCAGGTTGGAAGGGATTTCAGGAGGTCTTCTAGTCCAACCTGCCATTCAGAGTGCAGAGTCAAAACTGATTTCAGACCAGGTTGCTCAAGTCAGTTTCAGCAGAGTCCTTCCTGAGGTGTCTGTGTGTAGGTGAAAGAAGAAACAGCCTGCAACAAAAGTAATAATTTGACACAGGGCATTGCAAACAAAGGTTAACATAATAGCCATATTTCCTTATAATCCAAACAGTAGTTTATCTTGAAATATTACCTCCAGAATTACCTTCAGAATTCCCTATCCAACCTCAGGACCAAGCTTCATGGCATTACTTCTCCAGGCAAAGCTCGGTGTGTGTATAAATTTTATGTGAATTGAAACCTGGAAGATTTATGCCCTTTGATCTTTGCAAGCCATTATTACACCATTATCTTCCTAAGCATTAATTAATAATAAATGCTTCATTCATCATGAAGCTAAGCTATGCATATTTTTTTCACATCCTCCCAACTCTAGAATCCCAATTCTATTTAAAAAGCTTAGCGCTAGCACATCTTCATTTCCAGATGCTTAAGTCTCTTAATGACAGAACTGATGCAGCAGCATGGTTTAGTATTATTACTTTTCAGATTAAGCTAAAACAAGTATCTGTGTTTGCTTTGCTTTTCCCAACTATGATACTACTTTATATTAGCTCTTTATTTTGGAAAAAAAAACAACCAAGCATTGATATTTTAAGTAAACAATTTCAACACAGCTAAACAAAGCATTAGATCTCACAAACACTAGCAGCAGTTTCTAATCTGCTACATTACCCTGATCCCAGGTTGAGGCTCCAGAAGACTGAAATAATTTTCTGAATTTGAGATATATATAATTTTTCAATGGAGGTGCACTTATAATAGGCCACTGAAAGGTAAATAACACACAAGTGAATTTTAGGAAGACCAAGGCTGAATTAAAAGCCAGTTTTCACAGATCTGCCAATCTATGTATCATGCTCTCAGCTGTTCAGCTCTGACTTGAACAGGTTTTCTTCAGTCAGAGATCACTGCTCCAGTGATTCTGTCTTAATTCCAACAAAGCTTAATGGAAATAATATCAAATAAAAATAAAACATCTCTTGCTTCAATTCACAGGAAAATGACAAAGCAAGGAGAATTTTGCCCACCAAGCATCTAGGTGAAGTAGGAGCTGAAAACTTTCCCCTGCTTCCCCTTCAGTGGGGCACAGCAACTGATAAAATCTAGTTTCCGGTCACAGGAATTCATCATGAGAGGAAAAGTAAAGGCAGGAGAGAGAGCATGGAGAAATTTTGGAAAAGCATACGGATCCTATGCACAGGAGGGACTCTTGACTCCTATTTCCAAAGGTCAAAATGCCTGACCTTACCACTCCCGAAAAACTGTCTCCCCATGGGAAATCTTCCCCATGCAGCCTGTGTGTGTATGTCTACAAATCTAACCTCAACTCCTTATGATTTTGTTTCTGAGAAGGAACTAGCCAGAAAACAGGTCCAGTGACAGGTGAACACTGGGATTAATAGCTGAGTCTTGTATTTCTATCTTTGGCAGCAGACTGAGAGGAGTGCTCCAATTTACCAGATTCCTCTGTGGAGCTAAGGAAGCAATGTTTCACATCAATAGTATGAACATCCCTTCCAGGAAATGGCAAAAGTCCCCCTCCATCATGTGTTCTTCCAGATTCAAATTGCCCACTGGAATTTATGCTGATACATAATTTATGCACAGTAAGTATAAGGTTATTTTAGGGTTGTATGTTAGTGCTCTGAATACCTTTCCTACCACATCAACATACCACACAGGCTATGCTATATCACAATATAAGTTGATTGCTTAGTCCAACAAAGTAAGTAAAGAGAAACAGGAGCCAATTGTGGCCATTATCTGTACTGTTAGTCAAGATACCGCAACATTACCAGCAGTGTGGCTTTTAAATTTGGAGAACTAAGATCTACAAGAAGTCATCTTAGCTGTAGTAGAGGAAAGCATGATCCAAACCCCAAAAACTAGTACAGAGAGACAAGATGAATGAAGGGAAAGTCTGGTTAATAGTTGGTGCAGGGAAGAGCCCCTAGAAGACAGTATTAAGCAGGCTTTGAAAAATCTTTCTAGGATTCAAAACCGAAAACTGCAAGCACACATTCAATCAATTAGGCGCCCCATTAATTTAGTTTTCTAATTTTATCCTCTTAAGCCATTGGATTTACATACTTTAGTTAATACATTTCCTCTGAATCTCAATTTCTCTGCTGAGTGTGACTCTACACGACAAGAAATGAAGTGAGCACGCTTGGACCTTCAGGATTGCAATCTCAACTTACACTAAGATTCCCATTAATGTAAATGAAGATAAGATGAAAGCCAGTCTTCAACACCTTTCAACAGCTACCAGTAGGACCTACAATTCAGGGGGAGAGGAGCTGAAGCTAAAATATTATTTAACCAGCAAAAGAAAAGCCCAAAACTAAAAGTCTATTATTGACTCATGTCTCAGTAAAAATGCTCCAAGATCTTCTGTGTCAGTATGTGATTGGATCAGTCATTTTATTATTCTGAACACAGTAAAGATCTATAGATCAGGAATACGAATGTTTGCTTTATATTTTCTCGAGAGGTGAAACTTCTTAACTGAATCATACACTTAATCATTTCCAAATCCCAGGCTATATCTGCTGATCCCTGTTTCGATTTAAAATAAAATTCATTTTCTGGTTTGCTGCATGACTTTTATTTCAGATTTGACTTAGAGATTTATGAACAGAATATAGCTTTTCTTGCTGAACACTTGAACAATCTTGGTCCCTGTGGTGATTTCCACATTGCCGCAAGTGGGAAGAAACACTCACTACTGTAAAATTATATGACATCCCTACTTCAGAAGCCAAAACAAATTTTTGAAGGCTGAAGTGTTCAGTTGCAGGAGGGATGGAAACCCAAGGGGATCTAGCCCTTGCAGTATTCTGAAAATTCAATGCCAGTTTTCAATTTATTGCTTCTTCATTAAGAAACAGGGAACCTGGCTACACAACGAATCATCGTCAGTATGGAAATGGCGGGACAGAGAGGTTATTGATTGAACTCACAGTTTCCCCTGTAGCCACTAACACTGAAATTTGACTTTGACTCAGAGGAAAACAATTTCTTTTGAAGATAACTGCTCCACGCTGCACTGCACAATTTACCACAAAGGGCGCTATTTATAGCAAATGGACTGTAGGCTTCTGAAGACAGAGTTGAACACAGCACAACACACCGGCATGACCCCTTGCAGGATGGCACCTCTACTGCTGCACTTCCTGGGGTAATGCCTTAAGGACCGCTGACTACTTGCACACACAAACTGTTTGATACCTTGACTTGCAATGCCCTTCCCAGTGCAAGTTACAAATATGTCAGAGCTGGTCTTTTCTACTTTCCCTAGTACCCAAGTATAGGTTGAGGGTTGAGGTACAAAATGGTCTGGAGCAAGGCAAAATTCAAAGTGTTCAAACTCAAAACTGCAATGCTAAGAACCCCACTTTGGTTCCTTGCTTAACTCTGGGGTTTTTGCTTAAAGGCTAGAAACACTCTGTTTTTGACAGAGCCCAGTTTATTCAGTGTCCAGCTCACAGTGACTGTGAGTTTCAATAGTGTGGGATAAACACACTCAGTGCACCCCACAGGCCCTTTTTCTTTAATGTCCTTACCAAGGTTCGCATGGGAGCAAACCACAGCTCCATCCCTGCTAACATACTTGAGTGTCCTTCCAGAGGAAAGCCTCCACAAAAAAATATATGTACTCTGTATAATGTATACTCATAACACACATTGGACTGTAGAAGTTATGCAGGCATTTGGAGTGCAACAAACGCCAATGACTTTGAGGTCAAATCACTTTTAAAAATGAGATTTGGTGCCTATGCCATAAGGACAGTGGGATAACAGGTGGTTTTCTGTTTGTTTTTTTGTTTTGATATTCAGTGCCTGAAATCACTAAGGGAGCCAGACGACTCGGTTCGCTCTAAAACGACACACTAGCAACCTATCCAAGCATTCAGGCACTTCAATGCTATTAGAGATCTTACCCTTGTGCACGTCTTATACTTTTAGCCTTGGACTCGGACATCTAGGAAAATGGCAGAAGGAAGAAATTAACAGAGAACTGAAAATCATTCTGTACAAATCTATTTGAGGAGGAATATTTAAACAGAGAAGACAAATCTGTGGGATTCAGACCTAAGTTTAGCTGGAAAACACACAACTTTCAGAATACCAGGAAGCTCAAAACAGTGAAATCAATGTCAAATTAAAAAAAAAAAATTAAATTCATAATAAGTAAGTAACCAAACTACAGCTTCACAGATGAACCACTTGAAGGCTACGTATCCTGGAGATAGACATACATTAGTTTTCAGCTATTGTACTTTACATGAAAATAAAATGGGACATTAATCACTAATTCACTGATGAATATAATGCGCTCACATTTTAATGAGCCAGCTGAAAATTTCACCTCCTTTACAGTTCTGCTTTGCAAAGCACTTCCCAAATAATTAATCTCAAGCAACTTACTTTATTCTACCAGTATCTTTGTGACTATCTAGCATTGCTCAAATACTCAATTTCCAGAGCATTTCACTTCAAAATGAGATGAACAGAAGTGTGACTCATGTACACCTAGGAGCACTGAACTATTTGGCACTTCCTTCATCACAAAACACGATCACTGTACTCGAGACCTCTCTTGTATTATTTCGCCCGATTCACAGTATAGCAAATTCCTTTTTTTTTTTTTTTTTCCACAAAACCAAAGTAACAAAAATAACATAATGGAAAGTATCATTTATTCAGTGTTTTATACCTTCTAATATTCTACAAGCATTAATCTTCACAAAATCCTTTATAGTTAGAAAGTACGTACTTCCAGTACTTGATTTAAAATTGAAGAAAATAGCCCTATCAATCTTAGGTATATGTATGCCTCCACAGGTTTTAAGGTATTTGCTTCACTTTATATGTGAGGAAGGAATATCATATTAGCCTCTTTTTACTGCAAAAAAGCTGAGACATGAGGTCTAGAATTCAACACATATCAGATTGGGAACCAAGGCAGTCTGGGATCACTGTTTAAAATTGAGGTAAAATGGCCAGTCCAGAAGACAGTTCACATCATCAGTTAACTGATTTGTATTCCAGAAATGTTATCATCCTCTGCTTATTCTAGCAGGAACTTCTGGTAACTAGGTTACTTAGGTTAAGTGTTTAAGAACATAGTGGATTAATCAAAGCCTACAGTGGCACAGCAGAATGTGTTTAGTAGAACATGGTTCAGTATCTTTCAAGACCTAGCATAGTCCACCCCACCTCCAAAGGCGGACTTTACAAAAGCATCATGGAAAGTGGTCATTTATACTTCTTTTAAAAAATCTCTCCCAGCACAATTGAATTATTCACTAAAGCACACAGAGCAAAAGACTCTTGCAGCTGGACTGGACTGCTGAGCAGCCTTGCCCTCACAGCTTGCTTATCCCTCAGACACCAAACAAATGTTAATCCAGGGCAGTGAATGTTAAGGAACTCCCTTCACATGCCTGCCTGCTTTGTAAAGGCTTTTGACTTCTCCTCAGTATATTTTCAACCATGGAAATGGTAACAACAATAAATATTCAACCCATCCATAAGTTATCACCATATGATGAATATAGGTACTCATATCTCAATGGATCACATGAAAATATCCTGATATTTTTCACTTACTATGACTGCCACCTATTCAAAAAGTTTTAAGAAAAGTTACAATAATGAACAGGGTAGGCTCAGTAAAGACTGATACAAAAATGGCATACATAACTTGATCAAAAAAAGGGCAAGTATCTAACAGGTTATATAAAAGACAACAGGGTCAATCTTTGTAATGCATGAGATAAGTAAAGAAAAATCTCAGAGAACAGACCAGACAGAGAGGATCAGATACTGTCTCAATTACATGGATATAAATCTAAGATAAGTGCCACTGACATCACTTTCAAACACCCATGTCTTAATTGAGATCAAAATCTGGTCAGTGTCTCAACTTTTAGTAGATCAGATATTCTGTCTGCACTATATTTCCAGTCAATTTGAATGAATAGCTGTTTCAGGTAGGCATTCATCTGTCTGACCATATGAGAAAAGTCTCAACAACACAAGTATGTTACATGCAAGCTGTATTAAATCCTATCAAGTTAATATTTGAGGTCAAGTAAAAAATATAAAATTACACCAGGAAAAACAAAAAGAATGAAAGCACTGTAATAATGGTAATCAAAAACTGTACCAACCCCAAGACTTTTTACCACTGTATGAAAAAGCTCCTTACTTGAAGGGGCTGATCAGTAGAGAAACATGAGATATCAGTGATTATCCCAACCCTTAGTTTGCAGCCCCTAGCAACATACAGCTGAAGAAAACAGAACTGAAGATGAATTTTTAAAGACTATCACCAAAGGCACCTCATAAATACAAAGAAAGTGCAAACTCTACAGAAGCTGTAGTTCTGCTGCTAATGGTGTGGTTCCTGAGGTGGCCTCATTATTTCTCTCTTAAGCAGTATAAAACCATTAAGCATCATTATCAAAGATATTTTAACAAAGCTGTTTGTTTGTTTGTTTTAATGAAGAGAACCAAGGTCAGGCAAAAATACTTCCCAAGGACAGGATAGAGATGTATAGTTCTATTTCCAGCCATACATTGAGTAGATTATGTTATGTAATGCTTGGTGTGTCTCTTAAGAAAAAGATTTTGAGAGAGGCTGAAGACAAAACACAAGAACAAACCAAAATCCAAGGTCCATCTTGCTGAGGGCATCTGCCCTCAGCAGTGTTCACTGGGCAGTCGGATAGCAAGTAGAGTTCCCCAGATGCTATTTGCATTTCTTTGGTATTGGAAGTGCTACTACTACAATAATGCACAGGTCTGAAAGATTATGAACAGCTCACTTGATGACTCTTCTGCACATTATTAGATAACACAGGTAAATTAACATAGAGCTTAAGAGATCTTTTAGGTCCCAGTAGCACGAACGGAAAGCCCAGCACACCTGAACACTTCATCCCAGGACTGTCCCTTTTCTTACAGGTTTGTACTATGCCTGGCACAAAGAGGACCCGTGGCTCCCATGTGCTCTTGGATCACAATACAACTCTTCAGTAAAAACAAGGGCCACGCAACACACCCCCATCACCCCAAGAGCGTGCTTCTTGTTTAACAGTAGGATTTTGTATTTTATGGAGTTTTTTCTGGCTCCACTGTAAAGGGTAAGCTGATTTTTGTACTTAAAACAGAAATTTCAGATCTTTGCAGTGCATCAAGGCATTCTTTCATCTAGTTTTAAAGCACTTACGCTGAATATCTCTGAATATAAAATGGATATTCTAAGAATACAAAGTAACAGTTACTTAGAAATAAAATTAGTTTGAAAATGGTTCCTTTAAGATCTTAACAGATCTCTTTCATAATTTGTATTTATCTTAAGTGATCCAAGTTTAAGGATTTCAGTTCGCCCTGGTATCTATCAAAATCAGTTCCAGCTGCGTAGATTGACATTTAAATAGGCAGGCTTCTGACAAACTAAGAAAAGAAAATTGGTTTAAAAATCATGAGTATTTAACTCATATCATCACCTCAACAATCATAGTGGTTACAAGCTACTTGTCCTTTACTTTTCAGTGCACAAAAGGTAAACCTGTGCTAAAATTACAGAAAATGCAAGTTCTCAGAAGTCAGAATTCAGGCAGCAATCCAGTAAAATAATATAAGAACAACTGTTGGAACTGGAAAATAGTGAAGATTTTTTTCTCATACTGATTAATACGCTGTCGTTGTTCAGCCCCGGTCAGCAACCAAGCCCCACGCAGCCGCTCAGTCACCCTCCTCCCCAGTGGGATGAGAGAGAGAATCTGAAGAGCAAAAGTAAGAAAAATCATGGGTTGAGGTAAGAACAGCTTAGTAGTAGTAGTAATTATAATAATTAATAATTGTAATTAAAAGGAAAACAACAAAAGAGAGAGAGAGAAACAAAACCCAGGAAAAACAACTCGTGCAAACACTCACCACATACCGACTGACACCCAGCCAGACCCCGAGCAGCAATCGCTGCCCCCCAGCCAGCTCCCCATAGATTATATACTGAGCATGACATCATATGGTACGGAATATCCCTTTGGCCAGTTTGGATCAGCCCTCTCTCTTTGGATCAGCCCTCCCCTCCCGGCTCCTTGTGCACCCGGCAAAGCATGGGAAGCTGAAAAGCCCTTGACTAGTGTAAGCACTACCGAGCAACAACTAAAACATCAGTGTGTTATCAACATTATTGTCATCCTAAATCCCAAACACAGCACTATACCAGCTACTAGGAAGAAAATTAACTCTATCCCAGCCAAAACCAGGACATACGCTTTCAATACAATATAATTTCCTTCACAGTTTAATTTAAGATTCACTTAAATAATTTAAACCACGTACATTTTTAGTTTACTTTGATTTTGTACAAGTGGTTTTTTTCTTCCATCAGTCTCAGGGAATATTTACCAAAGATATATTACTGTCTCTATTTCCTACTCTTCATTACCCTGAGGTAAGATAGCTACTGTCCTGTTTCTTCCCACTGAGACTAATATGAAGTAACGTCCATGCTGGAAAAGGGCCAACACTTTGCCAAGTTTCTTCTAGGAGATAATTGCATTCCTCCTTCTGTCTACTGAGACCAAAGCTTTCAGTTTTGAAGAACAGCAGCAAAAGGAATTGTCAATCATACATATTTGTTTGCTTAAGCTATTCTTTTTATCAGATCTAGTCTCCAGAGATGGTAGGAAGCAAAGGGCAACAGGGGGTGCACAAGCGTGCTGGGAAATGTACAAGAAAGGAGGTGAAGCGAAGGAAGCCCTTTATACATTCCAGCATCCTCACATTTCTCTGATGAGGTTAAAAAGAAGCAAACACAGCTTAACTGCAGGGTTATGATGTTTGTTTTGCACAGCTCTTGAACAGCAGAATACAGAAAACAAAGTAAATTTCAGGCAAATATGTTCTGCTGTTCCACCTGCGAATTATTACATACATCACATGTCAACATTGTCCTTATTTTGCATTGATTAATGCAATATCCTTCACTTAAAAATCAAAATAGAGTGAAACAAGGTGATTCCTAACAGGAGATTTTTTTAAAAAAAATATTTAATCTGCCTGTAAGAGGTCCACTGGAGACACTCTTAATTCAGGAAACCACAGGACATGTCTATACAACACTTGTTTTTTTCTGGTGGACAAAAAAAAGAAAAAAGAAAGAAAAAAAAAAGAGACAAAAGAGTATACATACACTATAACCATAGAGGAGAGATTAGAATGGTTCCTATGGCTTGCTTCTGTACTTTCTTTGTCACCAGAAATAAACCTCTTTTATTTCTGCAACAATCTCTCTCTTACTACTTAGTGATTCAGAAGAAAAAAGCACACAACAATTTCAATCGAGATACCTGTCTGAGATTTGTGGGCACTGGAATGGCAGAGTTTGCACACATTTCTGAGTCTGAGGTACCGATTCTCATACTGATTAATCCATAAAGTTTGCATTAATTATCATTTCTCCAGCTGTATGCTAGAATTCAGGAACGCTCTAATAAACAACAGTTCACGTGGAATTCATATGTGAGGTCCTTGCCCCAGCCAGCCAGCTGATTGCAAATTCTGCTCGCAGATATGTAAACCAAATTCTGTATCATAAGTGTTGGGTAATTTTGTTTAATGACGGTCAGAAAAAAATTCTCTAAAGAGGAGGGAATTAAATATTTCCTTTTCAAACATTTTCATTGCAGCTTGTTTTTAATTAGAATGTGTGTTCTATTACAGAAAATGTATTAAAATAGTAGATCGTGATCAGAAATTACCATTAGTTTAGGGAGACACAGTCAACAGCTCTTTCTTGGATATTTAGGCTTCCCCTCTCTGTTCATTGTAGGGGAGATAGAAAACCTGCTTGGAGTGAGCTTATCCATTACAGTATCATAAAACAGCATCTTGCACTGCACCAGCTAATGTCTGAATTTCCCTTAGTGACTCTCCCCCTCAATAAATCCAGCCTCTGCTCTGATCAATGCTTTCACCTTGCACTCCTGAGCAGTCGATCATGACTACATCCAACAGCTGCATCACAGAGGTTGCCTATTTAACTTACTATGTTCAAAACACACAACACAAGGCACTCTCCCCAGTTACAATCAGGGACAGGGTTCATGTTCAATTAATAGATAAACAAACAAAACTATCTTCCAGAATTTGGGGAAGTTTTCCAAATGTGGAAAATAAATGTTTTAGACCAAACCAAATACGTATCTTTATATCTGCCAAGCCAAAATGCCACATCAGAAAAAAAAAAAATCAGATCAGTAATGACTAGAAAGATTGGAATGGGAAGAGCAGGGGAGGAAGCATAGAAACAAAGTCTTCAAAAACACCCTAACTGTCCACTCAGGGCTTCAATAAGAACAGCAAGCTGTTCATTCTCCAGCTCTCTGGTGGGATTGACACACTTGCCCATACATAGACAAGTGCCTTTTTAGGGCTTGTAACTTGGCCTTCAGTCGGTGTGCTAGAAGAGCATGGGTCTCCCGTTGGTCTTCTATTTGTCAGTTGTCACAGTTGTCTTAGATACTCTGAGGGCATCTCATATAGTCCAGACCTTTCCACATAGGCAATGAATTGCAGCCAGTGTGTCAGATTCTGCAGTGCCATGAGGCAGTCTGATCATACGCACATGGGCTATGTGCCAAGGTGACCAAACTGAGTCTAAAAAATCTGCCCTTGGGAGGCAAGAATTGTGAGCTGCTCAAACAGATAATTATTCTCTTAGTGACTGGAATAAATGAAAGGTTCTTACTCCTTATGCTGAATTTTTTGACTGAAAACCATAAAAACTATTATGCATTACCTTAAGAAAGCTTGAGTATAAGTTTTCATAGAGGTCTTCAAATTCTCAAAATACAGCAACAAGATTCAAGCACCTTCTTGCTCAATTTAGATTTTTTCTAAAATGAGATTGTTTATTTTAGCAAGCCTAGTGAGAAGCATGTTCAGACAATCAATATTGATCCATTCTATAGAAATTCACAATAGTCATAAATTAACAATTTTATTAGGAAAGTAGAGTTGGATTTTAATGCACGGGGGTGCTGAGGAGGTTGTCAAATGGAAATTATAAAACTTTAGTATCTCGCTGGTTGAAAAACATAGTACACTGTGAACTTATAAAAAAATAAGCTGTCTCTGTTACTTAATATTTGTAGTATGAAGTCTTTTCTTCCTAAAACCATTAAAAAAAAAAAAAAAAAAAAACCAGAACAGTGACCAGCCTCCTGCTGGCATTTTCTTGTTGACACTAACCCACGATATCATTACACAGCTACCTCAAAGATAACAGGGGAAAATACATCACAGACTGGGTTTCTCTTTAACTCAATGACATTTTCCATGGGCTTGTGTGAAAAGGTCATTTAGGAAGCAGGGAACTTGCCTGATTATGAATTATCTTACTGTAGATTAGGAATAAACTCACTTTTCCATTTTACAAACTGTTTTGAAATCTACCAGTCATAAAATAAGCTTTTTGAAGAGTTTTGTCCTTTCAGGAATGCTGAAGGTGACCAGCCCCAGCAGAAACAGTGCAACAGCTTGAACACGCTCAGCCTCGTGCACCACTTCTTAACTTCTGAATTTTCTTCATTAACACAAAATTCCTGAGTAGCTGTCAACAGACCATATATATTGTTTATATTGGATACTCTAAAAAGACTAGCTTGATTTTGATCAACCTCTTATCTCTAGCTGAATATTGACTCTGTTCAGATTTCAAAAATAATGAGCACAGAACCACATAGCTATCATTGAGGAACAGATTCTATTAATTTTATTTTCAGTATGTTTAGTACTAATGGAGGATGCTGGAAGAATCTCTAAGAGTGCAGAAATCTTATCCTGCTAAAATCTGTGCACCAGAAAAACAAGACCATTTTACATTTTAGAAGTTGGTTTGGTGTATTGGATTAAGTTATAATGGCTCTGCTATCTCCACTCTTTCCTCCTATGCATTTTGGCACAAGTAAATAAAAGTCACAAAATCAGTCACAAGGATTGAATGTATGTACTTAGCAGTTGCAAAATAAATTCTCAAATTAGAATAAAGCTTTTTAAAAAGTTAAGGCCCCTGTGTTGCTGTAAGTGCCACTTTTCTGCTTAGAAAATAAGAAAATTGGAAGATGCAAATAAATTGCATGAATGTTCAGTTCTTTAAAAGCAAAGACTGAAGAGCACACACTACTTGAGTCCTCTCTATGCTAACTGAAAATAATGGGTAGAAAAATTATATGTATTCTTATTGGGAAGTAACAACAGCTTCATATGAGATATTAGAAAGATAAGCAGAAGGCCTATGAAAACCTAAGCTTTCCAGGTAAATATTATTCTAAAATACACTCTATGTCAATATTATGAAAAAGAAATCATTATTTTGGCCTGACGAGGCAGAAAAATATTGTATAACTAACAGTACCAAAAAACCCTAACTAACAAAACAAGTGACAGGTGTGCACTGCTAAGGAGGTATTAGGGTTAAATCGTATGAAATAGAGAAAAGCCATTGCAAATGCATGGGTAGAATTTACTTGACTGGTCATAGCTGTCAGTTATGAGACTGCAGAGAAATGTAGAATTGTCTGTCAGAGACTGCAGAGAATTGTTTATTTTGCTCAATAAACCATTTTATATGCATGGTATCACACACTACAGAGTATGCATTCATCAGCCAGCACAATCCCAGCTTTCACAAAGCAATTTAACAGGATGCTGCCAACTTGAAATATTAAAAATCTGAAGTCCTGCCCCCATTCACCCCTCAAAAATAAAAAAAAAAACACAGCTTAATTCTAAAAAATACTTTCAGGTGTAACACCTGCTCCTGCCAATTTTTTTCTGATTTCATAATCCTATTTTCCAACCAAAGAAAAATTTTTCGCTTTCCAGTTGCTGTGTGGAAGATCCACCCATTACAAAACTGGTTGCATTAGCAAAGGGCAACCCAGAAAGAACTAGCCTCTTTTGTTTTACACTTGTTACTTGTAATAAAAAGCTTGCTATTTGTAGCAAATACAGCTAAATATTTAGAAAGAAGTGTGACTTTTTCCTATGTGTTAAACAACCTAGTCTGTAGGCCCAGATGGCAGACATATGTATGGGCTTGCCAAGTTCTAAAACACAATAGAAGTATCAGTAATGCTACCAATTCAGGTGCCGTTCCTTCGGCTGAATGCACCTAACAAAATTACTCTGAATGCATATATAATTTTTTAAAATAGAGTTTGCTAATCAAATAGTGTTCACAACTTCAGGAAGTGAAGCAGTGTTTGGAGGACATAGAACAACCTGCATGGACGTTTAGCCTGAGCAAAGGAAAAAACATACCAACTCCATGAA
This sequence comes from Phalacrocorax aristotelis, assembly GCF_949628215.1. Classification (NCBI taxonomy): domain Eukaryota; kingdom Metazoa; phylum Chordata; class Aves; order Suliformes; family Phalacrocoracidae; genus Phalacrocorax; species Phalacrocorax aristotelis. Next base: position 38,313,666 of record NC_134279.1, on the reverse strand, counting down.
ATTTAAACATCCCACGGAAGCTAAAAAGGCAGGTAAGCTCTGACATTGCAGGTGATTGCACTTTGTATGTAAGGGACCTTCAAAATTTACCAACCAAAATCTCCAGAGGCAGGATCTATAGGATTTTATAAGAATTTCTTGCCTATTTATATTCCCTAAAAGATCTGCTGTGCTAGAAATGAAGGAAAGAAGAAACTTGGTATGCCATTTCCTCACTATACACCAAAGTATAGTAATTATAAATTTTAAAAATAAATATAGCAAGTATTTCACATGAAAATTAATAGAATTGAAATGTACATGCCTGGTTCAATGCACAGATAAATCCAGGTAGCTACCAAACCCTCTTTCAATTTCTGTTGGGCTCCTTTTAGTAATGGTTGGCAATGAAATTGGTACAGTGAGTAGCATACCACAAAATTTCCAGTTTTATTCCTTTAGCCTAATAACAGCTATATATTTGGAAAAAATAAATCAAGGTTACAACAAAATAATTTATTTCTTTCAGTATATTAAAAATCTTCAGATTTAGTTATTCTGAGATATTACAGTTGAAAACGATGTACAAGACAATTATGGTTTTGTAAGAACTACTTTTTGGGTTGAGTTATGTTTTTAACAACCATTTTGTAACTTACTTTCTTACTATTATTACCATTTTATTGGCCATTTTTTGCTGCGGTCCACAAAACTCAAATCACCTCAGAATCATATTTCACACTCAGCTAATTTGGAATATCTCCTAAAAATTTCACAGATGTGAGCAGCACTCAGAAGCAGACATTTTTATAGATGTTCTCAGGCTTTCTACCAGCCAGCCATCAGGTCAGCCACTCCATCACCATCTACCCTTCAACTTTTTCTTTCTCATGAGAATCAAGCGGCATGTCTATGAAAACATGACAGCTGTGAACTTGGACAAACATACCATTACAATATGTTTCTTTTTTGGTCTATTAATGACACCTACAGCTAGAAATACTGTGCAGAGTTAGCAGGGCAGGGGAGAGGCTGCAGCCCCTGGAACTGCTATCAGGACCCTGGTGACCAATTGCCAAAACCAGTGATTTGAACAATGCTGACTGCACGCATGGTGCTGACTCTTGTCCCTGGCTCCTCTCTCCCCTGTAGGACACCTCTTTCCCCCTGTCCCCAAGATGAAATTCTGCAGCAGAATATATCACCGTACTACATTTAAATAACATAAACAATACAATTTTTGCTAAAGGTTTTGACTACAAACTTAAGAGGGTGTGTTCTGTAAATACGAAATGATCAGAGTTTAGCTTTCACAACCTCAAAAGCAGCCATTCTTCACAAGGCCAGATATCCATATGGTAATTTACTATTGGAGAGAGCAATTGGTATCACTGTGTGATCTTCTCTTCTCTAAAACAGCCTAAAAATACAAATCAGATTGCAGGAGATGCTAGAACATATATTTCACAGTCATCTCTAAGACACCTGGAAATTAAAATATTGATCTTTCTATTAATCTTAGTTCGCTGTAATTTAAAAAACAGAATTTATTCTTTGCTTAATACAATAACTGTAGCCAGAACACATATTTGGTTAAGTCTAGCTAAACATTAATTCAAAGAGAAAATGGGAGCTACAGTTAACAAGCACCTTCAATTCATGAGATAACGAACAATAATAGAATACTTTTCTGTTTTCCAGACTATTGTCAAAACTGTCTCCTGTACACTCATTATCATCATTCAATCAGAAAATCATAGTGTACCAGTCTCTCACATTTAATGGTTAAATGAGTTCTTTATGGTTTTATACCTCATAATCATCTCAAAAATGTCACCACACTGGAACTCTGAATATGAAGGAGAGAGAGGGAAAATTAACATGCAGGAGTTGGCTTGTATCAAGTAACTGTAACCTCTAACTTCTTTGTATATCTTACTAGGATAAAAAATGAAACCTTTACTTGAACAGACAAATCTTCAATTTCTGAATCTGGCAGTCAGGTTAGTCATAAGTCCTGTGATTTACCTCTGTCATGAATCCTGATTTACAATCCTGCCAACTACACCAATTTATTGCAAATGAGTGTTTAGACCACTTAAAGAATCACCATCAAAGGTATAAACAAAAGTGGTTTTAATATGATGTTGTAAAAGTGAGACTTAACAAAGTTCAATGGCAAGGTTCACTCTATTAATTACTGCATGGAAGAAACATACAAACGAAAATTGAGTTACACTTGAGTTAGAATGATTCACAAAGAGACCAGGGACACAATAGGGTGAGGAGGACCCTCGCATTGAGTCATGAGGTTCAGAGTCAACCCCCTTGCTTTCTGAACTCCTCCTCAGAGAGGAATGTAGGTGCACCTAGGTCCAAACCTAGTCTCAGACTGGGTCAATGGTTTATGTCTAATGCAAAATTTTGTAATGTTTCATTAGCATGAATTCAACACGCAGTCAAAGTTCACAAGAGAAAATCAAAGTTACCATACTACAGGGCTATGCGCAATATTGGTCACTTACCAAGTATCTGCCATTGGTAAAAGGTGTCTCTGCCTCAAAAAGCAACCTTGAGAGGTGTCCCAGCTCAAGGGGAGATCACCCTCATGCAGCCACACTGCCTAGCAGGGAGAGCTCAAAGAAGGATTACTTAGGCTATGATATTTACGGAATAATGTGGTTGGCTTGTAGTCAAATTACATGCAATGGGAAAGGTATGCACAAGGCTCCTTGTACCCACAACTTACTTTGTTCCTCGATAAATGAATCTTGGAAAGGCCACCCACCACTGATGTGTCAATTGCATGATCAGTGTTCCAAGCTCATATGCATCGACCACCTCCATGCCTCTCAGCTCCTTTGTGCGTTCTCAGAGAACAGACCAGAACGAGAGGAGTTCTTGTCTCAAGCCTTTAGCTCCTTTGGAGCCTGTACCAAACTACTGTTAGTTTGGTTAGGAGGTCAATTGCATCCATCACACTCCATCCCGTGACTACAGTTAATCCTCTTTATCAACTCATAGAGTAGTAGAAAAGTTACCTCTTGCCTCTGTGTCATAAATATGTGGTGTATTGCAGATCAGTGGTAAGAGTTAAATTATTTGATAAGCTGTTTAGTTTAAGTGAATTTCTCCTGTTTTGCCCATTCTTGCACTTTCTTGTTGGAAAAAAATGTGATCATTGTCACTTTGGATGACATCAGAGGTTGGTAGGGCTGAAAACCAAGAGGGTAATCCTCTAATGGTGCTCTGACCATTAGTCTTCTAATATTTCATTGCCATAATTAGGCCTGAGATGACCTCTGCTCCTGTGAGGATGTACTGACACCCTGAGGAGGGTTTAAAGGGTCCAATGTAATCACTTTGCCATGTTGACCATAGGGTTTTTCCTTTATTCGTGTGTAGGCATGGTGTTTTAGCAGGGTGATCCATTTGCAATTTCAATTTGCATTGGGGACATTCTGTAAGGATGATTTCACATGTTTTCCTGCTTAGAGGCTTTGAGCTGCAAAATAAAGTGCTTCTTGGCCAGTGCGGCCTAATTTCTGATGTAATCATTCCCCCAGTCGGTACCATTCAGGATCTGACATATTTTCTGGTTTTATTCCCCTAATTCTGGCTAATTCATCTACTTGTTGGTTCCATTTTGGGGCTGGTTGGTCATTATTTACATGGACTTTTACCCTCCCTAGTTTAAATGGCGCTTGTCTAGCTGTATCCAATAGTAATGGCCAGTCTTCAGTTCTCCAAATTGGGGAATTGTTTAGTTCCCAATTTAGGGCTTCCCATTGACGAAGCCATCGCATGGCACCTGCCCACATGGCATAGAAGTCAATATAAATAATTTTTGCTTCATTTTATGCCACCAGAATAACTGCCCTTAATTCTCCTACCTGTGCACCAACATCATCATCTTCTATTACTTGTTCACCAGCGGTAGTTTCTAATGCAGTAGCTTTATACCACCACTTGCCATTTACCCTCTTTGCTGTGTCCTGTGATTTACCTTATGCACCATCTGGCCTTTCTTTTCCCTTGAGCTTCTCTACTGAGCTTTCCCCGTGCTCCTCAGAAACTTCACAGATGTAGTCTTTCTCCAGTTTCCAGCCCTCCGCTTCCAGGAGGACCTAAGATATTCATCAGTACAATCAATCTCATCTACACCAAGCTGGGAGTGGGGGGGACAGGGAGGGAAGCTTACCTCAGAGACATCTGCGTTGAATGTTACATGATTTCCTATCACCTGCTTTCTGATAAACAACTTCTTTGCCAGGCCTTTATCGGATAATCTGTATTTATAGTCACAAGGGACATCTACCTCAGTTCTTACAGCAAATTTAGAAGAAAGCTTATGCTTGACATTTATTTATACATAATGCTAACATTTATGCCCTATCATTATTGTATTCTTTTTGGGCTGCTTTCTATTAAATCAGCATTACAAAATGCAGAGTTAGGAGTTCTTTTAATCTAATTTACTTTATGTGCTTTTCCCCTAAATTAAATATATGCGACTGCAGAAAATTTTCAGAATGGAAGTAAAGATTATACACTATAATTCATACTGCAGTAGCAAGTGCTAAAATCTGAAGATAAGTTATCCTTTCATCTTGTGATTTGTGAAAACACTACATCATTTCAGACACATATTATGTCATCATCACAATGTTTCTTGCATAAATTCTGTGTTATCATCATTCCAACCAGATGTAGCAAACAGAAAAATCTTTAGGTAACCTGATTTTATTCCCAACACCAGAAATATATTAATAAAAACACCTGTCAGGCCAGTATGTTCTTGCATAATTCAAATAAAAAGTGCTCAACTTCCTCCTGAAATAATATATTACTTTTACATATTGGGGTAGAGAGAGAGAATTTAACTTATTCCTAGCACTTTTCTAAACAACAATCACAGGCAGTCTTTTTATGCTCAGGAACATCTTAGGATATGGTCCTACATTGTAATTTCTCCAACACCAAAGCAATTTTAAAAAATCACCTGCTCTCTCGAGGCCTGAGTCATGCACCTGCCATTATGCAGTAAGACGACTTAACGGTGTGGGTTGTTTGTTGTTGTTTAAATCAGATTGCTCTGGAGCGTGACTCCACACAGAATCGCAGTGGCACGATTAAGTGGTCGTTGAATGGGAACACCTTTACCGCTGGAGAAGTCTGGTATGGTCTGCACCCTTTGTCAGTGAGGAAAAGTCCTTTAGGGATTTGTTGACTACAATATACTAGGTGAGCATATAAATTCCCAGCAGTGTTTTCAAAGGAAGCTATATGTATGGGAGCGTGGGTACAAAGGCCAATGAAAGCTGGATATGCAACACTTTGAGCTACTCTGGAAACCCCAGCACCAGTAAGAATTATCTGCCCTATGCTTATGTAGGAAAATTGAGATTGCATTTCTCTCATTCACTAAGCAAGGTATTAAAAAAAAAAAAGAAAAAGAAAGAAAGAAACCAACCATAAAGAGTGCAAAACAAGAGCAAGGCAGTATCCAGGACTGAGACAGCCCAAGTCAGCTGCAGGCAGAGGGGATGCAGGAGGGGAACTGCACAGTCATAAGACTGAGTAAGAGCTACTGAAGCAGCTGTTGCCAATGACGAGGAGGAAGAGGAAAGGGGAAAGACAAGCTTTAATTCATTCTCAGTAAGCTTTGGCGATTTCCCTGCAATATAGAAATGCCTAAATTAATTTTTAAATGATCAGTCTACCTTGTCAGCACTATTCTCAGGAAGGGCTAATTTATGCTGCTTCTCAGCCTTTATGATAGTAGATGTACCTGAAAGGCATGAACACACAGAATTTTAAATGTATTTCAGTTAAATGTGAGATACAACATGGTTTAAATAAAGCTTGACAGACTTATAAAACTGCACCACCATGAGGTTATAGGCCAAAATCCTACATGTCCAGTTATCACAGATCAACTAGTAACAAAAAAAATCACTGGCATAAAACATTTAATTTTTTTAATATTACAGTGGATGGATTCCAGAGCTTTTTCTGTGGGTTGCGGTTTGGTTTGGTTTTTTTTTTTTTGCAAGTCCAGGTTGTCAGCTGGATTCTTTGTAACTATGGAAGGAAAGTATTGCTAATTAACCTGACTCTTACTCCAGATTCTTACCTAGACTTTCATCCTGATTTTAGAATGGCAGTTTCAAGACTCAGAGGAGAATATAAATGTTGAAGCAGAACATAAGGGTTGTATTTTCCTTTCCTTAATAATAATAATGTTTCTAGTAATTTATTCATTGGAGAATTTCCTTACAAATAACTAGCTGTAGCACAGCTAGATGCCCAGGGTGTTATCTAGGAAGTTAACATGCACAGACACTTTTGGAGGAACAGTACTGAGCAATTCAAATCATGAAATCAAAATGCAACATTCACTTGAGACAATCTTTGCAGAGCTGCTCCTTTGTTAGCTACTAGTAGGAAGATAGATTTGGTGTATGTGGAAAAGCTGTTCTGTTTCACAGATCCAGGAGGGATCCATTTGTGTCTCAGCTGTAACGCAAAGCAGGGTACATACAGCAAGGCAATAACCAGAGGCAAATCTGTTGGTTGTCTGGGTGTGCTGCAGTGACTGGCCACCAGTAAGCTCAGGTAACACAGAAATAATACAGGTGAATAAGCCTAGGAATGCTACCATTATTTGCTTAACACATATTATGAAATATCTTTTTTCTTCTCATATTAAGGTGATAAAGTGGAGGATTACATATATAACTATGTTATTTCACCGTAATGTATTCAGTATATAATAAACAAAAAATATGGCAAGACTGTGCTTATAACAGCATTGGTTTTAGACTACACATTAGGACTCAAGGCCATACCTGAGATCCTGATTTAGATTAAATAGGTGCCAAAATCTTCATCTGATCTCATAGGATCTGCTCCACTTGGATTAATTTGGAAGAATGAACGCTCCATCAAAGAAAGTTGAATGCAGGCTCTTTCTAGCTAGAAAGAAAATAGTAATATGCTTTGTCTGGAAAAATAAAAAACTAATGCCGTATCTCTCATCCTCAAAGCCCAAAAGGATTTTAAATTTATCTAAATCAGAGCTATCTCCCTTTTTGTATTTTTTAAAAAACAAACATTCACGTTTGGCAGTCTGAGAAGTACCAAAGGAAAAAGAGCAGTAACACGAAGCGGTTGATTTTGCTCATGCACCTAGGCCTTGATAATAAGTAACGAGCAACTGGCAATGAAGGTGTGAAGGGTCAGGAACACAGGCTTCCAGTAGAACCATTTGAATGGTTCATCACTGAATGTTTATAAAGGCTGGAAACTACTGACCATCAGTCATCAGTTTTTCTGAATTCTCAGAGAAGAAAGGAAAAAAAAAAAAAGTACCTCTTGATGCAAGCATTAAACACTCAATTACCAACATTGAAGGGAATAATGTCAAAATGCAGATTCAAATTTAACTAAATAATCTAAAGCTAGTTTTAAGTAGACAATTGCTTGTCAGCTTAAATTTGAAATATATTTTTGTCCTTTATTGGGACAAAACCAAAGCCTTTCAAATATTATTGCAATATGTCTTAAGGCTTATAGTCCAAATAGAAGAATTCAGATTTGGGGGCAGTTTTGGTTTATTTAGTATTTCTTTTCCTCCAATTCTCCTTTTGTCTGGTCAAAAGTAACAGGAGGACTCTGAAATCTCAGAAACACTCAAATGTCATCAGAATTAACCCATACCCTTGAAACAGCATATTTTGAAGAACAATACATGTAATTAAAACTTTTTAACCAGCACACCAATATCTTAATTTTTCACTACTACCTACCTGTTGTTGATATGCGTATAGGTGCATACAAGGAAAGATCAAAATAACTACAGTCATTGCACACTTAAAGCAGAATTGACAAGCATTTTGTCAATTTTGGTTGACAATCCCATTGAGTGGAAAGGGATTTCAGAGAGGGTTCTCATTTTAATCCTTCTCATAAGCTTCAGCTTCAGCTTAAACATACAGGGGATCTCTTCCTTCTTTTAAATCAGTTCACCTATCCTTAAAGAAGCATGTAACAATTCAGTAACACTTGCTATAGTAAGTGTTACCACTTATTAAGTTGCAGGACAACGTTAAGAAGGCCCAAGCTCATGAGCACACATGCTATTGAATAGGTTGGGCACAGATGCAGCCAACTTTACGATAAAGTCATGTTAAGAAACCACCCATGAGCGTGAGCTAATGAACAGCTTTAGGTGACATTAGACTCTTGTTAGACGTATTTCCATGTTCCATAAAGAGACTTGCAGGACTCTGACTGTCACAGGAACCCCAGCTGACTGTGTGCACAGAGCTTCCCTGGGAGATTCACAAAGACACTGTCATCCTCCTCTGCAAATCTCCCACAGAGCGAACCAGCATTACACCTCATACTTTGAGACAGAAAAGTAACCTATTCAGAATGGTGCAAAATAATCTAATACTAATCAAAACAAGCAGGTTTTACAGAAATTTCTCGAAGAACTTAGGAATTTGATTATAGAGTCGTATCTATCAGTGCGATGCCCTTCATGGCAAACTGTGGAACATCTTCAAATCACAGTAGGTTCATAGTGGAACCTGGTTTATAACCTGCGCTTTTTGAAACTATCGGCTTTGTACGTGGAGCAAAGTGATGGTCTATCAGTACATGCTATTTTCTCATTTTTTCTGCATAAGTATGTGAGAAAAGGGTAAAGACGACAGCTATACTTGTTTCTATTGGTAATTTCAGAGGACTTAGTAAACAAATTTTATATTTAGGAAAAGCAGCATTTGGGATACATCACTAATAGCTCAGCCTTAGGAAAATTCTGTCTAGCCAGACACAACCTTAAGAAATCAGAGTGTGAATATGAAATTAGAGTATGTCCTGAAAATGTAATTACCTTAAAGATGAATAGAATTCCTTTCAAAGTGAAGTTTCAGTGAAACTCTGGCTTCTACCAAAAACCTTTCATTAATATTATTTTTTACATCATCTTTGGTAACAAAGTTCTGTGCCAACTCCTATTTTTTCCTTTAGTATCAGGAGTAAGAATCATGGTAGTTCATTAAAGTAATGGCAATTGTGTAATCATTTATTAAACCTGCCTCCAAAAACTGCTTCTTGTGAGACTGTCAGAATCTACCAATACTCATATTTGTGATGTAGTGTGATAGTGCTAGGCTGAGAGCGGAAGACAAAGACATATTATACAATATATGCATTTATTCCCAGTACATACTCTTAAATGTATAGCGGTATGATTTAACACTATGATAATCTCATTCCTATTAATGCAGCGATTCCAGTTGCAGTATCTCAATTTATGAGACTTATTCATTCACATCCATCGAGGTGCTAAGTCTTTGATCACAACAGTGTTTTCTAAAAGAGATGTATTCAGAGGCATTTTAAATTTTAATGCCAAAATATATTGTATTGGAAACCTCTACCAAATATATTATTTACTTCTCTGTCAGGTTAAAACTGTTTACTCATTCCACATTTTACTTTGTTTGGCACAATCCACAAAACATATCTAATGGCATATTCAACTCTCAGACTATTAAGACCCATTCCAACGCTTTCCTTTTACTGATGAGCTATTTATTAGTCCTAGCCATGCCAAATATAGACTTAAAGAGTGTTGCATGTTTTAAGAAAAAAAACTCATTTGCATTGTTATCCAGAATAGAAAACCGATGATATTCAGAAGGACACATGCTTTGCTCATGACAAGAACTTTTTTTTTAAAACGTTTTTTCTGATGAACATTGTGGAACCTATACAGCTCAAAATTGTGCTTCATGCTCTTAACCCACAGTGTCAGAGCTGGTGATCCATACCCCAGTTTGTAAAGCATCTAAGGATATGCTTTCCTTTGTGTATGCACAAAAAGCACTTTTCTGAGTTGGAATTACAGACGTTCATAAATGTGAAAACATTCCCCAGACGAGATGCAAGGAATTTAGCGATTACGCTGCTAAAATGCAGTCAAGACAAGCACATGCTAAAAGTAATGGATTTAAACATATTGTTAAATCACAGCCTGAATTACAATTGCAGAGTCAATTTCCATCTCCTCCACATTACAATTAATACTGTCAGCCAGCAAGGACTTGCTAGAGGGCCTGTAATCTCTTTATTAGCAGCATTTAGTGTGGTCCATTGCTCATGCTCATGTGATAGAAGTAGTCGTTGAGCTGAGCAGTGTGTCACACATACCATCATTTCACCGAGCCCAAATAGCTGTACAAAGCAATGTGTGCTTGTGTGCAGCCACACCAGCATGCAAAAGGTGCAGAAAGGTGAAGAAAACACAGTTTGAAGCCATTGGTTTCTGGGGAAAGGAAGATCTTCTGTTGACCCGCCAATGTTACCAGTGATCACAGTTTACACAAGTGTGCAGTCCACCACATTGTACATCCAGAGTGTTTAAAGTTACTATGCATATGCTACACAGCCCTTCAACTCGGGGAGAGGGTGGGGGTGTGGGGGTGTATATGTACTACAGTGGCTGGACACAAGCTCTGGTGGCTGTGCACCCTCTGGTCACACAAAATTGTGCATCGGAGGCCTGCTGTTTCACAGCACGCATGCCATTTGTCTGCATTTCCAGGACTAGCTGATATGCAACCATGTATATACTATCACAATACAGCGTTTAGTATTTCAAGATATACCCAAAATGGTCTGAAAACTGAACAAAGCTCAGGCTGCAACTAAGAAAGCCTCTTTTTGCAGGGACACTGTAACAGCCAGTTTAGTGGATGTCAAGAAATAATGACTCACTGCCACCTAGAGGCAATTCAGATATTCCATTTTTTATCCTTGTATAAAACCTTTCTTAGTTCACCTGCACAAAATGCAGGTATCCTGTACTGAGTTTTTTGAAAAGTAGATTAATCTCAAGTTTGTTAAGCAAGAAACGAAGTAAATCAACACTTTATGGAAATTGGATATGAGTTAACAGTCAGTTAAATATCCTGGTACTTGTACTACTGAGAACACCATAAATAAGCCCAAAGGCTGTGACTTCCTGCAATGCAGTGATCTGTCTCAAAGGTAACACAAATCTGTGGTAAATATAAGTACATATGTTTTAGTACATAAAAGGGAAAACTTGATTTAAAAAGCATCAAAAATAAAGTCACAATATCCGATGTACAGTTGGACAGTACAAAACAAGTATGTACACAGCTCTCATTTTTGTTTTTAATCATGAAAAAAGCAACACAAAATATTTCAACTATGTCTCCAGAATTTTTTTTTTCACTATTCTCCACTGAAATGCTTGTTGGCTTTTTGAGTATTGAAATATTGCATTGAGAAAATAATTTAAACACATAGCTCTGAAGCAATTGTTTAATATTTATTGTTGTCATTACCATTCATTCTGCATGCAACAAATATTTCCCATCCTTACCTATGAAATTTTACATGGGCTAAGTTAAATTTGTTTTACACAAGTGTAAGATAATTGCCATTGAGAGTGTTGCTTACAGTAGAAATTCCCAAAGTGCGCATGCGTGCCATCAATCTAAAGTACTTCCAAGTGCTTTGTGGCAGCAGTGCCTAACGTCCCTATGAGGTGATTCACCCCATTTGGGAGGGTGACGCCTCTGCACATCTGGAGCCACCTGTGAGTAGGGCTTTCCCCACCATCAGGGCAAACAGGAGAGACAGAAATATTAAACGGATGGAAGTCGAGATGATAGGTTTTGTGACATGAAGGACATATCTATGGCCATAAGATTGTGGTTTTCAGTCTGAGGTAGTGTGGCAGTCAGGGAGCGTAATGGTTTTGAAGCCTTTTAGACCTACAGAAGGAAGAGAGGGAGCAGACTGTGGCAGTGTCATACTCTTGGCCTGGTACAGAGCTGCTAATGCTGCCAAAATCCCCAAGCTGTTGCTGCCCCTTCTTGTGGTGCTTGAGCAAACAGGAAGAGCTTGGGATCTCCTGGGTTAGAGAGCTGGATCTTATCATCAGGATTGTTTAATGATGGCCAAAAGTAAGGGAAAGAAGACTGAATTATTTCAACAGGAAGGAATATCTGGATCAAAAGCTTCCTTTAGTTCTCTGCCATCTGTTATAAAAAGTCATAGAATCATAGAATATCCCCACAATAAATGCTGTCGTCTTGAAACTATCAGAGAGTTGCACACATTTGGAAAGAATAATATTCAGTCTCCAGAGTACTTGGGGTTTAGCTCCTGAGTTTTTTGTTTGCTTATATAAAACAAAAATTATTTGGCTGTATAAGGATAACAAAGCTCACTGAGAGTTGTGACAGAAGAAGGGAACAGACTGAAAGCAGTTCCTTCCACCATCTGTATGTGTCAGTACAAATTTGTACTGGTTCCTGTAACATGAAGCTCTTCACAGGTGGCACAGGAAGCATTAAGACAGTTAAATTCCTTGTCTTCATTTATTTTCATAACTTTCATTGGCATTATAATTTTGGCTGAAATTTTCCATGCTGCATGTCTGCACAGACCAACGGATTTGGGGGAGTTTTGTTTTTAATATTCTGCAATCCTGTTTAGATGTAGCCAAACAAACAACATTGTAAACACTTGAGAAAGCTTGGGGAATGGGAAAGAGGTCCACCTACAGAAGTATCAGTTTGGCGGTTGCGCTAATAAATTCTAGTGCTTCTTGAACCTCAAGGTGGAACTTCAAATTTGCTAGGGAGTCACCATTCACCACTGTCTACGTTTTGAAAGACTTGAGTTCATCCATATTTGGCCAGGTTCTACAGCCATGAAAACACCTGTCATTTGCCCATGTCCAGAGAGATTTTCAAAGCGCTTAGTAGTTAAGGTCTCTAAACAGTCTGTCTAGCATGAGAGTGATCCTCAAAGCTCCTACAGACCAAAAAGACAAAGGACTGCACTATTACACGATTCTCATTGGGCATGATCCAACCAATTTACACAGGACTTTCCCTAAAACTGTCACAGAGTCTACTCAGAGGATACTGGAAACCAGTCAAGAGAATGTCCTAGGAAGGGCATTCTGAAATGTCTCACCTACTCCATTCATCCCCCGCCTCTGTCCCCTGCTTATAAAGTCCCAAGACAGTCAACATTTCTCTCCAAATTTGTCTTCCTGCCTACAGGATTTTGGGAACCGGCAAGAACTTGCAGCAATTTCCAGAGGCCAGCTTGTGTTTTCCAGGACATGATCGTTATACTGGGACAAGTACAAGAGAGCTCAGTGCCATTATTACACAGGAGATGCATCCATTCTGTATGTTACATTAAGCTTATTTATTAGTGTTTGTCCCTTTTTAGTGCCCATGAAAAATTGAATACATGGATGTAACTCAGCTCAAATTCTGTCCTAAAGAGAAGAAATACAATGCAGACTGAACAGGGAGGAAAACATCCTCCAGGCTAAGCACAAGGCAAGAATGATGGCTGTGATTGAACCACAGCCACTTTGTGATAGTATTCTTGAATACTATCCAACGTTATGACTGGCTAAGAGTACCCAGTCTTCATGATACTCTGATAAAAAAAATATCCTCCTCATGAAATCTGTGTTTTTCACAGCATTAAAAATACCTGAGAAACCATCATTTTCCCACTGGGAACTTGAAATGACGGACACCTCACTGCTGTCAGGAGAACTGTATTCACATTTACTTATTGTCTTCAGGCAGGCTGCTGAGGACATTGGATCTCTGCTTTCCTGTCAGATACTTCTAATTCACATGTGCCTGAGCTACCCAACCAGAGACCAAGGCTTTGCTCACCTCCTTAACCTCCCCAAAAGTGAACTGTGACTGCACTTACTACCTGTTTTTTCAGCTACTGAACTGAAAGACTCTTGCCCGTTTCTGGACAGTCTTCTGTTGGCAGAAGACAATTCAGCTGAAATAGATCTGGATGAGCAGTCTAGAAAACAAAGGAGTGCTCTCTGGGACCTCTTAAAACATGCGACACAGAAGACAGACCAGATAGCTACACAGGAAAAAAGGCAACAAGAAAGCCATAATATTCAAATACCAAATAGCTAGGAAAAAATTTGGATAAAGTACTAGCTGGAAAGATGCTCTGAACTGTGTAAAAGGAAATATTTTTTCACTGTTTGATTCACACAGTGTTCATGGGATCTCAGTTTTCTTTCTCTGAAATGATCAGGATTATGTGAAAGAAGTATGGTTCCATTATCAGTTTATTCCCCTCTTGGGAAGGACTTGTAAGCTTCCCTAAAATTGTCTGTTTGGATCAAAAGTATGAGGTCATTATAATCTCTGACATAGGCAGTCTTAGTATTATGAAGAGGAATTTCAGTTGCAGGATTATCTGTTTACCAATATATCTTAATACTAGGCATTATTATTGACTTTTCTTCCTGGGGCTTACCTTCTACATCAAAGTTAACAGAACTAATTACACACCATTATATTATACATTATTTTAAGGTCTGAACTCAACTGAAACTGCCTTAGCTGTAGCATCAGATACTTAGACAGTCGCTGGAAAAGTTATTCTATTTTATAAGAGCATTTCTCAAATTCATTGAGTGGCACCCTGAGTTGGCAACAGTTCAGTGCCTCTAGAGCTGAGGAGTGAGAACTAGCCAAAAATCCTGTTTTAGAGTATTTATACTTATTCCCTGACTTTGGAGGAATGGAGATGTTGCCAGCCATTACAGGTGTTTAGTTGTTCTTGGGCAACTGGAAGCACTTAAGGAGACTGTTTCTCACTCTTGATTCTTAAAAAAACCTCATAGAACTAGATGATACTAATATCCAGCAGCTTACTATCTCCAGCTGGCACTGATCCCTCTGCACCTCTCCAAATGCCGTGCACTTTCATCAGCCTTGAACCAGCCCTAGCATTTGTTAGACCTGCCATGTAATAAAATTCAAAGCATTAACATAGCAGAAAACTATCTCAAAACAAAACAAAAAAGAAAGGGGGGGGCAGGAAACTAGCTCAAAAAAGGAGGAGGGCAGGGGGTGTTTTTTGCTGGTTTATGGAACTCCGATGGCTCCTGTAAACGTCTGACAGGCACCAAAGCTGGCACAAGAGAAGCGCAGAACTGCAGAGCCAAGAATAAGTAAAAAGAAAAGAAGGCAGGAGCAAAGAAGTAGAAGGGAATTTTTTTTTTTTTCCATAAAAAAGACAAAGGTTGAGTTTTGCTAGGATCTAGATCCTAAATCTGTAGGGCTCACATGACCCTTTTCCTACAACAGTTTTTCCTAATCCAGCAGGAATATCAGTAGTGCCCACTTACCTCATCCTTGCATATCTGACAACCAAATACAGTTATTTGGCATGAAAGCATATTTCTGACATTCACTCCAAAGACATGCCAGTATTTCAGAGTAACACTTTCTCTGTGCAGTTCAGAGAATCAGGAAGATAACATGAATTCAGTTTGTTATCAATATGGATAATGAAATTGGTTCCATTTCCATAGTTGCAGATAAATCAGTCAAGCTAACCTATAGCCATGAAGTTACTATGCCAAATGAAAATTTCCCAATAAACTTTTATAGAAAATAACAGTATTTAGTAATGGTAACTCCAAATATAAATGAAATTATTTGTGCTCAAACACCATGAGAAAGTGTGAAAGCTAACAGTGCCATTGAAATACAACTGCTACCCATTGCAAGGTCCTTTTCATGGTAGTTAATCAGCTATTTGCTATCAACCATCACCCTAGTTATTTCAGGTCCAATATTATTTTCAAAATTATTCTCATACTGTTTTTCTTATTCAGACAAAATCCCCTTAGACTCCTATAACATTCAATTGTAATTTTGAATTAAAAGACAAGATATGAAGTTTCAAGACTGATTTGCAAAAAGAAATGAACTCCTGGTGGTTGCTCAGGGGAAACTATGACAGCAATATCTAAGCAGTAAAAACTGCTGTATGAGATGTCATTAGACAGTAATGTACTATCAAGATTAATGGTCATTTCTTTTTCTCCATGACAAGGTACAGCCATCAGGGCTTCAACAGATCTTGATTTTTTTTTTTGGCAGAAAAACCAACAACAATCTGCAGTTCACTGGATATTTTCCAAGTGTAGTTCCCAGTTGTCATAGAGGTAGTAGACATTCTGGAGAAGCTCCAGCTGAACCAAAAAACAAGCAGCTCTCGTCACTGCAAAAGTTGCTCACTCCAGTAGGATCTAACAGTGAATTACAAAAATACTGCTTCAAAGGTTTCACAAATCCTTCTTTGGAGTTGATCTGAAGCCTCCAAAATACACAAGTGTTGCAATATGGGCATAAAATAACTTCAGAGCTATGTACATCTGAGACTGCCATCATCTGCATCACACTAACTGTGGAGCAGTATCATATGACGCCAGAAAAAGTCAGGCTATCCTGTAGCAGTCAGGAGCAGGAAAGCTTTGAACATTCCTCTACTTTGCAAAGAGCTTGCTGAATAATTCTCACAGAACAGTTTCTTCAGTGATACTGATACAGTGGGTGCTCAGGACAAACTGCCAGCAGGTTACCCTTTGTTTGAATTTTATACTCAGATTTGATTCATATCTAACAAAATATTGATCTCGTTGTTTAACTGAAATAGTCAAAATCCGAGCTACGTTTAGCTGCAGTTGGTCAGCTATGTTACAGGATGCTTGCGCACTCTCCTGACTGGATGAGTTCACAGGCATATCGAACAACTGTTGTGCAACTGAACATAAAATGCAGCTCTTTCCCACAGAGCATGAAACCTTGGGGTTTGCATTCTGTGAACGTTTGGGATTGTCAGACTATCTGGAGAGCGCAGAGAGGTGAAAAGAAGGAGAAAGATTGTTGGAAACAAATTCATTTAACTGTTCAAAACACTTCACACTATTTACCCCAGCCTTAATTATAATTGACTCTAAAGGACACATTTTGCACATAAGCATTCCAGAGATATTTAATCTCTTTCAACGTGCATGGGTATAAAGCTTTCATCGTGGGATATCTAGGGAGAGACAGCAGTTAAAAGAAAAACTAGAATATGTACAAAATGCTGGAAAATCTTTGTTCCTTCTTCCTCAAAAAAGAAAAAAATAGATCAAGGGAAACACAAGCTCTCCCATTAACATGTTTCAGTCTCATTTAAGGGCCTATAAAATCCCACATAGACACAATACTAATAGCTAACACTAATAAGTAATACTGCAATAGCTAATGTTATTTTCAATTTGAACAGCCATATTGCACTTTTGAAAATTTCACCCAGATATTCTAAATATTGCTTTGAAGTCAGATATTTGCTTTTATTTTTAAAGAAAGCTTTTAAATATGGTCGTGTTCCATACATGCACACTCTGATATCAATTCAAAAATTCCTTATGCAAAAAATATA
This sequence comes from Phalacrocorax aristotelis, assembly GCF_949628215.1. Taxonomy (NCBI): domain Eukaryota; kingdom Metazoa; phylum Chordata; class Aves; order Suliformes; family Phalacrocoracidae; genus Phalacrocorax; species Phalacrocorax aristotelis. The sequence continues at coordinate 38,296,344 of NC_134279.1, read as the reverse complement.
TACTTTTTATGGCTCTTAAACTAGATCTTATAAAAATGGCACCCAAAAATTTCTAGTCAGGACAAATAAGGAAATGTCATCTCTTGTTCACAAAAGCAGGATAGGACATTCTATTTTTACGTAAGACTCAAATGTATCATTTGGCAATTTATACATTTTGCACATCATTTTGCCGCCTGTAAGTGAGGGATGCTATTTTCAGTTTTACAAAAGACTATACACCTATATCTCTTTCAAGCTTTGGCTCTCTAGACTAGAAAGAGCTCATAAAGCCAAAGTATTAGTGCTGTGCATTAGTATTCCTGCTGATCAGGCACCTAAGACTAATGTTCAAGTTATACATTATATCAAGATTAAAATCTGTAAGGAAAAAAGGCAGAATAACTCACTTGGGCTCATGGTCATGAATCTTTCATTTCTTGAGCAAATCTTTTGCAAAATACACTTAATTCAGTTTTGGTTCCAGAGAGAAAAAGAAAAAATATAGAAAGTTATCATCAGTCAAGAAGATCTGAAAGTGAAACACCTGGATCCAACAACAGAAAGCAAGCATACTAGATCACAGGTCGTTAATCCATGGTTCTAAAATAGCAGTGTATTTAATACTAGCTTTAAAATAACACTAGTGAAGTCAGTTGCTCAGATAGAAGTATTTGTAAATATTAACATCATATTGACTTTTAAAAATCTTCTATTTCCTGAGAATCCTGTTGATTTTATGTCTAGGAATCTACTTGTAGGTTTCATCAGACAGTAGAAAACTGTCTTTTCCACGCAGTTCCATTCATTGGTTTATTTGGGGTGAAATTATTTGTCCTTGAGGAGAGCCATAAGGTGCCTTTGGAACACCATGGGAAATTCTGAGAACAAGATGCTTTATAACACCTAGTGTAGCAAATCATATGGAAAGAAAATATCCAGTGAAACAGGCAGTTCTTTCTCCTCAGCGTTTCATACTTGGATGCCAGCAGTAATTGCTGACCAGTGTACTGAGAGTTATTGCAGTCCTGCCTGATGGCTCAGCAGCAATATACCCCTGATAACCCTAATAAAGTATGACAGGTGAAATTTTCTCTCTTCTTGTGGGGAAAGGAAGTGATATTTATTATAAATCCAGCCTATTCAATGACAGGATTTTAAAATGTCTTCACTAATTAGTTCTGGCTGCTTGAAGGTTTGTTGCTTTTTTTTTTTTTCCTGTTAATTATTATAATTTTCTAACCTTCTCTAGCTCTGTTATTGCTTCCTAAACTATAAAAGCACAGCTGTCACAAAGAAGACTTTGATGCTTTGCAGCCTTTTGTATTTTTGTTTAGTATCTTCTCCACAGAAAGGATTTACTTACATTAATGTCAGAAGCATTTAATGTCAGTTTACTAGTTAGTGTTCAGGTAATGAAGAAAAGCACAACTTCTGAAGGACAGTTTGGTCAGGAGCTACTTTAGAAATGTATTGCCCAACACAAAAATATTAACATTAGAACTACTTTAATTTTAAATAGACTATTTTATGTTTCGGGGCAGGGGGGGATTAGAAAACATGTAAGATTTAGTATTATAATATATTGGTTCCAACCTGTAGTTTGGAGGATTGGACAAAGTGCTGTATTACAAAAACCCCCAAACATTTCCTAATTTGGTTTCAAAAAGAAAAAATTGTCCATAATCCACTGAATTACTTTTTGAGTAAAACATGTTCAACTAGTTCTAGCAAGCCTAACATCAAGAATAAAATGTAACTGAATATTGCAGGAATAGAAACACGCAGAAAAGTTATTTGTGATTTGAGTCAAAGAGCTAAACCTTTCAGTTATTCAAGAACAAAAATAAGACTGGAGGTGATTGGGCAGCTCTGCATGTTATAGAAATATATGACAATTAATAGGGAGGCATAAACTGTCTAGAGAGAATATAGGTATTTAGGCCTATTGACACTAAACTTGCCTTTCTTAATTACTTTCTACTCACCCTGAAGAAGTAGACACTGGAATTCCTTGGGCCTGTGGACCACAGGTTGAAAACTAATCCTGTAGTGAAAAAACACAATCTTTTTAGGATAAAAGTTGAAAAGCCCTAGAAGAGAGAGCTTTGGACTACTGTTACAGAATCACTAAGCTTGGGATAGAATATGAAGAGAAATCTCTACAGGATTATGAGAAATAAAGAGTAGTGATCATGTGAACGTGGGAGACTAATCTCCCATACTTGAATGCAATAAAAATGCCATCACTAAGGGCTGAAGGCTTAGGTAGCCTTGAACTTGCTAGAAGACAGATTTCTTTAATAAATACCCAGTGAACCAATGAAAATTAATGCTGCTTTGGACATAGGTTTAGCAAGAAACAAGGTCTTACAGAACAGCTTTTCCTAGAAAATAATCTTGGATTGAGTGATCATGAGCTGAATCAGTCTTTATCAAATGGCAAGACAGACAACAGGTCTGGCTATGACTAGTGTTTGGGATTTTAGAATAGAACTAAAGAAACCATGCGGAGTGGATTCAGGAATGCAGAGCTTTTAAAACATAGAAAGTAAGGAATTACTTTAAATCTAAGGGCAGAGGCTGTTTAGAGTTCACATCGCAAGCAAGAAAAAAAGCTAACAGAAAAAGCTTATGGGCTTCTTCCAGTGAATCAGCCTATTTTGTACACATGCAAATCTACCAAGAACAAAGAGCAAGCACTGTTCCTCAGAAGTCAGAGGATGTAGAAAGAAGGAAAATGGCTGAGAGTTCTTGAGACAGGCTTTGCATTTACCATTTAAACAATCTGCAACAATTCTTTACAAAAAATAAAAATAAAGAAACATGGGGAACAACAAAATTACAGTTCTGCAAATAAAGCATTTATGAGTCAACAGAGATTTTATTTAATGAAGGTTAACATTAATCTAGGTCTGCTCAACCTATTAAATATATATTTTGCCTCCATTTTTGACAAAGTTAATGATGAGGTCATTAGCAGAGTAAGGAGTAAATATCAAGGTAGAGCAAGAAATTATGACACACGAGAGAGAAATAAATGTTAACATTCTTAATATCTCGCAAAGCAAAAATAAGACAAGCTGGATAATCTCCATGATGGAATATAGAATATGAAACTGTCAAATGAAATTTCAAGTCCAACTGCTAGGATTTTTAGAAGCAGCATCTTATGACTGGAGAACAGTAAACATAGAAACTATATTCAAAAGAATGGGAACAAAGACCAATTCTGGAAGCACTAGATTTATTAAACTGACTTAATAAAAAAAAAAAGCACTAGAATAATGTTCAAAGGAAGAATTAGGGGCAGAGAGATAAATGAAAAGCAGTATAAATTATTATATGGCTTTATCAACAGTAGATCATCTCAAACCAATCTAGTATCTCTTTTACATGTTTTATTAGACAGACAAATATTATTTATCAGAGATTTAAATCAGGCATTTGATGCAATATCCCTACAGAAAAGGCTTGCTAAAGGGAGAGAAAACAGGTGGTAATACAGGGTTCCTAAAGCAGCTAAGAATATGGCTAGAGGGATCAACAATAGCTTATACTGACTACATAGCCATGGACTGGGGACAGTTTACTAGGTGTCTTACCAGTCCTGTTTAATAAGTTATTTAAAGATCTCAAGGAAAAATATAGAAGAAATTAGCAGCCAATGTAAAGTTGTGCAGTATTGTCATTATTACAAAGACTAGATCATCTCATAAAAGCACTGAATTACTGTATTAATTTGACTGATAGAATGAGATATAATTTAATAGCAGGAAGAGCAGACTTATGCACTTGGGGACATCCGCTAAGAGCTTGTGGCTCATTAATTATGGGTGATCATACAGGTTGAAAACTGCATTAAAAAGTAGGTATATTGGAAGATGTAGTCTACTGGAAGTAGTATATTGGAAGATGGCTATGAACCATGATTGTTGAAGCTATGAAAGGGCTAATGAATTCACAAATGCATCAGGAAAGACATTTTTTGTGAAAGGAACTGAAAGGCCTAATTAGGAATATAGTGTTCAGTGGTCAACCAGTTTCAGTGAAGATTAATTGGAATAACTGCTAAGAAAGATAATTAGAAATACTAAAGAGAACTAAATAGAGCAGTATTATCAGCACAAGATCAAATAATGATAAATCAGCTACAAATACATCCTTACAAGTTCAGGAAAAGGCTTCCAGATAGAGTACTGAAAGCAACCAAGAAAATTCTATTATTTCAAGATGAAGACTAATAAGTTTATATATACAACTGTGTAAATGGATAAAAGAATTCCTTGTGGTAAGAATTCTTATTCCTCTTGCAAGCATTCCTAGAGGGCTACATATATTTAAAAAGTTACATACACACATGGAAATTATCTGAATGACATATCCAAGAGGACTGGTAATCATAGGACCATAGAGTCATTAAGACAGAAAAAGACCTCTAGGATCATCAAGTCCAATTCTCAACTCAACACTACCTCCTACACCATGTCCTGAAGTGCCATGTCTACAGGTTTTTTAAATACCTCCAGGGACTGTGACTCCACCACCTCTCTGGGCAGCCTGTTCCAATGCCTGACCACTCTTTCAGTAAAGAAAATTTTCCTAATATCCAATCTACACCTCCCCTGATGTAACTTTTGGCCATTTCCTTTTGTCCTATTTCTAGCTACTTGGGAGAAGAGACCAACACCCACCTCACTACAACCTCCTTTCAGGTAGTTGTAGAGAGCAATAAGATCCCCTCAGCCTCCTCTTCTCCAGATTAAACAACACCAGTTCCCTCAACCTTTGGACACACTCCAGCACCTCAATGTCCTTCTTGTAGTGAGGGGCCCAAAACTGAACACAGTACTCGAGGTGCGGCCTCATCAGTGCCGAGTACAGGGGGATGGATCACCTCCCTAGTCCTGCTGGCCATACTATTCCTGATACAAGCCAGGATGCTGTTGACCTTCTTGGCCACCTGGGCACGCTGCTGGCTCACGTTCAGGCGGCTGTCAACCAACACCCCCAGGTCCTTCTCTGCCAGGCAGCTTTCAGCCACTCCTCCCCAGGCCTGTAGCATTGCACGGGGTTGTTGTGACGAAAGTGCAGGAACTGGCACTTGGCCTTGTTAAACCTCATACAGTTGACCTCAGCCCATCAATCCAGCCTCTCCAGATCCTTCCGCAGAGCCTTCCTACCCTCGAGCAGATCAACACTCCCACCCAATTTGGTGTCATCTGCAAACTTACTGAGGGTGCACTTGATCCCCACATCCAGACCACTGATAAAGATATTAAACAGTGGCCCCAACACTGAGCCATGGGGAACCCTGCTCATGACTGATCACCAACTGGATTTGGCTCCATTCACCACAGTGAATGGAATTTTTTACTTACCAAAGAGTACACCTGCCCAAGCCACGAGGCGCCAGCTTCTCTAGGAGAACGTTGTGGGAAACAGTGTCAAAGGCTTTACTGAAGTCCAGGTAGACAACATCCACAGCCTTCCCCTCATCCACTAGGCAGGTCACTTTGTCACAGAAGAAGATGTGGTTGGTCAGGCAGGACCTGCCTTTCATGAAGCCATGCTGGCTGGGCCTGATCCCCTGGTTGTCTTGCACATGCCTCATGAGTGCACTCAAGATTAACTGCTCTATAATCTTCCCTGGTACTGAGGTCAGGCTGACAGGCCTGTAGTTCCCCTCATCCTCCTTCCGGTCCTTCTTGTTGATGGGCATCACATTGTCAAGACTCCAGTCATCTGGGACCTCCCCTATTAACCACGACTGCTGATAAATGATGGAGAGTGGCTTCACCTTCTCCTCCACCAGCTCCCTTAGTACTCTTGCGCAGATCCCATCTGGCCCCATAGACTTCTGAGTGTCCAGGTGGCACTCGCCATCATCACCAGACAGAGGCAGAAATAATTCTTTCCTTATAGTGGGTCTGCAGCATTCATGGTTTGGGCTTTTGGGTTGTTTTTTCATGTTCACTACCATGGCATGCAGCATAAACTAAACTCAGATTGGAGTTTCATTTAACTAATACAATGTTAGTGCAGGGGATGGGACACTTGTGAGCATTTGCAATGTCTTTCTGAGGCTCATTGCATTTGTTCCTTCGCCCTTGTGCTACAAACCTTAATGTTATATGGTAATGGGAAATATTTCACTGCAAGTGGCATTCAATAGGATTTTAGCAGATATTTTCAAATCTCACTGAACTGGCTGCCTTCATGCTTGCACACAGCTGTTTGAGATTGCACTTAATGCTAAATGTTGCCTTCCCATCTAATGGTGGAGTGTGAGAGAGACCAACATCCAACTCGCAGGCATCAGACAGCTGCTCAAAAGCAAGGAGTGTCCAGATCGCATCTGATCTTAAATCTGGACGCAAGCTGAAGCAATTTATACACGTATACATATATATTCCACATCAAATTTGGGCAAAAGAGGGGAACTGGCAGAGGACAAAATTATCTGGAATTTGAGGAGGAAATGAGCACCACTTTTGATATTTGAATTAACTGAAAAATATCAACAAATGGGTTAAAACTGCCTTAATTCCTATTATTGCCTTTAGGAAAGGCAACAGAGGGAAAAATTTACTGAATGATATAGAATGGATCTTTTGCCATTTTAAGGTGCCAATTTATCGTTATTTCTGATGCTCTTCCCTCACATTTCTCACTATATATAAAAAGTATAGTACCTAAGGAAACAGTTCTTATTTCAGTTGTTTGCCTGACATGTAAGCAGACCTTGTTCTTAAATGTCAGCTGAGGATATTATTCTTACAGCTGCACTCGGGGGACTTTTTGATCCTGTTCCATACAGCTACAGCTCCTGATTTTTTTCCTAGCAGCACCCAAATCCCAGTAATTGCTTCTCTTACCTTGCTTTTGTATCATCTGGAGTTCACCAGCACCATGAACATATCTCTCACCAAATGAGAATAAAAACTAAGAAATATTTATTGCCACGTACAACACCCACCACTGCGTGAAGACCAACTGACCTTGTTGGGAGATCCAGGGTGATCAGGATTTCTTTAGTTATGAGAAATAATCACATAGACATGGGGTCAGCATGGGTGGAAGCAGCTGGTTCTGCTCAAATATTCAGCTGCTGTGGCATGTCTCTACTCTCAGGCCTTTGTACCTCCTAGTATTGAGATACGTGGAAATCTGCAATTTGCTTGGGTTCAATCAGTCTCCAACTTGTTGCTCCCAGATACTCTCAGTACTACTTACAGGCCCACTCGACTCTAGACAGGGCAAAGGATTGTGCCCAGGAGTCTAAAGCAGCAGCCAGCTAAAGTATCTCAACCTGAAAAATCAAAAGCCAAATACAAGAATACTTTACATATGTCTTTTCTCTCTTTACCTGGTTATCTTTATTCATAACATAGAATGAGCTCAATATTTCTTAAAATCACATTAAATACCCCCCACAACTTCCAGTGGGGTTGCCTTGCTGTAAGAGTAATTCTTGGCCATAGCCTTCCACCATTTCAACAGTCTTCCTTTTCTGAGGAAATTCCCAAAGCCTACCTCCTGGCATGCATATTGCTCCCTGCAGGCAGTCTGATTTTATCTTAGCTTCATGCTTTTCCAAATGCCATCTCCCCTTTGACACCGCCATATTACTGGCTTAGTCTGAAACATCATAGATAACTTCCACTTAACTTTCTGTTTTTAGGCAAGCAGAAATACAAATCTAAATAGAGGAAAATGAGCTACCCAGAACTGTTTGTGAAACCCAGCAGAGACACTGCCCCATTTGTTCATACCTTGAATTATATCAGTATTCATCAAATGTTACTCTTCACGTAGCAGATGTAAAGTCATTCAAATAATTCTGTTATTCCTGTCACAGTAGAAAAGCTCATGAGAGTAACCTCTGACCCACAACAGCAAAGCTATCGTATTGATCTTGAGTCAAGGGCTCTAGAGCTCTCTGTCCATAAGGTAGAAAGAAACCTGTGCTCACCTTATGCTTTGAAATTCCTCCCTATAGACTTTAGGAATTAGCCTATGCAACTTTGAAGGGAGAAGAGGGGATCACTTGTTGCAGACCATCTTCGAAAAACTACTTACTGACTTTCCTTTTTCAGGTTCTAAGGATTGAACACCCTTATGCTCTGCTATTAGACTCCTCTTCAGAGATAAGTGATTGTTGAAATGTGTTGGTTTATTATTATACATGTGCAAGCACCCTGAAAAAAATAATTTGGGCATTTCAGCAGACTAATAACTCATTCTTATTTGGAAGAAGTGCTATATGTCACCAACAGCTTCTCAGCTCCCATTTCAGCAGTATCAGTGTAAGCCACAGGTTAGACTACTCACAGCATGAGACAGACATGACTGATGAAATATGGCATTGATGTTACATAAACTTTTCCTTATTCTGTATAAAGTTCATTGCCCATTATGCACTAAAATAAAAGATGAATCAAAACAAGAACTCCTCCAAGGATGGTGACAAGATTATTAAAAGCATTAAAAAAATGTATTCCACAGTTATCAATGGTGAAGTTCACTGTTCTCTAACAGCACAAAATATGGTTGTTATTGTCAGAAGAAAGACAGCAGTGTAGATACATATTTTGAAAACTAGATTAAGTTGTTTAGGAGTTTCTCTAGCCTGAGGGATGGGGAAATTTGAACCTGCGTTACAGCTTGTCATCTGTGTGAATAGTGACAAATATGAAGCCTTCTACAGTGACTTCCTCTTTCCCTTACACCTTTAATTTAGTTATGGGAAGAAGCTCTGGAAATATTCTTTATGCTACAGTCTGTTTACACACTAGCTCAGTGTACAGAGGCAGAGAAATTCAAATACAGACCACCCTGTCAAAAGTGATTTTGCCCTCTTTTAGGCAGATTTCATTGTCAACATTCTTCATGCTCTCCTGCCATCTCAGAACCCTCTCTAACCCCTTTCTTGTTCAGTTCCTCAGATCCACAGTAGAGTATGTATGTCTTCCATCTTCTGCTTCCCAGCCCCTTGGTGTTGCCTCCACAGTCACTGACCTCACTGCATGGCAAAGCCAAGGGATGCCAGCACGGGGTACGGTCCATTTGGTAGTGTTACTTTCCTTCCCCACAAAGTGCAGAATGACACTGTGCTGCTGCCATTTCCCTGCATCTAGGTAATGCCATGGTCCCCTTGTAATAACAAAGCTGCGGAGAGGTCGTGTCATTTCAGCCTTGAGACCAGAGGCTGACTGTAATGAGGGGCCCCCCTTCCCTCTCCCAAAGCGCTGTTTCTCAGTAAAGAGGTGAGGGCTCTTTACTGAGGGAAGCAGGGCTGCTTCCCTCCCAGTCTCCCTCATATCCCACGCTTCACCATTTTGGGAACATCCTTTTAAAGGTGACCCCTTTGCACAACACAATTTTCTTTGCTTGATATTTTTTTTCAGCTGGCTCAAGAGTATTTCTTTGAACTCAGTGAATAATATGTAACAACCAATGCAAAATTGCTTCATCACATCACTTAACCTCCAGACTTTTTCTAAAGGTTCTGCCTGTCATTTGTTCTGCCATAACTCTAGGAGTGCTTCTTCTCCCCCCTTCTTCTATTTTCCACCCCACTGTCTCATACAGACAATTCTAGTCAAACAAACCCTTCAATTCAAATGTTTGAAGGACTAGAGTTGCCTTGAGTAGGCTGTTGCTAAGGTTTGGAGATTACATCTTCAAATAAAGGACTTCCTTTTATTCTGTTTTTCACAACACAGAACTGCTGTTACAACCACCCAGATAATAATTTAGACTTTCTTTCTGATAGAGTTCCTAACCAGAGAGGATGCTTTGCTGCAAAGGAACATTAACATGTCTATGCATTTCCAAAGTATAAAATTATTTAGTTTTGTCACACAGTTCCTGAACTGCCATACACTTTATATACACCATGCAGGGTACCATCTGATCTAAAAACGGAGGTTAAAATCTGATATACTAAAAAAGTTCATGTCAAATAAAAGGTTAAAGCACTTATGAACTGATTGCTGGAATGCTCATTTATTGAGTAAAGAGTTTTAACTACTACTGTCTACATTTGCCAGATGTTTAACTAAGATTTATTGTAGATCTTTGTCAGAATGCTACTCATTAGTCAGTAATAATCGCTATAAGAAAACAGGATAACTTATGATGGGAGTAAGAAAGAAAAAGAAAGCAACTTTTTTCTTAGAGGAATCAAATAAGTAATTTATTTGTTTAATTTGATGCACGCCCTCCTGCTCACCTCTGATTGAAAAAATAGCCCAGATCTCCACCCATACGCTAGAGGACAGATGAGGATGAAAGATGGTGAGTCATGAGACCTTTAGAATCTCTCAGTTACAACTTTGAATTGTCTCCTTACAATAAAAACACTTCTTTCAGTAAAAGCCTAGCAAGTATATTTATATTGTACCAGATGCAAGTACTTTCTTCAGCTCTCTTTCAAATAAGATGAAAGAAAATGGAATTTGGTAGATGTCAAGCCTTTGCAGCAAAAGGAGCACAAATACTCTAAGTGCCCACTGGAAATTAAATAAATAATGTTTGTAGTTCAGTGAGAAAAATCCTGCAAATACTGTATTTTTTTCTTCATTTTTAGAATTTGTTACAGAAAAAAAAAAAGTCATTTTTAACACAAGGTTTAACACAGTAAGGATTTAACACAGCATTGTCAAAAGAAGAAACACACTATACTCAAGAGCTTAGTGAGCATCATCAGTGATCTTGGTATAAGAAACTCAAACAAATCATTTCCAGATAAAAGAAAATTAAGTATATGGCAAAATTGCCCTAACATTTCTGTGTGGAAAGCATGAAAAACCCTTAACAATTAATATAAGGTTTTTTCCTTTACAGGTAAGAACATGATACCTGGTGGACATCTAAGTGCTAGAGATTAAAAACTAATTCATTTACTGAGAGATAGACTGCAGAATAACTGGCAATGAAGTGAGAAAAGACATCCCAGAGAATATGAACTTCCCTTATAGTAGACTCCTACCTGTATTACCTAACACACTCTTAAATATTAATCCATTTCAGGTATTTCCACCAACTATTCAATCTGGTCAAATAGATCCAGACAAAGTGCACCAGACCAGCTTTTATTTTTGTTCTAGGGATTTTCTAGACATCGAGTTTCTCCCAGATTTATAGGCAACAAATATATTTATACATTACAGTACTGTTCTTCGATAATTATTCATGCAGCAACTTCTCAGCTATTCTGAAGAGCTGAAAAACTATTTGGATATCTCATTTTCTAAATCTCTTTGCTTTTCTTTTCCGGGTGATTTTTGCAGACACTTAAATGTGTCCTTTTTTTCTATCTCTACCTCTCTCAGCATCTCATCAAGGTCCCTATCAGCAAAAGGTTATTTTCCCACACCTCACACATCAGATCCTGACTTTGTCCTTGTGGTTCCTCCAGTATGTTCACTTGTTGTCTATAACAGTTTAAGTGATCTTGAAAGATTTCCAGTTCTAAGCATAAGTGGGAGTAGTGGAGCTCCTTTTAAAATGACTTGAAGGTTACCCAGTAATCACATACCAGTCATCTGTCTTCCAAAGTTCTAATCAGAAAGTGATGTATAAAAGGCCAGCATTTGATGCCTTTATTGACCTGCACAAACATTTAAGAAGCGGGTGTACTCCTTCTGAAGTCAAGAGAGCATCAGCTCAAATTAACTATGTGCTTAAGGACTCTGATTCATCAGACTTTCCGGTACTTCATTTGTAAGCCAAATTGCAGAATGTACCTTTGCGCTGATGTCAGTCTACTAGCGTTAGAAAAATGGAGGTGGAAATCTTGAAGTGATTAAATGTCAGTGCAATGAATTTCATATACCGAAAGGCAAAAATGCCAAGGAGTCTAAGTTTCAATAAGTGCTCCATAACAGGAGTGAAGAAGGTTGATGACAAAATTTATGCTGCCACAAATTAATTAAAATATGTGATACTGATGTGAAAAAGAAAATTCTACTCGAACAGCTTGGGTAAGGAAACACTTTTGATCCTATGTTCTGTACAAGTAGAGAGTACAAAGAAAACCAGGACTGATTTATTCCTTGCAGTAAATGGCATTTGAACCCTGTGGGCAGCTGAAAGGTCAAAGCGTACAAAGTCTCTGCATGTGTCTTGTTCATATATTTTCCCCATCTAAAGCACGAATTGTTTCATCTGGAACTTTGTCTTGACCTATTGTTCAAGAAAAATGAACAGTGAGGTGCACATGCATATTGAATGCTTAGAATGAATCATACAAATTTTTCTGCTCCTTACTCACTTCATTATGAGGCAGGCTCTTAGCTACAATCAATGACAGAAAAAACATGAGTCACCAGCACTTTTCAACGGTCTCTGTTGTCTGTGCCATTACCCAAATACAGTTACTACCTCAGTAGTTTTACTAGTCTAGGTTTTATCAGTGCTGACGGAGAGCTAACAACAGAAGAATAAGTGTCTTAATAGAAACTTTTTTTCCTTTGTTCTTGCATTGTCCTTAATTCACTGTCCTATTCATCCAGTCTGGGCAGTTTCATCAATTTTATACATAGATATGGCATGATTGGAAAAATTACAGAATGCTGTTCTTCATGTGCTATATAATTTTTCCGTTATCCTGTACTTTCTCAGTGATAAAAGCTTTATATATGTATATGAGAATGTCACAGCTCATGCAAATTCAGGGATAAACTTTACCACTAACTTTCTTAGTGTGAGGTCTTCCCAACCTCAAAGCCAATCTTCTTTTCATAGAAGTTTTACATCAATATAATTTAACTGAGTACATACTGCACTTACTCCTCTTTAGTTTTTGAGTGAGAGATTTAAAGTGAGAGAATCAGCTTCTGCTCATACCCAAATATGAATAAATCAAAACTAGAACAAAAACAGAACTTCAATAAATTAAATCACTATGGCTCATGACCACTTCTCTGCTCCAACATAAATTAAAAACTTCTAAAAGGATTTGCATCTTTCTTTCCTATGTTTTTTTCTTTTTAATCTCTCTTCTATTTAAGTCTTTTTACAAAGTCACTAGAAGGGCAGGTCTTTATAAGGCTCTTGCACAATTTCTACTGAAAAAGTTGTGGAGACAATCTATTAGGATAGATTGGGTGGAATAAAAGTCCCAAGTTCTTAAGTGTTTATTTGCTATGTGACTGATTCTGCTCAATATTTCATGAAAATGAAAAAGGGAATGACTAATAATACTATCAACTGCTTACAGTATATTAAGGATATACCTCAGTAACTGCTCCTTTAACTGTTCTGTTTTCGCCTCCTTTATTCAGTATGATTATCTGACAGTTGGTTAATATCTTCCACAAAATAGGCACCTCTGTGACTGAAGGCTGGCCAAGGAACAAGACACTGAACAGGCAGAAATCTTAGAATGAAAACTCTCCACTCCTGCTGATCTGCTTGCATGCTTTAAGAACGGTTTCCCGTCATTACAAGAGTAATTGATACTGTTATATTGCAAATCATGCCTGACATCATGACCCTTTTTATTATTATAAACTCTCCGTTGATCTCTATGCAGCAGTGAATTTTTTTATTTTTTTTTTTATGCAGGCCTGTTTTGGAGAATTCCAGACATTTGGCAATGATAGCTGTGCCTAGCGACCACAGATCCCCAGGATGGCAGACCATACACTTGCCTGAATTATGGCTGATCCCCAGAGTAACACTGGCAGCACTCCAACAAATTAAGCTTTCCTAGTCCCCATCCTTAGTTCGCTTTTTCATAAAATCCATCTGGTAAATACCCTATAACCTAACTGAGATTTCCAACTGTTGTAAATATTTCACTGTAGTAACATGGATCACAATTCATTAGAATCATGCCATTAGTTACAGCATTTAAGATTAGAAAGCCTCATTTTTCATTTTAAAACTGAGCAACACTCAACCTCAAAACACGTGAAGAACAACAGTCACATCAAAATAAGCAGATTGAAGCTGAAGTTCCTATCAGCTGCTTTATGGCTTTGGAATTTCTGTATTTCATCTGTGAGTATAAAGCCACTAGGTACATAATCTTCTATGGGTGTTATATTAAGAAAACACCTCAGCAATTTAGATTGCAAATGCCTTCCCTCATAATTCCTTCCCCACTTTTTAAAATCAAACTAACAAATAAGGAAGCAATAGATCCACTGCAGTTTACTGGGTTGACATAATCTACGCTGAAAAACGGGGAAGAACAGGAGTGAAAAACCACCACTGACTGAGGAGCACCCTTTTTACTTCAAAGATTTTAGTACTTGGCTCAAACATAATATTTTCCTCAGGCATTCTGGAAGAGATTTAACAAAGGAAAAACTATCCTTAAATTTCAGATAGTGAGCTAAAATCACACAGGGTATGGGTACAGTGATTAGTCCAAAAGTACACAGCAGGTTAATGAAGGCAGCTTTGTTCAAGGGAAGTATTGAGTAAAACAGGTGTGTACAGAGTTGTGTTTGCACTTTGGGTCATCTTTCTTCTCGGAAATTAAAACTAGGCAGGCAAAACCATGGTAGTTACTGCTAGTAATTTACAAATTTCCAGTAAATACAGTCCACAACTTGTAGCAAGTTGTTGAAGCAGAAAAATAATGTTTCCTAGCTCTGCCTTCTTGGTTTTTTGTAAAATCCTGTGCTAGGGGGGTCCTGACTAGGTACAAAAGGTCAATGATTTTGCAGTCAGCAGTGACTGAGGTGAGAAGGTGGAGTGAAAAAGGGAAGTTTTTTAGGCATCCTTTGTTAATCATCATAAAGCGTTATCCTTCCTCCCTTTTTTATAGCCAGGCTGATATATTCGAGAGAAAAACTACAAGCTTACATTCACATCATTAGACAAGGGGATTATTTAGGATCTTTAACATTTGATTATCTGTCCTTTGTCATGTGGGAAACTGTAAAATGGCAGAGATCTGGTTCAGAAAGAGGCACTGTGCAAGGGTAAAGCACTGCAGCAGGGAAACAAAATTCACTGAAAAAACAACCTGACATGACCCAGGAGCACACCCAGAAGAAGCTTAAACAAGATGATATTTAAGCACATTGGCAAAAGCTTCTGTTTTAATATTGATGGGCCCTTGACCCAGAGCATCAGCATGTTCAAAATGTAGTCAGCATGACTTCAGGTTTGAGATTTAAACAGTTTAAATACAAATTGAATAAGAGTTTAATCTGCTTTAGATATAACGTACATTAAGAACACAAAGTTAGGTGACAGAACTCCACAATGCCAAAACCTGTTTTACCAGCTTCAGCATTTCTGTTTCTTATCATAGCAATCACCCTCCATCCAGCTCCAAAGGAACACTGGAGATTTGTCTTTCCTAGGAGATATGTTGAATGATCTTTGTTAACCAAGTAGCACACCCTGTTTAGGTTTCTTGAATTAAAAGGGCAAGGGATGCTGCACCATCAATGCGTACTGGCAACCCTGCCTGCCTCTCTGGCTCAAGTTATCAAGCATTTCTCCTACTGTGTTTAGGAGGGTAGGTTTTCCCCCACATTACGGTGGCTCTCTTTCCTTCAAGTTCTCTCTGTGCCTTTTTTACCATGAGCTGATCTCCCTTCTGCATCGGTCTTCAGCTACCAACATAAAAAGGTATGTACTGCTGTCATAGTTCTAGTGTCCCTGCAATCAGATGACACTGACAGCCCTCAGCATTTTGAAACAAATTTGTCCCTGTTACTGTCACCACCTCTAAGGCCACAGTCACAACCAGAGCCAAGTTACCAAAGATTTACTATTTAAAAAGTGTACGTGAACCCAACTAATTTTCGTCGAAACAGGTACACAAGTCATACTAACTGTCCAACCAGCAGTACAGAATAATCTCTGACAGACAGGCACGTTCATCAAAGTAATTCCTTCTCCTGGCACAGCTGATATGTTTAATCATTTGTCCCAGAACACAGATTAATTCCTCCAGTAGATCACAACACACAACTGAGCAGATAATGAGATACACATATTTCCAATAAAAATGTGATTATTATCTATTTCCTCTGCAGTACTATGACTTCTTGCATTCTGACAAGTCAGATCCCAAGGTCAGTAATTCAGCATTTCTGGAGCAGCACTAAGAAAGCAATCCAGCTATTTAGTTTCCATTCTGCCATTCTTACCCACTGTTAGTATTTTTTCACTTTTGTAAGTGAGGCTATAAATGCTCAGTGAGAGGCAGAATCCAGCCTTCCGGCTAGATTTACAGAATACTGTATTCAAACAGTGTCAGACCAGCTGGAAAACTAAACAATACAAAACAAATGTTATTGAATACATTATCATCTGTTAAATAATGTGTTCAAATACTATCCAGACAGAGGTAATGATTGTTTACGTATGAAAAGAGAGGAGGGAGAAGAGCAGGTGAACTAAGAGATAGATTTGAAATAGACAAACCTTGAACCCTTGCAAGACAAACCCTTGCAAGTCTGCCGACACTGAAAAAGTGGCCTGGGATTTCAGCAGAAGAGCAAAAAGGTAGGTCTTCTCTGCAACAACTACATATCAGCAATGATGGGTTTCAGATGGGGAGGTAGATTTCCAATTCCTAAAGGCACCTGGAGGCTCCAGTCATCATTTCATTATTCCCTGTGCAGAAGGGGAGGAGAAAAGGTGGCAGGATTATGTGGTTGAGGTGATGTCCTTCAGCTGGCTGAAAGGGACTGCACAGGACAGGACCGCGCAGCAGCCAAGCCCAGGGCAGCTCCCTTTTGCAACTGTGCCGGCATCAGTTGTACACAAAACCGCAACCATAGCCTGACATGATCACTAGCCTCCTAGAGGCCTTGGCATAGCTTATCAGAGACCAACCATATGGAAATTTCTGTCAAGGGTTTTGGAGTGGTGTTTACTGCAGCTGTGGCTTCAGGCAAATGAATTTGGGGCTTCCATATATAGCTGCACTGATCAAAGGGTTTAAACATTGCTGTGCCGAATTGAACTCGTCCTCGGGCCTCCTGTGTTCTCACTAACCAACCATTCTGCGATGTTCAGTAGGAGTCACCAGTTCTCTATCCACTGATTTTCCCAGAAAACATATCTTAAATCCCTGAAATTCGACAAGATCCATTCCCATAGAAGAAATCAAAATCCTAAACGCTCATAAAACTGCCTTTGCCTTCCCCCATCTAAGGCAGTTAGAAGGTGTTATCACCAGCACAATTTCTTTGTAGCACAGGTAGAAGATGGGTAGCTTGGTGATGTTTGCGAATTTGTTGACATGCTTCTCCACCCTGCGTGGTTCCTGCAGACTGTGTTTTTTAGGATGTTAATATCAGCAAAAGACATTTCATGTCAAAGCCTCATTTCCCTTGTTTCTCACTATATTGACAGTGATAAGTCCCTTTCAGACTATTTCCTTCCTTCTTTCCACTTTTCCTTTCTTTTTTTCTTTTTTTCTTTTTTATGTCAGAATGTCTTTTATAAGTACAATCAGATAGTTTTCAGGGCTGAATCAATGCCTAAACTAGATGTATTTTCCTCCAGAGAACTGGAATAAATAGTTATTTACACTTCAGCTGTCTAATGGGTTGTTTTAAAGAATGCCTTCTTATCTTAGTGTTGAGTTGAACAAGAGACTAAGACAGCTTCATGGCTTAGACAGCAGTTTTTTCAAAGTAAATTTGGATCACTAATTTTTTCTGGAATTGGAAAAAATCACCATACCATGCAGAAGTCAACTGCAGTATCACTTATTTCAATTCAGTTTTATTAAGCAAAAATGAAATATCAATTTGTCCTCAGATTGCATTTCATATCTAAGTTGTAAGTAAGCAAATAAATGAACACAAATAAATAGCACATTCATTCACATCAATAACAAAGTCACTCAGATTTTTAGAATGCTCTTTCATTCATGCTTTTCCCAGGACATCTTTGTAGAAGACAAGGTAAGTAAAATCCCAGAGGTCAATGGGATTTTTCTCATTAATATTTAATCTGATCCTTTTTTAAAAAAAAAAAAAAAAGCTTAATTCTTATCTGTACCAAATATATTAAGGCTACACCTAATAACAACTTCAAGACATTGTGATTGTCTGAAACAGAGGTTTCTTTAAGGTAGATAAGATTCCCTGATATAGGGCTTAGAGGATTAATCCACTTGCCCTCCTGTCCTTCAGCTAAACTGAACACCATAACAATTTTTATTCTAAAATTGCTTATTATGCCATTCCCTCTGCTTTCACCATCAGGCTAAAAATAAGCATTGACCAGCTAAAGGATCTTGCTTTTGCCTACTTTCACTGTTTCCAACACTGCTAAATATACATGCATACAAACTTTTTCTGCCTTCTTGATTTGATATGTAACCAAATGTGCAATGAGTTATTGGATTTGGAAAGGTAACGTCGGATAACACTTGAATTTCCTTAGATGTTAGGCTTGTTGCTCCCATTAAAAATAATGTAAAATTCTGAAATACTTCTACAGAATAGAATCTGGCAGTAACTTTTGCAAAATCCTTGAAGGAAATTTGCTGAAGACCCAGATAAAAGCTTGCTAAAATATTTTGGCTATATAAAACTCTGACAGCCATAACATTGAGTGAGATGAAAAGGGATGCCAAAAGGGACAAATAATACCCATTTCTGGTGAAAACTGTGGTTGCTGTCACCAAAAAAAGGGATTGCAAGTCTACCATGAGAGCTGGAATTCATATCTGGCTGATACAAAAAGCCTGATGGGGTGGGTAAGGAAGAAGCAGTATTATGTGTTTGAAAGGAGGAAACAGTATGAAAGATGTACTGTGGACAGGAAAAGGTACTGATACTCTTCTGTCCCATAATATATACCACACAATCATTTAAAGATTTCTTTTAATCCCCTACAGATTCCATAGACCTAGCAGAGGTGCATCCTCAGTTTGAGCTCCAAGAAAAATCAAAGATTTTTAAGGAGATTTCAGACTCACTTTTACATCCAAGATTTTTCTTCTTGCATGGATTGTCCACAGCAGAGGTAACTGGTATTTGTAAAATTGGATTGCTTATCAGAAGTGCACTCTGACTTCACATCATTTTGGAAAGGATTTATTTACTTGCAAACCTTGTAAATATGTATTAGCTTGAAAATGCTATTTTTGCTTGGCCAAGCTCACTCAGGTTACGTGCAACATGGTTACACAGAAACGAAGCTTTATACTAGTCTCCTGATTTCTGGAATCAGACTTTACTTTTTTTGCTCCCACTGGAAAGATTCCAAAGTAAATATCCATTCTTTCTGCAGTGCTTATTCAAAATGTGATGACTGTTGCTTTGCAAACTATCCCACTGGAACCCTGTAGGACATCTGGCATTCAGGTGACTCTGTATGGATACTCATTATTGCAATCTAAATTTAAAATCATCTGGCGTTACCACTTTGCTATGAATTTCCCACTTCAGCTGTATCATATAGTTATAGAATAATTTAAGCTGGATCTTTGGAGGTCATGTAATCCAACCTACAAACACACACACTATCAAAGTAGGGCCAACTCCAGCATCAGGTCAGGTCACTCAGGACCTTGGTCCAGCTGAATTCAGAATATCTCCAAGGATGGAGATTCCACCACCTCTCAGGACAGTCTGTTTCAGTGTTTGCCTACCTTCATTTCCTTACGTCTAATAAGAACTTTCTGTGCTGAAACTTTTACTCTTTGTTTCTCAACCTTTTGCTGCTCACCTCAGTAAAGAGTCTGGTTCCCTCTTCACTTCAAATGCCCCCATTAGGCACTTGAAGACAGAAATTAGATCATATCCTTTGCCTACTCTTCTTCAGGTTGAAAAAATACATTGTGTGATTTGAAGGAAGACATCACTGAACAAGTAATAACAAGCAGATACCCATGATGCTCTCACCATATGACTTACTGGAAATACATGGTTTGGTATCAGCTTACTAAATAATTACTAAAATGTGGGGGAAAACCCAATCTTATATTTGTATCAGCTCTGCAGTTTATTTTGCCTCCTTTAGTCTGAAGTGCGATTTACCTGAGCTGATTTTGACTTCCTTAATTTTGAGAGGAATATATGCTGCCAGCGGTGAGAGTCACTGAGGGTGGTCACGTTCCATTTGCATTAAAGAATGCCAGTTCATCCTCTTGTCTAATGAGGAAGACTGAATCACTCAATAAAATATTCACAGACCACCACTAACTTGTAATGAAGTCTGATTCTCATGTGTAGAAACCAGCAAATTAGGATATACAGTGAAAGCCGGGGGGTTTTGATTTTTTTAACTGAAGCTACAAGGATTTACAAATTATTATTCTTCTGCATTTATTGTCTTGTATCTGCACAGAATTCTGTGCCTTAACAACAGTGGTGCATGTGGTTTGATGATTAAGACCTTGCTTCATTAGATGAGATATTATCCTAGACCTTTCATTTGTAACCAAGATTACAAAAAGACATGCAAGGAAACAAAATTCTGACAACTTCATGTTTTCAGTGATTAAATACTAACCTACATCCTTCATAGTAGATTAAAACTTTTTAATCAGACATTCCTGAAATCAGATTTTTTACTCTTAGATAGAATGATGTTTATAATATAAAGTTTCATATGCAGGGCAATCACAACAAAGCACTGATAACTACTTTTTTATCCATAACTGTAACTTCTGTCTTAAAAAAACAGCATGATAAAGAGAAAAATCAGAAGTGAATTCATGCAGTGGTATACAGTAAGTTCTGAATATCTGATTTCAAATATTTATTTCAGTCCTTAGTCAATCACTTGCTCTGGAAAAATTCTGGCTTTCTGATGAAAGCATAAGCAATATTATGTATTTGGAGATAGGGAATATACACTTGAGAAATCTTGTAATAAGAAGTACTTTTCATCTTAGCTTTTTTTTTTTAGCTACCTATGGATTTTTTTTTTTAAGTCTGACCCTACCTGTAATTCACCAGTAAAGAAAAATAAATCCTCTGTAAACTCTTCTCCTGGTTTAACCCCAGCCAGCAACTAAGCACCACACAGCTGCTTGCTTACGTCCACACAGTGGGATAGGATAAAGAACCAGAAGAGTAAAAATGAGAAAACTTGTAGGTCGAGATAAAGACATTTTAATAAGTAAAGCAAAAGCTGCACACACAAGCAAAGTAAAATAAGGAATTAATTTACTACTTGCCATTGGCAGGCAGGTGTTCAGCCATCTCCAGGAAAGCAGGGCTCCACCACACATAGTGGTTTCCTTGGAAGAAAAAACACCATAATTCCAAATGCCGCCTCCCCATCCTTCTTCTTCCCCCAGCTTTATATACAGAGGATGACGTCATATGGTGTGGGATATCCCTTTGGTCAGCTGGGGTCAGCTGTCCCGGCTGTGTCCCCTCCCAGCTTCTTGTGCACCCCCAGCCCACTCACTGGTGGGGTGGGTGAGGAGCAGAACGGGCCTTTCCTCTGTGTAAGCCCTGCTCAGCAATTGTGAAAATGTCCCTGTGTTATCAACATTATTCTCATCCTAAATGCAAAACACAGCACTATGCCAGCTACTAGGAAGGAAATTAACTCTATCTGAGCTGAAACCAGGACAATGTTGTTGGAAAATATTGATACCACTAAAACAGAATACAGTGAAATTTCACCTGTATACATAAATAACTTTAAGACTTTTTTAGAGGAGCTACTAAAGAGTAAATTGGAGTTTATGATAAAATGAATTATACACAGAAGGGTGGAAGAAACATATAGTTGGGGGAAAAAAATACGCAATACCCAATAAGAAAAGGCATTTTCCTTCTGTGTCCCTTTAAACAATGCGCTGCATCTTACTTTTCTTGTGGTTGTCACTTCCTTCTATGCAAGAAACTTGAGTCTAGTGAAATAATTTGTTATTTGGGAACCAGAAATGTTTCTTTTCAACACATCACAGAAAAAACTACTGAAGGAGAACAAAAACTGTCTGAATGAAGGAATAAGAGATAGCAGTTTGTTTACACAGTTTTCATCAGCCAGTAGTGCTTTCAGTTAAGTCACTTGGGACTTAATTAATTTAGTTCTATTCATCAGACTGAATGGAAGTCCTTAATTCTGATGTTTGGCTATACTCTATCATAAAAAAAGAGTTTTATCAATCCCAAAGAAACATTACGAGCACCCAGGCTATGGATCTGAACGTAAAATGTTGGCATTGCATGTATCTTCCAAGCTGGTTTGCAAGTCACTGTGGGAACTCAAATTCTGCTTAAAAAAGCTTCTCCCTCCCCCCCACTTCTACCACTTTCACCATTAGTTGGAGGATAAGTATCACCACATGATTATACTTTCTTTGCGTAGGTCCTCAGAAAGCTATAACTTATCACCACATGGGTTATAGCTTTCTGAAAACCTACGTAAAGAAAATGTGAACACTAAAGAAAACACTATTTTACTATTTTTAATTACAAAGTGATGCAAAAATTTCAATGTGTATTTAGCACACCTTTGGCCAAGCAGGGCTTCATACAGTTTCTCCTGACCCTGTAATCTGGGATTTACCTACTATTCATTTTTCTGCCTACAATATAGGACAGGGTTCCTGTTGAGACATCAAAAATTGGAGGAAGTATTAGAGCTGTATGTTCTAAAATATCTTTAATTAGGGTAAAACACCCTGAAGGTGTCTAAGACTCCCACTCTTGTTGCAGGAAGAGGAAGGATAGAGATTGTGAGGGTGTTGGTACTGAGTAGTCTGATTAAAATGTTGGAATCCGATCAAAATTTTAATACAAAATGCCAGATCAAAGCAATACACTGGTCTGAGATTCCACCTTCTCTTGTGGATCTTAGCGCCTGCAGTGGGACCTACGGCACATTAACTACAACAAATTTTGGTAGATTTATCCCACTGAATAGTCAACTTAGATTTCACAGGGTATCCACGTATTTGCATAGACAAAAAAAGATAGTGAGTTAACACACCTTTAGTAGAAAAAATAAAGCATTTTCCCCCTCTTTCAAGCTCAATGCATAATACTAGAATAAAAGCAACTTCAGCCTTTTACATACATTTATATTTACATGACAAATTCTAGCAAGCATTGCTCTCTAAAAAGGTTTTTAAGAACTCCATCACAAATCTGCTTTTTATACCTTATCTGCAAAGCTATTTTTTTATTTCAAACATTTAACGATACTAACAGATCAGATTCTTTTTGGTTACACTACTCATTCATTTAATTTTCGAAGAGCAACATTTACCTTGTTACTTTGCTTTTCCAGCTTACCTTTGCACTTCGCTACAAAAAAAAAAAAAAAGTGTTCTAACAAATATTTCTGCTTTTTGTTTGATTTACAAAGAGAATCTGAATGGGGGGGTAACTTCTATATCGCAACATGCATAATTATGTTAAGTGAAGTTTTCTCTTCCTCTTGCACTTTTATAGCACCAACATTCCCAATATTTTGGGAATAATTGAGGATAATTATGAAGATAATTGAAGATTTGGGGCTAACTGAAGATACCTAAAGCTAGGTTTTATCAAGTAAGCTACATTGAGAAGGTTATCTAGCTACCATACAGAAGTGCATCCACTTCATTCCCATACTAAACAAAATAAAACAAAATAGCCCCTATCTTTGTTAAGGCTTTTTGACTGGTAGGAGTGAAGATTTCCTAGACACAACTAAGACAGAGTTCAAAATTTATATAAAAGAAAGCGTGAGACAATCCTTCCTCCAAGATAAAAGTGTTCACAATTTCAGGCCAGTCTCCCATCAGATGTGCCAAATAAATCATTTAGAGAGTTAACTCTGTGATCTGGAACAATGAAATTATCTTAGGATGAAACAATCGGGTTGATTGCTTTGTTTTCTTAGCCTCTACCATTTCCATAACTTGGTTAGAAATACAAACTCAAAAGTACTTGTATTAGCAGAAGACGAAATAGCAAGTGGGGTGCACAGGCTGTCTTTTCTTCCAGAGTGCATGTAAAGTTCAGTTACATTTTAGGTGTGTGTAAACCTTTGATCAGCAGGCTTACACCAACAAAGAACAAAACATTTTCTCCTGGGAACCACTGTCTTCTAAACTGACATAGGCACTGCATAGTTGTGCTGTCAACCATGCTCAGGCTGAACAAAACTACATGTTAATAGGATCCTTTTGGTTACAGTTACAGAATCACAGAATGGCAGGGGTTGGAAGGGACCTCTGGAGATCATCTAGTCCAACCCCTCTGCTTGAGCAGGCACAACCAGAGCAGGGGGCACAGGAACGCGTCCAGGTAGGTTTTGAATGTCTCCAGGGAAGGAGACTCCACAACCTCCCTGGGCAGCCTGTGCCACTGCTCTGTCACCCTCACAGGAAAGAAGTTTTTCCTCATATTGAGGTGGAACTTCCTGTGTTCTAACTTGTGCCCATTGCCCCTTGTCCTGTCGTTGGGCACCACTGAAGAGAGTCCAGCCCCATCCTCTTGACACCCACCCTTTAGGTATTTATAAGCATTGATAAGATCCCACCTCAGCCTTCTCTTCTCCAGGCTGAACAAACCCAGGTGCCTCAGCCTTTTCTCATGAGACAGGTGCTCCAGTCCCCTGATCATCTCGGTAACTCTCCGCTGGACTCCATCCAATAGTTCCCTGCCTTTCTTGAACTGGGGAGCCCAGAGCTGGATGCAGTGCTCCTGATGTGGCCTCACTAGGGCAGAACAGAGGGGGAAGATAACCTCCCTCAACCTGCTGGCCACACTCCTTCTAATGCACCCCAGGACACCATTGACCTTCTTGGCCACAACGGCACAGTGCTGGCTTATGGTCAACCTGCTGTCCACCAGCACTCCCAGGACCTTCTCAACAGAGCTGATTTCCAGCAGGTCAACCCCCCACCTGTGCTGGTGCATGGGGTTGTTCCTCCCCAGGTGCAGGACCTTGCACTTGCTCTTGTTGAATTTCATCAGGTTCCCCTCAGCCCAGCTCTCCAGCCTGTCCAGGTCTCACTGGATGGCAGCACAGCCTTCTGGTGTATCAGCCACTCCTCCCAGCTTGGTATCATCAGCGAACTTGCTGAGGGTACACTCTATCCCTTCATCCAGGTCATTGATGAATATATTGAACAGGACTAGACCCAGCACAGACCACCCCTAGGGAACACCGCTAGTTATGGGCCTCCAACCAGACTCTGCCTCATTGATCACAACCCTCTGAGCTCTGCCATTCAGCCAGTTTCAATCCACCTCACTGTCTACTCATCTAACCCATGCTTCCTAAGCTTTGCTGTGAGGATGTTATGGGAGACAGTGTCATAAGCCTTGCTGAAGTCAAGGTAAACAACATCCACTGCTCTCCCTTCACCTACCCAGCCAGTCAGGTCATCACAGAAGGCTATCAGGTTGGTCAAGCATGATCTCCTGATCTCCCCTTGGTGAATCCAGGTAGACTACTTCTTTTCCTCTACATGCCTGGAGATGACCTCCAGAATGAACTGTTCCATCACCTTTCTGGGGATGGAGGTGAGACTGACTGGCCTGTAGTTTCCTGGGTCCTCCTTCTTGCCCTTTTTGAAGAGTGGAGTGACATTGGCTACCTTCCAGTCCTCGGGCACCTCTCCTGTCCTCCATGACCTTTCAAAGATGACAGAGAGTGGCTTAGTGACAGCATCTGCCAGCTCCCACATCACTCATGGATGCATCCTGTCGGGGCCCACAGATTTGTGCGGATCCACTTTGCTTCAATGATCTCTAACCCAAATCTCCTCAACCAAGGGGAAGTCCTCCTTTCTCCAGATTTTGTCTCTCACCTCTGGGGGCTGGGATGCCTGAGGGCCAGCCTTAGCAGTAAAGACCGAGGCAAAGAAGGCATTCAGTAAATCTGCTTTCTCTGCATCCTGCTTCACCAGGGCCCCCACCTTGTTCAGCAGCAGAACCACAGTTTCGCCAGTCTTCCTTTTACTACTGATGTATTTGAAGAAGCCCTTCTTGTTATCCTTGACATCCTTTGCCAGATTTAATTCCAAGTGGGCCTTGGCCTTCCTCGTTGCATCTCTACATACACTGACAACATTCCTATATTTCTCCCAAGTGGCCAGTCCTTTTTTCTGGTCCCTTTTTTCTTCCAATTCTTCCACAATTTTGACACCTAGTTTGACAGACACCTTAAAAAATGTAAACAAATCTAATTTTCAAGCTGAAGAAACATAAAATGTTTTGACTGTAAAACTGTATTTTCAGTTTGGAACAATATAATGGATCCATATGTGAAAATGAAAAATGTGGAGAAACAAAAGCTAGGTTAATAGACTGTAAAGTACTAAGTTTGAAATTACATGCTCTAGTTTAACTCCATAATTCAACAACCAACTTTTTCATTAGGGAAATAAAAAACAAAACTCTTGCAAACAGAAAGGAAACAATTCACCTTCAATAGTAGAGAATTTTCTCTGCAACATGAATTTGTGCTACAGCATTTAATTTCTATACAGGTAAAACGGAAGAAGTAATAAAGCAACTTAGAGAATATAAATGTGATATTAAAGATTGAAAATGAAATCTATGTATTGGCCCAGTGGAACTGCTGTATTTTTTATGCTTTTCACTGCATAACAGAGAAAACTAGAAAAAAAACATTTTTCGTTTAATTTTGGTGCCAATTAAATAAGGGAAACATAACTTGTGTGACTGCAGGCTGCTCATTACTGTCTGGCATGTGGAAGAGCGCATATTTTAATATTTAGATCAGATTACTTGTAAGTTTAACTTTGGATTTCAGTGTCACAGAGGGAATTGTAACTCAATGGAAGAAACACCTTCTGTACCAAGACAGTTTCCATTTTTTAATAGCTCAATGTCTAAACAGCAGCATTGTTTTGGCTTTCATTGAGAAATAAAATGATCCATCCATTAGAACTTAGACTGTATACCAACACTTCCTGTTAAAGACACACATTAATTCATACCCCATTCCCTCTTACATCAGTAGCGGTAGAGGCTTTTTGGAAAAGATCTTGTAGGTTCCCACTGTAGGGACCCATCACTCAATCTTTCAAAAACCATCCTGAACAAAGCTCCAGAGAGCACAACATAAGAGGAAATTAAGTTCCATTCAAAAAACAATAGACAAGATTACCCAAAAGAGAAATTTTCCCTCTGTCTGGTCCCGATCCGATAAAACACCTCAACGGAAACTGATCAAGACAATTAAATAGATGTCGGAATTAAATTTTGTTCATCAGATTCACATGAAATGTATATGAATACTGCAAATCAACATTGGTATGCACAGGTTCCAAAGGCTTTGTAGAAATGCAGTACAATTTTACTCTTTAAAAATAACTTGTATAAAATATAGGTTATTCTGAAAAACTTTGAATGGTTTCTAATTTTTGTCCCCTTAGGCAGAAAATTTATTCTTTTAGACAGCATGAAGTGAGTTTGGGATGGGTTGTAGGGGGAAGCTGGAAGAAGGCATCTGAGAAAAAGTGACACAGCATAATAAAGTATTTTTAAATGTCAGTGAAGATAAAATCTACATTAAAGTTACAGCAAAATGTTCTCCAGCTTATCTGGTTACTGGAACCTTCTAATGAAACCAAATGAAAGATCTTTGCAATCACTCAACACAGGAACACAACTTTTAAAATCTTCTGAGAAATGCCTTAGTTCTCACAGTAATCTTAAAGAGCTCACAAGCTATTGTGCGCTTCATTCATTGTGAGCAGACACAAATGAACATCACCATTAGACCTGTTTCCTAAGTAGATGAATGTGCAAACACTGCTGGTGAGAGTACTTTATGCACATAAATTTAACATCCTTTTTTCCTTTTATCACCATGCACGTGACTTTGAAACTCACTTTTTGCCAACTGCCATGCCAATAAAACTCAATTACATAAATGTACATGGAAAGTGAACAAAAAGGGAACACACAGAAAAATCGTATCAATTTTAAAATATGAATGGTCATCCACCTCTGCTGCTTACCAAAAAAAATTTAATGATCCATGTTCTTTCAGAATTCATACCCTTACAGGAAAACTTGACAAATCTTCAGTGGGCTATTCAGTGTTCCTAAAAATGGTGCTGTATTATGTACACTGTAAAATGTATACATTAATGCAGCTAGTTTAAACCTCCATCAGGTTAAATGCTCTTAACACTGTTCTTCTAGTACATAGAGACACAGGGTTTTTTTTTTTCTTCCCTGCAGTTTTCATTGGTAGTTTATATTCCTCAAGCACCTTTTAAACTTGATATCACATTACTCTGCAGAAAATCTATAATGTTCTTTAGTGTGTCATTGCAATTGATACGCATACATACTGTATATAGCCAGTATTAAATTTCTGCATCTAAGGATTTTATCAGGGAATCTGTATATTTCTCAATAGACATGTTTAGGACCCATTTTTTTTCACATCCAACAGTATAGGCTCCAGAGTACAGTATATGTGATTTTATACCTATTGTGTATGTAGAACCACAAAATGCATATTTATGGATATAGGCAGAGTGTTTTACTCTCTCTATTCATGAATATAATGCACACACATCCAGAAATTAATATGCAAATGCTAGCTCCTTTGATGCTGATGGCAGAATTCCTATCGATTCTCACAAGGCTTAGTTTTCACCTGTGATTACTGAACAGTAGACTATGTTTCTGTTAGTTCAGATCATGAAAACACTGAGAAGACACCTAATTCTTAAACAACGTGTTATTTTTGAGGAGCCTGTGACTTCTTTCTGACTCCAAATTCAAGAAGTTCTCTTTTTATAGCCCTGTTAAAAGTCTCTGGAGCCTAAGTGCATTTGCAGCTCAGCATTCTTCTGGCTTCCAGCAAATAAAAATGTACCCATTTAGTTGCTAATCAATATTCAGGGTAACTTGAAAAGATAGCCAACCACTAATACCTCCCAAAGAGCAAGTATTTAGCTGGACTGTCCTTTCTGAGTCCTAATGTTATACACATGTTATTCCACTGGTATTAGAGGAATAACTAATTATCAATGTATCCATAAGCCACATTAAATTTGCAATATTCCTGTAGAGATGTATTCTGCTTCTTTGATGACCAAGTAAGCAGCCACACCAATAAAACAAATCCTGATATCATTCCCAGAAGAGTTTGAAGCCATAGTTAAACACATGGCATATTTCTGATTTTTTTCATTCACTTCCATGGCGTAATGAGTGACACTAAGCTTAGACCACTGATTTCTGCTCCGTGTTAAAATCTTTGTACACTTTGGGTACGTTCAAGAGGTACCGGCTTCTTTCTAACACTGAATAATATTGCCTTTGGGGCAATATTAACAGTATGTTCTCCTGTCCCTCGTATAGTAGCTCCTGTATAGCCCATTACTTTCATCTTCAATGCCTCTAATTTTGTACTCTTGATAGTGCCAGACCTTGCCCTGAAATGACAGTTGCCAGAAGTCAAATGTAAATTACAACATACCTCATTCACAATAAGAGAGAGGGGTTTTGGTGGATATTCCCTTTGTATTACGCTATTCCTTCAGTTATTCAAATTCACTTTCTTCAGCTCTTCATTGATCCTTGACCCACAGTACTCTTACATAGGTAACAATTTTTACTTTCACTTTTTAAAGTATTCCTGAAAGAGGGTAAACATATGAAGAGCATTACTGAACATTCACCTAATCTAACTACTTTATCAGACCTGTGGGGATTAATCTGATTCTATGCTGTATTTCTTTTTGAATTTTAAGAATATGAAATGCATTCCTGCACAAATACTGTACTACAAACTTAAGCTAGATATAAGTCAGTAGACCACGTATCAGAGACAGTCATGTCTTTACTTGGTCTTATTTACACCTGCAAATAATGTTGCGGAGTCTAAAAACATCCAGGTAAATGTTATGTCTCCCTTTCTGTCCCTCCATTATTTGAGTTAACATGAAACCTAATGATCACATTAACTATCTTCATTAATGATTCTATGGGATGAGAAGAAGGGGCTGCTTTGAAACACATGAATGCAGGAAAAACTAAAACAAAACAGAAGAGAAACATAAAGCTGAGAAACAGGAAGGGAAAGGAAAATTTAAAAAATAACGCAGAAACTATCTTACCAGTATACCTTCTATTCTCATGTCGTTGGATATGACAATTAAATAATGACACTATTTAATAATCATGTAAAACTTGTTTTCATTACCTTCATCTCCCTGCGTCCCGCTGGTATTAATGCAAAACCTAATGTTGAATCAAACTAGGCTGTGGCTTTAATAGTCCACTGATCTTAATATTTGTCACCTTTTGCATATATGACGAGAGTACTTTAGCTTTAGCTAAAGTTCCCTTCCACTTACTTTGGTCAATATCGTTCTTCCAGTGCTGTCCCATTTCTCCTTTCTTCTCCATTATCAACCTTCACTGAGAGGTCAGTCTCTTCCTTGTCACTCCTTTGGAATTCTCCTCCCCATTATTAGCAAATCCAACAGATGCCCAAAGCCCCAGGATCCTCTGCTCCTCTCAATTCCAGTACATATGGAAATTTTTTTTTCCTCCCTCTGTGAAGACTTGAAAATCATCACATGCAGTGATTAAGGATTTGATATTCACCTGTACAAGGCTTAACGATGAGTCTTTCAGTTAGAGTCCATGGAAATCAGGTCTCCACGCCTGTAGTTATTTTAGAAAAAAAAAAATGTATAAAGCCAGGGTCATTTTAAACTGCTTCATTCATAAGGTTAAAATCAGTCAAGACTATCAGATCAATTTAGCAAGGTATTTATTCATCATTCTTCTGTTAATACCAGCTCATCATTTTTCAGGTTACATTTAAATGCTGTAACCAATATTTCCATAAATTAATTTCACTTCATGAATGAGCAGTTTCTACTAACAAACAAATATAGTTCAGAATACTGACAGCTGTAAATAAATTTTGGTCTCAGTAAGGGATTCTGGTCATATTCTGATGGGTACAGTAACTACTAAACAGATACATTTGATTTATGTTTTTATTTATACCTTCGCAGTAGATGATTCACTTAGGAATACGCTCGTTGTTTTCTAAATCTGACTGAACATACCTTATTTAGTAGTAAAATTCTTGGTTAGAGAAGTCAGCCAAATTATTCTATCTCTTTCTTATTTCATTCTGACTTTTTGGGGATCTTCACAAAAGGGAGTTATTACAGAGATATTCAGGAGAAGGTAAAATCAGAGTACACAAACCAACCTGTGTGACATACCTCACTGGGTTACAGTCTAGATCTTTCCCTAGTGCTTTGAATTTTTCAAGTACATTCTTTCACATTTTAAAAATATGCTCCCTTCACTAGTGAGTAATATTGTCACCAGCAACAAGGAAAGAGTGTTCCAATAAACCAAGAAGAATAGGAAAAAAAGAAGTCATGCTCTGAGACATCCATTATTTTAATCATCACCTCAAGTTATACTCATCTTTCATTGCCCTCACACTTTCTCTTTCCACAGAATGTTACCAACAACTAATGTGATGACTGAAAATGGTCAGCAAACTCCTGGGGGTGAAAATATATCATGAATATTAACACAGGATTTAAGGAGAACATGGAATAACAGTGGTTGCGTTAGAACCAGATGGGTGAAGGATTTAGTGTATTTCTGTTTTCTTAGCTATGTGAATTGAGTATCAAACAAAATTTTTAATTTCTTTCACTTTCAAAAGATTGTTACATTCTGATAATTTATTAAAAGTGGGAGGATTGAGAGAAAAGGTTATTTTTTCCGTGATTCCATATTTTTATTATAATTTTCCACATTTTTCTGAATAGCTGCATATAGATGAAAAAGGAAGAACTCTTACTTTGAAAGTGGACCCTGGTTACTCACAGGAGCAGGATTCCACATCAGCCTGCACCCTCCACCATCACAATCAGAACCAGATATGAAGCCTTAACGACTGAGGACACCCATAAGCAAGGTCTGCAAAGTCCCCTGCAAGGAGAAACTGTACCAGCAACATACAGCGGATATAGTAAAAAGAAACGATGAGTGCTCGTGGTGGGTGACTCTCTGTTGAAGGGCACTGAGGCACCCATTTGCCAACCTGACAAGCAGTCATGAGAAGTATGCTGCCTTCCAGGAGCCAAGGTCCAAGACGTGGCTGAGAGGGTGCCACATTTCATCAAGAGAACAGAATACTATCCACCGCTGCTATTTCATGTAGGCATGAATGACACTGAGAGCTGTAACCTGGGTAAAATCAAGGAAGAATTTCGAGCCCTGGGGGAGCAAGTGAAAAATATTGGCACCCAAGTGATCTTCTCTTCCATTTTGCCAGTTCAAGGGAAAGGAGAAGCCAGAAACAGGCGCATAATGTATATCAACTCCTGGCTACGTGGCTGGTACTGCTGTGAGGGGTGTGGCTTTTATGGCAATGGGGTGTTCTTCAATGACTACAACATGCTAGGGAGGGATGGAATCCACCTGTCCAAAAGGTTAAGGGAATCTTCAGCAGTAGGCTGGCTAACTTGGTGAGGTGAGCTTTAAACTGAAGGACTTGGGGGCATGGGATCCATTGTGGAATGCTCATACCAGCACATCCAGCAAGGCAGTAAGTCAGGCCAAGCAGTGTGGTGACAAATGTCTCTTAGTTGTCTCCCAAGACATGAAACAGGAGAGTAATCACCTCAAGTGTACGTATATGAATGCACACAGTCTAGGTAACAAACAGGAGGAACTGGAGCTCCGTGCCCACTGAGAAGGGTATGGCATCATAGGAGTAACTGAAACATGGTGGGACAACTCAAATGACTGGGGGATCGCAGTGGACGGTTACAGGCTCTTTCATAAGGACAGGTAGGGTAGAAGAGGTGGAGGAGCCACACTCTACCTTAAGGAAACTGCTGTATCAAATGGCTGTGGGTTCAAGTCAAAGGGGTTGTCTCCAAGCAGGACCTCACAGTGGGCATCTGCTATCGACCTCCTAACCACGATGACACTGCTGAAGCAGCAATATTTGGGGCACTAAAGCAAGCTTCTGGCCAACAGAACCTGGTCCTGATGGGTGACTTCAACTACCCAGACATCTGCTGGAAGAACAATACGGCAGCTCACATGGCATCTGCCAAGTCCCTGGAATGTGTAAAGACTGTTTCCTGATACAAATGTTAGATGTGCCAACCAGGAAGGAGGAACTGCTGGAATTGCTATTCACAAACCAAGAAAACCTGCTTTGTAATATCTTGGTTAATGATAGCCTTGGCTGCAGTGATCACAATATTGTGGAGTTTGGGATCCTGCTGAGTGTGCTGAAGGTCAGCTCTAAGACAAGGGTTCTGGATTTTAGAATAGCAAACTTCAGTTCACTCAGGGGTCATTTGGGAAGGATCCCGTGGGACACTTCCACGGAAGATAAAGGAGCTAGTGAGTGCTGGGAGTTCTTCAAGAAGCACAAAACCAGTTTATCCCCTACAAAGGAAAGGGAAGTAAGCAGAGCAAGAGGCTCCCTCGGCTCAACCATGATCTCCTGGGTCTACTCAAGTCCAAAAGGGAAGCATACCAGAGATGGAGAAGTGGAGGATTATCCATTTAGAGCTACAAGGGCATTGCCAGAGCTTGCAGAGGTGAAGTTAGAAAAGGAAAAGCCCAGATTGAAATTAAACTGGATGTAGATGTCAAAAATAACAAGAAAGGTTTCTTCAGGTGTGTCAACCACAAGCAGAAAAAGAAGGAAAATATAGGCCCATTCTTAAACAGGAGAGTCAGTCACCAACGATGCTGAAAAGGCAGAGGTCCTTAACACTTTCTTCACCTCTGTCTTTACCAGCACTGCCGGGTCCCAGGCTTTGGGAACGAAATTGCCGATTGATCCAAACACTGACCCACCATCAGTGAAGGAAGAGTTAGTACATTAATTGCTACAGGAGCTGGACCCCTACAAATCAATGGGCCCTGACGCCATCCACCCGAGGGTGTTGAGAGAGCTGGCTAACATCATTGCAAGGCCACTCTCCATAATCTTTGAGACGTCATGGAGAACGGGGGACGTCCCAGAGGACTGGAGGAATACAAATGTTACCCCTATCTACAGGAAAGGCTCGAGAGAAGATTCAGGTAACTATAGGCCCATCAGCCTTACCTCAATCCCTGGGAAAGTTACGGAACGAATCCTCCTGGGGGCCATCACAAGTCAAATGAAGCACGTGATTGGGAAACGCCAGCATGGCTTCACTAAAGGCAGATCATGCTTGACAAACCTGGTGGCCTTCTATGACAAAGTGACTTGCCTGGTTGACATGGGGCGGGTGGTGGACGTTGTCTACCTGGACTTCTCCAAGGCCTTTGATGCAGTCCCCCACAGCCTCCTCTTGGAGAAATTGATGCGTTATGGCCTAGACAAGTGGTCTGTGCAGTGGGTGGGGAACTGGCTGACAGGCCGCACCCTAAGGGTGGTGGTAAACAGCTCTTTTCAAAGTGGCAACCTGTCAGAAGTGGGGCCCCCTAGGGATCAATATTGGGCCCAATGTTATTCAACATCCTCATAAGTGATCTGGATACCAGCATCAAATGTAGCCTGATGAAGTTTGCGGATGACACCAAGTTGAGTGGGGAAGTAGGCACTCCAGAAGGGAGAGCTGCTCTGCAGGAAGATCTGGATAGGCTGGAAGAGTGGGCCAGCAAGAACCTTATGAAGTTCAACAAGGAGAAGTGTAAGGTCTTGCACCTGGGAAACATAATGTGGGAGTACAGCACAGGCTGGGATCCACCTGGCTGGAGAGCAGCTCGGTGGAAAGGGACCTGGGGGTCCTGGTGGACAGAAAGCTCAACATGAGCGAACAATGTGCTGCTGCAGCCAAGACGACCAATGGGATGCTGGGTTGCATCAAAAAGGACATTGCCAGCAGAGATAAAGAAGTCATCATCCCTCTCTACTCAGCGCTTGTCAGGCCACACCTGGAGTACTCTTTAACAGTTCTGGTCCCCGCTGTACAAAAAGGATGGGACAGGCTGGAAGGGGTCCAGAGAAGGGCTACGAAGATGATCAAAGGACTGGGAAGCTGCCATACGAGGATAGGCTGGGAGAGCTGGGTTTGTTCAGCCTTGAGAAAAGGAGGCTTAGAGGGGATCTTAACACCATGTACCAGTACTTAAGGGGTAGCTACAAAGAAAAAGGAGACTCCCTTTTTACAAGGAGTCACATGGAGAGGACAAGGGGGAATGGACACAAGTTGCTCTTCGGGAGATTCCAATTGGACACGAGAGGAAAATTTTTCACATTGAGGACAGTCACCATTGGAATAATCTCCCCAGGGAAGTGGTTGACTCAGCCACATTAGACACTTTCAGGAGTTGGATGGACAAGGTGCTGGGCCATCTTTTCTAGACTGTGCTCCTCCTAGAAATGTTGGACTAGATGATCCCCGAGGTCCCTTCCAACCTGTGATTCTGTGCTTCTGTGAGTCACTTCACCCCTCCCAAGTCAATGGACATCAGGATGGAGACCAGGGGGATAAAGCCCCTCCCACTGTAAGGGAAGATCAGGTTCATGACTGCCTGAGGAACCTGGATATATACAAGTCTATGGGACCTGATGAGATGCATCCCAGAGTCCTGAGGCAACTGATTTAGTTGCCAAGCCACTCTTCATACTATTTGAAAAGTCATGGCAGTCAGGTGAAGTCCCTGGACACTGGAAGAAGGGAAACATTGTGCCCGTCCTTAAAAAGGGTAAAAAGAAGGACCCAGGAACTACTGTCCTGGCAGTTTTACATCTCTGCCTGGGAAGATCATGGAACAGATCCTCCTAGAAGCTATGCTAAAGCACAGGGAGGTGATTCGAGGCAGCCAGCATGGCTTCACCAAAGGCAAGTCCTGCCTGACTAACCTAGTGGCCTTCTATGATGAAGTGACTGCATCAGTGGACAAGGGAAGAGAAACAGATGTCATCTACCTGGACTTCTATAAGGCTTTTGACACAGTCCCCCACAGCATCCTTCTCTCTAAACTGGGGATATATGGATTTGATGGGTGGACTGTTCGGTGGATAAGGAATTGGTTGGATGGTCACGTCCAGTGGGTAGTGGTCAATGGATCGATCTCCAGATGGAGACCAGTGACAAGCGGTGTCCCTCAAGGGTCCATACTGGGACCAGTACTGTTTAATATCTTCATCAATGACATAGTGGGGTTGAGTGCACCCTCAGCAAGTTTGAAGATGACACCAAGCTGATTGGTGCAGTTGGTACACCAGAAGGGTAGGATGTCATCCAAAGAGACTTGGACAAGCTGGAGAGGCAGGCCTGTGACAACCTTATGAGGTTCCACAAGGCCAAGTGCAAGGTCCTGCACCTGGGCTGGAGCAACCCCTGATATCAATACAGGATGTGGGATGAAGGGATTGAGAGCAGCTCTGAGGAGAAGGACTTGGGGGTACTGGTGGATGAAAAGATGGACATGAGCCAACAATGTGCACCTGCAGCCCAGAAGGCCAACCATATCCCAAGCTGCATCAAAAGAAGCGTGGCCAGCGGGTCAGGGAGGTGATTCTGCCCCTCTGCTCCGCTCTGGTGAGACCCCACCCAGAGTACTGCACCCAGCTCTGGAGGCCTCAACACAGAAAGGGCATGGAACTGTTGGAGCAGGTCTAGAGGAGGGCAACAAAAATGATCCAAGGGCTGGAGGACCTCTCCTGTGAGGACAGGCTGAAAGAGTTGTGGTTGTTCAGCCTGGAAAAGAGAAGGCTGTGGGGAGACATTATTGTGGCCTTCCAATACTTAAAGGGGGACTATAGGAAGGATGGGGGCAACCTCTTTAGCAAGGCCTGTTGTGACAGGACAAGGGGTAATGGTTTTAAACTAAAGGAGGGTAGATTTAGGCTGGATATAAGGAAGAAATTTTTTACAATGAGGGTGGTGAAACACTGGAACAGGTTGCCCAGAGAGGTTGGGGATGCCCCGTCCCTAGGAACATTCAAGGTGAGGTTGGACAGGGCTCTGAGCAACCTGACCTAGTTGTAGATGTCCCTGCTCACTGCAGGGGGGTTGGACTAGGTGATCTCTAAAGGTCCCTTTCAACCTAAACTATTCTATGATTCAATAATATCTACATGTTTATTTACATGTAGATTTATTTCTCAAATAATTTTGCTACAGTAGTCACCCACCCAGTTCAAAATACATGCACATAGACCACCACGACTTTTACATAAATATCTCTAGTAACCATTGGAGATGAGGAGGGGAGAATTTTGGTTGGGTCCAAAGATCAGTTTTAATGAGACTACATTACCACGTGCATTGCAATAATGCCCTTTAATTGAGCTTAAACTTAAGACAGAATAATATTAAATACAATAATTTAAAGTCTCTATGAAAAAGGGCATTAAAGTGCAACTGAAAACAGCTTTTAAATGTCTTGTTTTGTTTTTTAAATACTGAAACTACCAGAAAGCATTAGACCTGTGATAGGGTTTTATAAACAGTTTTAAAAGTCAAGTAACCTAAAAATCTTACAAGTGAACATTTCTGAACAACTAGACTGTATTTCTCTAAAATTATAATCAAGCTCAGCTTCCTTCTGTATATTCAAAATATTAGCAGGTGTTAGAAGCCTTAGGGAAGTACTATGTGTTTCCTAGCGACCCTCTCCTAAACCTCACTATCTGTAGAGAAGCACATTTACTTAAGGAGTGACAGAATTTGGATCTAGGGCAAGGAAATCTGTGAAGAAAATATTGAAATTATCTTTGATTACAGGAAAAAAAATGTTTTGCAATTTTTAATATCATTTAAGTTTACAAATTCCAGGAAGGACATAGATTTGAAGTCACATAGCACAGTGTGAGGTAAAATATCTCCCGTTCAGAATGGTGTTTATTTCATAAATATGACCATAGTCTGAACCTTGATCAATCTGATTTTAATGCTAAGTTTAAATCTAAACCTCCTTGGGCAGCTGAGTTAAATCACTGCTTCAGTGTAAAAAGTTCAAAGGCCTACATAAATGTCCCTTTTCATATTTTCAAGTTCTCCTTGGAGTGGAGACCATATCCTCTTTGTTACAAAAGTCTTATCCACCAGTTTTGCTCTTTTCACAGACCCAGAATAAGACACTACGAAGCAAATCAACTACCTTGATTGTCTCAACTTCTTCAGCTGAATCAACTGAACTTGTAAAGTTCAAAGTCAAAATGAACAAGTAAAATTCTTCAGTTTGCAACGTGGATACTCTTACTTACTGAGGATGCATGCTTGCTGACATACATTCTCTTCTGCTTCCACATGAATCACAGTGTGCAGGAAACACTGTTTCTTCAAACCACAACTGCATACATTTCCATTTCCTATTTCTGCTGGCAAACAGACAGCTTTGGA
The DNA here is from genome assembly GCF_949628215.1 of Phalacrocorax aristotelis. Lineage (NCBI taxonomy): Eukaryota > Metazoa > Chordata > Aves > Suliformes > Phalacrocoracidae > Phalacrocorax > Phalacrocorax aristotelis. The sequence goes on along the minus strand of NC_134279.1, from coordinate 38,258,117 downwards.
GCCATTGTCAGTGATGGACCATATGGCTGCATAGCACTATCTGCACCGTACAAAAAGATGAAAATGTATTAATGAGTGTTCCCAAACTGGAAAAAGTATACTAACAGCCTGGGATTTCTTTTTTTTTTTTTGTCCCAGGGTATTTCTGATTTCAGAAACTCAGGGCCAGATACTATTTGCCACAACGATTTCCCCAGTCTAGAAAGGTCAAAATCCCATTTGCAGGATACACAGCGATCTGAATATTGGGCAACCTGCCATTGCCGCAAGACAGCACATGACAATTCTTGTCAAAGTAGAGGAGGACATAAGGCAGCTGCCAACCAAGGTATGCTGATACTGCACAGTGTATCAATCCCTTCATAACTGCAGTTATCCCAGAAATTAATCAGGCCTGTTCCAACAGAAGGAACAGTCACTGTTTAGGCCTCAGAACAATTTAAGCATTACAATGTACTGTATGCATAAGGTTTCTGCTGGAGGACAAAACTACTCATGACTCCATAACAAGCTCTCCAGTCCTTTAGTCCCTATACAAAATCAAATAGGCTTCAAATTCAACATGTGAAAACATTTTAGTATGCATAAGAATTATATAGAAAATTCTACGTGGCATAATTCAAAACTACTCTCACCAAGCTTTGTCCCAAAAGTTCCTCAGGTTGTAGAATATTCTATGATGATTATTTGGCATACTATACAGGCAGAGGCATATGCATGAAGAGAAAATGTGATAGCATATTGTCTCATCAAATATAGAGCATAATAAACTTTGTAAGCAACAATCATAGATGATCTTAACAGCTACACAGTTTTATGTCGCCATTAACTTAAAATCATACTAGCGGAAGATTTTTCCTGTAACACATATTTGGAATTTACAACAATCCACATTATTCCTGCTGTTTTCTTATTGTAAATAGTTACAATATGTAACAGTAGTAATATCACAATAACCTGGGCTTTGAAAAATCATTAATTTTCCTATATAAAAAGAAAACTTACAAATATATACAAAGTAGAGAATATAATATAATTTGGATAAAAGGAATGGCAAGTGACACACTTGCTCAAACCCTTCAGTGATGATATCCGGCGACATGAATCTGATTACAAGTTTGATGTTGCTAAAGCAATAGTTCCACTAATATATGAAAATATCATGCAGCCAAATGGAGGCTTTTACAGAGGAAGGTGTGGGCCCAAGTAATCTGTCGGTATGACCAACCTGTGCTCTCCCTCACCTGTTTCTACCAACAGAATCACTCAAGGTCAGGGCTGATTAAACTGCCACAGGTTTGTTTCAAAATAACTACAGTTATTGACCTAAGAAAGCAATTACATATATATGTATAGCCGTCCTTTGTATTTTACCTACACTACCATATCTCCATAACAAGCTGTTCAACAGGCAGCAAAACTGAAGACACCCAGTTCTGTATGGATCTGTATGCAGTGCCACCCTCCAACCCCTTCTCCTCCTCTTTCATCACATCCCCTTCGCTCCCTCAGTCTCCTGCCTCTTTCCCAGGCACTGGGGGTCAGGGCCAGTTCAGAGCATGGCCTGCCCTGACTGATCAGACCACACAGCCGGCCAGCTGGCTGCTGCATCTCTCAGCTGCCCGGCATCACTGACAACATGTAATTAACACTGATTTGGATCTCCCTTTTCTATTCAACCACCAATTTACAGAAGCCAGTAGACCTTTCATACCTTTTAGATCTCTACACTCTGTCAATATGGCTGAGGCTAGACAAAAAGTTAAAAAAATATTAGTGATAAACTTGACAGCTGCATGGAACATAAGCCTAATTTATTGAGAACCAAGGCTGATATCTGGGCATTCAGTTTTTTATCTGTGAAACTGCAGGAATCAGTATAAAATTCTGAAAAGAGAAAACAGGACTAGTTACAGAGGTTCCTGAATATCTAAAGTTTAACCAAAGCTAAGAGTTGGACTTAAATTATCAAAAATGTTGAATCTATACGCGAGAAGTGCTGTGAACCTAGGAAAGATATGTTGCTTTAGTTGCACAAAACTGATAGAATTAAAGTGAAAAATGGAGCTTAGTGTTAACTAATCGTGTAGCAACAGTAACTCCATAATAAAATGAAAGTTCATAGAATGAAGGTATTATCTCCTGTGTAATTGTGTGTCTGCGCTTTATGAGCATGGATCCTAACAAATGTGATTATCAGCCGCCTGAATGATAGGCATTTCGTCAATTCTGCACCAGTCCAGTAAGCACAAGTGCTAGGAGCACAAAAAATTAGGAAGATGCAGTAAAATGAAATGGACTTAAGAGAATAAATGGTTTCCAGAATTACTGAACCTGTTATTCAACTTTAGGGCTTTAAACTAAAGTTGCCAGGGGAGGGGAACCTCAATCCATCCCACTCCTACCAGCTTGATGCCAGTACCAGTAATAGATACCCAGAGCCTGGAGGAGGATCACAGGTCAGCAGCACAAAGGAATCCCAGCCAGTAAGTCAGCTTCATTGGGGGCCTAACTTAAATGCCCCGATGCAAACACACGCAGCATGGGGAATAAACAAGAGGAGTGAGAGATGTGCGCACGCCTGCATAGCTATGATCTTACTGACATCATGGAGCTGTGGTGGGGTGGTTCCTGTAACTGGAGCGTTGGAATGGAAGGATACAGGTGCTTTAAGAAGGACAGGCAGGGGAGACAAGTACAGGGTGTCATCCTCTATATCAGTGACCAGCTGGAATGCATGGAGCTCCACCTGGGGATGGATGAGGAGATGACCAAGACCTTATGGGTAAGGATTAAAGGGAGGACAGGGACAGGTGACATTACACAGGGGCTCTGCCACAGGCCACCTGATGACCAGGAAGAGCAAGCAGATGAGGCCCTCTATAGACAGATGGGAGCAGCCTCACGGTCACAAGCCCTGGCCCTCATGGGGGACTTCGACCACCCCATTATCTGTGGGAGGGACAACACAGCAGGGCATAAACAATCCAGGAGGTTCATGGAATGCATTGATGATAACTTCCTTCTTCAAGTGATAGAGGAGCCAATGAGGACAGGTGTTATGCTGGACCTTGTTCTCACCAACAAGGAGAGGCTGGTGGGGAATGTGAAGCTTAAAGGCAGCTTTTGCTCCAGTGACCATGAAATGGTGGAGAGTTCAAGATCCTTAGGGCACCAAGGAAGGTACAGAGCAAGCTTACTACCCTGCACTTCAGGAGAGCAGACTTTGGCCTCTTCAGGGATCTGCTTCATAGAGTACCAGAGGATAAAGCCCTGGAGGAAAGAGGGGCCCAATAAAACTGGTTAATAACCAAGGATCACCTCCTCTAAGCTCAGGAGCAATGCATCCCAAGAAAGAGGAAGTCATGCAAAAAAACCAGGAGGCTTTCATGGATGAACAAGGAGCTCCTGGACAAACTCAAATGCAAAAAAGAAGCCTACAGAGGGTGAAAGCCAGGACAGGTAGCTGGGAGAAGGAACACAGAGAAATTTTCTGAGCAGCCAGGAATCAGGTTAGGAAAGCTAAAGCCCTGAAAGACTTAAATCTGACCAGGGACATCAAGGGCAACAAGAAAAACTCTTATAGGTATGTCAGTGAAAAAAGGGAGACTAGGGAAAATGTGGGCCCCCTCTGGAAGGAAATGGGAGACCTGTTTACCCAGGATACAAGGAAGGCTGATGTACTCAGTGGCTTTTTTGCCCCAGTTTTCACCAGCTAGTGGTCAAGCCACACTGCCCAAGTCACAGAATGCAAAGGCAGAGACTCGGAAAATGAAGAACCGTCCACTGTAGAAGAAGATCAGGTTCAAGACCATCTAAGGAACCTGAACGGTACACAAGTACTTATGCAAGGGAGCCTTCAAGAAAGCTGGAGAGGGACCACAAGGGCATGTAGTGATAGGAGAAGGGGTAATGGCTTTAAACTGAAAGAGAGCAGATTTAGATTAGATATAAGGAAGAAATTCTTCACTATGAGGGTGGTGAGGCACTGCAACAGGTTGTCCAGAGACATTTTGGATGCCCCGTCCATGGACATCTTCAAGGCCAGGTTGGGGCTTTGAGCAACCTGGTCTAGTGGAAGGTGTCCCTGCCCATGGCAAGGGGGTTTGGAACTGGATTATCTTTAAGGTCCCTTCCAACCCAAACTGTTTTATGATTCCGTGATTCAACATACAAAATACTACCACAGCATTGCATTATCTTTCCGTAGCTACAACTCTCTATCCATATTTAAAAATTATTCTGAACGAGGGACATAATATACGACTTCAGGCTAAAATTTCTGCCTCTAAGCACTGTAACCATTTGTAATTAAGATGGACAAATATAAATATTTACAGGACCATCCAAATTTAATCTTTCTACCTTGAAAAGGGCAGCATGAAAGAAATCTGAACGCCCTTAGAATTATTAAGATTGCTGAATATTTTTACACTCATTTGATGCAGTGCCAGGATGATAATGTCAATGGGGAACTCTACAGCTGCATCTGCCAGTATTTCAGAAAGGAAATGGGTCAGGCAGTAACAGCTTCTTCTTTAAGTCTCCCTTTTACGTCCCTACACTAATAGTTTAGAGCCTGTTAAGGGCTTCACAGAGGCAAAAGATATTGCTTCCCATCGCTGTCATTTCAAACATCAAATTTTTTCATTTTAACTCAAGGAAGTAAACAAGGTAACATGATAAGTATCAAGAACATGAATAAGTATCAAGATCAAAACTCCAGACTCTTCCAGAAGCAGTATTCTAGTCCAGGTCCACCATCTTCTCATCAGATATCTTAATTTTACATATATTTCAGACAGAGCCTTTGAGAACAACACAGCTTCCACACTGCTGACAAAATTACCGTTCAGAATTGCCACTAATACATTCGCAGACGGGAAACCATGTTAAGTTTGAAAAAACCCTCATTTTTACTTCTGCATTAACCTTTAAATTGCTATTACAACACTGTGAAATCCCATGTGTTAAATAGAAGCAGTAGTGATGTAGTTAAACTCCTTTTTTTTCAAGTTTTCTGCCTGCAAGCATGATTTGTTTTATTTAGAAGTTTCTGCATTCCCCACTGTTTAACAAGCACCCACAGCTGAACAGCTCTCTCACCTTCTCCTTTATTCCTGCTGTGCAAACTAAGTAAAATACTGAGGGTTATTTTATGTAAAGTATGACCTGGATTTGTTAACTCAGGTAGAGCAAGAATCAGCTGATCTTAAGTACATACAAAGAGTTTGGTTATTTCCAAAAAAAAACCCCAGTGAAACTGGTGGGGGGGTCTGGAAGAAAAATGGGTGAGGGCCAGGAGAGGTATTTGCTGCACTCAACTATATTAATGCTAGTATGACTAGGAATTTAAAACCCACTTTAACGCTCAAAAGTCAGGAAATGCAAAGTTATGGTTCCCATAGGCATCATCACTCATGCTCTTGCACACATGCATTATTTTGTATTACATCGTATTAAATTTATAGGAACCATGTGGATATGTTATAGTTGTTTTTTAAAGCATTAATTTTGAATTCTTGACTAGGTCATACAAGAAACATCCAGTGGTGTGTTACACAGCCACACACCTGAGTCTGTCTGGTCTCTGCAAACAAACAGAAATTATATGTAAAACCTGGTCATCTTTTGCTGGAGCTTGACTATACTGTAAGTGCTATCATCAGACGTAGCAGCATAAAGTTCAGCAAGGATCAGTACTCCACATAGACAAAAAAACCCTGTGGTTTGAAGTGCATCAGCTGGACAGGAGTTATTCAATAGTCAAGAAAAGGAAAGATGAGCTCTTAAACTTCTACATGTTGATATATCACAAAAACTAAAGAATTGCACATCTCCACTGCAGGGAAAGGGAGTAATGAAAAGCTATTCAACCTTCTTTGACACTGAGTATCAAAAAAGAGGATACAGAAGAAACTAATCTAAAGAACTATAGCTACCATTACATGTATTGTTCCACATAGCTGCAACCTGCCTCAGAAAAGAGCAGCTTTCAAGCCTGCTAAGCACATGAAGTTGCATGTGACTTCTTAAGCAGAAGATGGTTTGCTGAATTTTACAGTATTCAGTATTTACTTTAAACTTAAATAAAGGTAACATTTCAGTAAACTCAGGGTACAGCTTAGACTTCTAGTCACAGACAAATAACATCTATTGAAGTTATGCCACACCAATTTTTATTTTCTCCATCTTCATCTAATAATTGGTTTCCAGATGGCATTAACTTATGTTAACATCCTTCACAAACCATTGACTTGAGTAGTTTCTTTATAAATGTATTTGTTGCCTCTCAAATATCAGAACTTTCTATGCTTACTCATTCACAGGAAAGAGAAATATTTACATGAATGGCTTATATTGGTTTTAGCATGCCTTTTAAGCACATCCTGATATAACTAGGATGCGTAACAAGAGAGTAACACTAATCTCATGTTAAAGCATGCATAGCCACTAGCATTTAAAATCATTGTTGTGCTATGTCATAGAAAGAGATATTGCAAATTACAGGACTTTTTGCTAGATTAAACACATTTCTCAAACTGCTACTCTTAGCTCTGCTATCACTTCAAGGAATGCCTCTAGAAGGAGGCGGCGTTTTTTCCTATCAATCATTCTGCAACAGTGTTTGGTAATGCCCCACATCTAAGCCACGTGGCACAAACTGTCCATTTTACACAGCTTGGCAGGAGGTGGCTGTAACATGAGAAGGATATCTTCAGACTCAGAATATTGGCACCATAATTTAAAAAAAAAAATATTTCCTTCAAATGGCTCTCTCCTGCAGCAAGATGTGGTATCTTCAGAGTCACCAGGCCATGCTATATTTAGTATTTCTATCGCTGTCACTCCAGCTGAAGAAGATCAGCTACTGAAGAACCTTTGATTTTCGTTTGGGGTTTTCAGTACTGTGTTTCTAGCCCTTCTTGTCAGAATAGAGAGAGGTCTGGAAACTAGAACGCTTCAAGTTTCACTAACAATGAAAATTTAACAAACTTAATAGTTGTACTTCATAATTTGGCTGTTTGACTTGTGAGGTTGGAGCTCCTGAGCTGGCAACACTTCACAACATTATAAAATGCTAATACTTCACCCTGCATATGTCAGCACTCAGACAAGCAAAGGACCTGTTTAAAATAACACTCATTGCCAGTCAGCTCCAAAAAGAGACGGGCCAGACCTGCCCTTGGCATTCAAACCAGAGACAGAGAATCTGGAAAGCCTCTGATAGGTTATATAGATGTCATTTGCTATCAGCAAGCAGCTTACTGTCCAGCTCAACCCTCAGGAATAACTTCAGTACCAAAACAGCCTTCCTCTTCCAGATCACAAACAACCTCTAGTATCAAAAGCAGGTTTTGTCCTCGAATATGCTCATCTGCAATTACTGGAATTCTTTGAGAAACTTCAGCTTCTGTGTTGCAGTCTCTATCATCCCTTACTAGACTGGCACATAAACCAGCTAGACCCTGGGCCTTAATGACCTTTGGATTACTTGATCTACCCCCAAACTCTTGACTTTGGCCTGGCAGCAAAGAAGAGAATGTTCCTCTGATAATCACAGAAGGGGGAGGGGAGTGTTTCAGCCTAACTCACCTAAATTGTCATTTTTTTCCCCCATCAATATAATATGTACCACTAATAATAATCTAAGTGACCTGAGGCAAAATCATGAGCTCGGGGGGGGAAAAATGCAGGCAAAAACCACATCAGAGTGAGACAGTTTAAATAAAATAACTATGGTGGATGACCTATGAAGTCAAATGTATGCACAGCATGAGGAGTCTATATCCGTAGTTTGGCATTAGAGGAAGCAACCTGATTTTCTGGAGGCACTGCAGGCCTGAAATTATTTAAAGTGTGAGGAAACAGCATGCAATGAGCAACTCTGAAAATCAGCAATGGCATGTTTTCCACAGGCAACCAGAGAGAGCAATTTTTAGAGCCCAGGTTGGAAAACTTGGGGGAGGTATCACAGCGCATCACAGAGGTCTCAGAACAAGCAAGCAGCAGAGCTGGGAACACATTTTTGGCATTGTCTCCCGGTTAGCACCAGCCACCACTTCCTCTTGTGCAATACCATGGGAGCACAAGATTGTTTAAAGTGAGAGATAAATAGGAAGCTCTAGGTGTCGTGGTTTAACCTGTCAGGCAGCTAAACACCACACAGCCCTTCACTCGCTCCCACCCAGTGAGACAAGGGAGACACTCAGAAAAAAGCTAAAACTCATGGACTGAGATAAAAACAGTTTAATAGGACAGAAAAGGAAGGGAAAAGAATAATAATGATAGAAGCATATACCATACAAGGGATGCACAATACAAATTGCTGACCACCCACTGACCGATGCCCAGCCAGTTCACAAGCAGTGGCTGCACTCCCCTGGCCATCTCCTCCTACAGTGCTACAGGCTTGGGGAGGAGTGGCTGGGGGGCTGCCTGGCAGAGAAGGACCTGGAGGTGTTGGTTGACAGCTGCCTGAACATGAGCCAGCAGTGTGCCCAGGTGGCCAAGAAGGTCAACAGCATCCTGGCTTGTATCAGGAATAGTGTGGCCAGCAGGACTAAGGAGGTGATCCATCCCCCTGTACTCAGCACTGGTGAGGCCACACCTTGAATATTGTGTTCAGTTTTGGGCCCCTCACTACAAGAAGGACTTTGAGTTGCTGGAGCGTGTCCAGAGAAGGGCAACGAAGCTGGTGAAGGGTCTGGAGAGCAAGTATTATAAGGAGATGTTGAGGGAACTGGGGTTGTTTAGTCTGGAGAAGAGGAGGCTGAGGGGGGATCTTATCGCTCCCTACAACTACCTGAAAGGAGGTTGTAGTGAGGTGGGTGTTGGTCTCTTCTCCCAGGTCACTAGCGACAAAACGAGAGGAAACGGGTTCAAGCTGCATCAGGGGAGGTGTAGATTGGATATTAGGAAAATTTTCTTTACTGACAGAGTGGTCAGGCACTGGAACAGGCTGCCCAGAGAGGTGGTGGAGTCGCAGTCCCTGGATGTATTTAAAAAAACCTGGCACTTCAGTAGACGTGGCACTTCATGGCATGGTTTAGGAGACATGATAGTGTTGGGTTGATGGTTGGACTTGATGATCCTAGAGGTCTTTTCCAATCTTAATGATTCTATGATTCTATGGTATGGAATCTATGGCTATGGCTGGTTTTGGTCAGCTGCGTCCCCTCCCAGCTTCTTGTGCACCTCTAGCCTCCTTACTTGCAGGGCAGTATAAGAAGCTGACAAGTCTTTGACTTAGCATAAGCACTGCTCAGCATGAACTAAAACATCACTGTAATCAATGTTATTCTCATCCTAAATCCAAAACACAGCACTATACCAGCTACTAGGAAGAAAATTAACTTTATCCCAGCCAAAACCAGGACACTAGGCTAACAGATGTCTTTTATAATTTATGCCCATGTGCATAATGTAATCTAAATAGATCTTTAAAAAAAGCAGATAAAGTGAAGAAAAAAGAGCAATTGCTAAGTACATTTCTATTCAGTGTGAAGAAATGACAGTTATATACTGGTTATAAAAGGAGCAAAGAATCCAGGAATGACACAACAAAATATTTTCCAAGCAAAATTGAAAGGAAAACTTGGGGGGGGGGGGGGGGGGGGGGCAGAGAGGTGGAGGGTGGTGAGTCCCCAGGAATTCATTGCCTTGAAAGATTTTACTCAAACCCTGAATGCACAAGAGCCACCTTGAATTTAAAAAACAAAGGGTTTGATTACAGATAGAGAAAATTCAGAAAAAGTATAAAACTAGTAAAGAACTGTGCTGAAGATTTTCCTGTGTCATATGAGACAGCGCTTGGATTTATAACAACACAGAATGCAAGGAAAGATGATACTTTTGAGGTAGAAGTGTGATGCAGGAGATAGGAATCCATTTTGCAACTCAATCATACATCATCTTCTGTTCCTTACCTTGAACATAAGCCTTAGCCAGTCACTCCCATTCACTTTTACAAGAAGAAAATTCATCCACCTTTAGTCTTCCTCTGTAAAGTTAGAATAATACTGGTCTGACTGGGACAGTCACAATGCAAAGAACACCACCGTTGTTAAAAAGAGTCTTAGACATTCTTTTGGACCACATTTTCACTGAATCACAGAATTTCCTCTGCCTCCCTTTTCAAGCCATGTGCTTAATAACTATTTCCATAACCACCTTAGCAAAGAAGGACATAGGGACCCTTGTGAATGCTCCTTGCGTGCTCTTTAAATGTTATTTTTAAGTCAGTCATTTCAATTACACTTCTTTTGTCAGCCTTGTCTATGATTTTAGAAGCATTCTCTCTTTCTCTGGCCACATGTGGTGCGTGCCCTGCCTTACTGTACTGGGGCTCCCTTGAGAGCAAAGCCTCTAGGCACTACTACAATGCATTCAGCAACAAACCCAGCAGGATACTAATAGGCTGTCTTCATTAACCTTTGCTGATTGAACTGTGCTCTGTCGTATTTGCAGTCTGCACATTTGTGATGTCTCATAAAGATTCATAAGGGGGATTTTTAACAGCAGAAGAGCCTATATACGAAATTGCCAATCCACTGAAAAGGAAAAGTGTTTGTAGGTAACAATAGACTTTTTTATTTTTCCCTCATCAAAGCTATGGCAGCACTTGAAAGGGCAAAAAGAAAACAGGAATGGATCAATAGAAGAACTGCACAGATGATAATTAATGTAGGGAAATGGCTACTTAAGCACAGCAAAAGAAGCTGCATTCACTAGGTATCCAAAATAAAAGGATACAGGTTCAGATAAGAAAGAGCCATCAGATGGCATCAGTGCTAGCTGACAAGGCACCGGGAGTCCACTGTGACATATGTTTTTCCCAAAACATTGCTCTCATCCCTCATAGCACACCATGCAAACCAGTCAGAAAGTTAAATTTTTGAATGACTCTGACAGAGGTAACTTTTGAGGGAAAATACCCTGCCTTTGAATTACCTGTGTAATTTAAACTCCTTAACAGGTTTTTCAACTTACTGCGTTCATGAAGGTTGAACAGCTGAAATTCAAAGTAATTTTTAAGCCATGCAGAAGGATGACCAGGGTAACCTAGGTTTTTATATATTTTTAATATATAAAACAATAAAAATCATCTCCTTTCTTAAGCAAATATCCCATACATGTTAATCTCTGAATTTCTCGCCTTCCCAGTGTGATAATGAAAAGTCCGCACATTACAGGGTAAATTAATTACTTGTATTTGATTAGTTTGATCCAAAGAGAAGAAAAACAAGAGTTGTGAAATTAACAGTTCAAAGGCATGGAAAACCATAAGTAGAGAGTTACAGTTGAATGGACATAAAAGCAAATTTGAGGTAGCCATGTGAATAAAAACAAGGAAGATATTTTCAGAGCCAAAGACATGTTCTGTAGGTCTCACAACATGACGATTTATTAGTTTTAGCTTATATAAAAAAAAGGAGGACTGAAAAAATTTTTATGTTGCTGCTTTATATTAGCCAATGGGCACCTTTCTAGCTGTCGTTTCAAGGAAACTCAATAGCTACTCTGAGCTGGAAGAAGCGCCCTTGCCTCAGACCATGAGGAAAATTAAACCATAATTCTCTGTCTTTCAGTTTAATCAAAGTCTGCAGAAGCTGCCTAACTTAACTGTAGAAGTGGGGGAGAAAAGGTGAAACTGTATAAACTCTGCAAAATCTAGGGAATGGAGACAGAATTCGAGCTTCTGTAAGTATTTTCTATTTATACTTTGTTGAAACAAAGCAATTCAGAACATTAGCAATTCATGTCATGTTCCTGCACTGATTGCCACACCTTTTGAAATTGCAACGTATCTTCATAAGCGCTCTTCAAAGCAAGGGGAAAAGCTTCATAGCTCATCAATAAACATGAAAGAGTAGTCTTACAGAAATTTAGCTACGACATGTTCAATCATTTCACTGGAATCAAGCAAGTCTTAACATTACCCCTTAAGAATGAACTGAAATAAGAGAAAAACCTCTGTGAAGGGTCAAATGTTTTAAAAGCTTTCCTCTACATCATGGTGTGGAATACAAAAAATTAATAAGAAAAAAGGAACAATCTCTTGGTGGGTGTTTCTATAATTTTTATACATTATGTGAATAGTTAGTAAGAATTATTTTCATTAAAACTGGATTGTTGAGGAAGAAGGGCCATACTTTCTGTTAATTACAGTTCTTCATCGATGAAAAAGGTTATGATCACTTGTAACCAGTGATCTGGAATGATGTTTCTCTTTCTTTTCAAAACTCAGACAGGAATATTTAAGATCCAAATTACCCCTTGGATGATACTTTGTGCTTATTATCCACCTCCTCCCTCCTCCCCTTCATGCTCTTAAAATTGATTCATTAATTTTTAATCTAAAAACAATTAATGTAGGATGTGAAAGGTTAGGTTTGAAATAAGGTGTGATACAAAGGGGATGGCAGGCACCCTGATGAGCAGCAGATTGGCTCTGATCTTTTGCAAGCCAAGTGAGATGTTGTTGTTCTGCTATGGATGAAGGGGCTCATTATCCCAAAGATAATTGCCCAGATGCCACACCAGTGAGGTCACACAAAACATGGCTGTGGTTGCTGAACCAGTATCGGAGCTAATTAACAGTTAAGGCTGCAGGCAGCCATTTTGTACAGACCTCTACTTAGATGCATAGCTTTCCCTTCCCATTAACGTTAACCATTTGCTCACACTCTTTTTGCTGCTGAATGAAAACATCACCTTGTCTATCAGAAGAGCAAACTCTTCGGTGTTATTTTTACAACATTAAAATTCATCCTTTCAATCATCCTGCTCATATCAAGGAGCACCAATCATTTTCATCCCAATGTCAACTAAAGTTTTGGCATCTCTTCTTGTTCAATGCAGAAAAAAGCTGCATCAGAAATTAAGAGTAAACCTGAAGTTTTAAAAAGAGCTTACTCACACTAATAGAAAGCATGACACAACATTTTAACTTTCTATCAAGACTCTTATTTTTTCTGCCATCTTTCATTCTGCATTACGTTCCTTACTTAATAAGATGAAAGCATTAATTGAGACCTTTTGCATCTGCTGCTTTCAGAGATCAATCTATTTTTTAGCCATACCTGCCTTAGAGGGGCAGTTTAGTCAATAATGCAGCATTAAATTTTACACTTGCGAACGCCGGAGTCTCTGCAGGCTCCCCCGTGATTTTAATGGGTATTTCACATGAGTGCACACAGCCGTCCAAGTGGAGTTCGCTGAAGCAACAGAGGATTTGCCATGACAGCAGTAGGCAGGCCAAACAGGTAGTTTTTAAATGGCCTCTTTCAGAAGCTATAATTTCTTCCAGCTTCTTCGACTGACTTCTGGTGTGTTGTTATTGCCTTGAAAAGCAGCAACCGAAAGTTGATAATTCTGCATTTCTATAACAAAACTGAGAGGAGTTTCAACTGTTTGCCCTTGTGAATTCAAGTCAAGTTTAGTATTATCTTTAAAGCCAAGAAATATTTAAAATAATTTTTTAAAAGACCTGATTTAAGAGTAAAAAAAAAAGGTCAGTTTTCCATTTCAAAGTTGGTTACATTTAATCAGAACAGTCAGAACTGTTTTCTAAGAGAAAGTGAATCATAGTGGAGTTTTTGTCTTTTTTCACCTAGGGGAAAAATTTCGGGTTTAAGCTGTTGTGAGACAGTACCTGCCCTGCGTTTTTTCTCATTTCAGTCACTGAACCAAAAAAAATCAGCTGTCTCAATCCAAAACTGCTAGCTTTATTCTCTGGCTCATTTAGCCATTACAGGGGCTCTTTCCCAAGATTTATGTAGAAAGTTACGCCATTTCTACTCAAGGAACATGCAAAAGCCTGACTGACCTCCAACGTTGAGAGGCCCACTTTCCAGCTGTGCCCTGCTTTACTCTTGCCTGCCACTTGGAAGGTTTTGCATTCCCCTTTGGCTTCTGAATCCCTTGCCTCTTTTCAGAGGGCTGATGTTCCACATAGGCTCATGCGATATTTCTTTTCTTAGCCAACAATGTTAAATAAGGTCACATTTTGTTGTGGGGATTTTTTTGTTGTTGTGTTGGGTTTTTTTCCCAGTAACTTCTTTCCAGTCTTTTTGTCAGGTATTCTCATCATAAATATGTATCGTTGAGGCTAAGATTGCCTAACTTTAAATTTGGGCATGCACTTAAATATGTATATTATACATACATATAAATACACATGTATTTGAGGGAGCGTCACGTTGGATACTCTTCACATTGATCTGCCAGGTTTTTCTGACCATATGAAAATATCAACTTTTTCACTGCTTGGCAAAAAGTCAAAGGCAGGAAGTATAAATGGTTAGTGATAGCAAAGCAAAAGTAAAAAGAAATACACGAATGAATCTCTGGGAACCTAAAACAGCTTTCATAGAATGGCTGTAAATGGGTAAAACCTACACTGGAAAGAAGATGTAGTGATTATTTTTTCAGGGGGTGCAAAAGGACTCCATACAATGTAAATCAAGTCTGAGGGAACTTAAAAAGATTAACTATTTTGAATATATGGTAGGTAATAGCAGCTTTTTCTAGTATCTAAACCTGAAAATGACAGCTTTCAAACAAACCCCTCCTATAAAATTGTCATTGTCTTCTTTTTCACATATACATGTACTTTTATGCCTATGTTTTCGCCACAATTCAAAGATTGATTAATTAGCAGAGCAAACCCTGTGAGAAAGGCAAGGAACTGTTATCAAAACACAGGATTCATTCAGGCTCTGCTCTAGTCCCAGTCTTGAGATCTGGAGATTTTAACCTGGAATAGAGAAAAGATAGAAGACGACAAATGCAAGATCTGACATAGGAAACAGTATACTGACTTACTTAAGACTTTTTAAATGCTGTCTGATTCAGCACTTGCCAGTCCAACTTATTAAATCATTTCTAGCAAGAACCTAATCTATTCATCTACCACTCCAGAGTGCAAAATGTCTGATTCATAAAGGTGTGAATCTTTTGAAAAGCCTGCTTTAAAAAAAAAAAAATACTTACATTTTCTTATGGAAGCGTTCAAAATGTTTGAATAATTGAAGCAGCCTTCTAAAAAGAAATCAAGTTTGGGTTTACAGATGTGAGTATACTGGCTAAGTCAAGCTTCAGATTTTACATGTTTTCATGTTATTATGTGTGACATTACAGCACTATAATCTAATATTCTGTTATGATGTCACAACACAGTAAAAAAAAATTGGAGCAATGTGACTATAGATCAGCAGGAGCCAGGAGCTGAAAAGGCTTTAAAGCATATATAAGTAAGTAATATTTTGGGAACTGAAAATGCTGGAGTCCTGAATTTGCTTAAAAATGGGAACAAGCATTACACAGATGTCTCAGTCCAATGTATAAAGATGAAGATATTCCAAAGCAGGCAAGCATACCAATACGAAGGAAAAGGAGAGATTTTCAGTTTTAATGTTAATGTATCTTTAGTAGCAGCTAGTCAAACTGGACTTGCAGAGCAACAAGATGGAACTAATGGTAAATATTCTAAATGGGAAATTGGGAGTGATTCATTCTTTTAGCAATAACAGAAATGAAAGTCACAGTGCTTTGATGCTTGGAGAGTAAAACACTGGTATCCAACTTGATCAAGTAAGCGCACATTTTGGAAGAACCACTGGAGAGCAACAAAGATCTGGAACAGAAGCACTATTTAAAGAAAGAAGATAGCAAGGCCCCAGAGCACCCGAGCATGGGCTTGGCATTCTCCACTTCTAATCACAATTTTGCCTGCAGTGCAGGTGTTTACATTCTTGACAAGTTGCCTTTTAGCACTGCGATGACAGAAGTTTGGTGCTTCTGTGGATGGCGAGGTGGGCATTGTCTTTGAAATAACTTAACTTACATTAACTAGGTTCCCTAAACCAAGCCCATCAGTATAACATATACGACCATTACCTGTCCCATCTGAAGGTGAACAAGGCTATATACACTAGAAAGACACCCTTCACCTTCCTCACACTACGTTGAGATGCCTGTTTTGAAGACCCATCATAAAGTTGGCCTAGTAATAAGCAAATAAATACGTGCTCTCTTCCTTCTCAACAGTATGAGTATTAATGGGTATTTCTGTCCATCATATATATTAAAGGCGTACATTTATTCCGTAGGTGGCAAAATTTGATCCAATATGTGGTTACCCAGTTGAAGGACTTTAATGATACCCAAAGTAAATACTGAACACAGTACTGAAACACAATTTTGTCACCTGGGGTATAAGATTCTGTCATTCTGCAATGTTTGTATTACAATTTTAGATTAGCATTAGTAAAAACAGTATTACAGAGCAGGACATTTGCTGCACAAAAAAAGTACTTAGAAACAGAATATGCAAGAAAATATACTGACTTGTAGACTAGAAACAAACTCTAAGGGACTATCAGTATTACACAGCCATGGGAATAAAAGTCCATTCATATTCCTACTTGGCTAGTTTTGGACGACTTGAACAACTGTATGTCTATATTTGTAAACTGTTTGACATCAGTGCTTCATGTTAGCACATATTTATAAATAAGGATGTACATGACTGCATTCATTTTACCATTTTAGTGTGTGCTTTTTTCAATATTGTTCTGTTTACTAGGGATGTACAAAATCACAAGATATTATGAAACTATTTTGACCTTAGCAGAACAGGCTGTTCAGCTCATAAAGAAAAGCGTAAATGAAAAGTAGCAGGTAAATTTAAAAAAAAGTTAAAAAATTAAAATCCAAGTTCAACAACTTATAATAAAGAGCATGATAGGGAGCCACCAGAGCACTCTGTGTCCAAGTCCTAAGGAAACAAAGAATGCTTACCACCAGCTCTCCCTAAATTGCAGAAAGGATCACGTAGATGCTCTGCAATAGTAAGTGTGCATATTTGGACTATGACCTAAATTCCCTGTTTTCTTTCCCTCCCCCATGCCCCCCGCCCATTTTTTTTTACTAGGCTGAGAGTACCAAATATTCTTTCTGAAATTCACCATCCCTCTCTGTCCTCTCTATGCAGCAAGCAACTATTTATCACCCTTCTCCTCCACCTCTGTGGCCTAGTTCTCTCACCCTGCTCACAGAGCCAGCAAGATCTGCTGACTGCTTTACTTGACAGTTAGATTCAATTTACACCATTTATTTTTTTAAAAAGTTTAATATCTTTGTATCAAGTCAGCAGTGTTTCTGAATGTGAGAGAACCTCACAGCTTTGGAGGGTTCTGAAATAGTGCAGAGGAGCAATAAACCAAACTGGAAATATTACAGAGGAACGATAAACTAGACTGAGCAATTTTCTAAATTTCCTGTGACACTGTTAATGTTGGGGGGGGGGGGGGGGGGGGGAGAAGCAGAAGTTACACCTCTGTCTCAAAGCTCATATTGATATATATCTATCACAACCTGTTTGACAGGAATGTGCGCTCGAATAGAGTAAAGGTACAGGAGTGATTTGAAAGCCAGGAATTGGCAAGTACTGAGGAAATCAAGCACATTTCCTCCCTTTGTGTAACTCGTTCCCTCCCACCTTTAAAAAAAACAAACAAACCAAAACAAAAACTAAACCAAAAAAAACCCCGCCCAAACCACAAACCAAAAATCCCTGGTAAACCAAAACCAAACCCTCCCAGTTCTCCTAAACAGTGAAATAGCAGTCACTGGGGTTTCTGAAAGCAATCTGACACTCCCAAGTTATCCCTTCCTTTGTCCCCACAGTTCTTCCTTGCAACAGCAGAAGATATCAGGGTGCACTTTTTTCAGTCTGGGAATCTTCCAGGTGTTTCCAAAACCATTGCCTGCTTCATAAATTTTTATGAAAAACTCATTGTGGTAATTGAAGCCAAACTAGTTTCTTTCACAATGGCTCAGGGAAGAGAAAGGAGCATAGCACCAACACCTGTATTATCTCCAGCACAACTCCAATAGATTTCCCTTCACTGGTGTTTGGTTCTACCACTACCTGTAACACTTATTATAATCTTCAAACCATCCTGTACAAATCCTGGCTCCATGCTTAGGCCACCAGCGATAACACAATCTGATCAAAAGCAGGAGTCTTGTGATGGCACTGCCTGCCTCAGACTGCCCTCCTTTGCATTTCCATGAACACTTTCCTCTTTCTCCCATGCTCCATTCAGAACAGAGCAGTGTGCTGCCAACCTCACGAACAAGTAGAGAGGGAGCTGGAAGGCTGTGTGTGGCACTGTGCAAACATTGACCAATATACCCACAGCCTGGCTGGAAAGAGGATGAAGGAGGCAACGCTCAAGGAAATTAACTCAGTCTGCCCAGCTGTGTAAGTGCCTGTCGATCAGGGTATGCTCCTCTGCATGAATCACATTTTGTCCTTTCATTTTTGCTACTAACACTGATTAAAGTTCCTTTCTAACTCTTCTTCGCCCTTCCTCCAAATCAAAGTCATCTCATAATAACCTAAGCAAATGATACCACCACACTGCAGCTATTTTTTCTTCAGACAAAGCTATTTGCCCATTTCATTCCAAGTAGTTTCACAGTAATGGAAACGCCATTCAGACATGAATAACTTAATCCTTCCTCTTAACAGCCATCCCTATCTCTTCCATTTGATTTGGTGTCTTTGCTGGCTCAGTATCTGTTTAACTGATATTTCTTGGAGCAAAGACCCTATTTTCTAAAATATTTGTACAGTGGCTAGGCAAACTCATGAATATGCTTTTATAACTGCCTTCATCTCAAAGGGACTGCTGTGGACAAGATGCTAATTTAAGTCATTACAGCCTGTCAACAAAGATCAGTTAACTTTGACTTTTCAGGTAATTACCCTTTTTAATATTTATAATGTAAAATATATAAAGAAGTAAATGGAATTAACAGCACAATGCAATTGCTGATTTTCTAAGCTCTACAGCAAGGAGTACAGAGGACAAGGATGAGATTAGATTATTTGAAGAAAGACTGTCCAATTTCATTCTTTAAAATATAATAAGTATATTGCAAATTATTGGACAACCTCATTTAAATCACATTAAGCTTTTTAAGGAGCAATTTCTATGTTGGAATTCAGTCTCTCTGAAAAAAGGACTGTCTGGTATGATACTTTTTTCAGTTGCATATGCATCTGTCTTGTGCACACTGTAGAATTTAGAAGTCCAAGGCAGGGAGAGATCAGCTTCATTTAGTGTCGGACCTCTAACACAATGTTATTCAACATAAGTAGTCACACAACAACCAGCAGCTCGTTTGAGCACCTCCTAAGGGGACAGTTCACCATGTCTTACCTTCCCATGCAAATATAAAGGCAATTAACCACCAGCTTATATGTAATTCAGAAGGCCAGAAATATACATATGTATGTAAACTTAATAGCAATGTTTAAGGGTCTTCGTGTATCCTTTCATTTTCTTGTGATCTCCCCATCACATGGGCATCATAGTTACCAGGTGATACTAAGATAATTAATTCCACAAATTAAAACTGCGCTCTCTGTTGTCTATTCCTTGGTCATGCCAGCTAATTCAGGTCCCCTATCTTGTTTCCTTCTGGAACCTGTAGAAAATGTAACTTTAGAGTATGGGACTGTCTGGAATGACAACCTCACTCATTCCAATGGCCACCTCTTGAGACAGTCCTGCTTCTCGTAGCCTTTATTTTCTATTGCAGGCACTTTCTATTCCAGCCTCACCATCTTTACAGGTTAAGGGTAGTTCCCAAGATCCCAGAGCATAACAAGGTTTGGTTTCATTTGCCTTAGTTGCCTCCATACACATCTGCCATTTGCTGCTGACACAGACATTGGGTTTTAATTCTGGAGCCCTTTTTTGTTTTCAGTTCCTATTTGAACAAACTGGCAAAGATGACAAACCACACTCACTGTCTCCATTATGTAATTTAGCAGAGCTAAGACGAGATCACAGGCTGAACCTACATACCCCTCCAGTAGACACTCAAGTATTGTGACATCCTTTTCTGCCAAATTATTATATATAAACTCATGGATTTCACATGCCACACCAATACTTCACTGCAACCTCATAGCCACCTGACTAGTGCATTCTCTGATACTACTATAGCTCTTTCCCATCAGGGGCCTGATCTTTTGGAAACTGCTTGCCCTACTTTAAAAGCTTCCTTAATGTCATTCTTTAGCTGAAGAAAACATACAGCATCTATGATCCTTCTTTCATATTTTTTTCAATCTTAAGGGTCCTTCTGCATTCTTTTTCACCTATTATTCTAATCCCTCAACATTACCAGATTTAGCAGTCATGAATACATTTTCACAACAACACACTTTTTTGCTCACTTCTTAAACATTTGTCACGTGTTTCTTTTTATCATAGAGAAGCAGCTTCCATTAACACATTTGTACAGCTATTACTGCCAGAGTACATTAAGTGCTCCAAAACTAGTCACACATAAGACTACTGCCAGACAATCTTGTTTTTTCTTGGAATATAATGTTTGCAGATACGTCAGAAAACAAAACACCACTTAAACTCTGTCCTCATTATTTTCCAGAGAGCTTTAACTCTGAATGGGGCTCTTCTTGCCTTCTTTCTCCTTCTCAGATTATTTTCTTAGTTTGTTTTATCCCTTTTCTGTGTATGGGCCAATAACCACTCAGTCAGAAACTGGCAGAGGGGGTCTATTTCATTCAGTATCTGATTTTAACCTCTTAGCTTTTCACCACCAGGTCCTTTGAAAGTCTATCCAGCTGGCTTATGGCAGAATGTCTTTATGGTACAGCTCTCAGTCACCTCAACCTGATTCACTAGCACCTGTCCCCTGCTGTCGCAGGTCTTTATGCACTGCTGTACCCAGTAGAAATAAAGGATTAGCACTACTTCTGGTGACTTTTGGATCAGTTTAATCAGGCTAACCACCTGGGTCATTTCAGCTCTCTTTCCAAACCTGTAATAATTACCACTTTTGAATCAGTCATTGCCAGCCAGCTGCACTGAACTAGAGCTCTATGACTGGTTCATAATTAATTCTCTTTAAAATAATTGTCATTTCTGTGTAAATAACAACCAGGATCAGATGGATGAAAAGAATTTTCCCTTCCACCCCCAATTACCAGTACGGGAAAAAACCCCTGGGTGTATCCTTGGCACATCTTGCTCAGAACAAATAAAGTTGGAACACATTATAACATCTATAAAAAATGGCACTTGTTTATATAGAGCAAAGCTTTCTGAACCCAGGACTGTGACTTGCTCTTGAGCAATAGCTACCTCCTGCACATCAATTAGCACAGGGTAATTTAATTTATGTTCATCCACATAACACAAGGTCTTTTTACGAAGAGGAGGAGAAGAACCAGAAGGAAAAGCATTCTGAAGGCAATGCACTCTTGAGCATGCAAAGGTTGCAGGCAGGTTTTGAGACATCTTTGGTTTGCATCTTGCAGCATGTTCCTATTTCATTAAAAAAATACAAAAATCCACACAAAGCCCAAGAATGCTCATCAGCCTCTAAAGTAGTAGCTTATCTCTGCCAACAGTTGTCGTAAATTGTATAAAGTTTTATACTGAGGTTTGTCAGCTAGCCCCTTCCTGTTAGGTGCCAACTACCGCAGTGTGCAGCATCTCCCGCACGGAGAGGCTGGGGCTGGGGTCCCCAGGCTGGGGTGGCTCTGCAGCACCCTGGCTGCAGCGGCACCCGCCGCTCCCCTGCTCCCAGTCCCTGCACCCAGATTATACCCTTTGTGCTAAATTAACTTAAGGCAGAGCAGGGATTTGATTTCTTGGGGGGTGGGGGGGGGGGGAAATGGAACCCAATCAATTATATAATAAAAAACATTTTGAGCCATTTAAAAAAAAAAAATTCTATGTATATCTATGGTTTGATCCAGGTGCCCCAAGCAGCACCCCCGAACTGCGGGGAGGAGGGGTTACCTCGGCGATCCCTGCGGGCGGGGGCCACTGCTGAGGCCTTGCCAGGCCAGAGCTGAGGCCCCTTCCCCGCACCACTGCAGCCGCCTTTCCTGAAGGCACATTGCCACCTAGCAACGGCACAGCGTAATCTACAGCGCACCAGCAAAGCCTCCAAGAGAGGGTTTTTAAAAACAAATCCATCGAAACACAAGCACCCTGCCCCTCAGAAGGGCGACAGGCTATTATCTGCAGGCCCAGGCCGGGCAGAGGCGGGAGGAAGGCCAAGGTGGCATGCGGCAGGCGGCTGCCCCCTTCAGATGGGGGCACAGCCCTGTGTCTCACCTGACAGCAAACTGACTGTGCCTGAGATACCTCCACTGCTCAGAGAGGTCAGCACTGGCCCCATGGCACCCTCCTGGCTGGCACCTCTGGAGCAGGGAAGGCCCTGGGAGGTGTCAGGGCAGCGTCTTGTTTCCTGCCGGCCTTTGCCAAGTGCTCGGTGGCTCCCAGTCCATTGCTGCTGCTGCCTCCACCTCAGGGACAGATGCTTCCCTGAGACGCCTCAGTGCCTGGGACTGACTGCCAGGGAAGGAGAAGAACAGACAAAAATAAATGTGAACAGTCTCAATTCTTTTACCACAAATATAAATGTGGGTGAGTTGGTGGCATCAGGCTCCCTTTTTCACCACAACCCAGTTAGCACGCTCTCTCTGAAGTGATTTGGTGGCAAGTCCTCTCCTGGACAAATCTCACTAATTCAAAATTCTTCTGATTCCTTTGTTGGTTTCTTCCTCATGCAGCTCACAGCGTAATGTCCTCCTGCATCAATCTTCTTGACACCACCTCAAACACCAGCCAGTCACTCCCCACAGAAAGACTCTGTCAGGGATATACATCTTCGGAGCAACACCCATCTTGTGCCCATCTGCAAGGAGGGAGGGAGGGAGTTTGGGTGTTTGCATCCCATCTGATTGCAGTAGGTGCAGCAGGGACGGTGCAAAGCCACGAACTTGGGAAAGGGGGATGAAGGAATGAGCAGGAACTCAGCAGGCACAGAAGAGAGACATTTTAAATGGCACATCAAGGTGAAATTATTATTTAACCCCTTTTACCGTCCTTTGTGGTCATCTTTTCCTATGAGCACACAGGCAAGAGAGAGAAACTCACAAGAAGATTTTAAAAAGTGTCTTGGAGGTGGGATTAGGAATATTTTCTTCATGCACTTCCAAAGCAAAGAGTTTGGAGTTTTGCTATACAAATTACTTCTTATCTTTATCTTATACCTCGCAACGGGGTTTTTCCCATATTATGCACTATTAGTTTTAAATAGGAAGTGGGGACTTTTTGGGAGATCAGTACCACATTTGGTATTGCTGAAGGTAACCTGAGTTTAACTTTAACCTGCTAAAACTGCTACAAGTTTTCAGAACCAAACAATGATTTTACTAAGTAATAGTGTCATCTCTCATTACAACAAGATACTAGATAAAGAAACGGGTTGTAATATGTTGAACCAACTGTATTTTCTCATAAAGCACACTGGAACTATTTGAAGGTTTTCAGTGGGGACACCGGCTCAGTAATTTATCCCGACAACACTGGAAAAAAGAAAAAAAATCAATAATATTGATTTTTTAATCAATAGCGTCCTCTG
The DNA here is from genome assembly GCF_949628215.1 of Phalacrocorax aristotelis. NCBI lineage: Eukaryota > Metazoa > Chordata > Aves > Suliformes > Phalacrocoracidae > Phalacrocorax > Phalacrocorax aristotelis. Next base: position 38,234,627 of record NC_134279.1, on the reverse strand, counting down.
TTGGCAAGGCATCTAGAGGTCCTAGAACAAAAAAAACCAATGAGAATGCATTCACCAGGAGACTAACACATCTCACAGCTGAGTGCTGAGACTGAAGTGAAAAAATTCTTTTGTGAACCTGTGCAATCCTGAAGTCAAAATCACCTCTCATTGATTTAGTGCACAGCACTGTACATTGACACTAGCCATTGTTTGCCCTATAAACTACCTTGCAATAACACATGCTCTTACAGAGGCCTTACACACTGAACGTTTTGATGAGTGATATGGTGGTGTTCAGAATTACCAGGCTGGATTGCAAATATTTATTTCAGTGTCTCCTCAGAAATACATTACAGAAAGAACCTCTATTTGAAATTGCACAGTGGCTTCATTGACCTTTCTCTAATATATTTCTGGAAAGTGTGACACTCAGCTAAAAATAAAATACCTTCAAATTACAGCTGTGGTTTTGCCCCAAAACTGTAGTTACAGTAGTCTAATCTCTTCCAACTCTAGAGAAAGTTATTTCATACCACATACGAATCCATTGCAGGTAATACTCTGGGGTTTTGCCTTTATGGTGCTATCTCACATTTTGGTACCACTTCACACTTCTTTAAATATATGGCCCAGAAAGCCAGAGTAAAGTATATTAATAAGGTTGAGACAATCACATGTCCATATGCAGATGAGAACACAAATGGATGGATACATGCAGCTATTTCAAAGATGGCATTAGAAGAAAGATAACTGTGAGGCTAAACATATCTACAAATCTAAAAGGTAACTGTTGATAGACAAACCCCACTGGTCCAAAACTACATCATAGCTATAGCATTGCCTGAGGTTAAATTAATGCTTGCTGAATGTGACCAACAATTCAGCAGTCCTTACACAGGAGTTTTTGAATTATCCGAGAGATACATATCACCTCAAAATACAAATATACAGCAGGTTCAGCTGTCACAGCACGGGTGGCTCCCCCAGACCTTGGCTGCAGCGTTCTCTGGTTCAGCAACTGAACCAGCTCTAATCTGTCCCTGTCAATGCTGCCCAGACAAAGGTGATGCCCTTCCAGGAAAAATGCCCAAGTCTGACCCACTTCACGCCCTCCCTTCTTAAGTTTGATAAGCATTGCTTATTTCTGCAAAGCATGTAGCTATTTGGGATGGCAAAGTCATACAACTTGGAAGGTTATTTCTAGTGACAGCCCTGGCCTTTCTTCCCCAGCAGTTATACAAAAGGCACGTCTATGCTGCACAAAACAGAGCAATGCACGCATTCCTGAACCAGCCCCAGCATCAGAAGCAATGCAGTATCATACTCACAGCATGCTCCCAGACTAACTAGCTTTGTTGTGATGGATAAGTAGCACAGGAACTGCCACCATAATGCCACAGTTCCAGAAAATCAAGCAGGCATCTTTGCGTCATCAGGTAGACAATAGTTTACTCGGAGCTAGTTTAAGTCTTTCCAGATCCAGCCTGGCTGCAGAGAGGATGGGGTTGCAGACATAGCCTCTGCAGTAACTGCTCCTTTCTCAGATAAATAGAGGACTCATAACCCTTTATTCTTACCTCTTTCTGAGAGGGTCAGTGAGAACACTGCATATTTCTCCCCTGGGGATGCAAACTTTCGTAATTATGGGAGATTGTCTCTCTACAACTGTCCTGGTAATTACACAGTCCTTCATTGCACAGCATAGATTCATTCATATCATTATTTTCATGAAATGGGGAGAATTCCCTGCATACTAAATCATACAAAGCTCTGTTAGGTTCATGGGGCAAGGGGTTTTGGGGATTTTTTTTCTCCTTATCTGGGTCTTCAAAGGTCTGCAAATCCCAACAGACGTCCTTCTAAATAGCAACCAAATTATTAGCACATAACAACTTATGCTTCATTAACATTACTCTGCAATTTAACAATGTTAAATGTGGATCAGAGTGATTCTCTTGTCTCTTCTGGCATGACCTTAATTATCGTGAAACCGTTTCCCAGTACCCTGTTTTACTGGAGATAATTGGCTCTAGCAACCTCATGTCTAAACCTTCGCTCTTCCACCAATTTACTAAATTTACTACATTTAGTCTCAGCAAACTCTGTCCCATTGTCTAAAGATTGTTGCATCTGAAAAATAGGTAACACATGACAAGGGGGAAAAAAAAAAAAGAACCACCCAAACACTTTACTAAGCATGATCACTTATTTAGCTATAACAGTCTCTGGTGAGTTCATCTCAAGGAAATAAAGACAGTATCAAAGCAAGTAAGTTATGTGTGGTCTTTTTTCCCTTCAGTGCAAAAAAACAAATCCCTGCCTACCTCATTGCTGGCAACATTTTTTTCCTCTAGCATCAAACACGATGTATACTGCTTGATTTAGTTTGTATTTTTGGCCTGTGTGAAAGCCTTAAGAATTTTTACAATGCCATAGTTAGCTTGAGACTAATATAATTCTGGCCTTTTGATTAGATTTTCCAAACCCCAGATAACCTTTCTGTACCATTCACCACGCTTTCCTTGGCAGGGGCAGGCAAGCTGTACAGACACATGGCTGCCTCCTGCCAAACATGCAAGCAGGAACACATATATTCAACATTGTTTGATAGTAAAAACATGGTGCCTTTACTGTGACTTGTAAATACATGCCTTATCTTGTGTTTCCCTAATAATTTCATGTAATTCCTCAGCTATCACAGGCCACCTGTGTGTGGGGTTTTTTTTTGGTCAGATTCATAGGTACCTAATCGAGCTCTGAACCTTGTTCCAGTGGCCTTTCCTTAAGTCCTTGCAATGACCTACAAATCATATCCTCTAACTGGAGAAAATAATGTCTCTACATTGAGGGAAGTAAAGGTCACTTGCTCTTCAAAACATTTCTTATTCCTTCCTTTTTACATAACAAACAGGACTGTGGAGCCTTTGTAATTCACAGCTTCTTCTGACTAAATTTGATTGTTAACAGTTGGAAAGACTAAATGGCTTAAAACCAGCTGTTGTTAAAATAAAGCTATCTAACAATCTCCCTTTTTTTGTAGCTGCAACTACTTACAACTCTTCCTCCCATTGTCCCTCACCAGATTCTAGTGAATCTCAATAACAGCAGAAGTTTTGGCTGCCCCATTTTCCCATCCTTGGACTTGCCTTGTTTGTTCTCTTTATGTTCCAGTGCCACTCAGTGCTCGGGCAGGGGATATCAGCTTTCTCTGGTGATGTTAGAGAAACACTCCATGTCAGTGAGGGAGCTATGGGAAATAAAGAGAAAAAAAAATGTATGACTATAGGAAAATATGACGTTGATTAGTAAATCTATGAAATAATTAACTTGAATGCAGTATTATCAGCACAGACAATAGTCAATATTACCTCAGCTAAACTTTTAATTTAGCTGATCTAAAGTCTTTCTGTAGTCAAGAGAAAGAAAGTCCTTCCTTGTGCAATTCAGAGCATTTAAATGAGGCACCATAAATCACCCACCAAATTAGCCTTTTTCTTCTCAGTGAAGGCAGAGAGAACAGTATTAGTCGCTGGTTAATTTAGCTGTCAACAGCTGGTAACAGTGAGACATCCTTCATTTCAACTCTAAGGATACGTGCTGAAGAGGAGGTGGATTATGGAACTTAATGGTGCAACAGGATTCACAGACTAAAGGTGCTTGAGGTGATGCTACTGGATACTTAAAAGAATTCCTCATGGACATGTCTGTAAAGTATAGAGTCACAGCCTCATTAGTGGCACATACAGGGAACAGTCTCTAGCATTACTGTATTTTCATATTATATGGGAGAACCCAAATGTATATGGCTGGTCTCTACTGATTTTGCAAGCACTGAAAGGTTGAGAACAGTTCTGGGTGTATTCCAGGTAGGTCCAGGGACCACAGAATAGCAGCAGCATTTAGGTACAGTGAGTAATTGTTGACTTGCCTACCCGCATATCAAAGTACTGCTGTTCCCTGTCATCACTATAAGGTCCAAGAGCTAGATTTCACAGCAAATATAGATATCTAACATTTGATCTCATTGTCACTGTTATTGCAGAATTTGACAGCAGTAGCTCTTGTAAGCTTTCACTCTTATTTTTCGAGAATTGCAGCATGTTGGTCCTTCATTTTAGGCATCGGTGGAAATAAGTATTACACACTATACTGAAACACTGCAGAAAACCTTATGGTACTGTGAAGCTATGTGTCCTTACATTGTCATTTTATGTCAGTAACAACTATTAACCAAGAAGAAATAAAAAAGAATAGTCACCTTCCTTTTAATAAATGTCTTGTGAGCAGAAAATTTACACGGTAAGACCATGAAGTCTTCTCTAATATTACTGTTATTTTTGATACAACATTAAACTTTAATAAGTGTAACATCTCTCAGATATTAATTTTTCATATGATAACCAAACCCTTAGTAGATGTATGCCTTCAGTCTTAACTACAATTTCCTATTACACTAATGACATTCTTGCTAGTAACACAGAAGATACTATAATGCATTGTAATTGTGTCACAGAACATCATTCACATGCAAATCAACTCACTTGAACCCAGTGAAAATAGATTTAGGATTAGAATGTCACTAATTTAATGCTGAATGTGTACATAAGATTTCCCCCCCCCCCCCCCCCAAAAAATCAATGTCTAATTTGCTTGTGGAAAGAGCAGAGGCTGATTAACTGCAGACACTAGTTTCCTGAAAATATATTGCTCTAGCTCAGGAGAAAGAGTTCTTTTTTTCTTGCAGGCACTATTTCGGTTATTTATAAACTTCTTTTAGCTGACATGAGCTCCTGAGGGAAAGGTTCTGTCCAACTTGTATACACTACTTTGAACCCATGACACTGTTTTCACTTGGGATGAAAAGGCATTGCTGAATTAGAAAAGAGTTTTTGAAAAGGGTCCCCTCTCCCACTGTCTGTACCTCCCTGCCTTGCAGTCCAACTTCAAGCTTCAGGCTACTTACCCAAAACTAGTTTCAGATGAGTTCACACCTTACCAAGCATTGCTGTAATTCTCTATCAGCCATGACAACATTTTGTGGTGTCGCACCCTACCAATGGAGCGTGACAGCATGTGGCAGCACGACATCGTAGACTACCAGGAGGCACTGTGGAAAAATAGGAGCAGATTTATAATGAAAGCTATTTGACCCTGAGGACCCGACATCCACACCAGACGTGGTTAGGGCTTGCCTGTTTATTCACTTTGGACTAGCTCTCTTCTTTTCCCCATGAACATAATGCTCATCTGTGGCTGGTGAATTTTAGGTGACTCCTGGAGGCTTGTTGCCAACGATTCATCCAAGAGGAATCCAGTTCATTAACTTTGAGTCTGCTCCAGGATGCAAACCAACGTACAGTAGGTGGGAATAGTCAGCAGATTGACTTAAAAAGCACACCTGGGTACACACTGACACACTAACGTCAGCTTGGCCCTTGAGCACTGACCTCCCTCCTACTCAGATGCGTTCATGCTTCTGCCCACTAACTTTTGTTTAAATCCAGAGCTTTAGTATGAGAATCCCTTTTAGTCAAGCATTGTCTTTTTATGTGTACATTTTTATAACAATAGAAGCTACTAAGGAGTCCGTTACGAATTGGATCTTTTGGATACTGCCACGCAATAAATACTAAATAATAAGCATTTGGCAGTTTCACGCTAGAGATCCTTTTTCAAAAGGTAGTTATTTTGGATGGAAAAATTTTAAGAACTTGGTTTAATTGCCCCTACCTTGCATCCAAGGATAGTCTACATATGCTCACTGCAGTGCCTGCCCTTTTGGTGACCAATAAATACTGAGGGATGCACAACAACTGAGCTCCAGGAGTAAGAGCTCTTCCAGACAGAGGTCCTGAATATAGGTGTCTAAAAGCTAGTTGTCTAAGCTTACATCACAGAAAACTGGGGTTTGAATCAGATGTCTGAATGGAGAGCAGACCCAGGCAATTACTCAGTAAACAATAATGTTAATATTGAATAACCTAATCTCACTGGCTAACTATTTGGAGTTTCGTTATGTCATTATTTTTCAGTAAAACTGCACAATACATAGAAACCCCCTCTGTGTAGGGTGTGAACCTGTTATATTATCACCCCATTAGATAATATAGATCGCAAAGAATCCAAAACTATATAAGATTAGTTTTGAACTAGATGCAAAGGAGCTAGAGGTGGTACTAGCCACTATACCATGTTATCTAGAGCAGTTTACAGGTGTAAGCTTTTTAATCCGTGACTTTTCTATATTAACCGTGTGTCTGAAGTCTTACAGAAAGAGGTGAAGTTTAGACTGCATAAGAGTAATCTATAAAACAGTGCACTCCTTGAACATGCGTCCTTAAACTACACTTGGATGGTAGTGTTCTCTGCATGGGAATCTCTCAGATGTACCCGACTCCTAATGTAAGGAGCTAAGCTGCAGTTACGGCAAGTCACCACTCTGGGGAGACTGTCAACCACCTGCAAGCTCAGGACGAAGCAGCTGTTTAACAGAGCAGCTAAAGAAAATTACTGAAGCCTTAGAGAAACTGAAACAAAAATAAATCAGCTTTCTAAATGATCATCGCATTCCTATAACGTCATTATGCTTCAAATTCTGAAAGCAAAAAGCCACCCTCCCCGCCTTGGGATAGTAAAAAACAATAGAAAGCAATGAGCCAGAATTGTTTCCCAATAGAACTATTTTCAGACTTGCATTCTAGCTCTATGCTTATACTACAAACATTATTAAGCTTCATATTCCAAGAAGAATTGTTAACACTATATTAACGGGTTTTAAAAGTGAGCTTGTGTGTTGTGGTTCATTTGTGTTGCAGTAAAACAAAGCCTCATTCTGCCTAAAAGTATGTGTATTTATATAAAGATTAAAAAACCCAAACATCTTAGGGCTGAATGGATTTACCTGTAACATTAGAGAAGATGTGTTAAGATCAAACTTGGAACTCAGGCATGCGTATGTATGTATATACGTGTCTGCACACACAAGCGAATGCAGACACAAAAAAGCAATTGCTACTTCAGCTTTTGAAAACTCAAAGGCCCCAGTGAAGGAGAATAAGTTTCAACCGTACACAACCCTAGCTTAAAAGCATTAAATTCTTCACCTCTCCTAGTTGAGGCAACCACTGTTATGTGTTAGAAAAGTAGCATATTCTCACCACAGCACTTCTGTGAACTATTGAATCTAGTCACCACCTGCCTCTCTCTAGCATAACTGCAATACCATCCTCCAGCTGAACCTCCTTAGGTCCAACAAAAGAACACACAGATTCTCCATTGCGGACTTGAAGGCACATAGGTGGCTGTCACCGCTGCGGCTTTCTGTGCAGGGCTAGATGGGCACCGAGAACTACTGCATTTGTAATCAATCTGCGTGCAGAGCTGTCTTTAATACCTCCTATAAGACACACACAAAAAACCCCATGATCTCAGAAGGTATGAACTTGCCTTTGCAATTATCCCCAAAAATATTTACTTTCAGATAGGCACTGAGAAAACCCTATCGACCCCCTTGCCAGGTACCTACAGAATATTGCGTGCTAACTCTGCCCAAATGCAGCTCTCCTGAGCGAGGGGCAAAACGCAAGTGGCATGGCTGTTGTACTGCCATTTCAGACCCTAGGTGGACGCTCTCTATGAACTATCCTGTAAAGACAAATAGTAACATATTACATTAATATGCCCTGTTTGTCAATAAGCATAATTTCACCTGAGTTAACTTCTTGCAATATCAAGTTTAGAAAATCTGATGCAGAGCAGCAGATGTTTAAATGCCAGTGTCCTCTTTCACATTTCAGGGTCTTCACTAAAGATAGCCTTCACAGACCCCCATGTCCTTAGACTACATTTTATTTCTTTGCATTTCCTCATAACACTTTACTGATAAAAACTTGGGGTTTTGATGTGATATGAAATGTTATGATTGACTGCATGCTTCTACCTCCTTGGAAATCAGGATTTAACTCTTAATATCTGAGAAACTAAAGTGAAGTTAACCATTAAGAAACCAGCTACCTGAAACTGAGAACTGAATTACGCTGTAAACAGTTCAGAGTTCAAAGAAATCTTTAAACTCTCCAACCAGCACACTTCATCTCTAAATCAAGGGGGGAACAGGAGAATTTTACAACATATTTCCTCTGTTAAAAATAAACCTGATCATTTTAATACACAGATCACAAACTTATTTAGACAACGGGTTGGGGTTTTTTTTTTTGTTTTCTTTTGTTATTGTTTGGGGATTTTTTTTGTGATAGACCAAGGAATCACTGGAGTTTGAGGTTTTTGGGTTTTGGGTTGGTTTTGTTGTTTCTTTGCGGGCTTTTTTGTGGTTTTGGTTTGGGTTGGGGTTTTTTTTGGGGTGTTAATTAAATTTGGCATTATTTTAATCACACAATCTGTATTGGAACTGTATCTTATTTTAAAGCGTAGAGAGTCACTTTTATGAGCCATTTGCTCAACCCCTTCAGATTCTTATGTAAGTTCTATCAGGAATTCCACTCTGCTGAAAGGAAGCTGAGCCACTTACCTTTGTATCAACAACATAACTTCAGTTTATGCCTAGAACAAACACCATAGACAGAATCATAAATTTGCTGAGGCTTTCTTGCTAAATACATACATAGAGTACAGATATGTTGTCCTGTGCACACGCAGCTTAACTAAAATACAAGCAAGGAGCACAGCTAAAATATTAGGAAAATAGCTAGACCAATGTTAGCATACATCCTCTGAATTTGCATTTAATGTCGAAATGGAGAACATAAACATCCTGTTTAATCTTCTGGAGCCTCTGGCACCAAGTTATTCCCTCCCTTTCTCACTCTTCTTTGAAGATCCACTTGCATGTCACATCATTTACAGAAAAACTATTGTAATCAATGGCTTAGCTCCAGTATGAGAGTGGCATCATTGTCTAAATCAGCATTTGACAAGACTTGGGAGCAAACATACAGACAGAAACCCTACACTCCCTGCAAACCTGGCTGCACTGACTGCCTCAGCCTGGGGACAGGGCAGAAAACTGCATGAGGTGGCAGGACCAGCAAAGTGCTGCACACTTCAATACATCAAGGAATCAGCCAGCAACATACACAGGTAACAGAAGCTGGGATGATAAAGAATTACAGGATGAGTGAAGGCTGCAGTTGCCAAAATGGGCTCATTCTGCTCCATGCCACTCTGCTTCCTGGCCACATGTTGCTTTTTCTTCTTCTGTGTCACCATTCGCTGTGGGAAACTGATCCAGCTACATTTTTTTCCCCCTGAAGTTGTTTCCAGCCGTATCAGTTTCTGTATCTGGCATATCTAGTGTCTGTGTTAATGCAAAGTAGGAACAGCTTGCCAAAGATGGGGCTGCGTGTTTCAAAGGCAGCTGATGCTTGGATTGGCTTAAGTAACACTGTGAAGCTGCCCATTGCGGGGTGGGAAGGGGGACGCAGAGAGAAACAAGCAGAAAAAGATAATTTTGCTGATGAAAAAGAAAATCCGACTCCAGTGTTTTCCATTTAAAATGTCTAATAACTCTGCAGAAAGGATGCACTCCATTAAGCCCTATTTTGGATGTGTGAAACTTGAAATCTGAGATGTCTTTTCTTCTTAAAATAGACCACTTTAATTATTTAATACCCTCATATCTGAGGATTGAAAATGTAATATTACACTATCCAACATTAAGATGATGACTATAGGAAGAAATTTGTTTGAAGACAGAAGCTTTTGAATGAATCTCCTGATACGCATTACTTTGAAACAGAACTACAGCAGGTTTTTTAAACCTTCATGTGACAGTTTTACTGCTGCACACATTCTCAGCTTGCATGTATACATCACAAACTGTGCACATGAGGAGATGTACAATATGTACTGAAGGCACTTGAAATCTGGCTGATGTTATTCCACACATCTATTCCTTGGATATATTTCCAAACAATTATCAGATCACAACTCAAAGAAAAAAGTATGATAATAAAAATCTTGAATAAATTTCTGGGAATACCAACGAGGAGAAAAACCCGGGTTAAAAAATAAAACAAACAACCAAGTCTCATTTTCTTAGAACATTTTTTTATTGTCTTATTTTAGTAGATAGCTATCCCACTAAAAGAGACTATATTTTTCTATTCTTAAAGTAGGTTATAGTCAACTGATACAAGTACGTGAAGTTTCCTATTATACAATGAATCTGTTCAGATAATAAATACCAGCTGGATCTATCCCCAACAGCAATAACAGCATGTAGAGCATGATTATAATGTAACAGATTGTGCAACAGAAGAGATGGTTTCACTTGTAATAAGGCCCTTATGTTAATACAGTAACCGGAGAGAGAGTTTTGCTTGTACAGAATGCTTGTTGCAAGGCCCTTATGTTAATAAAGTAAATTATTTCAAAGGTAAATTATCTGAAAATATTGCCTATGAACATTTTTAGGAGCTTGATTACACATGCGCATATGGGAAAATGTGGGTCCACTGCTGAATGAAGCAGGGCCCCAGCTGACACAGGACATGGAAAAGGCTGAGGTACCAAATGCTTTCCTCATGTCAACCTTTTCTAGCAAGTCTGGCCTTCAGGAACCCGAGATCCTAGAGACCAAGAGGAAAATCTGAAACTAAGATGTATCCTTGGTAGAAGAGGGTCAGGGAATAATTAGGCAAAATAGATTTACATAAATCCATGGGTCCTGATGGGATACACCCACTAAGTGCCAAGGTAGCAGGCAGATGTCATCGCAAGGCCACTTTTGATAATCTTTGATTGATCATAGCGATTGGGAGAAATGCCCGAAGACTGAAGGGGAGCAAACATCCCTCCTGTCTTCAGGAAGGACTCGGGGAACTACAGGCTACTCAGCCTCATGTCAGTCTCTGGGAAGGTGATGGAGCAGCTATTCCGGGAAAACATTTCCAGGCACATGAAAGGCAAGAAAGTGAATGGGAGTAGTCAGCATGGCTTCACCCAGGGGAAATAATGCTTGAACAACTTTATAGACTTCTACAATAAAAATGACCAGTCTGATAGATGAGAAGAGAGCAGTGGATATTGTTTACCTGAACTTCAGTAAGGCTTTTGATGCCATCTTACATAAGATCTTCACAGGGAAGCTGCTGAAGCACGTCCTGGACAAGCAGTGAGGTGGATTGAAAACCTTTCTGAACAGCCTGGTGCAGAGGGTGGAAATCAGTGGATGTCTAGTTGAAGAGCAGTGTACCCCAGGGGTGAACACTGGGTCCAGTCCTGTTCAACATTTTCATTAATGGTCTGGATGATGAGGCAGGGTGTACCCTCAGCAAGTTTGCTGATGGCACAGAACTGGAAGGAGTGGCTGATACGTCGGCAGGTTGCACTGCCAATCAGAGCGACCTCAACAGGCTGGACAAATGGGCTGCCAGGAACCTCATGAAGTTCAATAAGGGTAAGTGCAAAGTCCTGCACCTGGGGAGGAACAACCCCATGCAGCAATGTGTGCTGGTGGCTACCCAGGTGGGAAGCAGCTTCGCAGAAAAGGGCCTGGGGGTCCTGGTGGCCCCAAAGTTGATCATGAGGCAGCAATGTGCATTCACGGTAAAGAAGGATAACGGATACCTGGGCTGTGCTAGAAGGAATGTTACCAGCAGGTTGAGGGACCTGATTCTTCCCATCTGCTCAGCACTGGTGGGGCCACATCTGGAGTGATCTGTCCAGCTCTGGGTTCCCTAGTACAGGAGAAAAATGGACGTAATGGAGAAAGTCCAGTGAAGGGCCACTAAGATGATTAAGGGGCTGGAGCATCTTTCCCATGAGGGAGGGCCGAAAGAGCTGTGGGCTGTTTCTTTTTTGATTCTATGTTCAGCCTAGAGAAGAGAAGGTTCAGGGTGGCTCTTATTCATGCATAAACATACCTGGAGAGAGGGTGTAAAGATGGCAAAGCCAGGCTGTCTTCAGTGGTGCCCAGTGACAGGACCAGAGGCAACGGGCACAAACTGAAATGCAGGAGGCTACATCTGAACACGAGGAAATACTTTTTTACTTTAAGGGTGACTGAGCAGAGGTCACCCAGAGAGGTGGTAGAGTCTGTTTCCTTGGAGATATTCAAAAGCCATGCAGGCATGGTCCTGGACAACCTGCTGTAGGTGGCCCTGCTTGAGCAGGCAGATTTGACCAGATGACCTCCAGAGGTCACTTCCAACCTCAACCATTCTGTGATTCTGAGAAAACTTAGACAAGCTACACCTTGCAAGTGCTACATACTTTTAGCAGGCAAGAGCGTGTATACATGCAAAACTAAACACCATGCACAAGGAGTTGGCAAGCAGAGCTGCAGAAAACCATTCCAAATGTCAAGTAGCTTACAGGCAGATCTATGTTCAGCAACGAGCGTAAATTCAAACAGTTTAAATTATTTTACAAGAAAAGTTTTTTAATAAATCCCTCATGAACTGAATTTGTTCCCTCTCTAGGCTTTCCAAAAGCCATTCTGCTGAGCAGCATTTAGACTTTATTTTAAGATCCTTAGAGTTATTCTAATTTTCTGACAATTTTGAAGCTATATGTTTAGTCATAGCTGTTGGTACCTTCCAGAGCAAGGTATTTTTTGTCTTGCTATTGGCAACACTTAACAGGTCACCGTTCCTATGTGTCTCCCACTACTGAAAAGTATTTGCAAATTAAGTTTTTTCTTCTAAAGGCAATGAGTGAGTAGTCAAGTGGAAGACCAGCTTGGGAGGAAAGCTAGTGGGAACATTGGCCTCTCTGCCAAATGCCTGCATACCAGCCTTCATCCAAGATGGCCTGCTGACCGCCGAGAAACATTCAGTGGCACACTTGTTGCTGATAGAGCAAGTTGAAAACAGCCACCTGCTGTCAGCTTGCATGATTTTGTTTTTCTAAACAAGGCTCAGAGCATTTGGTGCATGTTTTTTCCAAAAAGCTCCAGTGCCCAGATTTTTGCTTCCCAGATCTGATATTATAATAAAGCAGCTTGAAACATGCTTCTTAATAGCATGTTTTGCAGGAGGCAACCCCTCCCCCAAGCATTTAGTTATTACTGAAGAAAATGCACAAATTTTGATAACTCGGGCAATGTGTTTAAGACGCTACTCTACATTCCTGGACAACCAAAAGTTTCTACACTATATTGGACTCACTTACAGCTCCCGTCTCTTTGAAACATGACAACATCCCTGGGATGTGTAGCAAGTGTTCTTCTTTCTGGTGCATAGGAAACTGTAGCAGAAAGGTTACTGGGCTTCAAATGTCAGAAAATCCGTGCAGGAAACAAGGATAAAAATCAAGTGTTGTTGTTTCCCACTCTTCAGTTGCTGTCCCATTTTTAGATTGTATCTTTTGATACTGGTGCATTAACAGCACCCAACATAGGTCCCTGACATGACCAAAAAATTCAAACTGCGCATAGCCTGCAGTTACTCATTAAGGAATTTATGTCAGTTACATTGACTTTCCATTATAAGTTTGGAAAGACCAATATTCCATTCCAGAAGAGAGACCTCAGTTCTAGAGATTACTTGTTTGCTAAGTGACTATCTTTTCCTGTGATACGAGTACATTTTCGATGCAATAAGGCTTGGATACACACACGGGTTCCTGTAAACTGTCTCAAAGAGCAATTTCACTCACTCTTCTCAGGTCACAGGCTTCATCTTCAGAGTAACAATCTCCAAATGTAAACAAGATACATGTGCTTGCAGAACTTGGGCTTGAAAGCAGACTACTCAAAATGGAATAATAAAGATGTTGAAGCTGGACTCTTTATTTATAACAGCTTAAGGAGGATTACACAGTTTAGATCACCACATTCTCAGCTCTTCCATTCTCCTTGGACATGTTAACCATTGCCAACTCCGGGCTGGCTCATGATCGCCACATACTTTTAAAAAAACAACCCAACAAGAGCAAATAAAAAAACCCAAAACACCCAAACAAAAAAGTCCCTGCAAACCCAGCATCTCTGAAATTTACAGTAAATGGCCCCTGTTCAATATACAAGTGGTTGCCATGTGTGGATAGCATACCAGTTTCTAAAATCCAGCTGCTCTTCTAGTCTTGTTCCTACCTTAGGAGGAGATTCAATTTTCTTTACAAAACTATTACATTAAAATCGAAGGATTTTGCAGCAGCATCTTTAGGGGGAAAAAAAGAAAATGAAAAAAAGCTAAGAAATCATCTCAGGATTTCTAGGCAGAGACGTGCAACACCTTCACAAGCAAAACAAGCTTTCCGGGCACCCCCAGAAGTAGTGCAGTACCTCACAGTCAGCACACGAGGTCAGCACACGCAGAGACGAATTCCTCAGCGTTTCCTCATACATAGTTCACTAAAAATAGCATTTCACAGGTTAGCTTTGAAATCTGGGACCTCTCCCCGAAACAGCTAGGCTCACATAAGCATGGTGCCAAGCCCTTAAGCTGCAAGGTTTTATAGAAAAGAAATGGAGAGATTATATTTTTGTCAGTACAAAAACATGTGGGAAGTACCACTGCGCTTCAGCTGCAGGCACACAGGGACATCCTCAGAGCAGTCATAGCCCTTGAGCTGCCTTCTTCCTCATCCTGCATTTCCCTTACTTATTTCTACTCTGTACACAACTATACCACCTATTTGTAACACACTATTAGCGTGCTCCTCTTGCAGCACATTGCAACACTCAGGCACAAGCCAGTATTAGGAATTTTAGGAATACAGCCTTGATTTTCCCGCTCCTCTTTGACTTGTTCAAATACAATTTCTCTATGCTTTGTTATCCCATCCCTATTTTTCTCCAGATGTTTTCTAGATGTCTTTAAAAGGCAGCATACATTTTGCATACAGTAAAAAACCTGATCTTCTGTCTCCATGTAGATTACAGTCAAAGGAAGCAACAAACATGCCAAACATACTGAGCTTACCTTGAGCCTTGCTTGCCCCAGCACTTTACTCATCTGTAAATACGTTGTAGGCAGTAAGTAATAAAACATCTATGCACCTTAGACAAAAGGGAGACCCCAAGAGAGCTCAAAGTAATGATCAGCAAGCAAAATCAGCCTTATGAACAGAATTCATCTTTATAAACACAGATAATTTGATTTTAAAGCACAAAATTTCAGAATTGTTAACTTCAGGTATTAATTCCCATGACACATTTTAAGCTGTAATTCTCTCATATTGTTTTTGTACCTTGTTCCTTGAGTTGTACTTTGTTCTTTGTACTAGGCTGGATAACTTTTATCAGTCATTTACGACAAGAAATGAGATCAGCAAACACAGACATCTAATCTCATTTGATTGACATTTCTAACACTAAATGGCCACTGAAGGAACTGCTGCCACTCTGTCTTGCAGAACTAAGTGCATTCAAGATTTTTTTTGTGTGTATTACCCATGCTCTGCATGCTTGTGATTTGAGTTTACCTAAAAGATTACTGAAAGAAGGTCAGTTCAGCATGATGCCAGTTCTGTGGTTTTGACTAATTACCTTCCTTGTACATTTTTCTCCTTGGAATGAAACATGCCATTTTGTAGTGAAAAGTTACAAGCGCTAATGTCTTTGCTTGCAACAAGTAACAGGTGAAGACTGAAATTACTGTTGTATTTGTTCACATTCTCCAGACCATTATAACAGTAGCAGTCTAAGTCATTCCATCACTATTTTTCTTCCTTAAGTATGGATTAAGAGGTCAATAAATTTAACTGAACTCTCATCTTTGAAAAACCCAATTTATCGTAATAAGAATAAATGCTATGTCATCAACATGCAGTATTCTATTAAGTACATATTTTTAGCAGATTTGTGAAAGGTATTGATTGGGTACACCTGGCCAATTCCATGTTTCTACAATCCCAACACATTTCATTTATAAAATAATATTTCAGGTGAAAGAAGGTGACCTTCACTAAGGAAGCAGTGTTTTTTAAACTATTTATGTCTCCATCTATAATTTAAGAAATCTGCAGAGAAATAGGCGTTTGTGTTGTGTGGTTTGTTTTTTTTTTAACCTTGGCAATGCAGAGCTAGCTTCAAGAAAGAAAAAAAATTTTGTTAGGGAAAACAGAGTTATCCACAGATATTATTTTATAAATGCATACTGCCTTTCTCAACAGGCCTCTAGTCTAAATTAAACATCCATATTTGATGTAGTAAGTGAAGGTAAACAGTGGGGAGGGACTGGAATGAAGGGCAAATTGTGCTGTTACAATGCAGTGAAAGCTCATACGTTAAATAAATATTGGTATAGGATAAATTTACAAAGACTGCATGATATACACCTGAAGGGAGAAAAAGCAGTAAAATAATGTATAAAACATTAACCTACAACCCCTAACTCCCAAACAGCAGCAACAAGGATTTATTTGGCAGTCCTAGGTGAATAATCAAAAGAACACCACAGATCACTGGGCCAAGTCAGCTTTATGCCCTTGTCTCCACAAGGACACAAAGCAGGCAAGGATCCCCAGTGCACTCAGAGTGGAACGGCCCACAAGAGAGCCTTCAGCCCATCATGCCACAGGAACCTGAACTACTGTCAAGCAGCTCATTCAGCATGAAGGGGGCACATGACTGCTTTCCACAGGCCAGCGATTTGCATTTTTCCCCCATTTATGTACGTGTACCTTTTGTTCATGCACGCTTTCAGAGCATCAGAAATCTTCAGAAGCTCACGCTTCAACCACAGTGCTGTTTTGTAGTGACCCACACCAGCAGGCAACCTTCATAAACGCCCACAGGGCCTGAGGGCAGGAACTTCTCAGAGCACAGATCACTCCAGAGTGAACTAAACCGGGACTTTCTGCTGCCGAAAAAGTACATAGCAAATCGTGTAGCCATTGGGATGGCTCACTAGAATGAAATATGATTCAGGTCTTCATCCTAATGAAAGAGTGTTAGAACTGAAACATTGGATAATATAGCCACAACATTGGGCAGCAGGAAGGAGGAATTAAAGGCAGACCAACTAATTGAAAGAAGTATAAATTTTGCTTATAGAATTCTTGTTAAAAACAAGCATTATTGGTTTTCCACTGATAACAAATAAGCATGTTTCTTCACTCCACAATATAAGGTGTTGAGAACGCCAACTACATCCCTAGATAGTTACATACTTCTCCATTTGGCAAAGACTGGAAGTAAGGACTAAGGAAAACCTAGTAGCTATCTGCAGCAGAATCTGTGCTACTCTGCTTCCCATCCATAAAAATGATCCCTTTAGGAACAGCTTGTCAGGACAACCAGTATCATTATGCAGTAAAGAAGATAGTTTTAAGGAAATAATAGAAAACAAGACATTACAGTACAGGCTGTCATGAGAAACCGTAAGTTCCTTCAGGCATCTGTGAATTGCATGAAGAATTAGGAATTATAACAGTACAAGCCACAACTTCTCAGGACACAGGACAAACAACATTTTCTTTCATAGCCATCTGTCTGCATGCTGAGATGCATCCTCAAGAGAAACTGTCCTGCTTGTTGGCCAAAGACACTAACTACTGCAAATGAAAGTATGCCCAGGAAAAGCTCATCTTAAGTGTCAAGTGTAGCTCGTGCACATAGCATTAGTGCGCCTCAAAGCAAGAAAAGGAAATTGTTCGTGACACTTGGACTAGCACCAGATGCAAAGAGGAACAGAATATCAGCACATCAGCAGGCAGCAAATGCATTCAGCTGCAATGCTTTCTTTAACAATATGCAAATGAAGAAAGCGAAAATTCAGCCAAAGTTATTCAAATTACGAGGGCACAATCATCAGGACAACTCTACAACCAAGGACAAGTTTACAACTAAGAACTGAATAAAGGCTGACACTGCAGGTACTACAAAACCACCACATGCTCCTGATTTCAGTTAAACCATGCAAATTCAGAAACCTCAATGACCCTAGGCCTGAAAAAAGAAATCATCCAAGAGCTAGGCAAGTAAAAAAACAAAACCCAAACCAAAAAAGGCCAAAGAGCAAAACAATGTAGTGTGACATCCCAGCAGCTTAGAGGTCTGCAAAGATTTAAAAAGATGCAGAGCATGCAACACCTACCTCAGGAAGAGCCCATTGCACTGAAATAAAAAACAAATCCTGGAAAACAAAGGCAAAATTGCTAAAATCAGACACTTAAACCCCAGACCAGTAGTTGTAACGACACCAAAACAATGTCTGCATCAGATCCAAGCCTCATCCCCAGTTAGTGATAATTATAGACAATATCACTTGACTGAATAAATGAGTAACTCCACTTTCTGCAAGCGAACAGAGATTTTGAAAATTATATTTGTGCTCAGTGTATCAACCAGATGTGCAAATAGGCCTTTAAGGGAGCCTTGACCACAAGTGATGACATTTTTATGTCCCTAATGCAAAGATAACATAAAAGGAAGCTAGAGCCACAACCTTCGAATGCCTGCCAAAGTGAAATTAAAATTGGCTGCAATAGTACCTACAGGACACTTGCTGACCTCTGCAAGCCTTAGTCCAACCCCCTAAAGGAAAAGAGTGAACTAATTGCCTGAAGACCTGACTTCAGCTATTCGGAAATTATCAGAATTGTAAACTACTCCATACTGACTGAAAAGCCTGCATTTCATCCCACTTACACGTCACAAGAAAAGAATTAGGAAGTATTTGATTGGCTCCTTAACCCCAGTAGCCCTGCAGCATAAGCAACCAGGAACTGGAAATAATCTTCAATGAATTACAGAAGACAAAGGGAGGCTTCAAAAACATTAAATAAACCTGTGACGTGCCAGTTTCCATAAAGAGAATGGAGAAGATCCAAACGTAAGGCTACACCAAATAACAGTGCCTATGCTCATCACTCCGGAAAGCCGGCCATTTGAAGAGCAAGCGCCAGAATGGAGACATCCCAACCAACCAAATATTGTAACACCCAGAGTGGAGGTAGCTCAGCCCTGGCCAGGTCACTAACAACGGGAGTTATTCAACAAAAACTTGGATAGAATCACGTTTTTTCTGGAGAGAACATATATTGGTCAAACGTGATTCAAAGCAGCAGCAATGTAATTAGTCAGATAGACTAGACCCCTGGAATTACACAGTCTCTTGTACATTGTAAGATGACTGAATTTAAGAAGTCTTGCCAGAAACACCACCTCCTCCCTTGTTTCCCTTCCTCCCCAGCTCCCTCCGCTGGTCCTAAGCCACACTCGGGTTGTACCCAAAGACTTCAGCAAATAAAAGTTCAGTAGTCATCAGATTGTAACTATTTCAAGTACAACAAAGTAAGCATTATGCCACGAATATACATCGGGTACTACAGAGAAACCTGAACAAACCAGCTTTCAGCAAACAATTGAGAAAAGGGCTATGTATATGCAGACAAAGAACTGAGGTCTGAATTTGCCCTGCATGGGTACACGCCTTTCAAGCTTTTTGAGCACTGAAGTGCTGCCTCCTTCCATTGTTTCTGAAGGCTGCATACAAAACACACTTTGGGAGGAAGGAAATGGGTGGTACTATGTTCTACAAAGGAGCAAAGAGAAGCTGTGTGAGAAAGCAGCTAATACAAGCAACAGGAAGAGGTTAATAGGGAGGGAGAATTGTGCATTTAAAGAACAAGGAAGGCATGAGAAGGAGGAAAAGCATGTATGCACTGGGAAGAGAAGCAGCTAAGTACACCCTTTCTTAGTCAACAAAGCAAAGCACTTAAAACATGAATGTTTTCTTGAATCATATTCAAGTGCAATAAATATATAAACCTTATGAATGTGAATTTCAGTGAAGTCTTTGATATGACCTTTTCACAGATGTACCTGATTTGCCAAATGAACATCATGTGGACCCCGACACCGTTCAAAATTTCAGCAATCTTGGTGATTTTTTCAACATTATTATTTGAACATAAAATTCAAAATCCTTTAGAAACTTTTATGTTCAGCCTTAATCACAGAGGGACCTCCATCACTGTTCAGCTCAAACAGTTGCACTGTGCTAATACCTCCGTTCACAACATACAGCCTCAAAGGTATTAAAACCTAGGTAAAATTCTTCAGCCAATGTCTCAACTAACAATACACAGTGAAAGACTCACTTATTTTGTAGGTTACCCGAGATACAAAAGCTATGCAGAACGTGTGTCATCAGCAAGAGGAAGAAAAATGTAGGGCAAGACTCCTGGATAATAAAAAAAAAACACCAACCAACCAACCAGGTTTTTAGTGTAAACAGAAAAAAGACCCGATTCCTATCCTCTAACCCAAATCAAAATCAGCAAACAAAGATTAACAAGCTAGTGTTTTGGAGGATGGAGATGAAAAATGAAAATTGACAGAAGTCAAGCCAAATTAGACTTTCATTGACAAAAAAAGCGTAAGATTCTTCAACTGAATAAATACCTCAAAACCAAAATGAGTCATCAGGGCCAATATAAGGCCAGGAAAGAACAGAGCTCAAGAACAATCCGTCTATAGCTACCGAACAAAGTGAAGTATTCTTCAATATGGAAACTGTCATTAAATACAGGAGCTAACGAAAACAGCGATGGTATCGAGCCCAGAGGTCTGAAAGAACTGGTATCAGATATCACAGTATGAGTAACAAAACTTGATGAAGCCCCCCTATTGCACGGGGGGCTATACCGGGTGACTGAAGAATAACGAACATATGAGAGAAGTGGGGGGAACAAACAATCCACCAACTTGACCTAAATAAAACCTTGAGAACAAGTCTAAAAAAAAGAAAATTGTTTCTAGTTCCTGAACTAAACACAGAAAGGAGTAAAATGCAAGGTAGAGATGAGGTCAAGCAAAAGAAACTACCGACCTGCATGGGAGGTGGGAATAAGCTGTGCTTAAGCTGTGCTGTAAGAAGAGAAAGTATCAGTTTGGAGAGGGACTACTGCTGGAGTTCTCGATGATCAGGTTGGGACGAAATTTAATAATTAATAATAATCACCATAGCACAAATAGAGCTGGCTGAGAACACAGTGTTGGAAGGCACTGACAACAGACAGATCTGAATGAGTAGGATGTGATAACACGATAACCACAGTGACAGAAATAGGATAAAATTCAGATCATGATGCAGATCACGTTTCATTTCAAGCAGTAGTTTTGGACATCTACATTTAAAAAAAATCAAACTGCACAAGATGCAGAGTGGCTACACAAGTTTCCACCTGTCCTACTTAAGTTTGGCTTATTCTGACAAGACAGAAAGGAAGAACGTACGACCATTGTAAGACGTAGATACAAGAAAAGAGAAAGGAAGAGAGCTTAAAGAATGCTTAATGCAAGAATTGTGCACTCGTAATCCAGCACATGGAGGCTCATTACCATTTGACTACTGGGGCTGTGAATCAGCCTTCCAATTAAGAAATACAGCAACTAAGGCTATCTCTTAAGAAGAGCGAGACACATGCATCAAGAAGGTTATATGAGGGTTCCCTGCACTGCCCAGTCAGAACAGCTCTTCCAGTTCTACACTGATGTTGAAAAGCGGGGCCTTGGTCTGGAAGGTTGCTTTTTATCAGTGCAATTCCCTATGTTTTACTTGGACTTTGACCACAGACACCAAGGAAGCAAAGCCATCCTGGGCCACATGGACTGCCTTCTGTTAGAAAAAGCCACGGTTCAGATGATCTTATTTGTTACAGAAAACTCAACATAAACTAGTTTTAAAAAACCCTCATATTTCTCTAGTGATGAGAAAAGCCTCAAAAAATATTGAGCACGCCACCTACGCAATTTATCTCTGCCACAGCTACTGACCCTGGGGCAAGGGGCAATTTTTCTTCTGGAACTGTATCAGAAGATAACAACTGCATGTCAAAATACTTTGGCAATGACTGAGAGGTATTTTAAACATCACTGCTCTGGTGGGAGTTTCAGAAAAAAAAAAGAAGATTTACAAACTTCACCCCTCAAATACCTTTACATAATGCTGTACTGGCTCCTTTTCCAGTGCACACAACCTAGCTAAAAAAAGTGAATGCTGTATGAGTATACAATGTTTTTTTACACATATATATATGTACACAGTTCTGTTGCCAGCAAGGGCAAAAGTTCTGCAATGAAAGTGGTCCTACTTTCAGAGGCAAGACTACCTAGGACGAAACTACCCATTTAAGGATCCACCAAAAAACCAAATAATACCCAAACAAATTCTCCAAACTGAAGGAAAAGAGTAAGCATGCCAAGCCATGACAGTGTCACCACATAAACAGCCGAGGTAGACAAGTCTACACTTAGGGAGAAGCCAGCACTTCTAATTAACACAAACTGAGACTTGACACAGAAAGCAATTCACCCCCTGACAGTGCAGTCGTGAGTGTTGAATGTCACCGTACAGATTTAATCCCAGGCAAACCAAATAGGAATAATTTATATTATGCAGTTGACGGTTGCTAGTAGTGGAGTGCCTTCAAGGTTTATAGCTTCCAGTCTTGTTCCTGTGATAAAATTATGTCAATTTATTAATCTGAAGAACAGCTAATATCCTGGTACCTGGGACATATCTACTCATTCCTAAATAATCACTTCATATAAGCAAGATAGAGCTTTGAAGATTTTTGGATTCTAGTAAAAACTACAAATTTTCATTTATCACTTATTAAGTGTTGTGGAAAACAAAGAAATTTATTCTATTTTAGGTGAATAATAAACCTACTTTCACTCCCAGCCTTCTATCAAAGCACACCATTTTTAGATGCAAGACTGTAAAGCTTGCTTACAGCATGGCCTGGGAATAGGTGACCAAAATATACTAAACGTCTCAGATGGGTGCTTTCTCCTGAGTTGGTCAATTTTCAGAGTACTTTTAAGAATGTTCATATCTTCCTCAGGAGATCCGTGTTACTTAATGACCATTCGGCTGTTGCTGCCAGATAAGCTTTGCCCACAAAAGTATTTTTGATGTTTTGTCACATACCAAGTAATACCACCAGTATTAATTACTTGCAATTAAGTCATTGCTTGCATTCCCCAAACCTGATTTTGTCTCAACTATTGCACAGTCCAAATGATAGAGCAAATCTGGAACTTCGTTGCTCTTCCTACTAGTTTTGAAGCAACGAGTTTGTTTTAAAGTAGCAACACTGTTCCCCACTTCAGGTGGACCAAATATTTTAGTCTCAGATTTTAGATGTGAAACATGCATGCTTCTCCAAATGAGCAAGGTTAATCCATTAAAGCAGTACCTGCAATACCTCACCTTTAAGACTTTTTATGGCTGACTGAGTGTGTAATGTACTGCATAAAGAAGTTGCCTCTGCCTCAATGACTTTCAGCAAAAAAAGTTATGAGAGTAGAGATAATTGAATGACATTTCTGAAGACAGGAAAATTTTCCTTAGATTTCAGTGTTCAGTGTGATTTTTTGTTGATGCAACACCAAAACCCAGCAATCAGCAGTTTCCTTGTCCGCATCGTGCTGCATCCATGCCGTAAGTGCAACATTCATATTGCACGGACTAGAACAACTATCATATCCGTTTCATAAGGAGTCATACCATAGCAAGGCTTTTACTTCTACTGAATCGGTTGCTGCGTTAAGTGTTCTTTATCTCCCAGTCCACAATGAATTAAGCTATGTGTACAGGATGATGAGTATCAAGGATGTCTCTACATACTGTGTTCTTAAAATATTCATTACAAAAGGGAAGCACAAACAGGAGCATAGGGAATGCTGCCTAATTCAATACTATACCAAGCATATAGGAAAAAATTGACAAGCGTGCAAAATGGTTCACATACCTCACAAGGCCATAAGAGGAATTATTTCTCCAGCAATGTACCTCTTGTATTTACAAAAGACAAATTCACAGGTAAAATATGTAAAACCGTGCTTTCATTCTACTAATGTCAGAATCAACAGTAGTTCTCCAGCTTGTTGAAACATACCCAACAAGTATTAGCCACAAATTAGCAGAGCCTAGTTCCACCCACCCCCCCACCCCCCACAAATCTAATAGTCTCCATAAATTATTTCCTTACGGTGCTAAAGACCCAGTGATAAAAAGAGAATGTTTACATGAGTCCTATATTTTCAATGACTTTTAACTTGCTTAAGCGTAGAATGTTTTTAGAGTTATGTTAGGAAGAATTAAATCTATACAGACCATTTGGTTGCTTCTCTTTGCAATGAGCTCATTTGAGATTTGGAGGCAATGCCTGTCAAACATTTCAAAGCTAAATGGGATATAGCTGATAATGGCATTAGCAGTGACATTTTAACCCAGTCTTCCGCATACTACTGAAAATAATGGGAAAATCTAACGTCTGGAAAAGAACAAATCTACAGATTTGACATTGAATTAACATCAACTTTCATTACTGGGGATGCTATTGCTTTATTACTTGAAATATCTGCTTCGGTAAAAACTCAAATGGACCACTTTGCATACTTTTCCCTGCCCAAATGTTAAAACATGCATTCCTTATTTTTACAGCATACAGAATATCAAATCAACACGATCCCTCCTTTAAAACTCTTTACATGCTATATGTACCTAAGACCATACCGACAGGAACTTCTCATTTTGGCATCTCAAATGCTTCAGCTGGGGACACGCAACATCAGTCCTTCTCATTCAGCAGTACACACACCAGACTTTTCAAAAATTGTCAGCAACACAACTATACATTAAGAAAAACTCCACACCGATGGTTTGCCCACATCACTTGGCAATGTCCCTTTAATATTAATACACAGAGAAGTAAAATTTTTTCATAAATTTGTTCAAGTATGTGGAACATGTAAAATGCATAAGAATCAATATGGACTTCATTAATGTTATATTTATTTATTTTCCAGCTTCATACAAACTGGATGTAGAAGCATAAACATAGTACATTTCTACCATTTTCAACAAAAATATAACCAATATGTACAATTATTGTATTAAAAATACAAAAGGGATACAGACTCCACCAATGTCTTTCTAAAAGACATACAGGTACAAGTAGTATCAAAAGTATGAGGAAATCACCAGTTAATTGTACATTCTGCACTTGACATCACAGAGCGAACTGAGATTAGCAGTCCTATGGTCTACAATTACTTAATGCTTATATAACATTTGTGCAACTTGTGATAGCGCTAGGATTTTGTATTTCTATATGCACATGAGGTCCATAGCCTTGAGAATAAAACTGGCAAATAATGCATATTACGTGTAAAATTACAAATGCATAATTGACAACGTGATATATAAGCAAATAGACAAAAGCTATGATTACAGGAGAGAGAATTAAATAAAGCACTGACATTTGCTTGATACAGTGAAAAAACACTGCAATTTGATCTTTAAAAGTTGAAGCTATTTACGTTTATCTACTGATCAATATGATCAGCTGAGTTCAATGGAAAAAAAAAAAAATCCAAGACCAGCAGTTCCTCACATTTGAGTACTACTCGGATTGGCAGCCTTCACTTCTCCGGAGTCTGTGCAAAAACAACACAAAAATAGAGGGGAGGGTCATTTCAGTCATTATAGAGTTAATAGCAGCTGTGAGCAGGTGGTTGCTACACATTGGCCTTCTCTACACATGCAGTGTTCCATGAAGCCATTAACAGTTGTGACTATTTCTGCATTGCAAAGGCTGGCAAATCTAAACGTGTTATTTTTCATTACTTAAAGGCTCGTTTATCCCCTAATGCCGAAGTCAATAGATGGAGGTTATTAGATCAGTGTTAACAGCTGACACAAGCTGTGACATCCCAACTTGCCTTCACTGCAATGTTATCCAGTTAATTTTTCTTTTAATGTAACTACTGTAGTAAAAAAAAAAAAAATAACTTAAAGGTGGGGTTGCCGTCTGTCTCATTAGAATGGGACACTTCCTTGTGTAGTATGCCATCCTGTATTCCACAAGGCACAGGTATGAGACACACAGTGTCCTCTTCCATCACCGGCCAGTTGTAAGCGCCTGTTTCTGCATTTACACTAGACCCGGCTGAGGATGCCATTAATGCTAACATTTGCACACTTTTGAAGATTCCAGGGTGGGGCACATTAAAAGTGAAGCGAGAAGGTCAAGGAAAGGCTGCATCCCCGTAATCTCTGCCTTCCCTTCTGCCCTGCTCAGCCACGTGACAGCAATATTCTTTCCAGGAGCTCAGGCTGGCAACCCTACTTACAGGTACGAAATAATACTGTAATTACTATGCAGATGCAGTATTTGCTTTCCAAAACGCAAACGTACAAAATCATAACAAAGGCATTGTAAACAAGCAAATAAGCACTGCCTCCTTGAAGGATTTCAATGCGTTTTTCTCTTTGTAGGTTAAAGGCCAAATGTAATTTGACAACTAGCTTATCTCATTATCCCAATGAGACTAAGTGCTAGGACTGTGATTAAAATCTAAAAAGGAAGATTTAAAAAAAAACCCTTCCAGGCATTGGGAAGTGCAGCCAGAGTTAATCATCCTGATGTGATGATCTTGGAATTTGGAATGATACTGTGTGATGTGGCAGACAGCGACAGTGGTAGCTTGGAGATTGCTGCACTGTGCATTTCAAGCAACACAGTTTGAAAAGTGCCAGGGCGATTTCTTCACAGTATTTCACATGCAAGGGGAGAGGGGACAGAAGGGGGAGGGGCGGAGGAAGAAGCCCCATGCTGCTTTAAGGCAGGGAAGGAGGCAAATAGGTCCACCATCCTTTAACTATAGTTCCAAGGCTCCTATTCTAGGGACGTCTTCTTGTGCTCTCCTTTAAGGTGGCTCACTCTGGATCCAGAAAAGCCCCGAGTCTTAGACAGCAGAGACTTGTTCATCTTCTGCGAACACAACAGGATAGGGGAAAATAGAATTTAGTTCATATAGAACAAGACTGCTACTGAATGAAACAACCTGTACTGTGCTCATGTGTTTTCTGTTTTGTTGTACTAGGTACATATTATAAAACAATCCAAATATCTGTACATTTCAGGTCTCATGAGTAGTTTTCCTTTGTTATTCTGTTCTTGAAGACAATAACACAATTGCTGTAACTGAGCTAGGTGCAATCCTCAGCCTGAGGAACACAACAGCTACTCCTAGATATCCAGGAGCTATGTAAAGCTATCTTATATTTTTCCTTGAATACATCTGTTATTTATTTAACTTAAAATTGCATAAAAATTGAGGGCAGCTTTAGTCATCATTGGCAGAAAAAATTAAAATTCTCTGTCATGGTAATAATCAAAGTTTGAGGCAATTCAATTAAGGAAGACTTAATTTTTTTCCATCGTATTCAACTGCAGACTTCATCCTGGACATAAAACCTTAGTAAGGAGTTAAGCCTTAAGGGTTAAACCACAGCAGCTAGGGAACACCTAGCCCTAAAGAGGCAATCCAGCTACACTTGCACTGTACAGAGAAACAGCTATGATTATAGTTGAGCTAAAGCATAAAGATACAGACACGCTTGGCCAAGCGAGGTAGCAAAAGCGTGGGCTTGTTATGTTAAGCAATTGGTGTGGAAGACCCAGTATCCACAGTGTAAGTTTTAAGTAGAATGTGAGTGACTATCCAAATAAATCTGACCAACGATGCTCTAGGGGGCAGATGAGCAGCTATTCTATAGACCAGGGTATTTTTTTCAACCATTAAATACATCGTAAGTGCCAAACACTAGGTATGCTGGAAACTTTCAGGGCAGTCAGGGCTGTACCTGGTGAACACAGGCACCTCCAGAAAAGTTGCCTAAGCCAACTGCTTGGTTTTCAAAGATTCAGGTGGACCTACATTCCAAATTTAAAAATTTTATTTAGGATGACCTGAATTCCTCCCCTTCCAAAGAGTTAACAAACAGCAAGTTTTGAAAGATGGAAGAGAGCTCAAATTATGGCAAGAATTTCTATGGCAGAACAAATTTGTGTAATTTGCTTTGTGTCTGTGAAAGCATTAACCGTTTTTGCATGCAGCACACTCAAAATCTAACAATTAGAAATTTACCGTCTTCCTCTGTGGAAAACCCTTGAGACGGGTAGTGAGCAAGTCGTGGATCTGACTCATTTGGTTTATGCCACTGAGGTTTGTTCACAGGCCTGCTAGCTGAATGGCCCTGCGACTGCTGCTGAGGAGCTGATGTCCCATGGGTCTCACATGTCCGTGCCACCATCCTAGACCTCTGAAGTGCTATGTTGTAATCTGGAGGCTTTCTGGTTGGATGGGAACCACCTTCTGCAAACTCGGCAATAGGTATTCCTACGTAACCAGGAGGAGTTGGAGGTGGTTCCCGATATCGACCCTCTTTTCGTGCTGTAGGAAAAACAACAGATTATTATAAGAGATAGTGTTAGGAAAACTGCTCAAAGGAAAATAAACAGTGAAAGTTGAATGAACATCAGCAACTCCACATCGCAGGTCTGAAGGACAGACGTTTACTACCGTATGGTAGACAACGAGGTCTTGAAAAATAAGCCATGCAAGAAAGTACAGAATACGCAACCTACACAGGATATAGCTATTACCACCACAGTGAAGTATTACCCTGATAAAATTTGCCACATTACATGGGGATTTTGTTCAAACTTAGCAACTGAAGCTCATCCATCTATTGTATAGAAGAAAACGTACACTGATCAAAGTAACGTGGAAGACTTAAGAGTCCACAGAAGTGGCAACCATCATTAATATTGGCATCTCCCCAAACGCATGACTATCTATCTAAATCCTGAAGATGGGCATTCGAAAAGTTAAGGAAGAGAAGTAGGCTTCATCTTCATACTTTCTGTATGCATTACTGCCTGCTGCTTTTACAGTTGTATTAGCTGCAAAATTAAAACTTGAAAGTATGTCCGTAAGAACAATGATTGGATATGATTTTATATAGGAGATGGAAAGACCACCGCACCTAGTTTGTGGATCTCATTGAGGTGCAACTGTTTACCTGAACAGGACTTAACTCTGGGCATACTTAGAAGTTGTCTCTTGCAGAGACTTCACAGGAAGAAGCAGCAATTAAGAATTTTAAGCATCTGCAGGGACACACAGCAGATAGGCATGACTATCTGTTTTGGAGTTATGTACTTAAAGAAGTCAGCTGGGCCTTTGATACTGAATGCTTTTTTTGGCTCCAGCCCTTTGTACTATAAGTGACGACGTGTTAAAGGCAAACGTGGCAGGAAAACACACTGACACAGACAATTTACTCCCTGTAGCTTGTCATACACTGTATATTCTTGCACAAGTGGAGATGACAACATCACCCCGCATTATGCGGCATAGAACTGACTGAAAGGGCAGTACAAGCTTAAAACGGACTGGTGCTACTTGGATGTGAGGTTTTATAGACTAAAAATAAAGTCTTCATATTTTAACAAAACCAAATAGTTGCCAGTATAATTGAAGTAATTTCTTGAACAAATTGTTTTAACTGAGCAAAGCAGCATGATGAAGTTTCTGAGAAATTTTGTTCAAAGATTTCTGAAAGTAACTCTGATGCAGAAGAAATTCTATAGAACAACTCTATTGAAATACTGCAAGAAGTCAATGCTTATTCAGTGCAGAACCACCATGTAAAAATTGTGGCTTCTGTTGGACAGTGATATGCAGAGTTACATTTGCAGCCTAATTAGGTAAGAGTACTGAGGTGTATCGAAATGTGTGGCTTGAATTTTCAGATCTCTTTCATGTTCTCTCAAGTCTCTCAATGTAGTGGAAAGCACTGCCTTGACAGGCAAGTTTGGACCTGCTTGTTCCACATTCTGGTGGAAACCAAGGGCATCAAAGAGTAAAATTAGAGAGTGGCATGAATCAGAACCTGGAGTCCTAAACTGAACAGCTTCTCCCTCTTTATAGGTCAGGGATTCTGATCTGCACCCAAGCTTTGAGGCAATGGGCCATTGCTAAGCAATATACTTGGGCAGAGAATGGAAAGACAGTTTATCACAGTGGTCTCAGCACGACCTCAATCTGGCAGACTTTTTCAGCTGTGTCAGTGCAAAATGGCTTTTAGATAGCCCTTCATATTAAACTGAAGAAAGGCAAAGCAAAGGGGAATGAAAGGCATGAAAAAGACAAGAATGCAGATGTCTTGGATGGCCCAAAGGCTGGGATGCGTTGAAGGAACAGTATGAGAAAAATGTTAAGCACTGCCAAAGACACCTCCATATTAATTTATATATTATCTGATCTTTCTTTTGTTGAATGATTACAAATGTATTTCAGCTCTAATTTCTTAGGAACCTCTTCAGTTTCTGCAGTCCAAAGAAACTTCTCAGTTGGTATTTAAGCACAAAGTGATTCCATTTTCAGAAGTAAGGAATATTGACAATTATCGGACAAGTCATACAGATGTACAAAGTAAAAGGCTTCTAAAAAAATCAGGCCACATTTATTAAGATATCTAAATATAGAAAGTGGAGCCTTACTGTGAAGAGAAATTCACTTTTCAGAACAGACACCTAAATACATCAACCTCTCAAAACACTGTCCAGCAGTTGAGCTAGTTTCTTTGATGTATGGCAGGCTCTCTTGAAACACAAAGGCACCGCCAGAGCTGAGAATCAACAATAAGTGATATCTTCCCTAGCAACGAATGCACAGTTAAAGGGGAAAATTTGAGAGAGACTGCAAAATGTTCTGTTTTGCGTTTAAAAAAAAAAATCAGACCAGACAAAAAAAAATGCAGTTTTAGAACAATACAAAGAACCATAAGCAAATGAACTAAAATACTTCATGGTAAACAAAACTTAACTTACCAATAAGCCCCTTTGTACTACTTGATGATACTGCTATATGAGCAGGCACGGGAGCTGGCTTTGACTCCTCTGCTGGTACAGATGTTATGCTACTGGTTTCAGCTTCAATTGAAACATCCTTCCCACCCCTCCGCTTAATGGTACCTGTATCGCCTTCTGAGTCCTCTCCCCAGCAACCTGTTGAGGATGCCCAGCTTGCTCTGGACTGTGCTTGATCAAGGCCCTCCCTACCTTGACTTTGCCTGCCATACTTTGTGCCATGATCGGGAAACATCAGCTGGTCCATATGACTGCTCGAGGCCCACAGTCCTGCCCCATCGCCTGAACTATCAAAATGAGCATGTCCAAAAGGCAGAGTCTCCCAGCTTCTCTGGTGCTGTATGGTTTGTATGTTGTCATGAGAACCACTCGAACAAGAAGTCCAGCTACCACGGCCACTGTCAGCTGCATCAAGCGAAGCTCTGTCCCCCTGATCCTGTGACAGTTCTTCTGTACTAGGAGAAGAAAGCACAGTTGCTCCAGCATACAGGCCTCTGGTCTCTGACAGTGGTGCATATGAGCTAGATGCACATTGAAGAGGGAGGGGGGGGGGGAAAAAAATCATGTGTTGGAATTGAAGATCATTTACAAGACCCATGAAGAATTCAACAGTCAAGAGAAAACCAAGCATATTGGGGGATTGGACTAGATGACCTTTAAAAGGTCCCTTCCAACCCAAACCATTCTATGATTCTATTATTGAAGGTTTTGATGCCATTTATATTAAGAATTATTTGCATTAATGACTAATTCACTTTTGAGAACACGTTCAAATTCATCCTCAATAAAACAAACAAAAAAAATTACTGGATAGATATCCTGACAAAACTTCAGTGGAGTAATTTCCAAAGGTAAAAATCTTAACTTTGCAGCAGCCTTTTAAGACAGGCAAACCACATTGACATATACAAAGGGCAACAGACTGACAGATAGTGTTTCTGCTGCTTTTCCAGCCATGCAAAGCAAAGGATCAGAAGTTAGAAACAGAGTTTTAACAGGAGGTGGCCGATATTCAGGTTTAGGTTTCAGCTTTTCGGATTTATTTTTCTGCTTAGGAAACTCTAAAAGCCAACTTTTCCACATTTCTTGCAAATGGAAACATATTTTAACCTTAATTTTGGAAACTCATGGTACCTCATAGAGCAAGTGAGCTCTCTGTAGCCTTTCGGTGATTTAGTCTGACGCTATCAGTTGCATAGCAGCAGAGAAAACCAACGAAGTGTCGCTTTTGTTTAGCGGCTATCCAGGCCCCTGGGATTCATCCTTCTAGGACAGCTTGCTATGCAGACTGGAACTCTGCTCTTCCAAATATTTAAGATCTCTCATTAAAGAGTTCGCACAGCCTGGGATTTCCAAAGCTGAAGTTCACCAGTTTTGGAACAGGCCTGCCATCCACAGACCCCACAGGATTAAAAACCCCGAAACCATTCAGAGGACTGAAGCATCCAAATAATGGCTCAGGAAAGTAGAGAATAAATAGGAGCCAGAGTTCCAATTATTTTCAGAACAAGGCTCACTGCTAGAGATTTAGAGAAGTCCTCATAACACCAGCTTCCCCACCATTACAGAAGTTAATTACCTAGAAAATTACCTAGAAAACCAGCAGCCTCATGTGAATTTTAGCTTCCAATTATTGTTGACTAGAAGAGATATTTGGGGGAAAATATTTTTGAGTTAGATAAATATGCACTTTTCTATGAAACAGACTGGAAAATTACTAGCTACTTCTGTTTTCGGCTTGATCACTGAATAATTGTATGAATAATCTCTCATCTAACTCTACTAATTCCCCATCTAGAAAACAGGCTAGGATACTACTCTGCCATAAAGAGGATAATCTACAGCACTACAAAATGCTCAGGTGATAAAATCTACTGAGGTAAAGTCTTGCTGCTGTAGACCTCATCACACACTCAGGAGTGCAAAACCTTTTCCTGTCAGAAAATGAAGCATTATCACAAAATGCAGCATTGAAATAGTTTTTAAGAGCAGGGGAGAAAAAGTGTATTTCAGAGAGATACAGGGGAAGTTACATGAACACATATACAAATACATGCCACATACAATCTATATGAAAGTATAATGTAAGTAAGCACAAATAAAATTCCTACCCTAAGCTGTATTGATCTGGTTCAATCATGATTCTTCTATCAATCCTTCCCACACCAAGATTTGTCTCCACGATGCTGACAGAATGCCTCTGTCTCCTCTCATCATGCAGGGAGACTGGCATAGAGTCAAAAGATGAATTGCTGACAATACTAGATCTGGAAGAAATTTCGCTGTGACCAGAATCTGAAAAGTTATCCACCGTGCCACTAGGAGCCAAAGTATAGCCTGCAAAGGGAACATCACGTTAATCAGGCTCTCCGAGAAGCCTGCTCAGTTATTGCCAGGCAGCCGGCGATACTACTACCATAGTAAATCAAAACTACGATTACATTTACACAGCAGCAGCACTGCAAAAAGGTAAAGATACACAGCAGAACTGTGTAACACTGTGTATTCTGTCTCTTAATAAGAGGTCTAAGATTGTGGGAACATGCACTACTCATTCAGAAAGCAACCGCTCACCTTCCTCCTCCTCTGCCCTCCTCCCCCAAATTATTTTCAAATGCATTATCGTACTTGTCTCCCCGCATTATGAAACATCGCTTCTCAAAAAACTGCCTGTACATAAACAATGTCTCCAAGATTGGACTGAAAGAGACGCCCTGGACTTCTTAAAGTAATCCAAGAGACCCTCTCAAACAGTTTTCCTGTTCTGCAAAGCTACACTTGAGAGATGAACAGCAGAAACAATGTGAAGCCCAGATGTCTGAGCTGACTGCTTATTGCGTATCTTGGCTGAGAGAGGGCCAGATTTTCAAGCTTTCTTTGTGGTACTTGGCTAACTAATTACATTTCAAATAGCATATATTACCAAAATTATGCTGTAATTTGGAGGTAGCATTGACACTGCCAGGCTGAGAAAATTTGCAAACCATGTCACAGAAGCAAATTCATCAAATTCAGCTTTTGTTTTAGTATTAAACGAAATTGTGCTGAATGGTCTTGCCAGCTAAGATCATTAAAGAACATACATCCACAAGTAACTGCAGTTTTCGTTTTTTGCGTTCGGTCTACACCTGCCAAGATGACTTCAACTGATCTAACCTAATTCACTTGCTGAGCGCACAGAATTAATGCTGCCATTTTTGTCTGAAAGAACATAGCATTAGCTTAATGTCACCACCAAACCAAGGATTTTTCTTTCAAATTTATAATCATGTTTATTATTTGCTTTTTGCCCACTATGAGCCAAATACAAAATCCCAATTTCTTTTTCAAGAAATGCACAGGCCTGACCATGTTTACATAAATTCACTCTTTGCTATTGTAGTTTTTTTGAGAAATCTTGATGATAGCTTCCAAGGATTCAAGGCGATCATCTAAGTCTTCTCTACTTAACATCCTCCTCCATCTGACCTTAGTAAATATCACTTCAATATATTTTGGACAGGCATTTGTACTTTCTTGCCATATTCACCTCTCCCCTTTTCAGATCTCTGCTGATCAATTTGGATTTATTTTTTCCCCTTTTGTTTCCATAAACCCCACCTATCCCAGAGGTCCTTGGTGAACTGTTAATCTTGTTACTGCTCTTGCTTCTGAGAGGAGGAACTGGTTAGGTCCATTAGCCTGGAGACATAAAGCCTCAACTGATGGGCACTGCCACCTACCACGTTAAGAAAATGGCCTAGCTATTCATTTGATAAGAAAGTAGAAAATGTGATAGTCCCACAAGTTTCAAATCCTTACCATCCCTGTGCAGTTTAGGGAAAGTTATTGCTGCAGAGAAGTCTCCAACACACTCATCTTATTAGCATTTTGAACTCCTATTATGAGGACCCAACCTCAGTATATTTTACCATAATGTTATATTATGTAACTGTTAAACTGAACTTTTATAATACTCTGAAAAGATAATAACTTACAAGTTATCGGCAATACAAGCAGGCTACCATACTTCCAAAGGGATTTTTATTTGTTTAAACTGCAGGAAAATACCTCCATTCTCTGTTTTGTCAATTCATAACCAGAACTTGTACAATGAAAAAAAAAAAAAAGCTTTAAAAAAATCCCTTTAATGTCCTAAATCCACTTTAAAAAAAACTCTGTGAAATCACTTAAAAAGAATTCAGTCAAGAAAGCTCCAATCTGTATACCATTCCTCAAATATCCATATTCATTGTTTGAATAATCAGGCTGCTAGTAAAACATTGTTTATTAGTGATTTGAATCCCAAATATCTTAAGCCTGCCTGCCTGTCATGCATAAGTCACATCGCATCCAGATGCGATTGGTATGCTCAATGTTGTACAAAGATTTTAAGTTTCAGTCTGCACATCCTTCCACTGGCAGGAAACACTGACAATGGGAATATTTTTGTCAGAAGCAGCTGCAGTGAGAGTGACCTACTGCATCAAATCCTGTATCAGACCAGGCTGCCTTTCCTGGGTTTTGCTAACCAATGGGCTTTCAGGCATCCCGAAATCAGTTTCCCAGGTATTCTTTCATGTATCCCGCTCTGCACTACACTTCCTGTCCTCTTTCTGACCATATGTGACAAAAATAGGAGCAGCAGTAGCTTATCCTCACTGTCCAAATTCTCTCTCTGAAGTTTCCAAAGTCTGCGAGCTTCAGGAAACAGGATGAGAAATACTGCACGCCTAATACCTTTCCTTGGAGAGCTCTGTGGTGAAGTGGGAGGAGAAGACAGCTGTGAAGATGCACTTGAGACTGTGTCTTCAGATTGTTTCTTGTGACGATCCAAACTTCCTTCTTCAGATAATGAAAGAATTTTCTTTAAAGCTTGTGGGGAGTTAATGCCTTTAAATAAGAATTAATGTAGGCAGATGTAAAGTTCAGTATAAATACATCTTTCTGTTTCACAATGCATTTACTGAGCAGACACCATAAGGGAAAAACCCTAAATTTTTTTCCTGTATATTTGTGAGTTTCTGACACCAGCTTAAATGAAACAAAATGTTTAAACCTACTCTTGTTTAATATATAGTGCTTTATTTCTGCATATTAGTGCAGCCAATCTTTCATTCCGGCCACCATAAAAAGAAATACTTTGTCACAGAAAACTCAACGCAGATTTGGTGTTGCAGAACACTGCCTATATAAATCAAGGATATGCATAGTAATTGTTACTGAGAAACTTGAACTAAAATTACATTGAACACAAACATACGCAAATCTCCCTGGCTAGTGAAGGGATATATAGTAAGAATTGAAACTGTTCTGTTTCTTTTCTATTAAGAGTAGCCTAGAAGGTCAAAGAAAGGTGGAAAGGAGGTTATTGAGATTAGGTTTACAAAACAAGGTTATCCTGCAGCTGCCTTTCTCCCTTTCATTTCTGAGAACTATCTCTGCAGCAGCTTATTTTGGGAAACTAAAGAGTAAAAACATCCTGAAGATGATGTATGATGCAAAGATCTAGGGCATCAAGAATTCCTCTCTCAGGCAACATTTACCCATGTTTCTCTTCCCCTCCCCTCAAAAATCGACCCTGGGACAGTCTTAAAAGTGAAGACGGAGCTTCTCTGACAGTTTTGCCAACGTTTGACGTAGAGGTTATTTTCCAGCATTATATAGAATTTATCTTTGATCTGTTGATGACAATGCTGCTATCAATAATTTACAGCTGTTTCATCAACATAACCTAGTCAGTTTTCAGAAACTTTCCCTCCATGAGCAAAAATGCAGTCTATGACACCTCAAAGTTATTTTAAGATTAAAATTTAATGGTAAAAATCAACAAGAACAGGATGAATATTGAATAGTTTCTTACTCATTTTGCTGCTTCTAATGTTTTGCTAGCAGCTTAAGCAGTGCACAAATAAAATTAATATAAAGTGAAATCAGAATTAAGCTCTTGCTGGGGCACAAATTTGGAAATCAGATTAGAAGAATATGGTCCAGTATCTTCCTAAGCGACATGGCAGGCAGCAATGACTGAATAACAACAATTAAAAAGCGCTAGGGAACAGAAGCCAAAGGGACAATTCTCAATGTGAAACTTCAGGCCTACATTTCTAACAGGACCACCAGTTTCAGCAGGCCTGAATTTCACATTAAATGTTCAGCCTTTGAAAAAACACCAAAACTTCTGAGGCATCTCAGATGGAGTTTTTGAGTGACCTAAGTCACTAATCCCTTTGGAGAAGTTAAGCCAAGATCCCAGGGCAGATAGTCAGAAACATTCATTCTTTCCAGCTACTAGTAACAGGTAAATACCTATACTGATAAAATTGACAGAATGTTTTCCTAGATTTCTTCCCTTCCATTTCTAGAGAAGAGAATTATGCATACACACTGCATGAGCTGGCAGAGCCTGCATTTAATACTACCAGAAATAAGTGTCTGAACCTTATTTGATTAATAATATCTCCCTGACATAAGCAAACAAACAAGAGTATTAAACGGAACTCTGTCATTCCACTTACCAAATGGTGGGAGGTCTTTGACTGGCACTTTCTTGCGAGAAGGATAGAGGGATACGGCAGGGACCTGCAATGCTTGGTTTACTTTATGTTGCTGCTGCTGCTGCTGCACCTTCTGCTGGATGCCTGCTCGGGGAGCCACCGGTGACGTTTCAGATTTTCCAGATCGTTTGTCTCCTGTATTCTTCGGCACTTTGCAAGAAATGGGAAAAAGCACAGAATGACTACTCGCTAAAAATATTGTGGGAGTTTTAATCTGAGCAGTGCAAAGCCATCTAATTAATAATTGAAAGGTGCTCAAATACTTGTACAATAAATGCAGGAGGATAAAAAGAAAAGATCAAGAGGAAAAGAGGGGGAGATTTAACTCAGTTTAAAATATGTACATTATCAAAGAACATTTATTCTCTTTCTCAAAATAAAACTCTCATAAGACTACTCCTACAGATATCAAAAACATGACCAGAAGTTATACTGGGCTATCATAAGGACTACAACTGGTTTAGAATGGATATATAATTTCTACTTTTTGCTACCCTGAAGGAAGGGAAGGGTGTAAGATACAGCATTCCCGCAGATAAAAATAAAACCAACATCCAGCATAATGTCTCCCTCTGCTGCAGCCAGGCACAGCCCTCCAGGCATCTCTGAAACACCTGGACGTTAAGGAAATCCCCTTTACCCTCTCAGTGCCAAGATATCCAGGATGATCAACCCTATTCACACCAATAGTCTGAGTATAACAGAACTGTAGAGAAACTTCTGGCTCCTCCATACCCTCTGTACGGACAAATCTAAAGAACCCTTGTGCACTTCAGCATGACATCACCTGAAAGCCTTATGCCCCTACATAAACGCTATGTCTCTATATTGTCAATCCGTAAGATGATTTCCTTAAGATTCATACATATTCAGTACTTAGAAACTCATCGTTTTCCACCTCATTGTTTACTGTTCCCAATTACTTCCTTGGAGAAGAAGCAGAGGTATATTTAACAGTTTCTTTGAAATCCATAACAAATGACAACGCTCACATGTGTTGGTGGCTGGCTCACACTGCAGAGACAGTGTCTGAAGGCTCTCTTCATCCATTTCCAGATCCAAGTTTGAGAGATACTGCTTTACTTTCCGTGCCATCTGAGCATCTTCATACAGTTTTTTAGCATTAAGGAAGGAGCTCCGCCGGACCCGCTTTTTATGACCCCCCGTTTGCGCGACATCCAGCACGGCTGCGTTCGTACTACCCTGGCTGAGAGACCTGGAGTGAAGGAGGGGCATGACGGGGAGGAAAGAGGGGAAAAGTATGACTTAGTCCAACACGATATCAGTTGATAAACATGAAACGTGCAAAAGATTGCATGAATGTCAGTCTACGGTCAAAGCTTACATGCCTCATTCCAGTAAGTCAAATAGCTATAAAAGATAGAAAGATGAGGGTCAGGAAATATTTTTACTTGCTTACAGGCACTATTTTAATTACACAAATATTTTAACCTATTCTGCTCCAACTAGGCAATATCACTTCACACATCTAGAAAAGCATTCAAGCTAGCTCTCTCACATAAGCCAGCTACTGAGAAGGCTGGAGCATTAGGAAAAGCTCATGCAGTAAGGCAATGCTGACAGAAGACTATAGTTGAGGTTCAAATTTCAATACATATACAGACGGCATTTTGAAAGCGCTCTAATACTTTTTAAATCAGTCCATATACAAAATGTAGAGCTCAGTTTCACAGAATAGGTCTTCCTTGTAACTTGCTAGGTTGAAGACAGCTTTACGTTAAATGAAATGATCAGCTAGTTTGTGATGAAATGTCATGCACGTTTCAATGTGTGTGTGTCTATATGAAAGCTATGCATTGCTCCTGAATTGTTAGAGGTAAAAATGATGGCTGAATTATAATATGAAAATAAGTTAGTTTAGCAGATACTGTAGGTTTTAACTTTTGTATTTGATTGTGATAATTGCTTATTAGGCATTAAAAAGTTAACAGCAATTTTCAGCTTTTGCAACCTTGCCATTTTATAATTTCTCTTTTACTGAAAGTCACTTTCTTTGGCAATTTAAATTGGAGGCGGGGGGGAAGAACACCCCATTCCTATCTACAACCACTTATAAATAATTCACAACTTTTGGGTTTTAACCTCAAAAGCACTCCTGGATTAAAAAGTATTGTCAGTATAAAAGGGTTAAAAGAAAAAAATGTCAAAGCACCAGAAAATTAAAGATAGCAAGTAAGAAACAATGCAAATGGTAAGGGAAGAATGAATGCCTGTGTGCGTTGTCTCCAGCCACTTACCCCAAACTCCTCCATTTCTTCTTCCTGCAAGTGAGAGCCAGGAAGAGTAAAGCATGGGTTTAAGAAGAGACAGAGAAAGATCACAAGCTCAGAAAGAAAAAGACCAGACCTCAGGACAAGCAGTTCTGGAAGCCCAAACACATTAAAGAGAGCCTTGACTCGGGCATACAGTCAGATATTACAAACTCTTCTCGTTCAAATTAAGAAAAAGAGTATGCAATAAGCTGATCTAACATGAAGCCAAAGATCATTCACTCCACGTTTTCTAACACTACTAGCTGACACTACTTCAGATACATTCCCACTTCTACTAAATCAAAACGTTAAGGCTGGCACGCAACGCCGTTTCAGACAGAATAATGCATAGGTGTTCAAGACAGTATCTCCCCTCCCGCCCACTGATGGAATCTTATTTTTATGAGGAAACTGGCAGCTAAGGAACAATACAGAACATTCTAACACATACTGATAAACACAAAACGTAATGATTTCTCCAGAAACCACATAATTTTGGTAAATTGTTAACAACAAAGAACTCGTACTGCTCCAATTCAACAAGGGGCACTTGAAAAAGCACTTCTTGCTGATATCTAGCGTACTCTCAGCTGGGAAAGCTCTGCCTAATACAACACACTTACCTTGTTCTAAACATTAGAGCAGGATCCATGTTCACAGATGCCATGCGACCAACATGGCGTATCTCCTTCGCAATCATTCTCAGCTTCTCAAAATTGACCAAGCCCTCCACTTTGGAATCATTTCCTACAGTCAACAATTTACAACATCAGTTATTAGGTAGCAAAGTTAGTTTTCCCTAGCTGGTAAAAGATGACATACTTCTGCTTTTACCTTCATGAAGGAATGTAAGGTCTTTTTTGATAACAGGAAACAGGGGGATAATGGGGGGCTGTAGGTTTTGGCTGTTAAGAACATTACGATATTTTGCCATATTCCTAGATGGATCAAACAAGTCCTGTAGATCTTGAAATAGTTTTTCATACTTGCTTGGAAGCTTTTCCCAAGTAGTTCGGAGCCTTGCAACTGGTGCCAAATTCAGGCCACTGGAAAAAAAACCAAAAAAGTGAAAAAAAGTTCAAGAACAATAGAAAGAAACAAAAAGAACCCTAGAAAAAACCAAGTTAATTTTGTATAGGAGAAATACCATGTAGCCAGAATAGCATAGCACGACAATGTCAATAAAGAAACAGAAAGCGAAAACTCCTTTTGCCAGTGTATATTACAGAACAATTAAGATAATTTTTATAAAAGCTGTAAA
Organism: Phalacrocorax aristotelis; assembly: GCF_949628215.1. Classification (NCBI taxonomy): domain Eukaryota; kingdom Metazoa; phylum Chordata; class Aves; order Suliformes; family Phalacrocoracidae; genus Phalacrocorax; species Phalacrocorax aristotelis. Next base: position 38,193,930 of record NC_134279.1, on the reverse strand, counting down.
AACTGGACACATCTGCGTGATGTAACCATAAACAGATAAAAGTTACACTTGGATAAGTAATTACACCTTATTTGTATTACTTGGAACAGTGTCCAAATTTGATAACAATATCATAATCTAAGAGTACCTCAGGATCACCGCTTATTTCCAGATTACCAGACTGGAGGAAAAACCATCTTCCACTTACATAACGTTTAGGTGGTGACAGCACAGTGACCCACGTTCTTGCTGCAATAATCCACCTGACTGCGTTTAGATCAAATTGTTATAGCAGACTCTGTATATCTGAGGTTATTCTGAAGCTGTAGCTGGTACAAAACCCAGGGTTTTTTTCCCTTAATGGCATTTCCTGTCTTGCTATTAATTTTTACCTGTGGACCTACGGGAAAATTTGCTATCTAGAACCTGTCCTTCGCTCAAGTTTTTGCTAGCAGGCAGGCTGCTTTTATTTCTCATTGAGATCATCTGAAATAGCAGAGTTAAATCTTGAGATTTTCATGTGTCAGAGATGGAGACTGATTATTAGCATGGATCCTTGACTTTGGAACTTGACGCGTTTGAATAGTATTCAAAACCAGTGATCTTCAGAAAAAGTGTCACATTCAATCTGTTGCTTGGATGTGACATGGGCTTTTGCCAAAGACACTGGTAAAACTGTCATTTTAATACATCTTACTCGAGCGTTTTTATGAAAGACAATATTTAGGGTTTGTGGGTTTTTTTGTCGTCATTGTTAGGTTCTTTCTGCCTAACTTGGGAGACTCTAAAGAAAATGTGAATGTTTTAAAAAAGTGTATAAACACACACATTGGCGTTTCCTCTCCTCCTTTTCATTCCAAAACTAAGAAATGTTTTCTATCTGAGATTTTCAGTGCTTTTTTGAATTCTTATTAAAAGATCTTTATTTACGGCTTATTATATGGCATCGTAGTCTGCTACTGACTATTATCAGAGTTCCATCCAAGAAATCGCTGATACAAAGAAAACCAAAGGCAACATATCATGGCTCAATGAATTCAAGCTACTGGGAACTATGTATAAAATGATGAGCTCCTTTTGGGAAATTAACCCATTCATTTAGGACAACGGTATAATTTTTCTTTATATAACTGCTGTTTCTTTTGGTCTTTGTTTTTAGCGAAAGGCAGTAGTTTCTCTAGTGCCATGCTCCCCAATGACTCCTGCCTCACTGTCTTGAGCAATAAGTACATAATATTATTTGGAATGCTACTATTTCAGCAAACAATTCAATGCCAAGTTCAGAATACTGGAAAATGCCCTCCTTATTGGATTGCCAAGTGTTGCTGTTAGCAGTATTAACTGGTTTACTCTGTTAAATACATTTTTTCAGACTGACATAAGTAAGACTTTGCTTTTTACTTATAAGCAAGATTATTAAGGGGCAATACCTAATGATGGCAAACATCGAGTTGAAGTTCTTGCATTCTCTGCAGTGTAGTGCTATCTTAATGAAATGCTTAATGATCTTCATCCTTTTCAGCTGGTTGGTCTCTCTCAGAATCTCAGAAGCCACCCAGAATGTTTCTTGATTTATCACCTCTTCAAACTTTTTTAGATTAGTGCAACCTGTTTTTGATTTGAGTTTAAACAAGTCATCTATGTATTCCGTGGGTTCAATATTACGGAATAGCTCAAAGTTTCTCATAGAGAGTTGCGTAGCCACCTCAACAGTACTGAGCTGCAGTAGGGATATTTGACTTTCCCTTAGTAACTCTTGAGCATCTTCATCTGAACAAAGAGTTTCTGTTTCCATGTTGTTCTTCAGGTAATACCTGCAAAAACAAAAGTTAAAAAGACACTAGATACAATATACTCAAATGCTAGTGGAAGTTACAGTAATGACCCAGTTGAAATCTTAGAATAAATCAAATTTCCCCAGGCCTACATATTAAGTAGAAGTGGCATAAGGAGAACTTTCTTGTAAAGAAACACAACATTAATAATTAAATAATACTCCTATTAACAGGATTTTTTTTACTTAATAAACTGGCATCTTCAGCTTCAGCTCACAGTCTCCAATCTCACCTGCCACTCAGCTGTATCCTGTCAGCAAGCTTGGATAACTGATCAGGAAGCCTCCTTTGCTTGATTACACCCTCAGGTGTGACAGAGACTTCGCATAGAGAATATGCATCAGGGGTTGCCGTGAGAGCAAATTCCCTGATAGCCTGGATGACCACTTCTTTTGCTGTTGTGTCCTTACTGATCATGATGTAGCGACTTTGCTGATCTGCCTTGAAGACCCTCAGAACTTGATCTGGTAAGTCTGGAAAAAAGTTACATGCAAGGTATGCAATTTATTAAAGCAAACAAAAAATTAATGGTACAAAACCAAGCAACAATATCAGTTACACCGAGTCTAATTACTAGTGCTACCAGTTTTTACTTAAGTATCATTGTTTCACCTCTCTCCTTCTTATTTGTTGTTTGGTTTTTTTTTGTTTTTGTTTTTGTTTTGGGGGGCGGGGGGGAGTTATGGTTTTTTTTTTGTTTGGGTTTGTTTTTGTTTTTAATGAAAGACTAGTTTTATTAACTACCAGAAAAAGAAGTTGGTTAGGCTATTGCTGGGGCAAGCCACAAAAATAGGTTAACTTTGTTAACTTTTCCAAAGTTTGGACAGACAAACTAATGAGCAGTCTGATTTTTACAGGTGTTGAGTCCTGGTAAATTCCATTTAAGTCTAACAAAAATCAATTACACTCAACAATACTATCCTATACACTGACATACAAGTATAGTTAAAGCAAATTAGGTGATAGGAGTGTCAATCTTCCTACAGATATTTTTAAGAAAACAGATTAATTTACCCAAGTCTGACACTCACACATAGTGCCACACACAAAGTTACGTCATGTCCATAGAGGTAGCTAGGAAGATGCATGTATAACAGCCAGCATGCATGTATACACAAATAAACTGCGGTAGTACTAATGCATCCAAGTACTTAATTATGCAAAATACTCTATCCTTGACACATTTAAATCACAATAAATGTGTAAGTAACAGACTGAAAATTTGCTCTTTATTTCTCTGTGCCAATGTTTTAGTAATTAAGAACTAAAGCAGCCAGAGATAGAAAAACACTTCACAAATATTTGCGTTCTAAATATATTATTGTTTCAAGTGACTGATGACAAAAAACTTACAGTGAACACCTACAAGGCAGCTGTTTTCAGGAAATCTGCAAAATAACCAGCCTAACTCTGGATTTTGGATTTTGTATTTCCATAAGCTATACAGAAATACCAAATCCATATATATTTCCATATTTTCATTAATATATTGAAATCTAGACCCATTAATCAGCTGAAGTTTGAATGTTACCATTGTATTATAAAAAGTTTTTAAAAAAAAGCCAAAATTGTGGGGCTATCCACCTCTGGATATTTTTTAACATAAGGTATTTTTAACTGACAAATACTTTCAATTATTTTCATTTCTTCCCTCTGTTACGAATAATCTTTTCTAGTGTTGTGTGGCAGGGCATCTTGTCATTATACTTTCTTTAATGAACATGTTTTCCAAAAAATTTGGTGGGTTTTTTTTTTATCATAAAGGTCATATGAACAAGAAAGTAGAAAATAATAGAAAGCTTTCTGGATCTACAGCCAAAAAAGTTATCATTATTTTAAAAACTGATAAAACAGCTGCCAGATGGAAACATTCACTTTCACACAACCACAATCTTTTTTGACAAGTACTGAGTGTGCATAACATGCATTTAAGTTACTACAGGAAGATCTATTCAGCAACAGAAATCTTGTGATGAAAGAACAAAAATTAATGTCTTCCCACTGCTGCTGTATGTCTCCAAAATAATAATTCAGAAAGCATTGAGATAGTTCTCTCTGATATGATTGATTTACATGCCACAAAGGCTGTTTAGGCTTAAATATATTAGTTTACGAATTTCATGCAACTAAGCCCATAACTTTTAAGCTCACGGTGCTATTTCTGAAGCTTGAGAAACATTAATACTGAAACACATTGGAACTGAGTCATTACATCATCAGTTACACATAACAGGTGTCACTACATGCCAGTTTTTAGCCTTTTCTAAGTACTTGAGTCAAATGTACAAATACCTTATAACCAGCAAGCCAATTTTGCCTTTTTTCACCAACTCTGAAGGACCTGTCTTCCTTCAGTAATTGTTTGAGGAGGGATACAGAGCAGTGCCCAAAATAATTTTTACATTTTTTGACATCTCGAGGAAGGTACATGCTAAGAGACAGCCTTCCAGAGATGTTATTAAAAACCAGACCATTCTCTAGATCTTGCTGCCTCTTGTTACAGAAATACTTGCCACTTGGAAAAATGCTATGAAGATGGGAAGCTACTGTAAACAATACCAAGGTGGGAACTTGCTTAACACTCCTGTGAAACAAGTGCTTTCTCCAAGGAGAAACTAACCTGCTCTGCTGGATCACTGAAGTCAATATGAAGAAATGCGGAGAACAGCAAATGGAATAGTATCATCTTTGCACTGTATTTTACCATGCAATTTCTCAGGCTCTACCTATCAGAGCAGGTAGCAAAAGCACTACACAAAATACAGAGAAGTCTGCCAGAAACCAAAATGATAACAGCTACAGCAATGGTAGCTGTTCAGCACAATAATTTTTCAGCACAAAGTAATTCAGCACAATAATTTTTAAATACACAGCACTTGAAGAGAATTGCCATTGTATTTTCCCTTCACTCCTTTTCAAAAAAGGAAACTGGAGTGGCAGACTGAAGGATGCAATGCTATATGATAGGAATCTAGTGCCTTAAAAAGCTTGCATGGGAAAAAAAAAAATAGTACCAGTGATTGGCAGCTAATCATTGCTATATTATTTTGATTTCCAATCAAATAGCAAAGACAGCACAAGAGAAGATAAACCAAAGTCGTATTCACTATTTGAACATTTAAAAATAAATCTTAAAACGTATATTTGAAAAAGCCTGAGCAAATCAGGAGAGAAACTAAAATGTCTCCTTGCAGATTTCAAGCTGCTCTCATTTTCTCCTCGAAGACTACACTTCCAAAACAGCAAGTTGTTTTATTTTCTGTCCTGAGGGATATTCTCCAAAGCCTCAAAGGATGGCTATTCTACCACTTTTCTCTTTCTTCTCCAGTGCATTCAATTTCTTGCAAGCTGCCTCCCTTTCCATGTTTAATTTAGTCCAAGGTAATAAAAGGAATTAAAATTGCAGGCTTTAATTTTTTTCAAAGTCTTAAAGTATAAGGAAGTATAATTCAACTCTTCAATCTACAATGCAACCAATTGCAATTGAATCCCTAAAGCCCTTAAGGTATGTGTTTTTTATTTCAGTCCCCCTTTCCCCTTCTTTCCACACAGGGAAAAATTACACCTGCCAATTACTTAAAAAATATACAGCGTGTGGATGTCTGGGCAAATTTTAAGGAAAGGAAAAGAAAAAAAATAATTTTTATTTTGTTTTTTAAATGAGAAAGCCCTAATTACTTAATACTTTTTCTATGAAGATAATGGAAATTTTCTATAAAGGTAATGGAAAAGCTGCTATAACGCTGAAGCAATGGCATTACATCATTATTTATCTCCTTGCCTCAAAGCAAAAGGCAAGCAGTAGAACATTATTCATTTATTAAACTTCTTCAAACTCCATCTGTGATTGAAGGATCTTCAGATCTGTAATGGTTTTCCTTCTCAATTAATGGAGTTTGTTCGAGCTGTGTGAGACAGCGATGCCCACAGCTCTGGAAGTTAGCCAGTCACTCTGCCCAGCATTGGGAGCACAATAATTACCTAGAACCATCTGGTCTAGGTAAATGGCAAGCTGAAGAATGGAATCTTCACCCATTTATGAAGTGCTGATTAAAAGTTTGGCTTTTATTGATAAAGAATATCTTCAAAGTGTTGGGCACTAGTTGTTAGATACAATAAAATAAAAAAATCTTCCCACTCTCTCAGGAGCAATCCTAGGCGCTGGGGGTGGGGGGCAGAAAATCACACACCACCTTCTTGTAGCCTTCTCTAGCCCTAAAAAACCTGAGATGAGATGATGCTCAGTATCACAGTTGCACCAAGTTGGCCAGTATGTAGGCTGATGTTTAAGAACTGTCCCTTTAGGTAAGGTTTGAAATCCCTCAGGCTTAGGAAGGCACTGAATTTTCAACTCTACTTTTGATAAATACTCTACAAGTTTAGACTAATATAACCAAGCGCCTGCTCAGCTACCATCACCATATTCTCCTCCAGCAGCAAAGACTTAGATACTTAACTCAGAGAAGGTTTCCCACTAAGAACCATCCTTCAGCCAGGTAAGAGCCCAAATCCCAACCTTGCCAGGAGCTCCAGCTAAACCCTTCTCATAAGGTAAGGCTCTCAAGCTTCTCATATCCTCGCCTTTTCTCTCCCTCACTTGCCCTCATGCTTTGTTCCTCTCTGCTAAATGTGTTCATTTTTTATCTATTCCAGAATGGGATTTTAAATCACTTTTATATACAAAGAACTCAGCATACAGCTCTAGGGCAGGGTGACTAACAGGGAACTTTGAAACTCTGTCCCTTACCGATGTAGTACAAGATTATATAAGTCCGTTCCAAAAAAGACCGAAAAGCATGTCCTGTGTCCTAGTCCAATGCCCTTTCGCTTTACTGTAAGTTAATGATCTACTGTGCTATTTGAAAGTACTGCAGTCTTGTAAAGACTGACCTATCGGGGCAAATTATAAAATACCAAACAAAATATGTTTTCACTGGCCCAGAGCATTCGATCAGTAAGAGGCACTCTGTATACTACATACTTGAAAAATAGACATCTGATACATTCGCGTAAAGTATGTTGGATCAGATGTAATAAATCCTAATGAATTAATATGTGGCTAATGTGCAGGTGACAGCATGCAGTTAATAAAAATTCACACACATCTTCAGACCCTGGGAGTCCACAAAAACAAAAAAAAGAGAGATATAAATGAAAGGAAATTATAAGGTCAAGAACAACAACAAAAGGATCCTTACCTGGAGTAGTATTGAAGTCTAAGATGCGGTGATGAGACTGCAGTAGATCAGGATTACTGGATGACAGGGTTCCGCTGACAGGTAAAGCAGGAGGAATGTGCTTTGTTTGCCTCAGTCCCACAATGCTGTCATCCTGAGACTGGCCAATTCCAATGTCACTGCATCCAGAAAGAAATAAAATCAGGACTCTCAGACATTCAGAGCTTGGACTACACTAGAGGGATGCAGGGACATCTATATTGATACATTTTCACATGTTCAATTGTTAGTACAGTGATCACCATTTAGAAGTTAAAATTCTCCCAACAACAGTGCTTGCTGTCTAGCTTTGTCAACAGCACCCAAACGGCCACTCAAAGTGATTAGATCTGCCTGCTCACACTGCCAGAAGATCCTCGTGTTCAGCACTAAGCTCTGAGGAGTTGCTAGGCTCGTTATTTTTTGACGAATTCTCACAGCAGCCAAGATCTTCATTCAAAAGGTGGCATCATACCTCATCATTCTTGCACCCACCATCACCCAGACTTTGACTAATACTGCTGTCCCCTCAGTGCTTTTATAAAACCTGAATTTCATAGATCTTTCAGGCCATCACAGATAGGATTTGCAATTGTACTCTGGCCTTATTCTAGCCATACAGTCTAAGACCTTTCAACAGACAGATAAGTGAGGATTGCTGAGATCATCCATTTCCCTACCCTGTATCACCTTCTCTGAGTTTCTCTTCACTTAATGTGACTGAAGCGATGCCAGCTAACTCGGAAGGCTAAAGTAAGCATCTGCACTTGGGTGACACCAGTATCCCCTCCAAAGTGCCTGACAGGCATAAATAAAGTGTTCTGCGATAAAGGTGAAGGATTTTGTGTTATTAAATTGTGAAAGGCAGGGTCCCAAAGGAGGTCAGTAGTGCTAGATGGATCAGAGACAGAGCTATCATCATAATATAGCAGGCACTAATTTGCTTATTGCTTTTGCATTCATAATTAGCAAGTGAAGCAGAAAAACTGCTACAGGATGTAGAGTTGGAGCAAGCCATTGAACTTTTCTATTAATATATAGGTGCAAATACGTAATAAAACACTCTGAGGGTGCAAAATGTTGCATATCAGCCATTACAGGAAATGAAAATAAATAAAAAATCTAGCTACCACAGACACAGCCTTTTTAAAAGCCAAGCACATCTACATCTGTATCTACACATGTAAATAAAGCATAAACCGGAATGCAGGTTTCATTGCAAACTGCTGCACCTCTAAAGAGTCAAGCTACTAAATTAAATGATGCCACACAAATGACCATTTGTACTCTAATTTTGGGCACTTAAGCTTTTGTCTAGTGTTCTATCCCTCCTCAGAAAACCTAAACAAAGGTCATTAAGGGCCTGATAATTACCCCCGTTGAGCTGTTAAGAGCACAAGCATCCTTTTGTGCTTACCATTGAATTATTTTACCCAGTACAGTCTTGTACCACTTCTTTAAGTGCTATGAATTGAACAGTACTCTGGGAAGCTAGGACAGTATCTCCGGGCATTTCAGACACGTTTTTAATTACATGGACACAGCAACTGCTTTTTAGAAGGCAAATCAACTCGGAAAAGGTTGAAGGGGTCTCTCTATACGATGTGTTTGGGTTTCCTCATTGTTTTGTTTTCACAAAACACCATAACCCTGTGTTACCAAAATATTTTACAAAGTGTAAACCCCAAGCCATGAGAGTGACAGAAATGCTCAAGTCCACTGAAAAAGAAGTGCTTGGATGATCTCTCAATCAGAAGTTAAGATGAATCTGAATGCCTGCATTTCTCTACCTCCACATAAAGCACAATATACTGTGACAAGCAGTGATGATCACCTCAGCACAGGGGACTTTTATGGTGAGCCACAAGCAAGAATGACTTTCACTACAACTAAAAGCAATCCCAGCAATCAACATCTTGTCTTTCAAGTAGGAACCACTACACAGACATAAAAAAAATACCACAATGCAAACAAGAAACCCCAAATCCCCCAAAACTCAAAAGTGCTTTCTGGTGGTTCTAAACAACCACAGAGTGTTTTTCATAAATGTGCCAACACCAGTATTTTCTCTAAATTCAACTCAAATTAAGTCAATGTGACCCTCCCAATATTAATAGTTTCACTCGCATTATGTATTCCTTTTGTTGTCAGTTTTATACAATCTTACATCTATCCTGTACATCATGACCGAAGCAGCTTCAGTAAAGTGGATCAATGACAAATGTTAGGTTTAAAAAAAAAAATATAAGTACAGTTCCTAAGATTCTTCTCAATTCTAAGTATTCATATACTAAATTGGAAAGTACTTACTCTGCACTCAGTTTACTCTGTTTTTAAAACTTAAATCAGAATCTGAGTGAGTTCTAATGTATGCAAACAAGAAATGAGCCCCAGAAATTTCAGATACAAATAGCAACACTAGAAAACTCCAGGTCCCATGAAGATCAACTGCCCCTGCTGTTAGATAAAATATTTTATTATGCTGGTGAAAAAAGACTGTGGTTTGAAAGGAAAGGCATTTCTATTGCTTTCTATATGCATTTGCCACGCAGGGAGATAGCATTAACTAAGAAATAACTTTCCTGCTGAATGTCAAATAGGGTAGAAGGGATAATGGAATGGCAGAGCTGTCTGAGTGCTTCTTCCTTCAAAGCACAGTATCCTGTACATCCCACTGCAGAGATGCAAACAGAGAGAGGAGAGAAGGGGGCTGCTTCTTTGTCTGGGATGCTGCACTATGGACTAGCAGAACTTTGCTAGAGATGGAGGTGGGGGTTGTGTTTAGTCCTTATTTGGACAATTGAGCCTACAGACCACAAAACCACTCTGGATTAGAAGAGTAAAGAAAGCAAAATGCTTAAGCGGAGGCTGTAGCCAAAAGCACACTTCAAGAGATGCCTCATAGCTGGCGGAGAGAAGATTTCCCAGTAGATGCAGAGGAAATGGTGCTGTTTGCTCAGTTCGGGAAGTTACTTGACATTATTGGACTAAAAAGCAAGACTGAAGGAAGGCATTATCTCCTGCTGAAACTGATTCATCTTTAGTACTGATTCAATGTCTCATGAAGCAGACAAGCTCCCTCTGAGAGTGACCTCATTCTAGTTTAAAGATTAGTTTTATCTGGATACATTCTGGAGGCACTGGAGACCTCGGCAGCACTCATGTTCCAAAAAGATGGACAGTTTCATGCCATAAGCTAGCTGACTCATGAAGTCTTTAAATACCTACTTTAATTAATGAGTAAATCAGCTTTTTTCATCCCTCTTGATTTTTGGTATTTAAAAACATGTCAGAATAGGTAAAGTCCCTTAATATATGCAACACGATTACTTATTAGGGAGAATGAGATAGAAGTTTCTATCCAACGGGGGAGGGGGAAAAAAGCACAAACAGGAAAGTCTACAGCTACACATCTCTATGCAGAAACTGTGCAGCCACAAACAACTGAATGTCAACAGGCTCTGCAGACAAATTGCTATATATAACACACGAAGTAAAGCTAGCAAAAGGAAAAGAAAATAGGTCAAATGTACTGTTTTTCTGAGTCTTACCCAAAGAGGTCCCTGCACAGAAGTGCAAAAATGAAAGGAATCAATCAAAAAAAGAAAACCAAGAAGAAAATTTTATGGAAAAGCTCGGAATAATGGTGAACAATGCAAAATATCATGCCTAACAGTACGCATGGCTCACCAGAGGAACAAACATACAAGACCTGTGAAATAAAAGAAGGCCTTCTAAAGACATACAACATAGAAAGAGGATTTACAGATTCTCCTCTGCTGAAATGTATCTATTTAAGAAATATCCAGTATTTGGGTAAAATAATTTATATTCATTTAATCTTTACATTACTAACATTCTATTTGTAATGTTTCGGAACAGTATTCATTTAGTAGGAAATACCTCGCACTACTTAAGCAAACTTTGTTTTTAAAGTAACAGCAGGGAAAAAATCCTGGATTTTCAGCACAAGTGTCTTTTTCATGAATTTACATAGAATAGATTTATTCCTCAGTGGGACACAGAAAAGAAGAATGCAAGAGAAAACAGTGATTACACATCAACTACCCTCTACAATTCATTTTTCCCATCGATGCCATCTGTCTTGGCCAAGAACCACATTCCCATAAAAATCATATAAACCTCATTCTCCTATTGTTTCCAACAGTCCTTATCAGAACTCTATTTCTAAAATCTGTTCATAGAATAGAACATATCCGATACCATATTTAGCTTTCGTTAAAAGAAATACTCATTTCTATCAAAGAATCCAAGTTAAAATTTTCACCTCTGTCTCCCTTATGGCAGTACACAGAAATTCTTGTAGACCACTGGAACGTGGATGAATTGAAATAATTGCTTCTATCAACCATTTGGAAGCAAACCTGTTTGCAGAGTTATTCTGAAATTAATTGCCTGGGATACTTCCAGTTAACAGTCCTCTTAAAATAAATGAGTTAATGACATGAAAAAGTATTTGTGCCATCACTTCATCTATAAGAAATATGATACATCCATATTGATGTCAGGAGTGCATTGTTAGTAGTCTATGATCATTCAAATATTCAAACTACGATTTTCCAGTATAGTTTTTCAGATATAAGTGTGATTTGCATTAATAAGTTAAAAAGCATCATGAAAAACTGTAAGAATCATGAGAAATTATTAAAATTCAACACAAAGCAAACATTTAAGAGGAAATACTCACTTGTATGGTTTCTGAGGCAGAATACTGATTCGAGTCTTGTCAAGTATCTTCTTTAACTTATTTCTTCCCCCAACTGTATTGGCTTTACTTTTCTTATTTACTTTTTCTAATCCTATTACCTGCTCCACATCAACAGCAAGGTCTGGGATGGAATAACGACTCGCCTTTTTAATATCACCAATTTTAGGCAGGTGGGGAGCACCATTTCTTTTTTCCTCTGACAACCGTGTTAACAATTCTTTAAAAACTGCACAAGACAGGAAAAGGGAGGAAAGAAAAAGAACAAAAATTTAAAAGAAAGCCCTGTGCACCAGATCAATTTAATATTAATCATCACAAAAAACTGATTAGGATGTTCTGTCAATTCAAGTATTAAATTAGAGATACGACTTTAAAAAATTTTTAAATTTTTAAAAGGACATTCAATTTTCTGTAGGCGAATCAAAAATCAGTAAATTGGGCCAGCTCACAATAGAAATACACTCAATGACCACATGTTTGCACAGATGGCGTCAACGGGACGACTTTGACTTTTCCACCTAAGGACACAGGCTTCTGCAGAACAGTAACACGCATAAAAAGAGCCCACTAGGCAAAAATGAGATAGGAAAACTAACAAATGAGAAAGAAAGTTTTAGCCAGCAACAAAAGCTCTCATATGGACAAGAAATTATTAGCAACAGGATCAGAAAATCAGAAATCAGAGGGGAAACTGCAAAGTCATAAGGAAAATGCAAGAAAGTATGAGACTACTGAGACACCTTCGATGTTTGACAGGGGTGTTGCATCCATCTGCCAGATATACACAAAAAACATCAGAAATACCTGACGAATTTGTGAATTAGTTCTTCTACTGCAACTTTTAGCTTCACAAAAATGTTGATATACTTAAATAAATCAAACAAAACTGATCTGGAGATGAGGTCACATATTCTAAGCATGAGAGGAAGTCTCCATATATAACTGGAAAAGTCATCTGATGAGTTGATTTGTAATAATGAATTAAAATGAATGAAAACTAAATTAAAAGTGTTAATTAAAACCGAGGAACTGTAGAAAAAGCGGGACCAATTGTAGAAGTAGTAGAAATAAGAGCAAAAAGCTAAGGATGAGTATTATGGGCTAGGTTTTACTATTACATAATAATTTTGTCGTCCTTAATATTCATCCTTATCTCCAGAGGTACACAACAAATCACCAAGAGACTTCAAAAGCTTCAAGTAAGAAACACAAAGAAAAGTGGAGGGAGGTAATCCAAGCCAATAAGCATATTGTTGAAAAGGAGCTGGGGGCTGGAGAGACAAATTAGATACAGACAAAATGATGCTGTTTAAAAAAAGGAAACTCTCCTTTTGGGATTTGTTGACATGAAATACTGCATGCAATACACCAGAAAGTAACCATTCTGAGACTCTTCTGTGACATGATTTCAGTATTTGCAGTGGAGCAACAAGATTAAAAACTTAGAGAAACACAACTTCTGAAGAAATTAAGAAATCGGGTTTAATCTTAAACATACTAAAGCAACACGAGATCCAAAAACCTAGTGTGTGAAGGATTGTTACACAGAACTTACACATAGAGAAACAAGCACATACTGCTAAACAAGCATATACAGATATATGAAGAAATGCCTTAATTATTAGGAACAAAATATTAGAATCTGTACTGCAAAACAAAAAAAAATCCTCCCCCGGAAATAGATTCGACAAATTACTTCTGGAGATAACCTAAGCATATTTAATCAATTGTTTAGTGCAGTGACATCCTGTGGTAATATTCTGCCCTACTTATTTGCGACAAAGAACCTGATCCTGAAAAAAATATTTGGGGAACACATCACTAAATTATATAAATAATCCAAGTATCCAGTAGTAAAAATCAGACAAACCCCACAAACTATTAATAACTTATGATGCTAGCTGAGGTCTTGAGCTGCTTAAAGCTTCGTGACTGCTTTAGTACTTTTTAGAGGGAGAAATGAAGAGAATAGATTCGGAGGGCAGCAAGATTGTTTTCACGCAGCTGGCAAGAAAGTTTCTATTAACCTTGTTGCACTCATTGTGGGCACCGACTGGAAAACTATGAGCAAATTCAGCAGACAGATTAAGATCACTAATCAGATGAAATTCCAGAAGAGGCTTGCTTCTTGAAAAAGGACTAACATTGCCTGTACAAACAAGTTTTATAAACTCAAGCTAAATGGTTGCAATAGTTCCTCTTAATCGAGAAACATGGACTTGTGAGAGTGAAGCCACTTCATATAAGACCCTATTCATAAATTTTTCTCTGCAATTATGAACAAAAGTATTTTAGGACCTGCAAGCTTCCTTTTTCTATTCTCCCCAAAAAAAGCATTTCAAACAAAAAATTTTAAACCATTAAAATAAAAATGAAGACTCCACATAAATTAGAATGGAAAGTGTACACAAACTTACCAAATAAATTGGTTTTCACAGTGATAGACAGATGAGTGTTATTTCTAAGGATTTCCATGGCTTTTGACAGCTGAATGTTTTCAAAGTTTTGACCATTCACTTCCAGTATCTAAAATTACAAACAGGTGGTGTTATTTTTATTTAGCAAAGAGAAAGGAAACAAAAGGGGGGGGGGGGGATAGGAGGGGGGAGACATTTTAAAATTACATACCTGGTCTCCACGTTTCAAGCCTGCTTCTGTAGCTTTGCTACCAAAATCTACACTGTCAACAAAGATTCCAAATCCCTTTTCTGACCCTCCCAGCAAGATAAAAGGCAAAGGGGCTTCTCGAGATGGCTTTGTTAAGGTTATCAATCTTCGTTTAGCTTTAGCAGCACAAGCAATATTTAACAGCCTCAAATGTCCACCCATTTTCTACAAAAGAAAAGCATGAGTTATACCTAACAGCCTGACTACTCCCCGACATCCCAAACTGTCAGAAAAAACCCTCACTCTTACCTCCCTCTCCAAATTGTTCTCAAATTCTTCCAAAAATCGAGTCATAGCAGGATCTCCTTCAAAATCATTGAAGTGATTGTTCACCCACAACAATACTACCCGTGTAACCTGAAAATCAATCAATAATATAAATATTCTCCAGGAATATCTAGAACAGCACTACTGGTAAGTCCTTTAAAAATACTGCTCCTTAAAGCCCCTGTAAATTTCCACTGGGATCCTAAATATTATATTATATATACACATCCAAACCTAACCTTACTAATACACAATCATTTACCAGGAGGATAGAAAGAATTAAGTATTAAAATTGCTTTCTTTTGTATAAGCTATTTTATGTTGTATCTCAGAAAGAATACCGTGAGTTAGAAAATTAACACTGGCCGTATCAAATTTGATTGAGTAGGGAATAGAGCACACAGGTATGAGGCAACAATTTCCTGTTCATGTACATTTCCAAATCTGCTTACTTCTTCAAGCACATGATCATAAAGCTTCTGAAACTGCTTTATATTGGTTCTTGAATCTCACAAATTTTTAGATAAGCTACCATTAACTTCATTAGGCATTTACCTGTGTAAAAGAACTATTGTATGTTTAGAGAGGCAGGAAAAAAGGAGCTATTGTGAGAAGCAGGAAAGAGGTTTTAACAGCAAATACATGCAATTCTTTCTCTTAGAGTCAATCTTTCAGTCTACTACTACTCCTTTCTCTCCACCCCTACTACCCTCAAGCAACTATGATTATTAAGTTCAGAAGGATCTTAGGTGGTATTTTAAGGGTTTTTCCTAACAAAGTGTAAAGAAATACTATCAGTTAATGTTATTGAAGGTAAAGCCACAAAATTAGAGCTGCATTTTTTAAAATTATATGCTTCCACTATACAATTTTATCTTAGTGTGCGATTTGACCTGGAACATCGGCAGCACTTGTTCTTACAAAATAAGAGAGTTTTGATGTCTTGAATTAATATTCATTGACACTATTTTTAAAAAGCTCCTGAACCCAAAATGGTTGTGCCACTCAAAGTTATCTCTAAAAATACTGCTGCGTTTCTTCTGTTATGTTGGGAAAGTAATTTAGTAGAGAAAAACCTCTAAACATTTCAAAAACTAGAGCTTAAGAACAAAATCTCATACAAATTTTCATCAGCTGAAGCTAACCCCTGTACATTCTTTGCATCTGCACAAAATCTAAACCTCTGCAGCCTCTTATGCTAAAGGTCTGACACCAGGCATCCAAAACCAAACCCTGCCACCCTCATATACAGTTTCCAAGTAGTTTGCCTTTTACCCCAGAAAAGCCAGTGAATTCAGAATAATTGCTAAAATTAATCACCAAACTAATCAAGTACTTCAGAACTCCTCAAGAGTTCAGATTTCTAACAGGAGGCAACTGCACAGCACTATGTGCTGCAGCCACAGGGGTGTAGGCTAGGGGTACCATTTCCAACATATTTGAGATTTTTCCACCTTTGAAATCCAAGATGAACTTCCTTTCTGTTAAACATCTGTGGTGTTTCTCGTTAATGTGGATGACATTGGAAGATCCAGACAATGTCTGGTTAAACTTAGGCTAATTGTAGATTTTCAAAATTGGCTGGGAAGTTGTAAGCCATACCACATAATATATTTTCAGTCACTGCAGTGATAGTTTCAATATCAATGCTGCTTTCAAAGTTGGGACTTACTAATGTACACGCAAACAACACTGTGCTGGAAAGGGTTGGACGGTGACTTCCAGAGGAATGCTATTACTTGTGTCACAACCAGGAACAGCGTTAAAAGAAGATTAAAGCTGTAAAGTCAAGTACCCTGCTCCTGGGCAAAATCACCAGCAAATGATCACCTCAAATGTCCCAGTGTGATTACTACTGAGTACTGATCATCCTCAGGAAGTTCTGCTCACCCCTTTCCCTCTCCTCGCTGCCTATCAGCCCCTAACACAAAACAGCCAAAATCTTCCAGATCCCTTGCTCCTCACTTGCTTATCTCCACTTGTCCCAAGCTGTTCTCTGACTCCTGCCTTTCTGTCAGTGCTACTGGATGTCAGAAAGGGCTGGTTATTGAGACGGCAGAACAAAGAGCTGCTCTGTTTTCAGACCTGATACCACGAACTGTGCTGGCTCATGCTTTTACAGAGGCTGAGGGGATTATCCATTGGAGGACAAGAAAAATAAGTTTAAAGATTAACTCCAATATTATAGCTCTGAATCTGTAACAAGCCTATGCTAAACAATATTAGCTGCAAAGCCTATCGTCTCTCCCAAATGGAAGATCCTTCCTCCAATACACAGGCATAGTAGCATTTCTCAAAGCAATACCCAGATCTAAATAGGAGTTGAAAACCAAATTTCTTTTTAACCTTATTGATATAATTCCCTTGGTTTCATACTTGCAAAAAACATTTGGAAATTTTTACTAGGTTTTTTTTTTACAGATAAGAAATTTGTATACAAGTGAAAACAAAGCACTACAGTGTGAAGCACAGCATAGCCTCAACAGACAGTGTGCCAAAACTGGATATACAGGGCCTTACTCTTCCATCATGGTAGTTTTGTTTAGGGAAGAAGATGTTTGATTGCTTTCTTGTATT
The DNA here is from genome assembly GCF_949628215.1 of Phalacrocorax aristotelis. Taxonomy (NCBI): domain Eukaryota; kingdom Metazoa; phylum Chordata; class Aves; order Suliformes; family Phalacrocoracidae; genus Phalacrocorax; species Phalacrocorax aristotelis. The sequence goes on along the minus strand of NC_134279.1, from coordinate 38,176,660 downwards.
TGGGTTGGGTATTTCTAAATGCTGTGTAAGGCTCATCAGATTCTTAACAATGGCTATATTTCTAGTCTCTTGATATAAAAAGAAATTATCACAAAATGTTTGCCAAGTTGTGTTAAGTAGTATTATGTATGTATGTATTATGTATGGAGAACACAGAACTTAGTTACATGCTCAAATTTCAAGACACAATTTAATTCTATTGAATTATATTAAATAAAAATACTAATTATTGGAAAAAAGCTTTCCCTATACTTGCAAGCAACTCAGTTATGCAGTAAAACCACAGCAAGGTAAAACATGGCTAATTTGCCTTGCCTGAGCACATTAATACTTAAATAAAAGAAAATAAGGAAAAAATATTTTGTTAGTGTTATCTACATATTCTGCCATTAAAATGTAGCACCAGCTATTTCTGTCTTATTCAGTTTAGTCATTCTCTCTAAAATACATTTTATTCTTAATAGCTTATATTTCAATGGAAATGGTAACAGGTATGTAATTCAGGGGATTTTAACCTTATCCCTGAGGCTGGGGTCATTGAACCACTCCAACAACTTCTTGCCCACTTCCATTGGGCTGGAAAGAAAGGTCCGATATGTCAAGAGGAAGTCTTCTATAAATGTTGGGTCTACCACAGAGTGTTCTTCCACCAAATGCATTGTTAACCTTTCAGCTGTTCCCTATTAAAAAGAAAAAAATCTTAGTTATTAAACCAGATTTTTTAAAAAATGCAAAATTGTTTTCTTGTAACATACTGCAGATTTGTTACACTAGAAAGAATAGTGGCATCTACTGACTAATGAGCTAAGCAAACGCAACAGTATAACCACTGTGATTAGAAATGTAAAAAATTTATGTAATTTTTTATAGAAATCACCTGCACATAATAATAAAGAGAAAAACTAGAATTATTCTCTATTTTCAAATATATATTTTTATAATATATATCTCAACTAATCCTGGACCTAACTTGCCAAGTTAAGTAGTTTATAGAACACAGACTTTTGCAAGGCACTCCCTCTTTTGCTTTTACCTTGATGACAATGTGACCTTTTCTTGTTCCAGTGCGATCAAGCTCCCTGTGCTCCTTCACCATCACAATCTCCCCTTCCTCTTCTACCTTCTGCATGTTCTTTTCCACTTGATTGAGGATGCGGCAGTAATCTTGCTGGGCTATACAAACAAACTGGAAAGAATCGTTGTGCACCAGTATTAAAACGTAAAAATCTTCAGAAAAGCAGTTAGACTTAAGATGCAAGTACTCTATTAATAGAAAAGATAAAGTAGCTTCTCAGCCTGCAGTGAGCCAAAGTTTCTCAACCTGCAGCGAGCCAAATTCGTCTTTCCAGCAGTTCAGCTGCAGTAAGCAGATGAACACACAAGGACAGTACTTCCACTACAATCTTGCAGTTAGAGGAGGCCAAGATTCGTCAGAGCAAGAAGATTTAGCATTATCAGCCATTTTTGTTTAGTTGCTTTCACCTCCCCTCTGCTGGAGATGAAGCTCAGTATCCTAGCTAGTATTTTTTCTCCCATGCAAGTTTTTGTGTGGTGTTTAGAGGGTTAAGAGATTGAAGGGAAAACCAAGCTTTTAGGTTTTTGTGCCTACTGCTGCCGTAAATAATTCTCATTTTTGATATTTATTATTAATGAAGTCAATCATAAAGAAAACTAACTTTTATTCAATTACATGAGTGTGGGCACACAGAAACAAATTACTTCTGGATTAAAGCATACAGCAGGAAAAAATATTTTCTACAGTCTTCTGCTCAGCCAAGAAAAAATGCAAGAATAAATATCTGAAGAATATTCCTAGCACCAACACTATGCAAACGTAATTAAGACTACCTACTACAACTTAGTAAAAAAAAATACTGTATAGACCATGAATTGTTTTCTATAACTTGTTAAAAGTTTCATACTTCTGTATCTTTTTGGGGGCAAATACTCAGAAATAAATTGTCATCTTATGTTAACTTGGGTATTTAACTGAAAGGACGTGATACTGTCTTCTGATTGAAAAGTTGATAAATGAGCATGAGATCCAAAGAGATAGTCTTTCCTCCTGCATTCTTCAGAATTTCTTTACATATCCTTTTTATTTCCAGCAGCTAATAGCAGCTGAAACAGAACTCCCACAGTTTAGATTTGTTGAAAAACATTATCCTAACAAGATACCATTTATGCACTTTTTGGAAGTTAGATGGGCAAACTAAACCAGGTGACTAACTTAAGATACATTTACACCTATTTCAAATGGCATCTACTAGAAGCTAATTAGCCATCAGGACCAAGCAAAATGCTTAATTCACCCAGAGTTTGGGTATTATCTTCTGGATGGGAATAAGTAAATAGCAACCACAGGCTAGTAGTTTTATGCTACAGCAAACATCAAGGCATTTTTCCTGAAAGGCCGGATTGGCTGAAACTAGAATGTCTACTCAAACCGTGGGACAAAGAGCTTGTACTACTTCAAGATTCAGTAGCTGAATTAAGGAAGAAGGTTATCACCTGTAGAAGTAAGAGCCTGTAATGGCTAATGGATCTTGAGATCCTAAGGGAAAGTTTGAAGCAATGGATTTATGCAACAGGCTGCTGGACCCCAAGTTCTGGAGGAAGCATGTAAACAAACCTCTTCACCCAAAATGATGATGCGAATTCAATTTCCCAGACTGTGGGTATGCAGGAACTGTATTTCCCAACCATTGTACAGGGTTACATGCTGGAGATTTTACATATATTCAGTGTAAAATAAAACCACATCTGGTTATTAAGTTGCATTAAGCCTATATGTATATGATTTTGCGTGTATTACAGTCCAACACACTACCTGGCAGTCATCCACTTTGGTTCTCATCACTCCTTTCATATATTCCTTTTCCATGGTAGGGGAAACACCAAAACTGTTCCCCATGCAGAGTATCTCTGTTCTTCCATCAGGGTACGTCACCTCCACAGAGCCATTCAAAATGACTGACCAGGAATCCAGCTATAAATCAAATGTTGCAGGATACGTGAAAACAGAATCACTTGAAATTCTAATATCATACTCTACAGGTAAAACCCTTACCATTTTTCCAAAGAAAAAGTTATTTTCTAGCACCTATTGAAAACATTTATGAATGTTTTGAAAACATTTATGAAAACACGTGCAGCTATTTCCAGCTTAAGAAAACTGGAATCCTACATTTAATTATAATGTTAAGAATTTATGGAAGACTGTAAAAATAAACATATATTTTTTATTTTAAAAGGAAAAAATAAAAATAAAAATGGTGGTTTTAAACCACCACTTAAACACTGAAATAAACTCCCAAAATCCACTCCAATAGGCAGGAAGCATTTTGTACATTATGAAGAGTATTCTCGTATGCTTTTATTGCATAAATGTTGTGTGAGTGCTTAAACAAAAAATGGAATGCAGAACAAAAAGAGACGTAATTTAACTGATCGATGTTACTTTTTCTTTTTTAATTTTTAAGCAACAAAAGAGGACCTTAACCCTGTTGAATCTGGGACATCTGGTATAATAGGAGAGTCCAAAGTAACTTCTACTGACCTCTTCCCCATCGTTTAGTACAATAGTTCCTGCTCTCTCCACAACTGCAAACACCATTACAGCACAGAGCTCTCTCCTCACTGACATTGTCATGTTGGCAAAAGCAGGCAATTGATGCATGAATTCCAGTAGTTGTTCTGAAGGAGAAAAAGCCCACTGAATCGTGCATGTCAAAACAATAAAGCACAGCAAAGGCAGTTCTTCAGCAAGATGCCTGAGGCTACTTAAGCTAAAATGCTGCACAATCGTTTCTGTATACTAATAAATCATGTACAGTGGCCTGTTGTAATTACTGGGTATTTTGTAGACACAGACTGGCTGGTCATATCATCAATAGAAGCCCTGCAAAGTAAAAGTCAGTATAATGGAAGAATTGTAACGTAACCCGAGAGCTCTGAACACAACCGATGAAATTCTAATTCTCCAGCTAGACAGGGCAATAAGTCCATGAAGACTACGATAGGCCTACATAAAACACAGTCTCGTGGTTTAACTCCAGTCAGCAACCAAGCACCACACAGGACCTCGCTCACCCTCCCACCTGGTGGGATGGAATAGAGAATCTGAAGAACAAAAGTAAGAAAAATCATGGGTTGGGGTAAGAACAGTTTAATAACTGAAATAAAATGCAATAATAATAGTATTAATGAAAAGGAAAACAATAAGAGAGAGAGAGAGAAGAACAAAAAACAGGAAAAACAAGTGAGGCAACCACTCACCACCCATCAACCACTACCCAGCCAGTCCCCAAGCAGTGGATCGCACCCCTCCCAGCCGACTCCCCCCAGTTAATATGCTGAGCATGATGCCATATGGTATGGAATATCCCTTTGGTCAGTCGGGGCCAGCTGCCCCGGCTGTGCCCCCTCCCAGCTTCTTATGCACCCGGCAGAGCATGGGAACTGAAAAGTCCTTGACTAGTGTAAGCACTACTGAGCAACAACTAAAACATCAGTGTGTCATTGACATTATTCTCATACTAAATCCCAAACACAGCACTATACCAGCTACTAGGAAGAAAATTAACTCTATTCCAGCTGAAACCAGGACACACAGCAAGACATTAAGAACAGAAATTTCAAAAACTGAGCTAGGGCATTAGTAAAGCCATCCCTTCCTCGGCTAGGCCTAACAGTAAATTGTACATGATCATCACCTGGCATGTTCACAAAATTCCAGACAGAACAGTATTACTATCTCAAAGGTGACTATTGCTGGTCTGTCTTCTGTAGGCCCTGGAGTTATACTTGTACTCAGCTGTTAACTTCTCCCATATTTTCACTTTTTACATTGTTCGTAACTAGAGTTCAATTTTTCTTAGTAGTCCTGCTGAGGAATTATGTAACCTAAATGCTAGACATTTTTTGCATTCAGTTTGATCTAAAAAACCTACTGAAAGTAGTCAGTAGGACCTCATCTTTTTCCTATATTTATATTCACCCTGAAACACAGAATGGTTGAGATTGGAAGGGACCTCTGGAGGCTGTCCAGTCAAGCCCTCCTGCTCAAGCAGGGCCACCTACAGCCAATTGCCCAGGACCAATTCCAGCTGGCTTCTGAATACCTCCAAGGAAGGGGACCTCTGTACCACCTCTCTGGGCAACCTATGCAGTGCTCAGTCACCCTCACAGGAAACAAACAAACAAACAAAGCGTTTCCTGGTCATCAGACAGACCCTTCTGGATTTCAGTTTGTGCTCACTGCCTCTGGTCCTGTCACCAGGCACCACTAAGAAGAGCCTGGCTCTGTCATCTTTACACCCTCCCTCCAGGTATTTGCATGCATGAATAAGATCCACCCCGAGACTTTTCTTCTCCAGGCTGAACAGTCCCAGTTCTCTTAGACCTTCCTCATATGAGAGATGCTTCAGTCCCCTTAATCATCTGATAGTCGACCTTAATCATCATTTAGTCATGCTTTGACAAAAGAAAAAAATTAAAACTCAGGCAGTGAAACAGATTAGATTAGAAATTTTAAGAATTTGAATTCTAGTTCTGCTTTGCTTTCAATGCATTAGCCTGTACACTAACATAGCAAATCAGTTTGATTAGATGCACATTTATGTAGAGGTCTTAAAGGCTCCAATGTTTAACACAGAACTGTATCTGTAGTTTAAAACAGACACATCACAACCTACAATTAAAAACTTTAATGTGATAAGCATCCAGTGCTGACATTAATGTTGACTTTCCCAAGGTTTTCCAGTACACAATGGTGTTTACTTCATAAACCAGTTCTGATGTCAATTAAAAGTTGATGTTCGAGATCTCAAGGGCCAGTAACTAATAGTTTTCACCCATGTGTGTTTCCCTCCTCTTCTTTGGTTGTACTCATTCAATGGCTGAATTTATGACATTTCTGAATCACCTTACAGAATAAACACTAAACTTACCAACTACAAAAATGAATGATTAACATAAAACCTCAAGCTCAAAAGTTAATCCTTTTTTGGTGGACAAGAAGAAATTTGATAGTATTTTACTACATTGCAATACTTACCAATATCATCATCTGTCCTGTCTATTGGGTCTTTCTCCAAGCAGTCTCTAACAATATCCCTACTCATCAAAGGATCTGATGCTCTTTCAATGTCTTCTTCATCATCATCATCCTCAGAATCCACTGCTGTCTCTGGCAACCCACTGAGATCCATATCACCAGCCTCACTTTCTGTAGCCTAAATTCAGGTATAAACAATTAAAAAAAAAACAACCAACATTTAAATGTGTTCTTCACTTCTATAGTTTTCTAGGTAAATATACAGAAATTAATTCTGTCACCTAACAGATCATTCAAATTCACTCAATATGTTTTATATTGATTTTTTCTTTACATATCTTTTTAAAAGAACCAACCATTAATCAACACCAAACCATTTTTAAACAGGGCTTTTAACACTTGTTTCAATCAGCCACACAAACAGGATTCAACATACATTAAACAGTAGGTCTTGGGGACATCAAAGGCAATTATATTTCAAGGAACAATTTCTTGGAATATTAGCTGAATATATATATTTTTTTAAATAAACAGTTCATTCAAAACAGTGTTTCTGTTCCCACCCCCACTTCACATCTGAAGACACTTAGAAATGCAATGTAATTTTAAGTAGTCAGCTTGGGGAAATAAGTACAGCATCAAAACGCTACAGGAATTTTGCTATCTCCCAGTAATCTAGGACTTTTTAACAATTCCAGTTGAACATAGTTAAATATGGCTTTCATTTGCTGATAAACAGTATAAGAATTTACAGATGCATAAAAAAATGCGTAGTCACTGCTTAAACACCACAGATGGACTACATAGAATATCTGCCAAACTTAACCTCCATTAAACTGTATTAAAATGAAGGAAAACATAGTCCATATATATAGCCTGAGGTCATCAGTATAGCACCTAAAGTTAAAAACATTTTAATGATTCAGTTTTAAGACCAAACACTTAATAAATCCCACAAACCTTTGTCTGTCACAGCTGATAAAGCTGCTTTTTCCCAGAATCTGATTTAATACCATGGCAGCTGCCAAGGCTCAGCTATGACAATTTTTAAAGAAATGCAAGCTTCTAATGAGCAAGTTTTGAGCTATGGCTTGAGAAATCCAGCTTCACATGCCTTATAGGGATGGTTTGTTTCTGAGACTCTGGAAGCACACAGTGCATTCATGTCTACTTTAAACACACTATATGTGGCAAACACATCTATACTAAAGCCTGCTTTATCGATCTGTCTCTCACACTGGTAAAAAAATCCACCCTAAAGTAGGTCAACCTCCAAACACAGAGAAGGTAAGACAAATTACGTTGGTATTTTTGTAGAATCATCTTCCCTATTCCTGCCTCACTAGCTGCAGCTGACATCTGTTACTTTAATGCCATTATATTCAGCCACCTTATGAATGATAGCATATGGCTGAAGACAGATCAGAGCAGCTAGTGTCATTCTTAAACACTTCTGTCCTACAGCACAACACAAGCTTTGTAACAGGGTTTGGTTAATATAAAAAGCACAATAACACCACCTATACAATATCCAAATTATTCTCACTTTGCGGTTTTTGGTTGTTTTGTTGGAGTTTTTTGGTTGGTTGGTTTAGGTTTTTTGGTTACTTTTAAGAAAAAAAAATGCTGACCATTTCTTAAGCAGGATAAAGAAGGCTGTTATACCAGCATACAAACAAAAAAATGATAGCACTGATACCAGTATTTTCATTAGCATTCCTACTGCGCTTAACATGCATGTTCCCTATGATATAGTTGAAACAGTTGCTCTAACTACTCTTACAAAATAGCCTTCATCAAAAGCGACTGGTGGAAAATTAGTGATGATGAGTCAGTAGATACACAGCTTATGACACCGATCTGTCAGAATCAGAAGTCTCCAACAGTGACAATCCCAGTGACAGCGGGACTGACTAATGCAGTCAATTTTGCAAACCTTCCCATTACTAACAAGCGCACCTCCTCCCTGCCTAGATTAAGCTCTCTTAAAAGCATGTTAATAGAATGAATGCAGAACTAAATTTAGTCACGCAATGCTAACATACATGACAGAATTCCACATATTGCCTTTTAATAATCAGATTCTGTACAAGTTATTTGACTGTCTTAAAACAGTAAACCAAAACTGGATAGAAGTTGAAGCTCTATTACCAAGAAAAGTTGATGCTATTTTAAAAAAATTCTCACGCTGAAATGAAATGTAACTTTGCATTCAGAAAATACATTAAAAATACTACTGAAGGCTACAAACAATTCCCAAAGATCGTCACGTTCTACAGAGCTAATTAAATCTTTTTGACAACTTAAGTTATTGGTAGAAACCTGAATGATAAAGCAACTATTACTAATTATCAAAAAATACAAACCACTGCAATAAAGCAGCTCAGAATTGAATGCCACAATCCAGAGTCATAAGAAAATGTATTATTTTACCTTAGGACACCTTTAAAAATAAACCTTATCTTTTGAGGGAAGAAAAAAAAACCCAACATTTTTTCAAGCAAATTTCTGAAAACGTTATGATTACACAAAAGTGTGCAAAAGAACACAAATGTAGCCTTTCCACATAGGCAATATACATTCATTGTAGTAAAGAATCAAACAACTCATCCCACAAGAACTCTGTTTAAACATGCAAGTTTTGTACGAGTTTTGTTATGTTACAAAGAATACTTGGATCTGTCTTCTTGTTAAAAGCATGCACCAATTTATCTAAAAAGAAACCATTGCAAACAGCTTCTTGAGGCTTAGTAGCATCAAGTCCAACATTAAAGATTCAAGGTCCTCTTGCTGACACGTTAAACTTCATAACCCACCTACTTTGAGGTCTTTTGTACTCCCTCGTATTAGAAAAATCAAGCACATCCACACAAGAACCCTTAGTTACGGAACAATAGCCATGCATTTGTATAAGACTAAAGAGAAAACCTTGATTAGCTCCTTTGAGGACTGAGGCTTCCTTATAAGACTTGGCAGTGGGAAATCCAGAACACAAGTTGAATACCATACAGAATTTGTACTATGGTCAATCATGAGGCTTAGAGCTTCCCAGGACATTTAATCAAGGATGAAATGCACCTCAGAAGTCAGCGCTTTCATAGGTGCATGCTGCCCTTTGTTTCTGGGGTAATAAGAGAAAGTGGCTTCACTGAAATAAATCTAAAGAGATTTCATGTAAGAAAAATGCTGCTTGCAGCTTAAAGTACAAAACAATGTCTCCTGGAAGTCTGAGCACCAGTTGCAGTAAAAATTTTCTTCACAGTTGGAAAGGTGGCATGAAAAATTTGATGAAGCTTCAAAGTAATCCCATGATAACAGCGTAATATTTCATTTGTCACACCACCAACAAGAAAGTCAGGAAACTTAAGACAGATATTTTCAAGCCTGAGGTGAAGAGTTATTTCACATTTGATACCTAAGGAGACCTGCTCAATTTTAAGCAGTTTCCGTAAAGGCTAACATGCAAAAATGGTTGTTCTAACTGCTAAGGACCTCCAAGACCAAAGTCACTTCTAGATTTGAGTAATAACAGCTAATTAAACAAATACCATGAAACAACTAGGAAAAGATGGAAAGTAAAAGGAGCCTTGTGTAAGTTCTCAGTTAAACTTTGGTTCCTTGACTGATTCTAAGAGGGAGAAAGAAAAAGAACTATCATTCATTCCCATTAGGTCAAACTGGGCAGACTGGGGAAATGGAAGACCCTGTTGGTCCCTTCAGACTGGTATGAGAGGAAACGGATTACGCCCAACTCTACTGGCCTTTCATCATTTGGAAGCATCATGAAAATGGACATCATGAGAGAGGTGATGGACTACATGAACATCTAAAGAAGATGACCTCCTTTACTGCCTCATTTCCTTCTCCACCCAATTTTTGTGTGTCTGTTGAGAAAAAGATCAGAAGAGGCCAAGAGGAATGTTGGCTTATCCAACAGATCTATACCTTTACTATCAAGTAACCCTCCCTCCCATATTACAACTTCTTCACCACACATGCCTGCACACACATACCAGCTTTACTATGGGAGAAAAGTGGGAAGACTTGGGAAAACTGCTTACAATATGACTGTCTGTTTTACCTGGCCTTCACAGCTTTCTACACTGGTTTGGGGAAAACGCCTCCAGCGATGTTAACAATATAAAAAGAAAAAACTAGAAAATCATTAACCACACTATCATTTTCTTATTATTTTAAACAGAATATTTTAGCCTAGGCTTTTCTTTATTTTTATTTTAACCACTTCCTTTAGGAAATGTTAAGAAAAAAATGCACCATCTTGAATAACAAATCCCCTTTGTGATTAATGTCACCACCTAAATCGTCAATCCAAAATCTCCAAACATGCAAGAGAAAAGTACTGGGGGGAAAAAAAAATTAAAAATGAAAAAAGCGTAGAAGACACTTGTTCAGACCAGAAATATGTTCATTGTCTGCTGCAGTCCTACAAGACCATGAAGCTATCAAAGAAAGCAGTCAAGCTTAGCTTGCAAAAAACACCCCCACCTTATTTTTCTACCATTGTAGTTTAAGGGCTAAAAAATAAACTAAAAAATTAAATTAAGAATGTTTATTTCTGAAAACATTCAATTTTTACTTTAATTTATAAGCCGATACTGATAAAACATCAAGAACACCTTTTGTGAAATCACTTGCAAAAGTTCCATGATCTTGAAAGATTTCCTCCTGTCATTATATATGCAAACTGGATCCAGCTTTTCCACAGAGAGAAAACATGGCTGATGTTTTGTTTTGTATTAGGTTTTGACTCAATGGACAAAAGTTTATACTGTAAACTTCTGTGAAATTTCAGCCATGTAATTATAATACGTATTTGTTAAACAATTATCATATATATATAGCAATCAATTGTAACTATTACATACACACGAAACATACATAAATCTAAGGTAGTAAAATTATTTTTTCATACTCTACTAACATGAGTGCAAATGGCCATGAAATACCTTAGAACTCCTTCAGTCTAAGATTTTTACTGCTCTCTCTTTATATTTATTCTTTCATTATCTACTACAAAATTTACAGCACAGCAGCCTACATCTGTCACAGGAGTCAGCCTGAGTGCTATTCCTCCCTAGAGATGGAAAAATGTAATAATCCAGACATCGCACACCAGGAACGGCACCCTCCCCTATCACCAACTAATTGCCATTTTTTTCAAAATGGAGCAACGTTTGCTGAGACCACAGACATGCAGAATTAGGACTCTGAAAGTTACTCCTAGGCTATCAACTGCAGAATAGATTGGAGGACCCAAACTCAAAAGAAGTGATAAGGTACTGCATAGGACTTAGCTGAAACTGGGTGGGGGAGTTCAGCAAGACTTAGTTTACCTGAGCCGTTTCAGCCATCCTTGCATTACCCAGAGCCCTGCACTGCAGAGGCTGACACAGTCAGAAAGACTGACAATCTTAAGGTAAGATCTTTTTATTTTGCATACAGCTACTTCGGGGCACGTTGCATGGACTCTCTGGTTTGAGAGATAAAGGTTTGGGCTCTCTCAGTGAGATGTTCTGGAGGATGGACCTTTCTTCTAAGAGTTACCGTATCAGACTCATGAGAAAACAAAGTTGACATCTTGAAGGTTTCCAAGCAATACACACATCCTGGGAGGGTCTCGGAAAGGATGTTCCTGGTTTCCTTTACGGCTGGGAGTATGTGGGCAGACACCAGAGGGCACGTAGGGCCGACAGGAAGCCACCGGGCTGAGGACAGGATAAGGCAAAGAAAGGCTGGCAAAGGAAAGAGCTGAGGCAACACAACACCGCGTGCCTAAAACAGAGAGTGGGAATAACACGTATTCACAGGCTTAAATCTCCTCGCGCTCAAACCCGGCTCATCATCTGGTAATATACATGACAGCAATAGGAAGCGTTTAGGACCATGTAGGAACAGGTATACGCATCCATACAGGAAGCATTAACTAAGCATGAGCAACATGAGTGAGCGGCCGTACATGAGAAGCAGCAGGGAACGATTTGCTTTGCCAGATCAACACAAGTATTGTTCTTGGCAAAGAGAAGCCAGCACACAATCTATTGACATTCAGCATCCCCTTCCTCTCCAGTCACATTGCAGTTAGTCACTGTATGAACTTACTTCCTAAAATAAAAGTAATAACATTTAAGGACCTTACTGATTGGCACCTGAAATATTTTTGACACTTGGGTGGGGTAAACACAAAGGATTAGTTATTTTATTTGGGTACTTCTTATCCTAAAAGAAGTCCTTTCATGTGCAACATTTGACAAACAAATTTAGTTACAGCATTAATATTTAAAAGGAAATAGTCTCAGCTCAGTGCTGAAAGCATCTGAAGATTCAGCTTCATGATTTATTAAAAAAAATCTTAAAAGGCCATGAATGTATTTTCACTGCAAACAGCTGCTCTTAAGGCTACAGAACTAAAACTTACTAGGATGCAAAACTTGACAAATCATTAACTCGGATTTCAACAGTACAGATCTAATTAATAGAATAATTGAAAAAAGAAAGCGTTTCTCTTGTTTATCTATTGAAAGATAACATAGCATTCTTTCTAAATTATTCCTTTCTACTTAGACATAATGAACAGCAGTCCATTCTACTGAACAGAAAAATGACATTATATACAAAACATCAGAATCAGAGGAACAACGACACTGAGTAAAAATTGAAGTAAAAAAACCAACATGTAGATGATTTGGTTATGATTTATTGGTTTTGAATAAACACTTGGGAGAGAATTAAAAGGCAAATAATTGAGAGGAGTTTTAAAAAGTATTTCTGTTTATTTAATTCTTGACTTGACCCCAGAGAACTGAAATTGCAGCCACTTCATTTTGCTGTGGCTTTTGCTTTTGGCAGTATTTTAACTGAACTTAACTTGCTAAATTACATTCCTTTACAACTGAAATTGAGGTAAGAAATTAAATCAAACAATACTTGGTATCCTAAATTCAATAATTTAAGAACCATATCAGTTTCCTCACCTGAACTTATCAATTCTCTTTTTTTTTTTTTTTAATAAATGTTTCTTCAAGTATGTGTATTAACACAAACACAGGGCTACAATCCACAATACATGCTTATATTTCTTGATGTTGATAAAGACATAGGTCATTTTAATAATTACTGTGACACTGTACAATTACACAGGTCAATAAATCTGTTCCAATACATCTTTAAATGAGGTATTAACTGTAGCTTTATTTAAGAAATGAGATAATATTTTTTAACATCACCAGGAATGACAAGGTATCCTCAATTATATTTTAATTAAATTGGAGAGAATATTAAAAAGTAAATGTTCCTCATATAAATACTTCACAAAACCATTAACTCTCTTCAAACACCAGCCATCCCATTGATTCCATTATTGCAAACTTATTATGGGACTCACACAACAGGTTGGTGAGTACAGAAAGATGTATTTCTCTGAAGCTTATGTACAGTATTTTTTTAGTTTCCCAGTTTAGTATTTTTTTAGTTTCCCAGAAATTCAGTGATCCTTTTCAGTTATAAAAGTTTTGCTGAAACTCTGCAAAAATTGACTTCCACTTTATCTAGAGAGTAACTGTACAACTATAACTAAAAGCCAACTATAACTAAAAGCCACCTACAACTGCGTCTCTAGAGGTACTTGTTCTTTTTTATGTTAAATTGTAAAATCTTTGGAATGAAAGGTATGAAAGTCTATAGAGGAGTTGAAAATAAAAGCTGATTTCACATCTTCTTCACCCTCAAAGTATAAATCTAAATCCTGCCTCGAAGTACTCCCCTCTCAGAAGAAATTCTGACAAACATACTTGACTGGCATATGCTATGCCTAAAGTGTTCAGTTACTTTGACATTTTTCACAAAAATAAACATTTGCATTATTGCAATGACTGCCTAAATTGAACTGGGACCTTTTTACAGCCTATCTTCTCCCACAGAAAAAGCCAACAAACTTATTCACCTGAAGCAGACTACATGCTACAACTATGCTCACAACGGAACTTGTATGTATTGGTATAGATTGTGCTTTTCCCATTGTTTAAAATGGTGACATGATGCCTTTTAAAATGCATCCCAAACAAACATTATTCCTCTTCTAGTAAACAGTACTTCATATGGAACTGGTCTCATTAAATATTTTACAATTGCTTTGGTAGGACAACATTAATTAGATTTCATTCTTTTTTTTTTCAGACTAAGAAATTGCTACAGTTTCTTATCAGAAGGACAAATCCTCCTCTCTGACACTGCAAGAGCTGTAAAAATCAAATTAAGGATATAGACCTTTATTTCAATTTTTTTTTCCCTAATTTTTATTTAATGGAAGCATGCATACCCCAAAGTGTTCTAGGGACCCTCTGGAGCAGTTTAACAGTAAATCTCCCCAAACTCAAGCTGCTCCAAACAAAGAGCATAGATCTTTATGACAAGAAGCACCCCTAGAAGTACAACAACTTAAAAAATCTCACCAGTTCAACCTCTCCATGTTTCCCAGGACAGCCAGAAGAGAAAGCACCACCAAGATGCTGGCAGCAGGTCTCTACGGGGTGGGGAAACTGGAATATATCCCTCAAGTCATGCCAGCACAGGCTGCTCGCTGCATATTTCTTTCTCCCTAACACTGAATATGTTCTAGATTTTGAAGCCAATACCTTTAAGAACTGCAAAACAGCATCCAGAAGAAGAAAAATCCCTCACTTTACAACATCCTAAATCTATAGTTTTGAAATTCTGATCCAGTTTTTAATCATAACACCCATCTCACATGCACTTTTCATCAGCAGATCTCAAAGTCTAGTCTTGTAGCACTGAACATCACAGCTGTTGTTTTTATGCACGGCAAATTGGACAGACAGAAAGACGAAGTGAAGCGCTGGAATCAGGAACAAAACCCCTTTACCTCCGAGGTCTCACCAGGGACCTCTGCTGGAGCGGTCACACTTGTTCCTGAACTTGAGCAAGGAGAACGTTTCCTCCCACAAAATCACAAATTACAAATAAAATTAGTGAAGCACAATCCTGAAATGTTGCCAAACACCACACCTCTACATTGTTGACTTGGATCCTGACAAGCTAAGGCAACACCTCATGTCACCGTGCTGCAGATTACTTGCCGAGTTTTCCCAAATATCAAATTTAGTACGCAGCAGATAAAACCCTGAAATTATTACGATTCAAACAGAAATACATTTTTTTGAAATCTATTGAGTGCTGCTTCAGACAAAAACTGACAAAGTGTGATAGTACAGGCGTTCAGCTATTAACGTCAAAACTGTTGGCAGTTGCACCTCCCATCAGCATCCATTCCAGTCTTACCTGGTAGATATCAGAAAGGCTGCTGCTTCCTGAATCACTAGTGATGCTACATCCTGAGTGACTAGATGAAACGTGGGTCACCTGTGGGTGGAGACTGTCAGTAAGGTGCAGCTTTGTGAAATCTGCAGGAAGCTATAGGTGGAGCAGAAAAAGCATCATTACAATTTGAGGTAGATACAGAGCAAAATGAATTCAAATCATTTATGTCACACTTTACTCTCTGCCAGTACCAAGTATATTAAGAGAACCACTGGGGCTTGAGAATGCAGCATAGAAGTTTGAGTTTTGCCTTTTTTTTTTTTTATTCATGCAGAGGTCAGCAACATACCACCAAATTGCTGCAAACGAGATTTTTAAAAAAACCTGTATTTGAGGTCGAACGCCAGCGAGCAATAACCCTTACGCCAAAAGCCTTCCATATGTTGCTATGGGGTTTGGGTAGAATTAAAGCGCATATGAATATTGTGCTAGTTTCAATATTAACGGTTTCCTGTGGAATGGGGATTAACAGTGAGTAAAGTCACATACTTAAAAAAGCATTGCTCTGGATGTGGCTAGCTCTTTTGCTTCTGAAGTTGACAAAGTACATTAGGGACAAGTAAAATCCAAGCCACTGAGCTATCTGTTATATTTTGAGTCAAATAATATGATGGCAAATTGGAAATGTGGGAAGACCCACACAACTGCAAAGAGCTACAAGCCTGAAATTAGTTTGCTCACACACGGTGCTGAAGAACAATCGAGACAGTGTATTTGATAGTTTAACAATCATCCTGTCTCCTTCACTAGAAATATTCAAACCCTGCCTGGACACGTTCCTGTGCCCCCTGCTCTAGGTGTCCCTGCTCAAGCAGGGGGTTGGACGTGATGATCTTAAGAGGTCCCTTCCAATCCCTGTCATTCTGTGATCCACCAGGATTTGTGATGTATATTTTTAATATTGCTTTATGTGCATACTTTCCATGAAAATCTAAGAACCGTAAACACTGCCAGACTGCAGAAAGAGAACTTTGATAAGGAAAATATATGTTGTCTGAAGAAATACTTAAATGCTATTTTGGGTGCAAATTACTCATCTCCCTAAGAAGCTTGCATCTTACTACTAAGTTAATAAAAGTATGTTAATATATCAATTTTGGTATGCAATAAATGCTTCAGTAATTTAAAAAACTTTGCCCACTTTTTCTTTTTGTGTGTGTGTGGTGTTGGTTTTTTTTCAAATCAGGCAAGGCAGGTACTGTCTATGGAGGTGTGTTTGTTCTAAGAACGTGTCCATCCATGTCAGTTATGAATGCTACCTTGGCGCTATTACCATTCTCCCTGGATGGAACTGAAAATAAGAGCTCACTAAGATATGTTAGGTCAAGCAGTATAAAAGGTTATGAAAAAAGTCATCTGCAAGTCACAAGAGAGTGTGATTGAGAAAATTATTAGCTCCATATAGTTAAAGGTACTGAATGGTTTTACTCCTGCTTGCCTGGTTTAAGTCTGTTCATGGAACATGCCCTGAAAGAACCTCAGCTTTAGGATTTGTGGTGAAAGCACACACAACTGGAAACCTTAGTCTTATTTAGACTGACTGGCATTTCCTATTCTAATACACCTGAAAAGGATTTCTTCCTTATTCCAGCATGACTGCATCGCTGACAGCAAAAAAGGCTACATTTTCCAGGTAAAATATTAAGGAAGTATTGTTTAAGAGGGGCTAAAAAACAGGAACCAGGCATTAATAATCCTAGAAAGCTTCAATAAAGCCCAGAGCTAGAGTTGATCTTCATATACCAATCAACAAAGAAAGGGCAATTACAAAAGCAATACTCTAATATATACAGACATGGATGCTGCCTCCAGAAAAATCTAATTACGCTCACCACTTTTGATAATATACCAGAAGGAGAAAATACAGTATGAAGGAGTGCATTAGTTATAGTATCTCTTGTCTCTGCCGCTTCCCTTTTTGATCTCTACGTTCGAATTAGCACAAAACTGAACTGTATTTACTGATATCCAGGCCACTATATACATTTTTTAATCATGATTCAAGTCATTCCACAAGTATACATTCCATAGGTAGAATGTAAACGAACCACCACAGCTTTTGCAATGTGTTGATAAATACTCCTAAAGGTACAATCTCTTAGAATTCAGGTAGTCCAGGCTTATTTCCAAGTACAAATCATATATTTTTTTGAGGCACATGCACAAATCATCTAAGATTTGCACATTTGATAACTCACAAAGATACAATAGTGTGAGAGCTTTACATTTTATAAAGTAATAACTATTTCAATCACAAATAAATATTAACCCCACAGGGAGGTGCATATCCACACAGTATTGAGCCCACCTAAACGTGTTCGATTTTTCATACTGCCCTTCAAATATCTCCATGCCATTAATGCTTGAATTTATTTTGTAACAATGCAATAAAAATCCTTAAGAACCTTACGTCAAAGGAAATCCAGTTAGTATGTTAAAAAATTAAATCCAGCTATGTTTAATATAATGCCTGCATTTGAAGTTTTAAATGAACAGTAAGGATTTAGGTTTTGTTATTACACAGGCAATAGGAAGAGGCAGGGAATTCCACAATAACTGATGATACACATTGCAAATAAAAGCAAGCCTTCTGACATTTTTTGACTGCAGACGATCAGCTGAATGTTTGGTGATTACTGGTTTCAGAATAACTCTTCAAGTCAAAGCCATGCTGGATGAGCTGGACTTGCCAAGTGGTGACAGCAGAAGATCAGAAGCGGGCATTTTACTTACGTCAACCTAACCATTCACTTTGATCCTACTCAAATAGGACTATTCACAAGCATGAAGCACATGCTCACATCTTTGCAGAATACTACATCTCTGTGCTACATGCCTGAAAGCAGCATCCACTTTGACTGCCCTACCCCCGATAAGTTAGGGTGAGAAGTTGTGAGAGGGAAAAAATACAAAAATTAAATAAGCTGAAACATTTAAATTGTGAGATGAATGAACAGTGTGTGTGAGAAATACATGCATTTCTACCTTAGTCATACACTGCGATTTAAGATATTTAATGTACAGAGTTGTACACAATGGGGGAAAAAATGTAAGGCACTGATGACAATGAAAAACCGCATGTGCTTAAGTCTTCCATGTAAGAGGCGACGCCTGTCACTCCTGGAGCACAGTGTCTGGTAAATGGTTTTTGATAAGCAGAGCAGGAATAAAATGCAATGTTCAACAACCTTGGTAGTGCCGGCAACCAGCACAAAGTTGTCTGACCCACACCAGGATATTTACATCTAATTTCTTACTTGCAGTAGAACATGATTAGAAAATAACATCATGAAACCATGCTATTATATCCAGTGGAGAAAATGGCTAGGAATATCAATCTCTGCTTTTGGGAAACACATCAGAACATCACTACAAAAGGTATCTTTGCTGTGCTACTGAATATCACCTCATTATGAAATTTTTAAGCACTCTGTGCTTGTACTCAGCTATCATTCCGTTCAACAGTTTAGAACTGGCTTTATTATTTAGTATCCCAGTAAAAATTAAGGTTTTCTTGGAATGTTTTAAAGCAGGTACAGGCTGTATCTAGCACATGCTTTATCTTCCAGACCATGCAACAATATGAGTACGTCTAAGGACATACGCTTTGCCTCAGTAACATCATCTATCACAGACTGAAGACACCACAAATAGCAACGTAACTGAAGAGTAATTTTTACCTTGTTTTCCATTTTCATTAAACAATGGCTAGTTTAAGGAGTCATGCAAAGTAATAAGGATCAAAAGCAACTTGTATGTTTTGCATAACAAGCACTTATTTTTCTGCAACAGCCCTAAACTACAGCTTTGCTGAAGCCAGCAACTATAATGTTTCTTAACTGAACACTTGGAGTTGCAGCATCAGAAGGAACTAGCACACAGTAAAAACATAGCAGGGTAATTTAGTGAGAAACATTTAAGCTGCATATGCATAGGCCTAATGAAGTATAACAGGGGTACAAAATTTTTTTAATACAAAACATGAACTGCTAAAACAGCTAACACCAAAGCCCTAATCTTAATTTGACAGAGGTCAAAACAGCATTTTATAAATATACATGTAGCTTTTAATAAGTGAGCATGCATGCGTACATATATACACTTAAACAGTCTACACACATGTTCAGAAACCAGAGGAAAAACAGTATATCTGGGAACTCCAAGCTTCTACTTCTTAAAAACCCTAAAACAAATGAAAACTTAAACAATTATGTGAAACTATCTTAAGGACAAAAAGGCATCTCCATTTTGAACTGTACAACAGCTCAAAGCCTATCACATCTTCCAATCTTAAAAGCAGCGTTTTATTACTTCCACCCTCAAAGTGAGTCACCACTTTATGTATGCAAAGCTAACAATTACTTTGCTCTGAATATGTTCCTCCTATTTTAAGAGCATAATGATTTTCTCCTACCCTAAAGCGTGCCATTCTGTATAACAAAAGGCAACTTCTGTTGCAGTTTCTACTCAAGTGATCATTGGGTTCATCCTACTAATCCAGTATTTTAAAAAAAGAATATATTTTCAGATTATTTACTGGACAAGAAATTAAAATCTTTGGATATAGCAAAAAAGTATGAAAACAGCAAAACATGAGTGAAATGGTACCAAAAACTTTTCTTCATTTAAATAGTATTCCTCTATAGTTTTTTGTTGTGAGGGTTTTGTTTTGTTTTTTAAATGCAGTTGTATGTGAAAACAAGTATAAACGCAACAATGGGACAGACAGCCACAAGAACGAAATGTTAAAATACAAGAGGAATTCTGGTTGGAGAGCTCTACTACACTACTCATTTTAGACCAAACATGTCAGTAAGCATTTTATGCTTCGGCCAGTCAGCACTTTATGAAAGATTTATAAAGCCTGCAAAGTGGCTGAAGTACATCTGCAGAAAGACGGAAGAGAGCAAAGGTGTCACATTGTTATGCAATTCCCAGTGAACGGTTCTATAGGTAATTCAGTGCCACTGAGACAGGACAAGCAAGTACAGTAGAGATAAGACAACACAAAATACCACCTTTAGAGCCTCTATTTCCTCTTTCTAAAATTAAAGAAACACAAGCAAACACCGATTCTTCAGCCTCTAAGCACATGCACCTGAGTGCGTATTCTGTAGTATCTCTTTACTAATAAAGCAATAAAAGCCACCATAATTAAAAATGTGGTTTATTTCTTTTATAGATGATGTACTTAGTCCCACAAATCCAAATAAGGAAATTAAAAAGTTATTTTGGTGTTCTGTATCTTTTCTTAAGGGAAGAACAACAGCAGCCAAATAAAATAAATACTATGCCTTAGTGTTCCCCCTTTTTTCCCCACCAAGACAGAAATTTTAAAATGTTTATTGTGCTACAAGAGTGTAGATCACCAACCCAGTACTCTACAGTATCCTATCACTAACATTTTATTTCACTATGTTATGTAAATGTTCCTTTTTATATTAAATGTTTGTAAGTCTGTTTTACGTGTTTTAAGTATACACCCAGATTTATGATATTTAATGACTGAAGGAAGAAATGCTTCTAATAATGGTGGGTATTCATCAACATGCTATTTCAACATAATTTTTTCACTAACAGAGACATCAAGGAAAACATTTTTACGGTTCAGTGATTTAAAACACAGCAGTCAATGTAAGTAATTACAGAATAATAAAGTAATCTCTATCGATTTTGTCTACAGACATGATGCAGGCTGACATGTCCAGTGCAGAATTAAGTTTAAAATAAAAGTTTAAACCATATCCAGGACATTAGGATACAATTCCCATAGAAGCAGTACTGCCTTGTACTTAGGGGTGGGATGGAAAACATTAAGAAGTTTCTCCATATTTTCTCTGAAAACTTCAGTAAGAGTTAAAAAAAATATCTTCTGATTTGAATTATGTCTTCTGTATATCATTCACTTTATACAATAGCATCTCATGTATTTTGAATCTCCAAATTTTCCTCAAAAAAACATCTTTATATGAAACTGTGGCTTAAACTTCATAAGGACCTACTCTTAAAAATGTTCTTAATTTTTGAGTACAACACAAGACACAACCCATGTTCCAAAAATATTGCAGTTGGGTACTGTCACTGTTAAGCAGTTTTTTATATAGACAGTCCATAGCAGAACGCATCTAACAACAACAAAAAGCCATTATAAGGATCTTTTCTGGCAAGCTCTTCATATTTTCTTGCACTGACACTTTCCTATAGGTAGCCCCACAAAAAACTTTTCAGAGGTTTAAGCTAATGCAGTGTGACCTGCTGGTCTCGGGGAGAGAGCAAGACAGAGCAAGTACATGGGAACTTCGTTTCACTTAGAAAACACACAATGACTACCACTTACTGTACATCTCATAGCTCTCAGCAGCTAATCCTATGGGCATTTAACACACTGAACATATTTATCCTTTGCCTGAAGGATTATTGACTTCTGCAGAGGGACAGAGGTGGTAAAATGTAAATGGGTATCTGGGGAGTGGAGAAAAGCTCTCAGGGACAACTCTTTTCAAAGGAAAGGTATGAAATGCATCATTGACACACGCCCATTCCTATTTAACGTAACTACCTTAACTGTTGTAGGACCAGATCTGTTAGCATTTGCTTTTTGTTCTGACAGCATTCGTGTCACAGATTCAATGCAGCACTTTATATTCCAGAGTGTCTTCTTCAGGAAATCTGGCATAAAAAATATTCTTTCCACAAACACAAATGTCAATTTACTGGCAACAGCTCAAATAATTATTTTTTTTTTTTATTGTATCATACAGGTATTTACAGCGACTGTGAACCAAGAATACAAAAGAAAAAAATGTAGAATGGATTTGAACTAAATCATACTAAACTAAATAGTGTTAAACAATTTTCCAAAGCTCTTCTCATGTTTTTGAAATTTTGAAATCAAACCATTACACTGTCATTTACAATGAACAACAACAGATCTGCAAGAGCAGAATATTTTTATTTAGAACCTTACTCAGAAGTCTGTCTCAGTCAGAAAATACCTGGTAAAAGCGTAACTTCTTCACTGGGCAATAAAGGATAATTTAGTACTTTTAAAATACGCAATCTGAGGTGGAGCAGTTGGAGCAGTTCTGCTCCAGGGATCAAACTAAAAAGACCATTCTACGACAGTTTCGACTGTGGATATACATTTCAGTACCAACAACTGTGACAACCTCAACCACACGGGGAAACATGGTCTGCTAGACTTTTTCCCAAACAGGGCAGTGGAAGTAAAACCCCTGTGGGGGAAGTACATCGGATTTTCAGGTCTTCCTTCTCTCTTTTGATTAAGCATCTGCTATTACGTTGATCAGTTTGGTTTGTTTCATAAGGTGTTTACAGTTAGGTCAGATCCCATTAGTAGTCACTTTGGACTACTGTGAAAAGCAGAATCGCTATTGCAGTATATTACAGCTGCACATGTACAAGGACATAACACATAACTCTCAGTAGCACCCCACCGCCTCACCAAGCACTTGCATTTAGAGCCCTAACAGCCCACACCAGCGTACGAACTAACAGCTTCCCAAAAACACTGAATAAAATTGGGAAGGGAATTCATATCGTGGAAATCTATTTAATGAGAACTGTCAACTAGGGACAGGCACTCAATGACGACTGCAGTTTAGGCTGAAGGAATGACTGTTCTGAGGCATTTGAATTGAATTCTGAAAGTAGGAGCATAGGAAACTGAGCTTAACCACTCAACTTCAGGAAAAGTTCCCCATTATTAATAGCAATAGACATGGAGGACAAAAAATGAATAAAGCCTGGCTTTGCAGAGACCTCTCTCTTGGGAATAACTGATTTTCATCTTAATATAATACATGTTCCATTGGATGTTTTTCCCACAGTGAGATATTTCCAAATACTTCCTCTGTGGCTGTTTTAATATGCTGATAACTACTGCTGGACTGGAAACTAAATGGCCTACTTTCAGGATTTTTGGGGACCTGTA
This sequence comes from Phalacrocorax aristotelis, assembly GCF_949628215.1. Taxonomy (NCBI): domain Eukaryota; kingdom Metazoa; phylum Chordata; class Aves; order Suliformes; family Phalacrocoracidae; genus Phalacrocorax; species Phalacrocorax aristotelis. The sequence continues at coordinate 38,153,294 of NC_134279.1, read as the reverse complement.
AGGTTAAATTTTGAACTCCCACAAGTAACTGTGGGAAAGGAAGGAACAGAGAACCTGGTCAAACTTTGCTTCCACAGGAAATCAGACAAAAGATTTATGCCTAAGGATGTAAAAGCAAAAAAAAGTTCAAGAACACTTTATGCGGGCACATATGTTTTCAGGAAATGTGAATTCAAACTTTTCAAGCAAGATATTTTAAATCCTGCTGAACATTTTAAGTGAGGGGATGCTCATGTATACCTCGTATGCAGACTCATTTGGGGTTTCTTATACAGCAGTCTAACAAGTGGACATGGGGGATGCTAAAGAGCAATTACATCAGCAGGGGCAAAACTGGTGGCACCTGCAGCCAGAGTTTATCTTCAGCTTTAAAGCAGCACTCAGGATTGAAAACCCCTACAGACAAGTGGAGTCTAGCCCAAAGGTGAAAGCATCTATCCTGGGCACATTTTAAATGCTAAAGCAAAGACCTATGACATATATATACAATTCCAAGCGTTGAAAGCCTCCATCAGTAGGGCACTCTTATACCACATGTTGCTTTTTTTTTTGGTGTATACCTGATCATGGAATATTTCGTTTCACCATTACAGCACTCTAGCCAATCTAACCAAGCTTGGCTAAGTTTTTCAAACACTCATGAGGGGACTTCTCCGTTTTGCACTGCAGCTGTTTAATCTGAACTACTGCAGTTTACTACTGAACTAAGGCACTGAATTTTATTGCCCTGAACTAATTTATAATAGTAAAATAAATAAAAGTTAATTGATTCTAGAATAAAGAAAAATTAAATTAAGGGCTACCCAAGTAATTTTTAGGGTTTTTTTTTAAAAGGTAAGATATAAAAAAAATCACAGATATGGGAAAGATCTTAGAATTCCCCTCTTTCCAAGTGGGGGGAAAAACAAACATGCTGGCAAAACCTGTTGGTAACACAGTGCAAAGAGACACCCCTGGTACAAGGGATGAACAGGACACTCTTCTGTGAGAGTAGGATGACTCCTGCTTGGAGTAAGAGAAATAAAATGCAGTATGAGAAGATGCAAGATCATGCACTCAGAGTAAAAAAACCAAGAATCTAGGAACTTATCTGTCAGAAATGACTGTGAAGAGTTTCAGTGTATTCGCTAATCAGAAGGTGACTGAACTGTTCAGGTGATGCAGCAGCAGGAAAACCCAGTGAGATCACAGCACACATCATCCAGAAATACAGAAGTTCTGGCTCTCCTCCATGCTCCCAGCAGAGACCTTATTTGGAAATGCAGCACACATTCCCAGCTATATGTTTTCAATAGAGATGGACTTAAAGCTGTACACATACACAGATTCAGAGAAGAGCTATCAGAAGAAAAACTAGTATTTGAGAAAGCACAAAAGGAGCAGCGCAAGGTGAGAGAGGTATGATCACTATCTAGAAATAGGAAAGAAGAAAAAGAAATATTTCCAGTACAAGGTAATGCAGGTGCAAAGCCTAACGAGCAGGAAGTTTAAAGAAGGTTGCTATCTAATGAACCACAGAGATTCTCAAAACCAGGCTCAACAGGAGCTGTGGTAGAGAAGGCTTTCAAACTGAAGCTAGACAAAGTTATGAACGTGCTGTGCAACAGTGTATAATAGCAGTGACCCAGAAAATCCCTTCCAGATCTATGTCACTCCTCCAAGCACAAAAATCTGAAGCAAGCTTGTTTTTTTTTAATATACATATCATTCAGAAACACACTAACCAACAGAGGAAAATAGACAAAATCAATAGAATTAACATCATAACATTTTAGGTTTTCTTACTGGTAGCTTCTTAGTAGAGACTTAAGTATTCAGTACACTTCCAAAGAAAATATTTTTAAAAGATATAGATACATAGGAAATTGCTGTGCACAGATTCAAAATCTGGCGATTTCCATTTGTACACTGAGTCTTACCCCTATAAAATACCAAATTAACTGAAAATAATTTGATGCAAATTTAAACAGAAACATGAAAATTCACAAACAATTAAATGGAAATTTTTTTGTTTGATGGCTGCAACCACGTCAATGCCACTGTTAAGAGTTTTAACTAAAGGATTATCTTTGCATTATAGTATTAAGGAATAGTTCATGAGAAAAGTGGGTTGGATTTTTATTTCCTAATGCAATGACTTTGCTTCTCAATAGCTTAAGAAATAGGAGAGGAACATGCATCATTTCTTCTGCTAATGCCTGGCTCCAAATAAGAAATCATGCACTGCAACTACTTGTTTTCCATGTGCTTGCTCTACAGTGGAAGCTTCCTCTATTTCCCTTGTCTGACAATGAAAGATGCACATTTTTGTTTCATCTCAAGCAAAAAAGTGAAGAAATGCAATACTGCAGGATGCATATTCTCGACACACAAGAGGCTATCAAAGTACTTGCTCAACCTTGGTTTTAAGAATATTCTGATTGTGGCATTCTTCGATATAAAGCAAAAATGTGTAGAAACAAAGTTTTGAGATTCTTAATTGAATAATATGCACATTGCATATGCACTGCTATGCATAATAGTGAGCATTTCAAAATAATGATATAAAAATTTAAAGAATAGCCAGTAAAAAGGCAAATTATTTTGCTTAAAAATGGAGATATTTTTAAAATAAGGTGATTTTTGAAAGAGGTTATAGATAATACTTCTGAGACTGATACACAGAGACCAGAAAGGTTTCATATTTGCATTGTAAAGTAATATACGTAATGTCTCGCTGTTTTTCTGGATAACAAAAACAGGACAGCAACAAGATAACCCTCGAAATATTTTTAAACTACAAGCATTTCCCTTTATACATGACTAATGTTGCAAAATCTTAAAATAGTATGATTTTACCTTACCTATGATTTTTTAATGCTATACTACCATGCCTACTAGTTAAACAGCTTTATTACTGATGAGTTTTGAAAATGCAACTGTACTAATGCCACAGCAATATAACAGCAGTCAATGTTGCTATAACATCCCCAGCTTTGCTTGCTACATTATTTTATTTACATTGTCCTCATATGGTAGCTAAAGAAAATTAATGAAAATTTTTCACACTGACACAAACTCTTAAAACTATGCGTGGTATATGCATTCCCGATACACCCAGAGCTTCCACATTGTTGCACAGAACAAGATCCTGACTTCTTCGAACTACTACAAAAATGTGCTAGTTTGGGCAAAAGACCTACTTGTGTGTGCTCACTGTGATCACAGGCAGGGAAAAAGTAAAGGACTATTTTTCTTCTTTTCATCAGAGAGTCTTCAGGTAAGTGCAAAGATGTTCCCTAAATTCTGGAGCACCGTACAGCAACAACCATGCAGAGCCATTCAAAATTAGTTACACAAACCAACGAAGAACTATCTTTTACATTAGCAATATTTCCACTGAATTTTCAAACAACCTGCAGAGCTTTTCTTTGTAGTCTAAGTGTCAGTTATTCAAAACTGTAATATCAAATGCTAAGTTCAATTAGCCTTTTTTTTTTTTTAAAAAAAATCACCTAGCTTTTCCAAATGTCCACAACAACATATTCAGAAGGTAATGATTTCCCATCTTTCTTCAACGATGAAGCAAAACAAGATGCCCCTACATGGTGCCTGCTAAAACCAAGGCTGCTTTAGAGCAAGGACACATTGTGAGTCGAATTGAAGCGCCATATTATTCTGCTTAAAATACTGACATTCAGATGTGACTTCCAGAAATTTATTTATGCATGTGCAGGTGTGTACACAGAGTTTAAATCATCCCTTATATTCCTGCCGTAGGTCAACGGCATACTAAAAAACGTAATTCATGTAGCAACTTATATATTCTCCTGACATCATGAAATATTTCAGCAGTGCCTATTTAGGAAAACATTTTAACCCAGAGATTGCCAAGCTGCAGAAAAAATAAGTAGCACAGAAACCAATGGAAATACTAGGACTAATAAATGAAGCCCATTGTACAAATACAATTAGTGAAGTTCATCTTTTTTTCCTCCCACCTACCAGAAGACAAGTTCCAGAGACCCAGGGTGAGTGCAGGTACATTACCTACTGCATTAGGTCACCTTACAATAACCAGGAAATCTGAGAGTCTGATTTGCGGCGATACTAGAATGGTCTTTGCTGTAACACCCCATGGTGCAAGAGATAATTAACGTTAGTTTCTTTCATAACAGTGGTAGACATTTTACTAATTTCCTACATTAAACATGTTATCTCTGCATGCTTAACTGAGTAAAACCCCAGCTGGAACACTGAACCTCCACTTAAAAAAAAAAATCATATTACTCTAACTCAGGAATTCCTAAATTTAGTTTTCCCTGGGTACCATCATCACAGAAAGAACAGTAATGTACAATGCTAATGGAAGTGGCAGGTGTAGGAGCGACATTTAACTGCCTAAACAACCTCTTCCTTCAACAGGAAAGAGGTAGATAACTAGATTTTTTGTATACTACTGCAGACATGCACGCCACTGTTTGTGAAACTACACTTTTGTACCCATTTATTTAGGAATAGCAGCTGTATTCAGGGACCTTGGAAACTCTCTACTAAACAGAAATCTCTGAAATCCTTTGCTCTGAAGTGCAAGAGATCTCTCATCTTTTCACAAAACTAAAAAATAATATATTAGCAACTAAAAGAATGACCTGTTTTGGAAAAGAGCAAGACTGAACAGGACAGAAACTCCTAGATTCAGATAACAGAAAAATGTTTGCAGAAGTCATATACCAACACCGAGGATAGGTACATCTAGCACACAGGCTTCTACAGTTATTAACAGAAACTAACACTGTTTACAGTTTATTCTGAACAGCTTCACTTTTTAAAGAATTAGTATAAGTCTTGTCCGTTGCCTTAAAAAATTCAGTGGACCACCATTTCCAGATGTGGCGTTAATTATTTAAATAAGACACTTTAGAAAGGCTCCGAAATCCATAAATTAATGCATTTTCCTTTTTCCTTGTGGTTCCTTAAAAGTGAGGACAAGAGAAGAAAGATCCTTCTCCATTATTTATGGGTATTAAAAAGAAAAGCCCCCTATGGTCAACTTCTTAATCAAAGGCCAAAAAATCTAGCTAAAAATCCACTGGTGATGCGGGTCAAAACTGAAAAGGCAAGCGCGCCAGGGAGACGCAACATCCAAGTCTGACATCTGGCTTTTTGCTGAGCAATCTATAAGAGTGAAGAGCTACTGCCTGCCAAGTAATTGGAAGATTTTTTTTTTCCTAGCTCGTTATCAGGAATACATTAAGATTTAGAGGTCAAGCTGTATACTGATCAGTGAAGCAACAGAGGCAGACAGTGTACAATGCAAGGTTTGAAGTACCTTTAACTGCTTATGTATAAGAAAAAAGAATCAAGATCACAAAAATATGTAGTTGGGTTAAAATGAGAGCAGAGCTGATGGTTCAGCAAATCTAGGATATAGCTAGCTAAGAAGTAATTCCCACAATTCAGTTTAGATTTCCCAAAATTTAAACTATATTTTTTTTTCCACCACAACCAAATACATCCAGTGTTCAGGTACAATATCCTTCATCACCCCATTTTCAAACCACTGAACCCACTACCAATATTAAATTTAATGGACCAGTTCTGCAGCCATAGTCTCTTTTTCAGGCTTTACCACACCCTTTCAAATCATCCCACGTTAGACTTTCCTGACACTCATGTAACTCCTACAGCACTCGGCAGGCTGGCAGGTGTGCAGCAGCAGATAGGCTTTTAGGGAACAATGGATGGATGGGAGTCCTAACAGCACAGCCCAGCTCCCATTCTCCGAGCTCTGCAGGAATAACAGCAGCACAGAACAGTAAAGGCCTATTTTTAACTATAAAGCAAGCCAACACAACTAAATACACAAAGGGAGCAGACCTACAAAATAGCACGTCATTTTAATGAAATCATTCTTCAGAGGAGGAGAAAAAAACCTTTAATCCTTTTTTCTTACTTGCAAAGTCACAGTTTGGAGTCAAGCTATAAACTAATAAATCCTACCCAGTCAGTGTGTCCAAATGACCCAGCGCACAGCACCTACGCTTGTAAGCAAGCAAGCTCAAAGGCTGCAGTTGGATAAAACAAGGCAATATATAGACTGAGTTAAAGAAATTACAGGTTGAGGAATTTGGACCACTGGATTATTGTCTGGCTTTACAGTGTGGTTCCTGGCTATCCATATACCTCTGAAGATCAGGTAACTGCGGTTACCAAGAGGATGCATTACTACTACCAAAAATAAACATTCGGTCACTAGCCAACCCTGGAACAGTTGAAATAATTATCTACAGGTAGAAAGTTAGAAGTGCTACATGGAGATATATTTTACCATTGCTGTAGCATTTTTTAGCTTATTAACAGATACTAAATGCAGCTCTAATGTAAGACTTTGCACTTCTTTGCAACCTAACTCACGAGCCTGCTTTTCCTCTATTTTGAAAAGTAATTGGCTCTCGATTCAAGTCAAGAAGCCAGGGGTGAAAGAGAGTGTTGGTATTAAATCAGTTTTCATATTCCCAGTCCAAAGGAGAAAGGTCACCTCCATTACAGGCAGAAAATGCCATGGAGGTACGCATATATTTGAGCAGAGAGAGTTAAAACCATCATCATATTCACGTTTTGTCAAGCAGCTATGTGAGCAATAGGCTCACCTCCACCCCTATGTCTCAGATGTACTAGGGACTTAGTAGCAGCACTATTTGGGTCAGGTTCTATGCTACCATAAGGCTATTTACCTTCAACATCACCCACATAAATGCATTACAATCTGTTGTCCTTCATCTGTCCTTCTAGTATCCCCATACAAACACAGAGTTTAGGAAGGAATGACACACACTCCTATGAATTCCAGCTCCTGGGCACTGCATCAGCTTTCACAAGCAACCCACTGAGCAGAGACTCCCTTCAGTAGTTTATTCTTCCTGTGGTTCCCAGCTGAATCATCACCATCTCAAAATGAACAGCAAAAAAGACTACTGGCAAGCTGACAAAGTTGGAAGAACCACCGATCATCCACTACTGGGATACCACATGAGTCCCAGTTACAGTTCAGTAACAGCTTGATGGGTTAAGCATGCAGAGGTTAGAACCCTAAAAAGCCTGCAGACCCGCTGGGGTCATCCCGCACTTCTCTTACACTATAGCTACAAGACTCCTTTAAATATAATATTGAAAATGAAGTGTGGCAGGTATGAGGTTCTTTGGTCAAGGGTAAACCTTGAGACATTAGTATTTCATTTTTCTCAAATCCTTAACATTAACTATACTTATTATGTAGGGTCTTCACAGTCACTAGTACTTCTCATCCGTTGGCAATGAAGAACACTGGAAATACTGCTTCAGTATTACCCTCACCTGCAAGAATTCCTGAAAAAGCCCACTATCAAGTCTTTTCTTCTTTCTAGTAGTATTAATTGAAGTAACTTTTAAATTTAGAGAATGTTAATAAGAATGCATCAATAATAGTGAAAAGAATAGCCTGGTTATACATCTGCTGTTCCAACTGAGATATCAAAAATCAAAATCAGACTTTAATAAAATAATCCTGAGATCCTGCCAATCTTGTATTTATTTCAGTCAGAGAAAAATCACACCACTGTGTATTCATGAAAGGGTTAGTAAAATTAGTTCAGCTTTTCAAAGATCAAGGATGCTGTTAAGGACTAATTTGTAGCAATCTAAAGCCTAGAATACACCAAGGAGTAAAAAAAATAGCTAAGACAGTTGAAGAAAAACAAACTTTAAATAAGCTTTAAAAAAATTATACTTAAAAAAATTATATATCCAACATCAACATCATTCATTATCCCAGAGAGCTGATGGTCTGAACACAGTTTAAATGTTTATCCAATTCTAGCTCAGAAATTAAAAATCATGGTTCCTAATGCTAGTAATGTTAAATCACATGCAGTTATCTTATGATATTTCATTGATTTTGCAGACAATCTGTAAAGCTGTCAAGTACAGAAGTATTTTGCAGATGAGCTTCAGGTCATATGAGACACCATTTTTGCACACTGGAGTAGTACCAGCAGCAGCAGCAATCACAAGTGCAAAAACAAGCAATGCAACTGTCAGCAGTTTCTAATCACTTTATAAGCTATGTATTTCTTTGCATCTGAGATTCCCTGCCTTAGATAACTAAAAATGAAATTTCCAAAAATCTAATTTAATTCATCTTGCTGGTATATTTTTAGATGTCCATTTGCTGAACTGGTAAGTTTACATCACTTGGAAATTGTATAAGTGCAAGCATAAGTACCACTGTTTAAAAATCCTGAGCCAGTATTCTGCAAGGGAGTGCAAATATTTTGCAGGTGGAAGAATCAGCTTGAAATACTGAGGCACAGGATTTCCTTAGTTGACTGTGGCTGCTTCTAGTTAAAATGCACTTCATGCTATTCTATGTGCATATTGCTAATTTCCTGATATTTTTAACCTATGCTACTTAACATAACGCAGTCCATTATCTTTTGCTTTTTAGAGCTTCTATTAATTCCTGTGTCTTTGTTAACTTGTAGAATCAGGAGCAAATCAACAGTATCTTAAGGGATTTAGGATTTTTTTTTCTTTTGACATTATGCTTTTTGGCTGCTTGGGTTGTGGGTTGTTTTTGGTTTTTTTGTTTTTTTTGTTTTTTTTTTTTTTTTTTAAATTGTTGAGTATCAGCAACTGTCAAATTTCAACTGGATTTTCAGCACGGCTGAAGATCAGGCAGGATTGCCTACAATTCAGCAATGATAAACAGTATTAGTCTGTTGGTCTCCATATAGCATTTTGGAAGAAGCTGACTTGCCTTTTCAGGTTCACGTCTGTATTGTGACTATAAATGACACATTTCAGTGTGCGCCATCGTAAATGTCACTTTGTAAGCACTCCAACACCACCACTAGATTTGGCCACTTTGGAATGTAAACCAGAACCAGTAGTACTGATTAGGTCAGCTTCCCAATTCTCATCATGAGGCCTGAACCTTTCCTACTTCATAAACTTGGTAAAAAAATGCCCTGCCATGAGGTATTCTACACCAGCCATCCATGTTGATCTGAAGAAATTTCAGCGACTTCTTAAGAAAGCAGAGAAAGATTTGTGCACAAATGCACAATATACATATAGATGGTGGCTTTTTGGCATGGTTTTCTTTTTTTTTTCCTTCTCTCTTAAATATGTCGTGCAATCCCCAGGCCTTGAAACAGTAACAGAAAGGTGGCAGGACATCTCATATGTGCCAAGGATCCTTTCGTTGCCATCTCTACAGGTCACTAATGCGTTCACCGTCATTCCTATGAAATGACCCAAATTTCACCATTTATAAGCTTTTGTGAAAATCTGCAGTTAAATACTGTCCTGGAGAACAAGAATTCAGTGAAACTCTACCACAGATCTCTGGCAGGATGCCAGGTGAATCACTTAAGCTCAACCTTTCAGATGATCATTAGGCCATGGGTACCTGAACTGGGCCAATACACAGAAAACTCAAATAAAAAATTCCATCCTTTGAGCACTTACTTAGGCCCAGCTATGCTGAGTTCTCAAAATTCTGTCCTTACTTTTTGCCAAAGATTTGCTTCAGCAGAGCTACCTGAAAAATTAAGCTAATTCCACCCCCCCATTACTTTAAGGGATCACATGAACACTGTAGTTACAAACACTTTTGAAAGCCACAGAAGGAAAAATAATTAATGCTTTCATCTTCTGAGCAGGACTTGAATAGTACGCCATAAACACAACATTGCCATTTGAGCAATGAAACTAGCCGAAAATATCCAACAGCTGCTCATTAAACCAGAGCTATCCATCTTGAGATGAATCTTGTGGAAGATATATGATCATGTAATTAAAGACTGTACCATAATGCATCTATGAAGAGGTGAAACACTATTCTTAGTCACATGAAAAATCCACAAATCCTTCATTGATCTTGAGAGAGGATTTTTTTCAAAATATACAAATTAAAAGGAAAGGAATAATGAGAAGGGGCCAAACCAGAAATCTATTTTTGTCACTTATTGAAACCAAAGGTGCCTAACACCCACAGAAGAAAGTCTGTATCAAGTCCCAGTGCAATGTAATTCATTAAGATGAACAAAATCACAGCCAGCAGCAGCTACAGTAGCTAATAGGTTACTACCTAGTTGGAATTCTTTTTCATACATCTATTTTTCGAGAGATATATATATCTGGAATATGTATATATATGGAATATATCTCTCCAAAAAATCCGGTTATGATGCCACCTCAGATGGTTCAGCTTACCAAGTGCCACTGATCACATCATCACACCTCTCTCTCCCATGTCTTATTAGTACTGCATGATGCTCACTCTAAAGACAAATAACTATCCCAGATTACTTTCATTGTTTAAGTTATAAAGCAATACTGATTATCTTTTCCAGAAAATTATGCTTCTTCTGTATAGTTCCGGCTTTCTTAGGAAAACATGCCAACCAACACCCTTACTACACACCAAACTAAACTAACTGTATTTGAACAATTACCACTCAGGACTCCTCCTCAAAATACCACTCATTTCCTTCTCATTGCTGGGAGTGAGGGGGCCCCTGGCACAGGGCCACATATCTTTGTGAACTAAAATATGGCCAAAGGTTTGACTTACTGCTTTCAGTATTTTTCAGTAATTCAAGACAGGTCAAACACATCAAAAGACTGCAGTACCTACATGATCACTAAAGGAAAGTCACAAATAAATATCCTTTATTAGCAGACTTTACTTCAGTAATACCCAAAGTAAAAATGTAACTTATCCTTTCTTACAGGTTGTGTATAAGTCACTCTAATGTACCCTGCAATTCGTGAGTTGTAAATCATTACACAGTCACGAAAGAACCATGCACCTCAAGTCACATTTTTAAAAGCCATTATTTAAAAAATTAAAAAACTTACAGGTATAAAGTTCCTACAAACAACACAAAGGAAGAGAAGAAATGAGATAGATAACATTTTAGAAGGCCCAAGTCTACCTTCATATGGGAACCTTCATATGCTAGATCTTCACGTGATTTTTCCACATAATAAAGCAGGTATATGATACAATGTGTGAAACTTTTCAGGAGACGTTTCAACATCCACAAAATGACCATTTTTGGAAACACCACTCATCCTCCTAACATATAAAATTAGGAAAATTATAATGAAAATACTACAAAGTTAGTTGAGAGGACTCTTAAAACCAGCAAGGATACAGCCAAATAGAATGAACCTACTGAACTACACAAAATCTGGTTAAGTACTTCAAATACAATAACTAAGCAGAATGCCTTTCAACAATTCAGCTTTCATTTCTCTGCTGTCTTTCACTCAGAGCATAATTTTACTCCCTGTTCAGCAAATTACAACAGTTGTGTATCAAGGATCAACACCTTCAGATAGGTGTCCATAGCACTATATCAAACTCTTGAGATTTATGAAATATGAGGCATGGAGGACCAGTACACTTGATTGATACTGCTGCTTTTATTTTTTATATAAGTAATCTAGGAAACAACACAATTTTTCACTTTTTCCTCCTTCCATTCCCACCATGATGAATGTAACAGTTGGTTTGCAAACCATTTTCACAGAACAGTAGTTTTAACCCATATCCCTCATTCCCTAACTAAACTAGTGTGAAATCAAGATTTAACAGCATTAACTAAAATTAATTCACATAATTTTGTGAAACCTTGCACAGGAGATTTTTGCATTCAACTCCGGATTGTCCCAGCAAATCAAGCTGTGAGACTCTAGGCAGGGATGTCACAGAAGCAGTTATGGTGCTCTGCTTGAAAATCAAGTCAGATATCAGTAAGAGATTTAGGATTCTGGGAACATACTAGCATGAAAATAACTCATCACCAGAAATTATTAATTCAGTAAGTTTTACTATTAAGGAAAGCAAGTCAAAGTTTGTATACTTTGAAACTCCAAGCTTGCCTTCCCTTTCTACCAAGAATCCACATCATTCAGTCCCATTTTCCAAGCAAAATAACCTCTACCCGGAGAGCAAGCATGGAGAACTTTCATTGCCGAAGTGGCATTTTTTGCTGAGCTACATTGTGTCCTAACAGTTTCATTTTAAACATCTACATAAATGCTAAACTACGGCTTTTCTTAATGCAAAATCTGCAATTGTATGCCAGCCCTATGTCAAAGTATGATTTTTCTCTCTTACATATATGTGGACATTCCTTAAGGTAAACTAATTTTCTTGTAAATCAATACCTCAACCTTCTCCGTTTTATTATTCCTTCATTTTGGTCCACAGTGTGAAACTTAAGTCTGAGTTTTAATTACCTCGAAGTAATACAACTGTAATATGACAGAGCTTGTAACATAGAGTCTCTAAAATGCCAGGTTATTTTTTTTCCTTTATCTATAAGGAATTATTTTATATTACTTAGGCTTGCTGTGTTACCAGAATCAACCTAGAACTTTTCATCGACATTCTCTGGAGAGTAGGAAGAGCAGGAAAAACTAATATACATGCAGCTTTCTTATTTTATTCCTATTTGCAAATTCAAGGTATCCTGTTCTATTTCAGCTTCTTCAGTACTCGAGTTTCAGGAGGAGAGGAGAATTTTTTTTAGATTAAGTTCTAAATATTTCATGAACACCAAATGATTTGGTAACATGAACTCCTTTATACTTAGAATGTAATTAAGAAGAAGGGAAAGAAACAAAACAGCCTACAACAAGAAACTGTGATATGTCTGCTACATGCATAAGAAAAATCCACTAGTCACATTCTGAAATGTTTCTAGATTAGTTTCCGTATTTCTACACTATCAAAACTAAATTCCTGGAGAAAATGTTCTTCCTTTAAAAAGTTCCTATCTCATCTTCCCAATGTTTACGATTCTTAGCTGTGTATGCTGAGTATATGGTCCACATTCCCATGCAAATTCTAACATACACTGTGCACAGAACATATATATATATAAAAATATCTTTTCAAGAAACAAATTTTAAGATTGAAAATTATATTGAACCATGTAACATCTAGCATGAAAATTTAAATGTGTTAGCTGAGTAATAAGAATCTGTACCTCTAGGATCTTTTTGTCATAGAAATTTAGGCTTTACAATTCCTGACACCTGAGGCCTTGTTAAATAATGTTTGCTCTTCTGCTTATGAATGCATTTTTCCCAAACAATAAACACAGGCAGCCTATGGGATTAAAGCATGACAAAGGTGTAGCTGACTCATGGGATCAATTAGAAAGCATCAGTACTTACACCTTTTGTTCATTCCATGTTTTACTAACAGTTTCTGCATTTTCAGCGTAAGTGTATCACAGATGTTAAACGCCATGCTACAAGGCAACAGCATGCTAGTACCATACACTAGACAGAATAAATCTATTCTTATCACCACCTACAATTATATCACTTGTTATACAGCTTGAATATTTCTTTAAAGTTTTAACAAATGCATAAGTTTTAACTGAATGCTCATAGCTTCTTGCCCAATGAAAATACGTCAGCATTTTTTCAGTAAATTTTTAACATTCAAAAAGAACCTACAGAGTTGCCTTTTCTAAGCTAAAAATGACCTTAAATACAGCCACTGACTCTAATGCCACCTCAGGTACAGCTTTCCCTCGAAACCCGCTATTAAATTCACAAGCAGGAAAGCCCGCGAGCAGGACGACAAGCAGTTTCAATCTCCATGCAGTTTGCCCGTGACAGGTTATTCATAGAACAAACAATTTGCAGTACTTACTGAGTGTTTCTCCTGCTGGCCCATAACTCCATGGTTAGCTGGGATTGCAAGTGGTTTCATAATGAAGAAACATAAGCCGAACTGAATTTACACATCATGTACCAATTTCTTATGGATGGCAAGTCACCCTCTACAGCATTAAATTAAAAAGAGGAGGAGGGGGGGAAGCCAAGCTGGAGCTGAAAGTGTCACTACTGGTAAGCTCAAAACCCCCCTCGCACTTGTAGTGCAGAGCAGCAATCCAAACGACAGTGTTAGTCTCCATTTTTGTAACACTGAAAGTCTAAGCATGTCAGGACGCACGGAGCCTGATGAAACCCTACATATCCAGCATTCATCCAAGGGAACAAAACCATTCCCTGAGCCTGAGGAATGGGAGGAAAAGAAAAAGGAGGAAAAAAAGCTAAAATGGCTGACTGCACAGAGACTCCCTCAAAACAGCTTAATACAGTATTATATTAGTCAGGGTGCAGGGAACCAGCCTCCAGCATTCAGCCAAGCATTGTTAATACTCCTGTTTCATTTGCCATCACACACACTCACACACGCAGCCTCCCCCCCTCCACCACTACCCTCCACTCCCCCAAAATCAGGGCAGAGCACACGAATAGGGACCTCCTCCCCTGGCTGCTAATGATGCTGACAGAGTAGTGACCAGTGATCTCTGTTCCACTCAGCTAACCAAGTTTGCACAATTAATCTTAGCAGCATGACATTGATGGACATTTAATTTTATGATGCCTGTTCCTCGCAATCAAGACAAGCATGTCTACTGCCCAAAGAGTCAGCAACAGAAACACAACACAGTTACACACACACAAAAACCCAGAGAATCATGAGTCTGAATGCAATACGCCAATATAATTACGTTATTGTGCTTACTTTGGAAGACCATGGCTGCAGGCAGTTGGCATAGCAACGCACAAGGAAAGCCATTTCCTGGGTAGAAAGAATGCTTCCTTTTCTAAATAAAAAATTCCTCTTAGGATACAAACGGCATTGCTGCTTCCTGCAGAAAGCAAAGACACTGTAGTCTGTCTCTTAACCTGCACACAGGCACACACTCAATGCAGTTCGAGTGATGTAAGTGGATTTCTCTCTCTCCTCTCCCTCCCTCTCCCTTTATCCACCGAAATATTCAAGTCAAATGGAAGACACGTTCCTTGAGGCTCGCCCCCTTGGATACTTAACCATTTCACTCATTAAGGTAGAGATGGACAATGCAGATAAAACAGCAAGCTCTTGCCTGTATCTGGTATCAGCCTCTGAAGATCAAGGCAGCCCCAGAGGGGGGGAGATCCGTTCGCTGCTGGCTCCTAAGAATACCACTGAAGTCAGGGCGGGAATAAGGACCCACGTTTACCTCGCCAAATCCTGAACTGAACTCGACTTTTCATGAAGAGGAGGATAAAGCAGAGGGTTTGACATCACCTCCCTTTTTCCCCCACCAAAAAGAGTGCTGCTGCAGAGCCGTAAACACTGTTATCAAGTATTTATAAACAGTGCACTTGACGAGCTCTCTCGGATTTTCAGCAGTTTCGCTGCTACGCAGGCCACAGATCTGCAGGGGCTGTGGCAGGTAAACGTCCAGAACCCTTCAACACATCACTTAAAGTCCTTCTGAATACAGCTCCTGCTTCTCCACACGCACTGAAATCACAAGTTCCACTAAAAACAAAAGGGGATGCAAGATCTGGAAGAGATTCACATACATATGGCTTCTATAATTCTCTTCTCTGACTGCAATTATATCTTAAACTAAGAAATTTCCCCAGTCACTCCCATTTACGCTGTACCACTTCTCATGTTATACTAGCAACACCATACTGCAGAGGAGCTGAAATGCAATGGGGAACGTGCTCAAGCAATAAACTAATTGTCAGCCCTATGTGACATATATCTCAAGTGCCACAAATTCACACCACTTGACACAGGGGAGACCAAGCCAGGGCAAACAGGAACATGCCACTCTTCCATTAGGCTTCAAGTTTAGGACAGTTCTCTATAACACATTTACAACACATTCTTTAAAAATCAGAGAACATCTGTGCTTAAAGTAACTTCAAAGTTGGTGTGGTGTTTTTTTTTTAAAAAAAGAACAATAGAAAAAAGACTTAGCAGTTGTTACACAGGAAAAAAATGAATATGACAGAATACTACATCATACAATCTGCAGCTGCCTTCCACCAAAATAGTATGTCCACTGAGAATGACTTGTTTGTTTCACAGTGATTTCTTTCGGTACTGACAAAGACTGCTAGTCAATGCAGCTATAAAATTAGTGGAAATTAATTCTAGTAAAGCAAGATCCTGAAATATCTGGGTTTTTTTCTTTTGGTGGGTTGTGTTTGGTTTTTTGTTTGGGGGGTTTTGGTTGTTTTTTTTTTTTTTTTCTTTTTACACAGGGTTATTCTAAGGACACCATTTCATACAGAGCACATTTACTTTAAATGGAATATATTTACATTTATGAGAGTTTAATGACACTTGTGCCCTTGGTCTTCTAGTATATGCTAAAAGATGTTATTATTTAAATGATTGAATTACAGAAATTAGTTTAGAATTTTTAAAAGTCTTTGTAATGTGAGACAGTGCAACCAATAGATGATTTTAAAATGTTAAAATACGCTTAAGGCTTGTAAAACAGTCTAATGCTGAGCTCAAACAATTTTATGATGAAGTGCTGACCAGAAAGAGCGGAAGTTATTCATTCTATGAAGTCTAGCACAAAATTAAAAATGACTACTTATTGACAAAGCAATTAAAATCCTCTTCAGTCTGATTCGGTGGCCTTGCCGTTAACACCATAAGCAGAATTTGAGCACGGTGTGTTACACTCATGTCAGGAAAAAAATGAAGTTCTGCCAAGACAGAAATGCCTCCCCAGCTCAGGAAGGGAGGACACCACTTTCTGAACTCCTATTACATACCTAACTATCAACACGCATCTTACTCTGCATTAGTTGGTATTTTCAGCCAAAATCTAGCCTAGGTTTCTGTGGCATAAGCCTTGAAGAATAACATAAAAACATCAATAAAACCCATTAAAACAGTAGTGAAAGTCAAAACTTCCAGATGGCCATGCCATGAAATACCCCCTGACTATTTACACTTACCACTACTACGCACCTCTACTCACCTGTTAGAAAATTAAGTCAGCATTTCATACAGTAATGGAAAATTTAAGTCAGCCTAACAAAGTCTAACTGATGTTCCTGTGCATCTGACTGATAAAAACTTGGTTGTTTCCAAAGCAGAAAAAAGACTCTTTATATTCAAAATGTGAAAAGTGATACTTATGTAATTAGGTGAATAGAACACCACTCTCAGGGAATTTGTAAGACAAAACAATTTCAAGAAATAAATGGTAGATTCCATTTCCCTATTCCTTCCTCCTCAACTGCCACCACTTTCAAGGTACAGTGGTGCAGCGTAATCATATGTACTGTCCATTATCAGTTAATAATTACATATAAATTATATTTTATTAAAAAATAATTAAAGCAGAAGTTCAGTGAATCGATATATGTTTCAGTGAAGAATGAATGAACAAGTATGAACAGTTCATCCAAAACCTAACTGCAACGTTGTGTTCACTTTGTGTTCGCTTTTAGGTGATTAAAGTAAGATATTAATAAACATGATGTGCAATAATCGGACATGACAGGCTATCCCCAGCTGCTTCCAAAATATTGTATAAGCAAAGTGGCATCTCTTTAGGAGTCACAGAAACCCTTTCAAAAGTAACCACAAACATTAGGACATCCTTAGACTACCCACAGGATTCAAGATTCATAAACACTAGTTCTGAATTCAAGGTAAAGATTGGCAGAGATCTCAGCAGCACGTACCATCTGACTGTAATGCCTCTCAACTATTTTACATTCTCGAATTTAATCTCACACGGATATTATTCTCCTAAGCAGTGTCAACAAGTGCTTGGACTATTAAACCCTTTTAGGTTAATGACAATTGCTGCAGCAACAGATCACCTCAAATCTTCAATTTCAAGCAGTCACCTTAACTCACAACTATTTACAGGAGTACTTAGAATTTTATACAGATTACGTATGCAGAAACCATTCTTCTTCTGAAGTACCTCAAAAACAGAAGTTATCAGCACATTTTCCCCTTCCCTTTAAACACAATGTAAAGTATCATTTCCTTCATGTTCAAAAACTTAGGCAAAAAACAAAAGCACACTGTAAGGTCACCAAATCTTACTGCCACTTCATGACTGCAGTAGGTAGAAAACCAGCGGGGGAGTGGGGGGGGGGCTGGGGGGGGGGGGAAGGAAGTCAAAGAAATAGAAAAAAAGACCAAGGAATAAGGCAAAAAACCCTACAATCACTGTGTGTCCCAAAAACGTTCACAGTGAAGGGACTATTACACAGATATTACACAGTTGTGTAGGTGGAATATAGACAGCTAAATTGAAGAGTGCAGGAACGGAGTACATAATTTCAAGGAAAATAAGGCAGAGGTACGTTCACTTCCCCCTGCCCTCCTCACTTGGAAAGAAATGGAGGTTTAAAACTTAAAGCTCAGGGCTATTGGACACAAAACTGTTAAACTCCCAGGAGCATGCTTCTGAATCTTATAATGCTGATGCTCTCTCCCTCCCACTAGCCTCATGAGAGAGATTGCTAAGTAACAATCTGATTCTCCCATCAGATTTAAGAACACCAACTGAAAACACTAAAAACACAGAACAATCATTCACTCCAAATGCTGCAACGCATTTAAATGCCCCATCCAACATGAAAGTCTTATTTGAATGTTTTTAGGCAAATATACTGCCAGTAATTTAAATCTCTGGCCATATGACCCAATTTCATGCAAGCAAATTCCTGTTTATCAGAATAACACAGGCATGGGATGGTCCAGGCATACCTGTCCTACTTGCGTTTTCTCAAGAACTTTAAGAACTTCAAATAAAACTCTGTCGAACAAAGAAAATTGACAAATCTGTTCTCCAAGGTGAGTTTGTATGACTAAAATACCACCTCGACCAAAACATATGGATAAAGTAATAGTATTTGCCAAACTAATTTTTTTATTCGTTAACATCATTACAATGATGTTCCCCGCACCACTGGCAACACCAAAGCAACAGTTACAAAGGAGCTATGCGTGCTGTTTCGATAACACATTTACTAATGTTACAGACCATTTGAACAAATGCTCTCCTGTTGAGCTGCTGCTGCAGATGAATCTATAATCCGGATCTTTAAAATAATGACAAGCCCAGTGCAGTCGGGCTGGTGCCTCAGCTGGGTGGATGTGCAGTAGACTGCCAATCTTCCCTTTGACAGCAGAAGCATTTGTCACCACCTGTGCACAGCTTTGCTTTCAGTATAGCAAACTTTCTGTTTGCATGCCATCTTAAAATGGGAGCAAGTTATACTATTCATTTAAATTACTTGCCATTGAAAACTCTTACATATGACAACTACATTAGAACAGACATGAAGAAAATATATAACTGATGGATACTCATCCCAAATGTGACAAGATGTCCCATTTCCAGAGTACCTACTTTAGCTTACAAAAGGCTTGTAAGCTTGAGGTTTGACTTGAGCAAAGGTTACCACAGTAAAAGAGCCACAAACTTTTTTCTAGACACCATATTTATTTATGCGTTAAATCTAACAATGCTTTTAACAAAAAAAAAATTAAAAATCAGCATATCTTTTGTGTTCCTCCAACACTTGTAAGGTCAGTCTTATTAAATTTTACTTGCAAGATCAAAATAATATTTAGTTTGTATGTTTGTGAAGTCACTTTATGTGATGTTTAACTGATTTATCTCCATTTTTTACATAAAGCAAAGGGTTATTACTTAAGCCTAAACTTTAGTGCACATAACATGGATTTTAAAGTATATATTATAATTATTAAATGTTAAACGTTAGACATCAAAATTCAACATATTAATGACTTCAACTGTCAGAATGGTCACAGATTACCTTAATTTCCTTTTCAGGAGTGGAAAAAATGCAGTCTGTCAGCATAGACAAGTTTTTCCCAATGTTCGTAAAATTTTTCTCACTTTGGTGTAAGGACAAGAGTTTAGGATAACGTGTTAATTAAATCAGAGAACATGAGAATGTGCTTTCTGCTTTTAAACTGTGAAAAAAGCACGAAAGCAAAAAAGCAAACACTCTTTTAAGGTCAAGAGTTATGATATCGGGCATCTAGGACCAAGCAAGGCCTCTTTACCAGATCTAAACAATACCTTGACATCCATACCTGCTGGGGATGAGGTTCACTACCGAGACACAAATCACCTTACTATCTTGGAGGAAAACAAGACAACAACAAAACAAACCACAAAACCCCATATCATTGTGTCTGTACCAATTTAACAACAGGAATCCAGGGACACAAGTTCTTCACTTACATGAGGCACCCCCAATAGTTCATGTTCTTCACTGTATAATAATGCAGGAAAACTTTACAAAAGCTGGATAACTGCATACCTCTTTCATGAGTATTCTACTGCTGCACTGTTAAAAGGTGAGAACAAAAATCAGGGATTTTTCCAAGGTCAGTCAACTGCCCAAATTCTAGACCATTATTTGCCAGCCCCTTTGAATCCTGTTATCTGAAATACACTGACACGTTTTGATCACAAGGATTGTTCCGGCCACGGAACCGAATGTGTCTGAGACCATCCAAGACAGGGGAACAATTATGTAAAGTTTCAGTATGAAACATGAATGGATTCAAAACAAATGAAAACCAGATTTTCCAATCTTCTCTAAATGCTAGCTGGTCTGTTGGTTTTTGTTGTTGTTTATTCATTGGGACATTTTGGCAGTAGTGGAGGGGGAGTATTTTTGTTTTAGGCAAATATGACATGCTTTCTAACAGTTTTCCTTCAACTTACTGAGCAGCTTTAAGGGAGAAGCTGAAACTCTCATCACTACGTTCAAGGTGCAGACGTAGAGGGGACTGACAGAAAAACTCCAGTCTGCTGTCAGGTTTCCAGGTTCCCCAAATAATGGTGGAAATTGTGTGTCATTTTTCCTACTATATGTGATGTTGAGTCCTTTCTGTCCATCTTCTTGAATGTTTATTTGGGTATCACCTGGGGTAACTAACTACTTATCTCTGGTATTTTGAGGAAGTTTAACTTTGAAAGGGCCGGTTGCTCTTACAGTAGAGTCCCATTCACTTCAGCTGTCTGTTGGAAGGACATAAGTTTTGGTTTTGTCTCCAGTCTTATCCAGGGAGGCTCTCCAAAGAGCCTACTCCAGGGGTTCCCAATTAAAATCAACACTAAAAAACCAGTTTACCAGCATAAGATAATTTTCCTTTTTGGAAAACTCTCTCCTCGTGCCGCTGCATATCCTCCCTTGTGTAATGCACCATGCGCTAACATATCTCGAGAGCTTTGTGCCCCGGCTCTAGCAACTGCACAGAAGTCATTTACCCAGACCTTTTGCTTTTATCAGTACTAAACTTATGCAACTTCAGTTGTCCCTTACTTTTAAAAATAGGTATCAAGCAAAATGAGCCAAATTGTTTTTCGACAGGAAAAAGTCAACAACAAAACAACCTTAAAATACAGAGACCTTAACATAAATTCTAAGAAATGCCCTTTCCTTCTCCTCTTCCCCAGCCAAATCAATCAGGGAGCCAACTACCATCAACTGATGGATGTCCCATTTTGCAAATTTAACGCTACATATTTCCCTTGCAATTACAAGATTAGTTACCTAGATATAGAAGCGCTAAATAAAGTTAAGTAGAAGTGCACTCACCAGACTGAGTATCCCTAATAATTTGTTTCTACACTGTTTTGTATTCCAAAGTTACTATCAGAAAAGCTGTCAGCTGCTTACTTTTAAGACTCTTTTGTGCACCATGGATCATTTGCAGACTTTAAAACCAGCTCGCTGCAGGCCTTTGTACTCACTACATTACAGCGATGAAGAGTCACATAGAGAATATAATTTAGTCAACTGAAAGGAAGAAAAGGTAAAGTATTTTACAGTTTTGCACATGCATACGCACACACAAATAATGCAAAACAGAGCAAGAGCACAATCTTTGTAGTTTTTATGCCAGCCACATCAATACACATAGCACCTGCCAGCTGTTCCAGGTGCAGGCCAAAACTTTACTACCTGAAAATTAAAAGATAATTAATACTAGCCGCTCAAAAATAAAGCCCAGCTCTTCCTACCCATTACTGATACAACAGACTACTAAGATTTGACTACACCTTACCTAAAACAACATAAGTTTTCTTCATTATACACACACACAAAAAAAAAACCCCACCCAAAACCAGAACACCAAACCTCTTTCCATCAGAGATGTGAAAATACCAGGAATTTAAAAAGTCCTCAAGGGTGCTCAACCTCACATCTAAGAACAACTTTGTTTCACAGTGACCTGAGTATGGCTACATAACCATGTTAGCAAGGTGGTGAAGGAAAGGGAAAGAATTAACACACAAGCCTTGTGGTAAACTCAGAGTAACTACCTTTCTTTACTACGGACTTCTTAGCTCCCCTGAACTGAGCTGTCACCTACCAGAAGACGCAAGCATGGGCAACAGCACTTTAGCAGGACTGCCAGGGCTCTGTAATATACACACCTACCCAGTAAAGTAAAAAGGGTTTCCACATTAGAAAATTTTATTAGAAAATTTTTTAGAAAATCAGATTCATTAGTGTTTAAATAAAGCAACTTATTCCACCTTTTTTTTCCTAACCAGCACCTTTGGCCAAGACAAATCGTTACTTGAATTTTAGGATTAAGACTACCTGGAAAGTACGATGAGGACTGCTGCATCTGTAACTTGGGCTACTGAGTCTCAACTAAAAGCTTAGAATTCTGTTGAATGGGCAATTGGCATTTTAACAACTGGATTTCCTTCACTTGAAACAAACACAGCTTTTAAATAAACCAAAGCACCACGATCTCTTTCACCCCAGAAAACTCACCAGCACTAAACTACCACTACAGACAACCTCAAAGATCTATCCTGAGACCTTGGTCAACTCCTTTATTCCTTAAGCATGTTGTCAATCTCTGACTCTGAAATATTTCATTTTAAAGGATTTTTGGCACTTTTTTTATATCTTGAAATAATTCACAAATAGAAATTACAGCATTCTTTCCACATAGCAGAAGTTACAAGTAGCACAAAGCTGCAAATACAGGAAAATCCAAGTTACGTTAAACTAAATATATACAATTTACTTCTAATTTATTATCACTATTCTAATATATTTCCACAAATTACTGTAAGATCGTGACTCCAGACTAGAAGCCAGGAGTTGCAGGTTACAGTTCTTGGTTTATTACTAAATTATTGCATTGCCTTTGATTTCCTCCTTTCTCATCTCAAACTTGTTTGATACTCATGTACCAGAACTCGTCATGGAAGGCTCATGTGTAATGTGTTCGAATAGGTTCCAGTCTTTGGTGAAGCCGTTAGGCATGACTATAACATCAATATTTCAATATATGGAGAAACAGTCTTGTGGGTTTTTTATCCCCTCCCCTTCACAGTTGACAACTACAAGACCAGTGAGGAACTAACATATGCCAGTTGTCCAAGAATAAAGAAATATTTGCAAATCCAAAACAGAAAGTGAAATAAAAACTCGCCTTCTGGACTTAGAATCATTTAGGTTGGAAATGACCTTTAAGATCATGAAGTACAACCATTAACCCAACACTGCCAAGTCCACCAATAAACCATGTCCCTAAGCACCATGTCTACAACACCTCTTAAACACCTCCAGGGATGGAGACTCCACCACTTTTCAATACCTGACAAATCTTTCAGTGAAGAAACTTTTCCTAATATCCAATCTAAACCTCCCCTGATGTTAACTTGAAGCCATTTCCTCTCGTTCCGTCGCTAGTGACGTAGGAGAAGAGGCCAACACCCACCTCACTACAGCCTCCTTTCAGGTAGTTGTAGAGAGCGATAAGGTCTCCCTCAGCCTCCTCTTCTCCAGACTAAACCACCCCAGCTCCCTCAGGTGATCCTTGTAAGACTTGTCCTCCGGACCCTTCACCAACTTCGTTGTCCTTCTCTGGACACGCTCCAGCACCTCGATGTCCTTTGTGTAGTGAGAGGCCCAAAACTGAACACAGGATTCGAGGTGCGGCCTCACCAGTGCCGAGTACAGGGGGATGGATCACCTCCCTGCTCCTGCTGGCCACACTACTCCTGATACAAGCCAGGATGCCATTGGCCTTCTTCAAATACCAATTCAATCCTTCCCATGTTTCAATTCTATACATATTTCCTTAGTTGCTCAGGATATGTAAACTACAACTTTTATTGGTTTTTTTAGAGCTTTGAAATTCACTCAGCAAAGTGATAGTTTTAAATTATTCAAATCAAATACAAAAGCACTATTAAAAGTGCTCAGAAACAGAACCTTTTGTAGAAAGATTGATACCAAATACTAATAATTTTATCTTTAAGTCACTATGACCAGCACAGGTCATGTAACAGTGTCTCGGATGCCTGGGAAAAAATGAACTGACAGCTTCCTTCCATGCTTTAGTGGACATATGTCCACATTAGGACTATCACTCATGATGTTCATCTGTATAGAGATGCTTGTGTCGAAACAATCTGTACTGGTATTCTACAAGTATAATGCATAGGCAGATCTCCCCTTTCCCCATGTGTTTCATACTTTGTATGAAAACGCTGTTTCTAAATGAACAACCTCACACTAATGGGGATATCCTATTTAAAAAATACTTAAGAACACATATATATGTTTGGATTTTTAATCTTCCTCAGCTCTAATCAAGTTTAAATACAAATATTGAATTTCCACCACTTAGTTACATTACGCAATGATCAGTTTAGAAAAGAGTTATGAAAAATCCTTTTTTTTCTGCTGCACAAACATCTTTCTGCTTTGATTACAAACCTCATATTTATTTAGTTTTATACCCTACATCCCAGAAAAGCAATCTTTTATGTAATATAAAAGACCACATCACAAGTCAGTAAAAGCAAAAACTCATGCTACTCTGGAAAATCTGTGCTATTACTAACCAAGGTTTCACGTATGTGTAGTCATAAAGTAGTGGCAACTCTACAAGCTGTAAACAGGACCTAGTGTCAGTAATATAACTGAAAAAAGGAAACTCAGTAATATTACTGACACTTCAGTTGCAGAAAATACTGCATAGCTTCAATGTTTCTCTTTGAATTTCCAAATCTAATCACAATTACAAATCCAGTTATGACATCAATGTGAGCCCTTCCAAAGGGAATGGAAGAACAGTAAATCCCAATGGATATACGAGTTCTGCAGAAAGGGTGATGTAATATATAAAAATAGACATCCTTTGACAGAAGCTGCAAGTTGAGTAAATAACACACTGCGTGTCATTAATTTTGCATTAGCTTGCCAGTAGACATTACTAAAAGGATGATGAACAAACAATTTTGTTTTGCTTCGGGTGCTACACAAAATGAGATGATAGCACTGCTCATATATTAACAATAATACATAACATAACGCAGAGCTTCTAACAGCAATAGTCCCTTACAACATGGATGAAGGAAGCCGTATGGCTAAAAAGGTTTTGTTTTGCTACAAAACACAGAACATAGGGATAGGAACTACGTATTGTCATTATAACATTACCAGTGGACGTTCCCATGAAGAAACATCCAACTTCTATACAAAAAATGGATTTTCATATTTCAGATAAAGTTACCCTACAGTTTTTGTAGCATATCACTTCAAAAATACACCTGCATATATAACACAGTCACACACTTCAGGAATTAGCATTACTGCATGCGCTCAACCATTACATATACAGACTGTATATCAGTTTAGTATTTGATACTAAGCCCTAGTATGATGCACACATCAATCGCATTCCAAATCATGATTAGATTATCACCACCATGGAATAATAAAAACAGTTGCTTTTGAAATAGCACACTGAATTTTGTAAATGAACAAAAGCAACTAAATAAGTATCCTTCCTGGTAAAAGGACACTTGCACTTGACAATGTTAAGAACTAGCCCCTTTATTAATGGATCAATACAGTATATTTTATTTTAAATATAAAAACTAGAAATTTTACATAAATTATTTTAAACTGAGTATGTTATCACTAGAGAAATTCATTTATGCAAACATGCAAACATGTTTAATCACATGTGCAAACATGTGATCAAAACACCCTCACATACCATGCCACCTCCCATCAGCAATACACTGCAAATTTAGGGGTGTGTACAATTATGTTTTGAATACCATTTCTGTGCTTACATTACTTAAATGAATTAGTTTCATAACCAAGAACAGAATGAGTCCAGTTCAATTTCTATTTATTTTAAGTGAAGTGACCTTTAGCTTTCATTTTGCATATTGCACATGACAGGACCGTCTCAGCTTCCTTTCTCCTTGCTCTTCCCATTTTTCCTCTATCTGGGGGAAAACTAAGTTAGCATGAAGTTCAAAAATTAAATCTATTTGAATAGGTTCAGCTGCAATAACTCATACAACTCTCTAAACCCTCAAACATCCTGCTTCCCTAAATATTTTTGACTACCAAGCATACCTGACACTAGAACCGCCAGCAGTTTTTTCTGTGCCTTTTCTCCTTTGTAAACAGACTTGTTTAACACTTCCAAGGTCAAGGATGTTTAAAAAATGGTTTTTCCCCACGATGTCTTCATATGCTTTATCTCTTTGCATAAAGTCAAACTTTCAGTGTTCACAGCTTGTTCGCTGCCCTCTCAAGCAATCTTCCTAGACTTGGCAAATTAATTCAGATGTGGTTCATTCTTCTTAATGTGAATATTCACAACTGATTCTGTGGTTTGTTTTTTTTGTTTTATTAAGTGAACTTGTATTAAAATGAAAGTGCTAAATAATCCAAAAATCACAAGGAACATGAAAATCTACAGCTGTTTACAGGCTTGAAAGATTGACAGTATTCAACCAATTTCTTGTAGTTTTGGTATCTGATAATTGTTCCTATTGATTTAAACAGAAATGACTGAAATTCTGTATGCAATACAGATGGCTAAATACACTACTATATTGGCATCTATTTACTGTTAGAACACAATGCACTAACAAGAATACATTATAGCAAGGTATATCACAATACTGTAGAAGTCCACACTGTTGAGAAGCAAGCAGATATCAGGTATTTCATGATCTTTTGTAGTGGCCCATAGAAAGACAACCATAATATGTATTTTACAACATAAACATAAATATACATGCAGAGAAACAATTGTATTATGCTGTTTTTTAACCTTAATTCTCATCCCAAATTATACTGGACATCTGTAAGAAAGTCCTAAAATAAAGCCAGCTTTTTTGAATTCTCATCTACTGTATTAACCACAAGAAAACACTGCTTGTCATCTTGTAAACTTCCACATTACTTCAGTAGCCACACACACTGAAGAGAGGAAAACTACTATGATTTTGCATTAAGTTCAGGCAAAAAATTTTAATATTCATATTCTTTAAACCCTTGCTAAATATAGAAATATGTCAAACAGCAGCTTTGTTGATTTTTAAACTGTAATTTCGCAAACACATGAAAAGTTAAATTTGTTTCATAAAACAGAGCAACCTGAACGTGCATTTTTTTCAATCCAGGACTTTTTAGACTCTCAGCAGACAACGTGAATGCAAATGGTATCAGGGAAAAAGGCTACTTTGCCAATGCTTTGCAATAATTATTAATTACAAGAGAAGACTAGGGCAGGGAGCAAGGTTTCTGAAATTTGTTACTGACTTTCAAGGTGAGCAAATTCAAATACTTAAAAACCTATTTTAAATGCTAGAAAAAACCCTCATACTTTTTTTTTTCAGGAAGTTGTGGCTGCAGATGAGACTTGACTCAGCCACATTAGACATGCTTTCATTTCCAACCCTCACTCAAATTTTCAATCACCTCCTTCAAATAAAATCCAGAAGGACAATGCTTGTCTGCCCTTATCACATCGGCGTGATGCCTGCCTCCATAGCACAGTGTGCGAGGATAAAATTGTTACATGCTTGTAATTTGGGGAAGAAGCTGGGGTTATTGACGGCTCCATGCCCACCGCAATTTTCCTTCCAACACCAGGTAAACGGATTGTCACCTCACGTGAATCTCAAGCTAAATGGGATAAGAAAGGCTACTAAAGACAGAGACCCCCTTTGCAGGGATTTCAGCAGCTAGCTTTAAAAAGCCTGGATGAGGATGCACTAGCTGCAGTTTTCATAAGCCTGTTAACGAATTCAAATCTGGACAGGTTCTCACAGCATAAAAAAAAAATCACACACCATAGTTTCTGTCTAGGGGTATTCACAGGTTCTTCAGCGTTTTATTTACAGGCCTACCTGCATCTCTCTAAATATTCCCCAGCAAGCCTTGATATATTGCCTTTAGCAAAGTAAAAACATAGTAACCACCGCAGCAACATCCAGATCAGGCATGACCAATTCTTCACAGACGCACTATAGCAGCCACAAAGTTACTGGTAATAAGATATTTTAAGAAAAGTCTGCACTTCTTAAAATTCACTCCATAGGTGACTATTCTACTTTAAAATTAAAGAAAAAAAATCCGCCTAAAGCAGAAGAAAGGCCATGTCAGTTCTCAGGAGAAAGGGTCCACACTCTTTCAGTCCAGTCTCTCAAAACAAGGGCTTTTCACAGAAAACATTAAGTAGCCTTAAGAATAGATACATACAAAAGAAAAACCCACTCTCAGAAGTTAAAATTTCTATTATTAAGTAAGAAGATGTTACACTTATCTAGCTAAAGACAGTTTCTGACACCTTAAAAGTACAAGCACAAATTTTCTATTACAAAAAAATCTGAACAAGGTTTTCCAGATTCAAGTAAGAAAAGCTCAGCCTCAACTTATCAGGATTTTTTTTCTTCTCTGAAAAAGAACAGATCCATTTTACCAAACTACAAATGGTGGCAAAAAGGAAACCATTTTATCAGTCTGATAAAACACATTCACTTTATCACCATTCACTCTGAAGTTTCTATTTTCCTCATCCTAGAAATCAGCAACACTGTTTCCAAAAGTAACATGCCTAAGTACGATATGCAAGATTAGATTTTACTTCAAATCATCTTTCAAGCATTAGGGTAAGTTATCAAAATATTATGAAGTATTTCAAATTCCTATCATAATCTGAGGAACACATTTTCACTCTTAGCCATAATATTTTAGTAACCGTAGGTTTACATGGGGCTCATTCCACTGAAGAACTGGTGAGCACTGACCTCAAGATAAGGAACTGGGTTCCTAAAAGAAACATAGGATATTTCTTGAAGAAAGAGAATTTCAGCACAGAAATAATTTGCCATACCGGAACCATATTGAAATCTGAACCTTCGAAGTCTTTTAAAGAAATGAATTGAACAACGAGATTCAGAAGGAACTTCTAAAATCAATACATTTCCTGATACAAATATCAGAAGAATCGACCAAAGTAATATTTGAGGAAAGGAAGAATTTTGACTAAAGGAAAATATTTTTAATTTCTTTTCAGCTCTAACACAAGAGATTTCTCCACCATAAGAGTGGAGACATTTAGCAGTTTGACAAAACACATTCTTATCAATCAAATGTTGTATTTGCTGGATGCTCAGTATTTACTCACTTTGACATCTACAAAAGCAATTACAAATGCAATTTAACTTTAAAAGATGTCACTCAGATCTTCAGATTACTTTGACTGTATTTGAGATCCGATGTCAATCAAAACTTCTATGTCTTGTTTGGTTTGGTGCCATTCCAAGATACTAGACCCACTCGGGCACGCTTTTCTCCCTAGCTTGACAAGCCTGTGTCCAACCCTTCAGCCTTTCAAATAACAGCCATTTACACATACTTTGATAAGAGTCTTTAAAATGCAACTGCTTTACACCTAATCAGTACACATCGTCAGAACCGAAAACAAGTAAGAAGCACTGCTACAAGTTTTCAGCTAACGGAAAACTTTCTGTTACATCTTTGGTGCTAACCTTGCCATATTCTATTTAGTGACTTACAGGTACTGAATAGCTACAGAGGGGCTACTTTTTAAATCAAAATCAAAGATGTACTCCTCTGTGTCATGGAAGAAATACTTGAGTAAAGCGTCTGTCAAACACTAGACATTTTATAGATATCCTTTACTTATTGTTCTCCATTTTCTCTAAATTTCAGGACATCAGAGCAAGGAAGAAAAGTCAATCAAGCTGGGCAAGAGACATTGTGCTGTCACCAAATTCCACACTTACATTAGTATTTTAACATCATAATGAGATTGCTCAAGTACTAAAGCAAAGGCTAGGAGGCAGTTTTAGTCATAGCATTGCGTCAGTATTATGGTATCACACTGCAAACGCGCAAGTAAATTGTTAGTGGACCATACACAGTAAGTTACGATACCTGAGGTTTAGTGCATTCCTGTGAGCCAAAATGAAATGAATGCCATATAGGAGGAAAGGAAAAGATGAACATTATCAGACATGCCATAGTACATTCCACCACTATGAAGATAATGTTAAAATTATGTTAATGAGGGTCCACCATCCCCTACAAGTTGACTCTATTGCAGAATGCCATGCCACAACTGAGACCACTGCATTTAATTTTTAATTCTTGAAAAGCACAGCCATGCATCTTCATTTAAGCTCTGTATTTTGCTCTACATTTTCACAAAGACAGAGAAAACTTTCTTCAGAAAATACTATTTGAACTTTCTGAAGAACAGTATTCAGAGACTACTGCAAATAAAGTATTAATAATTTAACAAAAAATAATCATTCAACATGGTAACTACAGATTTAGAGTAAAACAAAATATAAGCAAATTACACATTCTGTGAAGATTGAGGATGCTATCAAAGCAGCTTTATTACTTTGAATCTCATGTACCTAACACCTAAACCAGAACACATCCACAAGGAAGAGCAAACTTGAAAACAAATGCATCATATTAATTTTTTCAGTTTGACTTCAAGACATCATTTGCTGCAATATCTGAACATCTGCATTTTTAATTTTGAATAAGTGAAAAAAAGCATTAAGAGTAGAACCAAAGATAAGACCCTGACAGACGCTGACAAAAGAATGGATATGTGCTATAAAATGCTTTTAATTCCTATGTGTTTAAAAAAAAAAAGAAAAAACCACACCTGCTTTCTTCAGTCAGTTTTTCCAGAAATTAAGACTAAAAAATTAGGTCAAGGGACATAAAATAGGAAGGGAGAAAAGACAATGCAGCCTTTAACATGTATGGTTAAAGCAATAGAAATAATATAAATAGAAGTGAATGAGAGAACAATGTATACAAGATCACCAAATACTGTAAAAATAGGAGGGAATGGTTCAGCATGGAGAGTCTTGACTACATTGTAAATCTCATTTGCGCTTAGCTGACTATTTGATTGGGGCAGCAGGGAACACCCAACAACCAAAAAAATCCCACCAGTCATATGCCTCATGTTATACTTTTTAAAGCAACATTTGACTGTAATTATTGTAGATTTTACAGTTTATTTGGCAATCTCTTCCAACTCAATATGAAATCTTCCTTGCAATGAAGTTCCCAACACATACACAAAATCATTATGAACTCGCACAACGGAATGGCACACAATGGACTTTTGCTCTTAGCAACAGTTAAGCTTACAAAAACTCATTAGGCATACCTAAAGTGAAATTTATACAACAGGCAAGGACCTACAAATGCAAATAGCACTGTAATCTAAATATTGCCCTTCTAGAGTTAGGCAAAATCACAACAGAACTGTTTGCTAAGCACAACGTACACATCTAAATGATACGAACAGAAGTAATTCTTCCTGTAATTCCTACAAAGTACAATACCACACATTTAGTTTTTCCAAAAAGACTAGTAAAATGTTTCATCTTCAAACCAAGTGAACTGGCTCAATCCATATTAAATTTAGAGGCAATTAAAACTGCACTGAAAATTAAACCATTAAAAGCTGTTGTATAAACAAAAACAAATTGTTGGCATAAAATGTAATTATTCAACTCATGAGGAAAAGCCTGTATAATTAACAGATGTAATCAAACATCTACACTTACAGACACACACTGGATATACAGGGAACTGGCAAACAAGTCAAGGAATAATGATAAAGAAGGAAAAATGGAAAAAACGTACAACTGCATTGGATCAAAGACATCATTTCAAAAACACTGAAGCTCTAATCCTGCAAATTTATATGCATGTGGCTTACATTGTGCAAAATTCAGCCCAAATAACTCAATGAGATTAAATATGCACAAAGTTATTTATGCCCATGCCTTTATAGCTCTAGCAGATTTGGGGGTTAAATAAATGAGAGCCAAAGACAAACAGAATTTCCAGTGTTTTGCTTATAGCTGAAATCAATACCAAGCAAACATATTAATAAAGCTTTTCTCAATTTAGAAGCCATATAAATACTTTGCAGAATAAGTTTTAATTATTAGTTTATTTTCATCTCAAGAGAATGCCTGGAAACTTTCAACATGTAAGATTACACACACACACACCCCCACACCCCAAAAAAAGAAATCAAGTGAAATGACCAAATTATCTCCCTGGTGATGGGCAGGCTATGTAGCTCAAGTATAAAGGGCTCTTGAGGCAAACACCAGTAACAGTTAATTCGACATTTAAGTTCTGGATACCAAAAAATAATGACAGATTTAATCCAAGAATTTGACCAACTGTAATACAGCACAAGCCTTTTCAGGCAATAACTGTTATCATATACGTGAACAAGTGCTTCACTAACTGACCTTTTAACGCTGTACACTAAACTATTTGTACTGTAATTTAATATCAAAAGGAAATGAAACACAGTTTCTTTCACAATTTCAAATAACCACTGGAACATTAAGACATAATACATGCCATTCACAGTTATAAGAAATAGGCTTTCAACTCTGAACCAAGACGCAAGCTGCATACATGTTCACATACTGATGGAGCCAATTTCACAGTATTTTAAGGGGAAGCCTCCCTACAGAAGCATGCTGCTTTAAAGATACCAGCAAGTCTTTTTTGATTGTTTTATTTTCATTAATTTTCCTGCTTATGTTTTTGTGAACCAAAAATACAGACAGCTTACCGTATGGTAGCCTCTAGGGAGAGGTGGCTTCCCCACAGGATAAGGGTCAACAGTATCAATAATGGTTTGTCGCTCCCCTTTTTGGTTGATTTTCCTAAATCTTCTTCGAGATTGCCTATGAGAAGCTTGACGCTGAAAATACTCCTCATTTTCATCCATGTAATCAACCTATGATAGATACAAGCAAGTGTCATTTCCCACAAGAAATAAAAATATGTCTTCTTATTAGAAACACAACAAATTCTATTATCAAAAAACAGCAGTTAGCTGCGAATTTCCTGCCTTTTCAGCACTGAGTGAAGCCACTATTGAAAAAAAAAAAAAAATCAACATTGGTATGAACAGCATCACTAAATATGACCAATATTCAAAAATGACAGGAGAAAAATTCTCCCTTCCTCCCCCCTTCTTACTCTTGTACAAATACAAACATTTCACCACTCAATACATTACAGAAAACTGGTGAGAGAGCACTTGATAGTTTTCCTTCTGACCTCTATTTGTTACTTGGTATCTTCCCTAACCAACCTATGGCAAAGGCTTCACTCTTCAATAGGCAGCACTGGTTTTATGATTTACTTCAAATATTTTGAGGGCATAAAAGAAGGATTTCTAATAGACTGGATTTACATAAAAACAAATCACTTCAAAACAACAACTGGGGGAATAAAAAATACCTATTTGGTATTTTTTCAGTTTCAGAGTCTTCAAATAAATAGTCCTAAATTACTACACAACAGTATACTGCAATGAAAATATTTGAACTAGGAATTCTGGTTTTCCTGAAAGAGCATAATCTCCTTAGAGTAATTTGGCTGAAAATCAACATCTCTTCTGTATTCACCCTACTAATAGAAACCTTACTCAAGACTAACAGGGAAATGAGAAAAAAACCCCACCTTTCATGATTGGCTATTTATGGGGATTCAGTTAACTCATTCCATTCAATTCCACCCCCAGGGATAAGCAGTATTTCTGAAGATGTAGAGAAGAGCTTATGAGGCACCTTGCAAAGTTCCTCCATATTTTTCAACAATGGAAAGAAATATTAGACAAAATACACCTGTCAGAAGTGTCAAATACTAGTCAGCTCATGTCACTATGTACAACTTTCAGTGTACTTACACAAGGGGATGAGCACAGTTCCTGGTTCACCAGAAGAGCTGGTACCGCTTACCCCCTCACCGCAGGGTATCTATTTCACATGTGACACAGTCACACTCGCACTACACACCTCTCCCACGTCTCCTCCCCATAAAGTGACCCCATCAGCCCTGAGACTGAAAGTTACTGTGCCTGACTAACTCTGGGGATGGGAGTCTTTCTATTCAAGGCAAAATGATTCCTTTGAAAGGCTGGATTCAAGTTGAATGTTCAATTTCAGCTTTCCCAAAACTCTAGAGGCTGGGTTTTTTGGACTAAGACAATACATGTGGGAAAACCTGCCCCAGACCCAACACTGTCCATCAGTCCAGAAGATTTCTTCTGGATAAGATTTCTTCTGGACTCTTGTTGTTTAGTCATCTCCTTCGCTTATGCCTATCGTTGCATCACTCTTCCTTATAACTTATCAAAGAATTTACATGAAGGTAAGTTAAAAAGCTACTTTTTTTTTTTTTTTTTAAACGAATCAACTTTAAACAAGTAACCTAATCTCTCCTACAAGCCTAAAGCTATACCACAATTTCATGAGCTTCTGCAAGTTTTACAGAAACTGTCACTTTTTAGGAAAAACATGTTTAGTGTCAAAACCTATATTTGAACTATCATCTATATATGGCTTAGGTAATTGTCATGCCTGTATTATGAACCTATCGCTATCTCAGTGACAGAGAAGAAAAAAATTTAGCCCGTTGATTGTGTATTTATTCAGGTGATGCACTCTAAGGTGGCAACTAAAAACTTTTGAGCCTGTGACCCCTCAGAGACAATGCTGTTCTGCCACTAGAACGCAGGTACTAGATACTAGCCTGTAGCAGATACTGCTGACGAAACAGCCTACACCCAGAAAAGCTGGTAGAATTTTTAAATGTTCAGATTGCTTCTTAAAACCTCAGACAGCTGCAAATAATTTTAATTCAAACAAACATTAATTACTGAAGCTAACCTGAGATTAATACTGTAAAGCATCTGTGCTTACCTATAATAATAAAGCAGCTTTAAAAAAACCAAACTGTTCCACTATTCTGCTAGCACAAGAAAACTTCAGTTTTATAAGAAATCTGCAAAAGCAAATGTAGCAACAATATATGACTCCTTTATCATTCAAACAATGCAAGTATGTTTGCAAAGAATGGCAAGAAAGTTATCTATGATATTAGATTTATAAAAAGATCATGTGCAAAACAGAAAAACCCTTCGAAGCTGAAGCGTTACCAAAGCTGATCTGTAAAACATGAAAGCAACTGAATGAAAATAGTCTTACCACAATCATTTCAGATGGCTCTAAAACAATGCATTCACAGCCACGCCTGAAGCTTCCTGCAGAACGCTTGCCAAAACTGAAAAACAAAAATAATTCAATCAGAACTAAAATCAGAACTATTCCATAAGCACATTTACACCTTCTCCAGATATTATAAAGCATAAAAAAAATGTACATACCTCTGCACAATACAAGTTTCATGCATGTGTCCTTTGACAAGTAACTGATACCCAAGGACATCAAGAGCTGTATATTTTGTATTTACATAGTTTACTAAGAGTATTTGCTAAATAATGCTATCAACACTAAAATAAGTGTCAATCAAGTGCTACCTACTGAAGCTGCACAGCTGATTCTGAACTACGTTACAGAGTTTGATCTAGTATCTTCTGACATTACAGTACTACATTACCTGAGCTATCTGCATTTCTATGAAGAAAGCTAACTAACATACCAAGGAAAGAATGAAAAGGCTGATCAACTTCAGTTAGCTCTTTCTTTACTTAAATTAATAGAATAAGGACGCTGAACATGAGGGTATTCCCAAATTGAACAGATGACGACAAAAGTTTTTTCTGCCTTTCATGACACGTTCCCACCTTAGTGCAATAATTATGCATGATACTATTTTGCTTCCTGTAGGATAAAATAGAAAGCTGTCTTTGTTTCAGTTTCTGAAGTGCTCTGCCTGTAGTAAATGAATGTGTGTGTCTGTGGGCTTAACTGCGAAGAATCCTCAAAATGCAGGGGTAAAGGTGGAGGGCAGAGAACCAGGACATAATCCAGTGAAATACAAGACCTTAACCATATGCTGTCAGACTAGAGAGACAACCAGCTAAAGTTTGTTTCTGGGGTGTGTGCTTCCCCCACTGCATAGTTCATATTTAAGCCTGCCAGGTCAATGCCAGACCCTTCCCGTTGCAGAGAGGAAGGCAGGACAGATGACCAATGGCTGGAACTTCAGGACCCTCCTTGCAGCCTGCTGTAACAAACCTGCCCTAAAATTTGCCAAGGGCCAATATGACTATTTAGCCTTTCCCTTTCTGCAACCCATCACTGTGCAACAGGCATGGGAAATCTTCGTATCTGAAGCTCACAGGGCAATAGCTATTAAATAAGTTTCTGAAAAAACAAACCAGACTCAATGAAACTGTAACATCTGAATTTTAACCAATCCTGTAATACACAGTCACGGTGACTAAGTTTGTGGAAAGTAAGTTTTTAAAGCTTTATTTCATAACAAGCAAACTGAAGCAGCTCATATACCATTCGGAACAGCATATCTAACCAGTCTATACCTATTCTCCTGTCCCGCCTGGTGATTGGTAGAAATGAACAATTTAACTTGCTACCCCAAAGGCTAATCTCTTGACAACAGCGTGTTTATAGCTCAAAAAGAAGGCAGACAAATATTGAAAAGAAATGCCAGCTGTGCTTATTCATCAAAATAATAATCGCATTTAATGGTACATGGGACTGCTACAATAAAAAATTTTCCAGAATACTAAGCCTCTTGAAAAGAAACATTCAATAAAGAAGCCTTTTGACAAAATGCATATTTTCCTAGAGGCAAACACATGCTTCCTCCTATAGTCCAGCAACCAATCACAGGATTCTTTACAATGTCATCTTGAATTTTATACCATTTCAACTACTCTTAAAGATACCAGAAAACGATGCCATTATCTTGATTCATTAGACTGTTGCAAAAGTGACAAACTTATTTTCTCGGTCATTAACCTGATCCACACACACAGTTTCTCCTTAAAAAAAGGATAGAAGAGGGAGAGAAAGGAGAAAGTCAGTCAACTCATTGATTGCAAACAACAATGCAAAAATGGTGATTAGGAAGTCAACTTATTTGATATTCTAACTGAAAACAAACACAGAAACATTCCCTTTCCCCTTGCAGATCCTTGTCCCCCTCTTTGTAACCAATGGTTTTGGTCTAGCATACACTATTGCTGCTTTTTTGCCAGCCCATTTTCTAGCCTCACAGCAAACACTAATTTCAGCAGAAAACGCATATACACTTTTCCACTCCACCATGTTTTCTTCCTCTATTGCTGCCTGTAAGGATCAACTTTAAACTTCTGCCCATTGCTAATCAGTGCTGACATCCGAAAGTTTCAAGCTTTAGCAAACACAGTAAATAAATAAATAAATAAGAAGGGCTGTATTTTGGATGTCCTTTTCTATTCTTTAATAACTTGTTTGATTTTAGCCTTTAGCTCAAGGGAACAGGTAGTCAACATATTAAGACAGAAGGCATGCACTGAATTACTGCAAAGAAAATTCATGGTTTCTGTCCCCAGTAACACACTGGTTCTCACAGCAAATAACCACATCATTGCTGTACTGCTCAGATTCCTATGACAGCACAAAAATTATCAGAGCAGACAGTGCATCACACGTACATGTTATCTTTGACCAAAGATCACAAGGCATTTCAGGCTCCCAACTCTCTAATCTTTCTGAAATTTTGTAGGCAAGAAGACAAGTAAATCAAAGCAGGAGAAAGTTAAATGACCTTTCAAGTATTGCAGTTCTCAGATATTGCCATGCTAGCTAAACCTCCTGATTTCCAATCTGCTGCTGAAAATTCATCATCAGTGAGGAATTCACATCATCAGTGACAATTAGGAAACTCCCTTGTCACTTTCCACTACAACTTCAGAGGTTTCCAACTCTGTAGTAGAACACCCATTACTGTATTGCATGTTATCCGTTGCAGGCACTTTGATACCTACATAGTCGTGCAAATACCTGTGAGATGCAACTTTGAGAAACAACTGGGATCTTATGGAACCACCAGTCCCACCATTTCAGTTCAGAAGACTAGTATCAAAATCAGTAAGTCTTATCAGAATTAATTTCTCAGAGCTTCACACAAGGGTGAAGAGCAAAGACCAACAAAAAAGGACTTTGGTGACACTTCTTCACTCGAAATCCCTAGCGGCAGTAACCAGCCACTAGGCAGATGAAACCACCAAACAAGCTTGATTTAGCTGA
The DNA here is from genome assembly GCF_949628215.1 of Phalacrocorax aristotelis. Taxonomy (NCBI): domain Eukaryota; kingdom Metazoa; phylum Chordata; class Aves; order Suliformes; family Phalacrocoracidae; genus Phalacrocorax; species Phalacrocorax aristotelis. The sequence continues at coordinate 38,115,033 of NC_134279.1, read as the reverse complement.
AAGTAACTTACTTAAAATATTAGTAAGCAGTAAAAAGAAGCAAATACCCAACACATAATACAGCCTGTTTACTAAGCTGATCAAAAAGCCCAAGCTTTAAAGCCTTTTATAAAATACCAGAACAGCTTCATAGAAGGGACCACAAGCTGGCATGCAAGCTGGCTTGAGGGATCCCAGGTATCACAAAGAAACAGCAGCAGCAAATAAAGTTTCAATGGAAGGGTTGACAGATTATCTTCATAATACCAGCTCTACTTTAGTACCTTCTGCTAGACACTGTTCTTCCCAAATTTGGATGCCAGACCAGACCTACCATAAAAAGTGAGTTTGGCTACCCAGATTTATCACAAACTATGCAGCCTACATGAGCACTGGCTAACGTGAAATGTAAAAAAACCTTTGGACCAGGGATTTGACAAATGTATTTCTTCCCTTATGCAGTGCAAAATAAGCATGTGGATATATGACTTCACCACTACGGAGTTTAAGGTTAAACCACATTTTTGTGTTTAAAACGCAGTAGGGAGTTTTACATCAATACACCTCACATTTGGTTATATCATATTATTCCTTAATAATTTCAATTGAAATTGTCTTATTACATAAAGATAAAATTCTTTCCTACCCAAGCCTTATTAATTTCAACCTCTAAAAATAGCAACTATTAAGTCAGTGATGTACCTCAGACAATCCCAGCTTTGCAAGTATTTTCTCCAAATCAGTGATGTGCATGAAAGAATTTCACCAAAGGAAGCTCAAGCAGCTTAAAGTTATCTTCGTGATGGTGGCTGTCAATATGGGATCTAGAGGTTATAACAGTAATTTAGATAGCCAGAAGGCTGCCTGGTTAGGATACTGCTGCCTCATCTAAATTCCCCAAAGAACCTTGTTTTCCAGCAGTTTTTCCAACACTTTTCTTCTTGCTACCCCGTAAGCTCTGACTTGTGGTTCCCCAAATATTAAACTTCACAGATGCTCTCCTCAGTACCTGTCCTAGAGGCAATTTCACTTCTGGAGTCCTTTTCTATCCCAGTTAACTTTTACTCCCCACAAAGCTACTGAATGCATGATGTGAATACAAATCTACTTTAAAAAAAACCCTTAAAGATATAAAAAAAAAAAATTTACTTGCAGGAATCACCTTACAGTAGCAATTTTGAAAGCAGATGGTAAAAAACCCCACAAACCCAATTCTTACAAGGTTAAGTATTCTCCCCAAGCAACTGCTCCCTAACTATACTATTCCCTGAACTAACTGACAAAAGTTTAATTTCCTGCCTGACTATTCAAAAGCATTATTTCCAAATAAATTAATACTTTAAAAAAAAAACCCACACCAAAAAAAAAAAAACAAACACAAAAAAACCCCAAACAAACAACACCACACCTTTTGGTCACTATGTATTAAAAGCAGGTATTTCAATCCAAGTAATTTACAACTTCATTTCCATTCTAATGCTTTCTAAGATTGAGTTTACACTGACCATACATGACAGTTCCCTTCTCCGAAAGCGTACATTATCAGATATATATCTCATAACTTGTTATACTCAAAACATACACAGCTGGCTAAAGAACAGATGTATTACAGTTTACAATACGCTGGTCAATAGAAGTCAAGTTTTAAGTGAAAGCTGAGGGTTTCCATGTTTTCCAAGTTTATGCTTTGTTTTCATTAAAAACACCCTTACTATTATAAAACTACAATTAGTGTAGTGGCTAACAAACAGCAACATGAGAATAATTTAAGACCACTGTCTGCACTTCTTTCCTTTCAAATTTATTACATTTACTAATAAACCAAAACAACAAAGTACCTCCATTAACTGAAACACCTAAGGATACAAGCAACACGTTAGTTTTTATAAGCACTTACGCACAGAGACAGCAAAAAACTTCCAGGTACTGACAGTGACTCGTTCTATCCTTTCTACTATCACCATGACACTGGGGGACAGAGCACTTTTCTCCCGACGTGACCCATCCATCTCCCCAGGTCCCCAGACATACTCATACACACACAGAGATGCTCTTTTCAAAGCCCACAGGAAAGGCGGCAGCTACTGAAGAGGGAACATTTCCCTATCAGCATTCAGCCCTGTCCCCTTGCCCGGGGCCTCCACATTCCTGTTTTCACGTCAGCCCAGCTCCCAAATGGAAAGTTATTTCTCAGCACTGGAATGTAAACGCATTCATCAAAAGTCATGCAGAATCTGAAGAAAACTCCACTGACAACGAACACCAAGGAAAGGTTTTTCAGTGAGAAGCCCTTTTCTTCCTCCCTCTTAAAGATCAAAGATCTCTCACAGAAAATTTCACTGGTGACAACTATTTTTTCAGAAGGACATATAAAACTTAAGATTACATGATAGGAGGAAAAACTAAACCTTTATTTCTTTTGATATTCACCACCTTGCACTAGCTTAAAGTAATAATTAATGCACACATGAATCACAAGTCTTAGTGAAATTAGTCTCACAAAAAAGCTCCACAAAGTATGCTCATCTACATCATACACATTCTTCAGCACATTTTACAGTGCAAAATGTTGTTAGTTTTATATGTTTGCAAATGCAGTATTTTGAATTAAGCTGCTGATTTAGGATAAAGGCTATTTAATTGGCATTTCCTTTAATTCAGAAAGTACACTCCATTTAGATGTATTCTAGAGCAAGGAAAAATACAAATAACACATTTTCTTGTTTCTCAATTTCTAAGTATTTTCTGTGGTATATTTATGCAAGCAAATAAATTCCACATAGAGTTTGCTTTTTTTAAAAAAGTTCTACCAGATACTAAAACTAGAAATCTAATGCATTATTGTTGAAATTATTTATGCCAAAACTCTAGCAATCAGATATTCAAAATCTTTCCTCTGAAGTTTTCAAATGGGATGTACAAAAAAAAAAGCTTAAGATCACTACTGTGCAATATTTGCTAATACAGGATGTCTAAATATATGTGGAGGTTAAAGTAAATGTTTTCCCTCCCCCACTGTCCCTGAAATGAATCTTTTTTTTCTTCTAGACCGTACCTGTAAGCACAATCTGTAAGCACAAGGCTTGAGTTGAGTTCCATTCCCCAAGCTTTTAACATATTAATGATAAAAAAGCAGATCTTAAGTTACATAAACCAAGTCCCTCCTAACTCTCTTCCTGAAAATTACATTGCTCCAGTTGACATCTACATTTGGGAGAATCATAGAAAACTACCAAAATTAAGTACAGATGTATTGTCTCAAGCATATTTAGAATTTGAAGTTGTGCAAGGCACAGTCTCCATTTGCTTTTGGGTAGTACCCACCCTGCAAGTGCTACCACCATCGCTATTTAGACTCAAATGCTCTACTGCATTTCCCATCTCCCCTCTACCCTTGACTTCTCAAGCTCGGGGCAGAGAAGAGCCACCGTTCCTCTCAATGGATCGCTTGCTGCAGGTCCCGCCTCCACATGTTGCATGGCACTGCTTCCTCATACCAGCACCATGACCTCAGCCATGACCAGCAGCTGCTTTCCATCACTGCATCCATTATTCTCTGATGATACAGAAGCAAACATGAGCAGAATGTCTGGTCTCTGACAAATCCCAAAGTCAAGTCTTGATGTAATAATCAACATTAACTTGCAACAACGCCAAACCGCGTTAGATTTAGTTCTAAAGCAAACCAGTCACACCGAATTCCTGCACGAAATAGTGGTACAGCAGTAGTTACTTGAAGTCTAGATGGAAAAAAAAAAAGGAGGACTATTTTCTATCTGCCACTTAGAAATATAGTAAAGGATTCAGTCACGTTCCTCCTGCTGTATCTTTTTTTAATTAAAAACACCACATTTCACTTTGGTATGTCCAAATTAGCATTAAAACATCAGCCCTGTTCATGGTTTATTCTAACCAAGGTTGGTTTCACATGAATGTGCTGTGAAACAGAGACTGTTCCTCAACTCAACTTGCCCTTTCCAGGGATGAAAAAAAGGAAAGTTACAATTTAGAAGTGTGTATACATGCGCAAGCCATCCCTAGGGGAACGCTTAAGTGTTCTGATGAAAACTAAATTTGGCATGGCCGTTTTCTGACCCCTCAGAAAAAAAAAAGACAGAGCCCTTCATGCATGCAGAGCAGCCCTAACGTGAAGAGCCCTCCACTGGGGATGATGCAAGGAGGGAAAGCAGCAGTGGGTTTCCCCATACTTAGGCTGCGCACTGGAAACTATGAAAGCAAGGGTTTGTCAGCTAAAAGACAGAGGATTGTTCCAATTCCATCTTCTGTGTAATATAGGCTGACTTTTCCGATTCTCGTTCGAATTAGTGCCTGCCTTTTAGAAAAAGTAAGCAAGTATGCGAGCGAATCCCCAAGCTGTTTGTGTTAAATACTATTTTTAATTAAAATGTGACAGTCACTACATATCAAAATAATCAGTTGATTCACCTTTTTTGTTTTCCTTTAACTTCTTCAATTCTCACAATGTTATTATATTTACAGCACTTTTTCCAGCAAGAGAGATAGCTGCTTTACAGAAATGCTTTTCAGCTGAAAAGAAAAGAGAGATGCTAGCAACTGGAAGAGGAGTTGAAGAGGCATTTGCAGACCTGTCACTGTTTGCAAATCCTGGAGACATGAGCTCACTACATAGCATGGATAAGGATGATTAGACTTATCCAGTGTCATATGATAGCTTAGCTGTTTACAGCCTCCGATACAACAGCTCATGTGTCAGGGAAGGGACTTGCAACATCACAGCTAAGTACATGCCACTTAAAAATACTTTTCGGGGCTGTTTCACAAGAGGAAAAAGCCTCAAACATCAGTGCAGCTCCTTTGCTTGTTCTGGGACCCAAACCACCCACTGCCTGTGGGGGAAGAGGAATCGTCGTGTCAAGGGCAATAACCCCGGTGCTGCAGAAGAAGGGTGTAAAGAAGGGAAGAACCCAGACAGACAGAGAACACCCGACTACTAACCTGTCTGTGTGAAGGACACTAAAATTATAGGATAAGCACATTTATAGTATATTAATACTTTAATTCCTGCTAAAAGTGTGTGAAAGTTAATTTGAACTCCAGCTGAAAGCTTTAGTAACCTTCTTCAGTATTTTGAACACGTTTAGTTAGCATCCTTACAGATGACAGACTATAGTACTTTACCTACATAATACTCATGAGGATCTATTTATATCTTATGCAAATACAATCCAGATCAGAGGTTGTGTTAATCTGGGAATTTATAGCTGACTACTGAAAGCATGTCAAAAGATGCTTCAGAAAACCCACGGTAAATAATTTGGAATGAGCCAGCTTCAGGAGGTTTGCTTCCAGAGACTTTAGCCAACCCCTAAAACATGCCTTATAATCTTCACATAGTTTTTCTTTTAGTACAGACTATTGTTTTGAAAAGTGTGGTTAATGTTAAAATTTTACCTAGTTACAAGACTGAGTATGGTACCGACTTTGACTAGTTTATGTAGAAAAAAAAATAAAAGCACATTTTCACATTTATTGCTTATTTTAGCTTTTTATAATGTTACTTTGAAACGAAAGTTAAGCTGAAAAATGGTTTAAAACCCGACCTGAAAAAGTGTTGTAAAGAATAACCAATTGTTTTGCAAATGAGGGTAGATGCTCAGGGCCTTTATAGCAGTAAGTGACCCTGAATACTTTTCAGACTAGAATACCACTCAAGGTTCTTTATGACACTTTCATATATACTAAACAAGAGAAACATGTTTATGAAAATTTTCCTGTGAAATTCAAGATCTGTATTTATAAACTAGATACACAAATATATACATAAACAAAACCGGAACAGAGTAGCAGTGGCAACAACGAAGTTCAGCTTGTTGCAGCAGTTGAACTTTGCAGCGTCTCTAGCAGAGAAAGTTAGAAGGCAGGTACCTCATCAGAACATCTGACAGAAAGATTGTTATTTGGAAAAAATCACCCTCATTTTGTTTTTAAATTTGTCCTTAAAGTTCTCATTTCATCTTGGAAAACATTCAAAGATGAAAGCTTTTTTCCTAACCTACCTTTTTATTATTATTCCTTTTTTAAAAGAAAATATTTTAATAAATGGTTTGAATAAAGACAGCTTTGCTTATGCTTCATCTTAATGACATCTGTGTTGCCATGGAGATGACTGTGACATCATGAGATCTACATAATGGTCTCAAAGAATAAGAAGTAGTAGGAAAACATTACTTAAGAGGCAAGACCTCGTCTGAACAGAGTTTGGCTTATTAACATTCATGAAATTCATTAAAACAGAGAAGTATTTTTCCAACCTCATACAAAGCCTTTAGATGTCAGATCCTAAATGAAGACTTTTTTTTACCTTGAAAAATATATAGTAAGCTTTTTTTAAGTCCCCCATAGACTTCAATAATTAACATATCAGAAATTTTCACCTTTTTAAAAAACTAAAACAAAAATTAATAATTTGATGTATCATCTAGGTTTCTAGTAGCAAAATAAGACTATACATATTGGCAATTTCCGCTCCCACTTATACGCCTAACTCATCCAATATAACCAATTCATTCACATGGAGGGCTAAACACATGACCTCAATAACTCATTTCCATAAATTGTATTAGTATATTAGTGCAACATAGATGTATTCAAGATCTCTGAAATAAGTGCCCTATAATTGTAGATGAATAAACAAACTGAAACAGTGAAGTAATAGTGAAAATTTTGTTTTAGCTATTTAGATAATTTGAAAATAGATTATCCCTCACTTAGCATGTTATACTACGTCTAGTGTCCCTGAATTTATTTTTCAGAAACATTTGAAAATTTTAGCATCACCTGAATAAAAACTCTCAGACATTTTAAAGTCGCCTACATTATGGAATCACATTTTTTTTAAAAACCTCATTTGTAGAAGAATTATAGTAGCTTTAGTAGATTATGCTAATAATCAAAACAATACTTTTGATTCCTTCCACCTTTCTACAGTCCTGCAAATACCTAAGTAAGTAAAAGTCATTACTTCAGCTTATCAAGATTGTCCTTCACCAAAGATAAGTCTATAGAAGTTTAGATTACCTGAGTTCCATATAAGGCAAAGAAAAGGCTCTTCCCCACATATACCCCAAACCTAAATGCAGGGACAGCCATTCCATAACACATATATATACACTGAACTTCCCTCAAGAGTTTTCTCAGACATTTTGTAGTAAAAAGTACAAATATCAAGAGACACTTGCACTTGTAACCACAGAATGGACTCTAAGGTACCTTCTGACTTTTCTGTCAAGCATACAGATTTTGGTGAGCATGATCTTCCACTCTGTATATTCTTCTTTTAAATATAATTATTCAGCAGTAATAAATCATCTCCAGTTTCAGGATTTGAGATGGACCTCTCTCTCTAGTTAATGTTGCTCCCCAGGCTGCATTCCACCACCCTGCTGAAGATGGTCTTTTCGCCAGCATATCATACCTAGCCCAGCATCCTCACCTTCTTGCTCTGCAGTACACTCTGTCCCCTCTCCTGACACGGGTATTATTCTCCCTCTTTGCTTTTCTTTATGCTATTTTTGCACATAGTTCATTCTGTTGTTATTTGGGGGTAAGCAATGACCAGATCACTCGTCAGTTCATTACACTTATAAAACTTGCCAAGAGACCTGAGAGCCTGTAAAACAAACACTGCCTTTCTTTTGCCCTCAGCAGGAATCTCGTAATGCAGTTTTCCCAAGTGAGTGAGGGTTTTTTTTTTTATGTTTGGTAGGTTTGTACTAAAACTCAAGACCTTAAATGCTAGAGTACTGAATCACAAGGAACCTTAAATCAGGAGAAACAGATTTCAGAACAGGTCATCTCACCAGCTGCAATATCAATTGTGAAAAAGCAACAGTTTTCTTCTGACAGACATCTTTAATTAGCAACATAGGCAGTAGTGAATATCCAGGTATAACAGATCTCACATTTAACTTTGTAATAACCACATACTTTATTACACACAAAAAGTTCTCCCCCCTTAACTTCTCAGAAAGAGCTCTCAATTTTTTCCACATCCCCATTTGTATGCAAGCAGTTTATTATAATTTCAGATAACAGCTTTTTAATATTACAATCAAGCCTGAAGTCTTACAAAGAAGATACCAGTGTAAGTGAGAACTGTTGAAATTAAATGAATATCACAAATATATTGTATGGAAGAACAATAAAAGCGAAAGCAAAGATGAACAACGTTTCCAAGATCAGTTAGATGTTGTTCTCAATTACTTCAAATTGTGACATGGTCCATTAGAAACCCTAATGTTGGGATTAAAAAGGTCTCTCTAACCAATGAGACACAAAATAAGCTAAAGAGTCAGCAATAAAAACCACACTGTTTCATGACCAGTTTTCACTGCAGCACATTTTAGAAACCAGGTATCAACTAAAAAGCACCAAAATTTTCAGCAATGAGAATGCATCAACATTTTCAGGAAAAAAAGTCTCCAGTGGAATTAATGTTTTTCCCGCCCATCCTGGAGAACATCCTAAAACGTTCCCAGCAAAAACAAAAAGCCCACAATTTCAGCACATTTTCCAAACACTAAATAGCCATAATTTTAAGCGTTTTCTAACATTCAGAAAAATGTTAGAAAGATGTCCAAGTTCATTCATAGATATCCAATTTTATATTTCCTTTATCTGCCACCTTCAAGGATTCTCTTCTTTCGTCTGCTTTCTTTCTGCTAAAAGATTATCCCCCATGAATCTAGTCTGTTAAACCCCTCTGCCTGCTTAATTTTAATTTTTCCTTTAGGTCCTTTCCGGTTACATTGAGCTATTAAGATTCATTCATGCTTACACAGAAAATTTCTGCTCTCCACGTTACCTCAGATTTTGCGGTTTTCCTTAGCATTGGCTATATCCCATACTCATATTATACTGAAAAAATTCCATTATACTTATTCTATATAGCAAATGCAATTGGTTCACAGGCAGGACTTGCTCTAAAAGCAGTGGTTTAGATTTGTATTGTTATACACTTTTTCTATGTTCCATATTACAGATTCCTAAGCATAATTCTGACATTAAAAAAGATACATTTAACTTTTCAGTATTTTTACATAATTGTGGTTTCAGTGGGGGAGATTAACACCATTGACCTGAATAAAGCACAACATAAGAAAAGTCTACTTTTTTTTAATTTATTTTTGATATAGCAACAGTGGCAGGAAGCGGCATCTTGACTTACAATTATTGTGTGTGAAGCAATGAAAAACTGGATCAGAATGAGGACTCTTGAATCTACAAGCGCTAAGCCATCAATTAATGGTGTCTCTCCTATAGAAAGTGCATGAAGTTGTTCTGACATTCCACCGATGCACCTGAGCATCAGCAGGTGATCCAGACTCTCTGAAGTCCATCATAGGGTCTTTCGTATGGAGAGAGACAAAAGCCTGTAGCTCTAGAATTTAAACCTAGAAACTAGTATAAGGCTTGCATTTGTCAGCTCGCGAGGGCTTCTTGGCTTCTCTCCTAGGATGAAGCATTTCCATCCCTGAAAACCTCCCCTGCCTTAAGAGGAATCAGAAATAATCAGGCTCACTTAAAAGTTACTCACATCATGTGACACTTTCTGCTTCTTTGCTACCTTCTCATCTCCTCACTTCAAACTTGGAAGAAAGCCTGGTAGCACTAGCCCCACTACGCTCGATTTCTATTTTTATTTTCAAAGGATGCCAGTGTAATAGATTAAGTCCCTTAACATTTCATCAGATGTGCAAGAACAAAATTCCAGTAGCGTTGAAATAATTGTTTTGACAGGAACAACACCAGTCACCACCCAATCTCATCATTTAGGAACTGTGTCCTCTTCTATTTCCCAACACCTCAGATACTGGCAGCACACTGGGCAAATGACCAATTTCAAACCTCAATGAACTCAAATTATTCAGCAGAATACGAGATGGGTGGAATAAAGCAAAATGTATACAACACCAAACTCGCTTAGCTGTAAAAAACATTTTAAAGTATTAGCATTTAAAAAACTGTACACCAATTTCTACAAACAGTAAGGACAGTTTCAGATGATGTTACTAGTCCAAGTAGCATGTGCTCTGCGTCATGAACTTTGCTTTAAGAGCAGGTGATATGACAAGAAAAGGCCCCCTTAATTTATGGCTCAGCTAATTCAGCTACATCTGGAGTTGACTGTGACTGCGTCTAAGTGAGGAAGCCAGATTCAGAGATCTTGAAACCCTAATGGCCAGCCCTCAGGGAGCTGAGCTCGGGGACAAACCCTGGCAGCTCTTGCAGTGCCAGCTTCTCCAGCACCTCGCACGAAAGAAGGTAAACGCTGCACATCAGCGAGCTCCAGGCTTCCCTGATCACACTGGCCACGATTCCAGATTCAAGGTAGATGGCCAGACCAGGCACTCCCAATAAAACGTTCCCTCTTGTAAGCAAGCTTATATTTTCCCCAGGAGTTTGAGTCTCAACAAATAGTTATAGTCGCATGCACTGTGATAGTCTAATTTTGTGCTTGCGGGTCACAGTAAGCGTCTCCATCCAAAAGGACATAGAGTCTTTTAGGTAGATGAAGATGGTACAAAGCAATTAGCGTTACTTTCTTGATGTCTATTTGAAATCCATTGTGAAGAATTCATGGTAGACATATGGTCAGGCATAAATGGACTGACATCTCCACTGCTTCTTCCAACTTTTCTTCAGCCTGTGATCTCAGTCTTTCCTAGATTAAATGGTAGGATCACTCTCCTCCATGCCTCAGTTTCAGCTGATGGACCGAAATGCTGAACCAAGGCATTAAAACCAGACAGAAGAATAGATGGCACTGGGAGTCAGCCCACAATACCATAATGTATACCTTCCCACCAGCCGTGAGAGACAGTCCTGAGCGTGGCTTCAGAACGGCACTAGCCAGATACAGAAATAAGGAAGCAGCAAACAAGTTATGGGAAAATCCAGCCGCAGCAACTAGCCGCAAAAAAAATAAAGTTTAGTATTCAAGAGAGTTCTGGGGCAAACTAAATCCAAAGCACACATTTTCAAGTAATTTCTTAAATAGACTTGAAACCATAACCTGGGGAGTTATTTTTCCTTACGAAGACCATCCATTGGGTCTTTGTTTCCACCGTGACGCTGTAAATCTTTAGCCATGAGCAAAGCTGAGAAACAGAACAGCTCAATAAGCTCAGCACAGCTCTTGATCAACTCCCTCTGCAGCTTAAATAACTAAACCAGTAGCTCCCAAAAGTACAACCCTGAGGATTCTGCAAATCCATTGCTCAGGGAAAAAATATCCCTTTTTAATCAAATTCAAAATTTATCTTGGTTTAAATATTTGTGTACATTGGTCACTCACTTTCAGTTAAAACACCAGTTTCGTTCTGTTATCTCATAAGTTTCAACCAGCATTAGCCATTGTTAATAAATGCTAGGTTCAAATAGAGTAGGGTCATATAGTAAGAGAAGGATTTTATCATTGTTACTAAAGCTATCAATGTAATTTTATTCACTGAAAGGATTAATCAAACAGTTCTCTATGCAAAATGTAAATGTATCATCAGACAAATATACGCAAACCATACCAGAGAGCATACCCCAGGCATCAGAAGAATTAGAAAGTATGTTTCAGGATACAAACAGCTCTGTAAATGCATGCACATAGCCAAGAGCTCTGCTCCAGCACTGTTATACTCACATGCCATTACCTGACAAAATTTTTAAAAACGGCCAAAACCCCTAACAAATTTTCTTCTGAGAGAGGTGACTAACTTAATCAGGACAGACTTGGATGAGGACAAATAATTTCTGCACAAATGGAGTTTTGTTATTGCTGTAAAAATATCCAAAACAAGTCCATAATTTCTTCAGTGGCTCTCCAGTAGAATTAGATATTCCGCTCTGTTTTTAAAGTTGTTTTAGTATAGGAAAAACCAGAGGGCTAAATCATCAATATTTAAATAGATAGATCCCTTTTCATTTTGAAGAAAGAAAAACACAGATGTTCTCTCAACTTCAAAACTTAATCTTTTAATTAGAGGGAAAATCTTAAATAATTGCTCTTGTATGTAAAATTTGTGAACTTGCCAAAAAGAGCGCAGCTCTCCGTCACCATATGAAGTGGCGAGAGGAGACCTGGCTGTGTGTGGCAGTAAGGAAGGCAAAGAAGAGCCCACAGCAAAGAAAGACTGAGTGGTTTAAGACAAGAGCAAAGCCAGGTTTGCGCATGGCAAGTCGGCACCACAGCGTGCCTGAGCAGTGCAGCACACACCACACAGATGGCCAGAAGAATTCTAGGAGAAAGGCAGACAAACCCAAGGACTGGAGCTTACCAGTCCCATAAAAACTGCCCAGCAATTCCATATTTTGTTGCAGTTAAGAGTTAGTCATGTCCTCCGGTCACGGAGGCCATGTGCAAGCACGAGGTTAGCTGTGAGAGATCTAGGAGACGTTTTCATAGTGCAGCTCCAAGTCAAATAAGAGAAAAGACCATGGTAAAATTTACACTAGAAGCAAAGTCCTGGAAGAAAAACCACACAGGAAGTCTGAACAGCTGAGTAAATGTGATGGAGCACGGAGCAGACCTAGGGATGCTGGAGGCCATTCCAGAAGATATTTTGAGGGACTGTCAAATTACTGCTGTCAGTGACCACGTGAAAACATAGGAGAGCCAGGACAACCTTCAGGGATTGTATTTTCTGCTCATTTATCATAAACCTCATTCTACCATGCGAACTGCTTCAGGGTACAGATGTTCAAGGGCAGTGGTGAGGGGAAGTGTTAATTTGATCTAGTTTGGTGGTCATGATGGGAAGGAGGAATTAAGGTACATTTATTTTGACTATAACATGTGCTTTATGTTGAATTAAAGCAGTAAGTATGAAAATTTTTAACAGTAAAGTATGGGAGGGAATCTTCCTCACATTAAACTGTCAAAATAAATTATTGCAATTTACAGAAATTAAATAGGAGAACAAGATTAAGCTTTACTTTATTTCACACAAAAAAAATATGGCAGCTTTAATTGTTTAAGTCAAAATTCTTTAAAACCCTGAATTTTAAGTTTTCCCAAAATAATCAATTAACTGAATAAAATCCAGCTTATGAACACTATTTGCTAGCTGATTGCATTTCAACAAATACAAGCTTGACTATATTATAATATGCAAATAAAGTTACACTAATACTATTTTCACAAAATAGACATGGTTTAGAAGTTAGTTTCCAAAATGTTACTCTATTCCAATATTCCATCTTGAACTTTTTGTATTATTTTGAATTAAAGACTTGTCAAGTGGCTAGTTGCAAGTAGTTTTACAAGTCACACAGTAAATTTCATAACTTTGGCAGTTACGCCACTCATCTCAAATTATTTCAAGTCACAGCTATTTGACCATATTTATTACATTAGAAAGCTGCTTATTTTTGAACAGCTATACTATTATTTATTTGTGGTTTGAGTGGGAAAGCAGGGGGTGGTCATTTCCTATGCATTTAGACAGCTTGATTATTTTATTATTATCATTCTTTAAGACATTCTTCTTCCCAACTGTATATTATCTGACTGCCAACTCTAGTTATCACTCCCTCTCCCCAAAGAATTTTAAATTGTATTTAACAGTAGGAATGAAAGACATGGAAAAAATTATTTCCATCCAGGAAAAAGAAAAAAAATATTACCTGACAGTACACAATAATACAGCATTTCCAGTGTTACCCACCAACCAGCCTGAGGACGCGACATCTGAAAATAATGCAACTAAATTAGCTAATAGAGGCCCCAAACAATATGCTGAGTATATTCAGTCAAATGTACTAAGGTGCTCCCAAGTTGCAGCTATAAATATGATAGCTCTCCATCCTATTTCTTATAGGCTCAAATGCCAACAGCCATGAAGTTAAGAGTAGGACGGAATCCACCACAGGACTGAGAAAACACCTCCAAGACTGCAAGCAGGTTGATTCAGTGGGGCTAGCTGAACTACCCTAACTATGTACTACTTTTACCCTGGTTTGTACAGACATGCATTTTAAAAGACTGGAATCCAATAAAGAATAGCAAATGCTCTTGAAACTCTCGGGGAAAACATGTATTTTATTTTAAATTTGGCCAGCTACTGCTCAGCCATCATTCGGTGAAGCCCAGCTTGATAAAGCCAGCAGGAGGGACAAGGGGAACCCCGCAGTCTGAGCAGCACCAGCAGCTCCTGGTGTCCTGCTGGGAGGGCTGGATGCAAGCCAGGGAACCTGTGCAAGGGGATTTACTGCAGGTGCATGAGACACGCTGGGTTAAGATGTCAAAGGAGAGGGGATAATTTTCAGGTAGGGAAAAACGTGATGCTTTTGGATAGTAAGATTGGGGGGAACTAGGGGATAGCATGTACTGATCACACTGAGCTCTGGGAAAAAGAAAGTTAGGGAAATGTGAACTTTCTACATCACTCGGATTTGAGGAGAGCAACATAATTCTTGCTTTCTGCTCCTACACAGACTTCTCAGCTCCATCATGCTCTCTTACCCACAAGCTTCACATGTTGCAAAGGTATTTCCTTGTGGCTTTCTAGATAGGCAAAGATAAAATGGATGAAACTTGAAAACACCCACTAAAATAGCCTAAATATTAATTTACAATAAGTTTGCTCAAACAAGATCAAAAGTAGATTATCTCTACCTGGCAATGTTTAGGTCTCTTTCCATTACCTGACATCAGTGATGCATCAGGACATGCTCCATTTGCGAAAGCATAGCAAATTCATCTTAACAGCAATAAGGCATCAAGACTCCCAAATTATGCAATGCTCAAAAGGGCTCTTGAAATTACTCCCTGTATGTGTAAATAGTCAGTTTACGCAGTTATCCAGTAACTGCCTTTTGCCCACTTTTGACACTACTCTTTAGATTTCAAACCACCGCCTTATCAATTCTTTTTAGATAGCAACCTTTTGATAAGGTCTCACTCCCCTTTTTCTAGAGCGCTGTAAAATTTTACTTTAGTATTGCTAGTAATCAGTCTCTTCCACCCAGTCTGTATATCTGAGCAGTTTACTATTTCCTCGTGAGCAGTTTACTGGCAGCATAAGTAAAGATGAAAAACTTAGTTGTCTTCTCAAGTCTTTGCTTGAAATTAAAAAAAAAAATTTTAAAAAAATCCCGTATTATCCACAGGTATTCCAATCAGAAGTTCAACCTGGGTGTCCTCTTACTTTTCCCAAGCTTCTTATTCAAGCCCAAGCAGCTTACACATTTAGAAAGTAAACATCCTGATTATCCTTGTCCTAAATTTAAATAAGGCCCTCCTCTGTCCTCCTAATAACTATAGCTTCTGAGGACAACACCTCTCACTAGAATGACTCTGGGTTTGCTCTCCTGAAATACTTTGTCTTGTTAAAGTTTTTTCATTTTGCTTTCATGGACTTATGTTATCTTTGTTAATTAACAAACCATCTCTCTTGCATTTGCTTCCCAAGATACCAGCTTTGGCAGCTATTTGACTCTATCCAGAACTATGAAGCTTTTTCTAATTCCAAATTCCACACTTGAAATTCACCAAGATCTCAGACACTGTCCCAGATGTCATTTTTTAAATTTCTCCAGGTGAACAGCCCTTAAATGTTCTACTTAGTCACAGGTCCTGTAATTTTCTGTTCATTCTTCCATTCTTCTTTATCCTATTAAATCTCACCTCTCATCAAGCACAAGCATTGCTGTAATTCAGAGGAACAGAAGATTCTTGCCACAGACTATATACAACCAGCCTACATTAATTCAGATATCATATATGCCTTCTCCTGGCATTTAGAGGTAGCACTTTCTGCCAGAATTTTTCTGGCATTGCCTGTTCATGGATGACATATGGGACAATTTTCTTCCATCTGCCAGCAGCAGGGATCCTATAATCTGTTGTTGTGTTACTTTTTACAATAACCAGTTTTGAACCTTTATCATAGACGGTACTGTTTGATGGCACATCAAATATATCATTTTATCAGCAGTGCCTGTCCTCTTACATATGCAAGACACTTGCTTACACCAAGAACATGCCACCGTCATCAAATGGAAGTCCCAAGCCCAGCATTGCTCTCCCACTGAAGGACAGCCCTGAACATCTAATTGTTTAAATGCCAACCAACACTAGCTTTCAACTAGTTCCCCACTGTTTAAAACTGTAAGGAAGTTTCTAGTGCTTTCATTCTCATCATACCATAGAGATAGGTCATTCTTTCATTGTGCCTTTCACAAATTTTATTACGTGCTATTTACTTCAAAGGAGCCTTTTAGAATAGCATGAATGAATATGCATATAACCAGCATTTTAGAGTGATTCTGCTCTGCTTCCACTAAATAATCAAGCTCAGCCGCCTTAGTCTAAAATCCTTGCAGTCATTTGCATTTTTTCCATAGCTCAAAATAATTTAATTTTTACTGTAGCGATGTATATTTTGAGCGTCTCACACTCAAACTCATCTTTTTCCATGCAAAATATCACTTTTTATTGCAAATTCATTTACATGAAGCCCAGCTGACAGCATTTGCATGACACTTTGGCTGCTTACACTGTTCACGATGGGCTTTCAATTCTCTCTATGGGTATAAAACTACCACCACAGCTAGTAGAGGTAGGAAGAGTGTGCTTACGTGTGTACGTTTGTGTTTCAATAAGCATAAAACTTTGCCTTTTAATTCTGAACATTCTCTACGTCTCATGATTTCTGTTTGAAATACAGAACATTTATAACTGACATACCTGCTCCTTGGAAGAAACATAGATTCTTTAATGAAGACTGAACCAGACAGCAGGATATACCAACAGGTACCAATATCATCAGGGCTGGAATAAAAAAAAAAAAAGACAGTTTAAGACACTTGATTTAAATTACTCATTAAATTACTCATAGCACTATCAAATTTGCAGTACAAAGAACACTGAAGAGGCAAAAATGCTCAAAATTAGGGAAGAAAGCCACAGTTCAATCATTTACAGGAGAATTCTGTCAAACTATTCTCATCTCCACCTGCAAATATATACATTATTAGAAGGCCCCATTTCATTTACTTCTTTTTAAAAACCCTATATTGATCCATTTGGTAACAGCACAAATCCAATTAAATATAATTAAAGTGATTAAAATTAAGTCAAGCTACAGTAAATATATTGTATTGTATTCTGTCAAATCCCTTACTTTCTTCTTGCTGAAGCTAACTGCAGTATCTTCCCCTCTATAAATAAGGCTTGCTTTCCCAATTCTAGACATCTTCTCCCTTTCGTCAAGACAGAAATTTGCCTTTCAGCAACAGTCTGCCCTCCCACAAGGTAAGACAGCATTGGATACATTTGCAGATGGTAAACCTACATCAGATTTGTTAATCAACTTTATCTGCTGCTACTACTCATTGCCCCTTTCATGCCTCTTCCTGGCATGAGAATAAATTCTCAATAAAAGGGACAAAGAGGGCTTTTTTTCCCCCCCTCTCTTCATCCTGTAGAGGAACTGGATGACTTTGTCATCCAGGCCCAGTTCATTCTACCATAGATTCAGATCTTCCTCCTTGAGTAATACAAAAATATTTCATAGGCTTAGACTCTTCTTGGATAGTTTCAAATAATGCTTAGACTGGAAGTAAAATAGTTTAAGGTTACTAGAAGTAGCTGCAGCAGAAGTCTTGTGCCCTTTTGACAGGTAACACAGAGTATCTGCACTTCAGTTTTTACCACTCCTGCGTCTTCCAAAGAAACTCATTAATTGGATTCAAGTACACCGTTAGGAACTGCACGAGTATTCTTATCTGAAAACCACATCCCTAGTGACACTAAGAGATGCAGATTACTTAATTAACCTGTAGCACCTTCACTTTTTTAAATTACATACCTCAAGTCTTTAGCAACATTTAGTTTTAACTTCAAGCAAGAACAGCCCACATCCTTTAATGACAATGACAGCATAGTATTAAAACCCCATCTTAAATCTAAGTAAGCTACGTGCATGTTAGCAGCATGTTTTTCATTTGAAGAGCTTCAATTTAAGAAGTACCTACACAGCAGGGTCCTCAAGAGCGCCGTTTCCTTGGCACTCACACTCTATTATGCTTTCTAAAAGGAAAGCTGAGGTTAGAAAGAGGGAGGGAACTGGCCTAAAACAGCTGAGAGAAAAACAGCAAAGTATCAAATCTAGAAGTGTGCTCTATTTCCATTTTGCACTTAATAATGTAACAATGAGAGAAAGGACAAACATTGGAAACATGGAGAATTAACAGAAGAAGTTGAGGGCACGACCTATGACCAAGAACACAAGAACCAACTAAGCTGAAGCAGCCTGTATTTCTTTTCTACCAGCCTATGACCTGATCACTGAAGACACACTCACCAGTGAAGACCTAACATCTTCAACGTGAACACTTCAGAAAATACTTCTTTATACTGATAGGCAATGGAAATGAAGCCATATCATGGTGCCACAGCTAAAACAACAAACCATTTTGATTTACATAGTTGAACTGCACCAAGCTCCCTTTTCTGAAGCGTGCTTCACATGCTTGCTTCTCACAGGGACCTGTATTGCCCTCAAAGTTGTTAGTCTAGGAAAATCAATGTTGTACTTAAGTACAGAGAACCAGGTTAAAGCAGATAAACTCAAGAAAACCACTACTTCAAAAGAAAGTATTGTTCTCAAAAGCATAAACATGCACCTGAGTTAAGTCACACATCTTCAAACACTCCTCCCCCCAAATGAGTCCTAAGCTTACAGGCATATAGCCAACATTGCTGCTGAACTGCGTATCTCGGGATTTTTTGTTGTTTCTGGTTTCTAATAGATGCCAGTCTAAATACAAATAATCTGCACTAATTAGTATAGTTGAAACTTTCTAACAGTCATTTTCAGCAATGGCTGTTAGACTGAGTGATTTCCCAAGTTTCTGGGAAGTAACTCTACTAGGATGGAAATTATAATTTTTCCATGTGGAATACAGTGTGTTATATTATCACATAAGAATTTTTGTGGTTTTTTTTTTTCCCCTTTTCCTAAGAATTGGCAGTTTGCCTATGCATAAAAGGGAAGTCTGACAGAAAAGAACCTCACCTGGGGCCACAGGCTTTATGACTCTAAAGCAAAAGTAACCTAGGAGATCTGTTTATACTTTTACAGAAAGCCATTTCCAAGCATAAATTAATAGAAGCAAGAATTTTAGAAAAAGTGTTTAAACCAATAGTAAAATATTTTAACTTTTGTGAATGTAGTAACACACAAGTTCTCCCCCCGCCCTTAAGAGTTGCTGAACTATTTTAAATCCCTCTGTCAAATCACCTGTAGCTATCTTTTCTCATTGGAGATCTTTATCTCCAAAGACAAAGGCAGCCACTGGCTTTCAAAAAGCATCAGTTGATATGTTCAATATTCAAATTCATCTTAATGCTACTTTTGAATCACCCTTTCAATCATTTAACAAACAGCTGAGATTATACATTTAACTGCAGCAGTTTACATTTTTCTTACGTGATCACTCACAGCATGACTTTTCACTCAGTTAATCATCCAACTCAGCTTTATCTTTTTTTTGCCAGTTCAAAGGTTTATCCACTTTCTCTCCAAGTTACCTCTTCAACAGTCGTTGCTCCTTCTCACTTACCTGTCATGAACATCATACTTTATCTATATATAAAAGAAGCATCTGTTCATTTGACAGCTGAAAGTGCTAATTAAAAAAATAAATCAAACTTCAGGATTACCATCTGATTGGGTCGGTTCCCCTTTTGCTTTACGCATACTTTGATAACTTTTTATTCTTACAGTCATGTTAGATTTCTAAGGTATTTGCATCATGTTGTGCAAAACAATTCTATTGGACTCAATTCCTTAATTATCTAAGTTAAAAAATAAATTGTCAATATTGCTGTGTCACAGTAGCAGAAGGTTGCTACAGGACAAGCCTGTATTCAAGGTATCTTCAAAATACTCTGCGTATTCTTTTAAACTTCCATTGCCATCCAGAACATCATAAATATTTCCAAGACAGTCTTCAAGAGCAAAGAATGCTGAAGGATTTTCATTCTCTTCATTCTTACGGCTACCAGTCTCTTACTAGTCTTGAACAAAACATCTGAAAAAAGCCTATGCATATAGCAAATACATTCCTTCCTCCAGAACACACATGCTCCCCTCCGAAAAAAAAACCACAGACAAATGAAAGACTGATCTATTTCTTTCATATGAAAATATATTTAACTCCTGCACTTCTCAACACTTGCTACACTTTAAGTTGTTCAGAATTAAGCCTCAAAGCAGCCATTTGGCAGACAGCTTTTGCTAGACAATGCTGTTACAAAACACACATGCAATTCTTTCATTTTAAGGATCCCGGGCTTTCCACAGTTCTATTCAAACTTCAGATGGCTTTCAATCAAGTTTCCATGTTTTCTGTA
The DNA here is from genome assembly GCF_949628215.1 of Phalacrocorax aristotelis. Taxonomy (NCBI): domain Eukaryota; kingdom Metazoa; phylum Chordata; class Aves; order Suliformes; family Phalacrocoracidae; genus Phalacrocorax; species Phalacrocorax aristotelis. Next base: position 38,094,659 of record NC_134279.1, on the reverse strand, counting down.
CTATGCTTGACATTTGTTCAACAATGCATTTTGCATTCTTCCGGGCTTTTTGCCTGTAATGAATGACAGAAGGAACTGTCAAAGAAGCCCATGCTGAACTACAAAAGCACTTTTTCAAGCCACACGAGGTCTCGTGCAAATACCATTTTATCCTATGTAGAGTACCCATATTTGAAAGGTTTTCTTTGCAATCACATTTTACACGTTGTTTTTAAACATCAAAATTGAATTCTAAAGAATAAATCTAAACCTAATTATGGAGTTTTGTTCCACTGCTAGAAAACTGCCTAGCACTGGTAGTCCACAACAGTATCTAGAAACTGTACTTGTCCTCCTAAATATTTCTTCTGTCAAAGGGATGACAACAAATTGTGCTAAAAAGGGTTCTTTTGTGGACAGGACACATCCCTGATCAGATTTGCAGAAGGGTATTAAGTGTAAGCACTTCACCCAGAATTAGCTGAAGCAAAATAGATGCTGATGATGTCCCCTCAAAGGTATCCTTAAGAGTGAGATTTGGGTTTTTTTGGTCTGGGGACACTTGAGGGGAGGGTCCAGTAGCACCTCTCAGTCAAGCTGACATTTACTTAGGCAAGATCTTTATAGTTTTGTACGGGTGCCACTGCTGTCCCTCATCACCACCACCACCACCACAGCAGCAGGAGCTGTCAAGACACTAGGGGACGGTAAGTAAAGTGAACAATCCACACCAGGCTGAAAGCAAAGCCCACCCAGGCAAGGCAAACCACACTTCTACCTAGTTTTGAGTTCCTCTCCCTACCCTCCCTCCAGTCTTGCAAGGCTGCATGTACAGGAGTGAAAACACTTGAAATCAGAAGTTATTGGAACATGTTGCACGTTTCCAAGCAGGCATTCACAGATCATCTTTGCAGGCAAGAAATTACTTGTTAGCCTCAATCAATGGAGCACATTGCTTCAAATATGTAAGACTGGTGGGGGCTTGTTTGTTTTGGGTTTTTTTTTTCAGCTCATCTACTGTTCTGCATATTCATCTGATGAAACTCAGGACTGTTAAAGTCATATTGCCTACCGAATGCAGCACAGACATCCATTTCCAAGTTACAGAAAACAAGATTACCAAGAAAGTAGGATGACACACGCAATTTATCCTGCAGAGAATCAGAACTAAGTCAACCCAGAAGTCACACATTAAGAGGCAGTCAGAAGAACAAAATCAATACATGTAGTCATTCTGTCCTAGCTATATTAAAGGCAACAAAAGCCCCAGTGAAACGCTGGAGACAAACTTCCATCCATTCCTTACCTAACCAACAGGACCTAGAGCCAGATTCAAGACATCGGCTGCACTACAACTTTAACTCGTGTTAGCACACTAGGGTTAGACAGATGCCCATACGTCTACACGCACTCGACTCATTTGATTGCCGTGCAGAGGAAAGAGCCTAAATCTTAAGATAAGAAGCAGAAGAACAAGAAATCTTTAGCCAAATATAAAATTTGTATTCCGTGAAGACAACAACAAAAGGACTCAGGTACCAAGATATAACGTTCTTCTCTTATAACTGCTATGATAGAGCTACCTACTGACAAGGTTTTCAGAATATGCAACTTCTAGCAGCAACTTTAAAGTGGTGCAAAACTGAAAGCCAATACCAAAACAGTCACCAATAGGCAGGCTTTATTCATAATCTGCACTTGTTAGTTGTACAGAACTTAAACAGAGCTACTTTAAATCTTTACTATTATAGGACCTTTGACAGCAGGGGATTTCCTGGGGAATCTCCATTTAATTTCCCAGAATGCAGAGAGCTTGATTTACAGGAATTCAGGAGCTAGAAACGGAAACGCAGAGACTGGATTGCAATGCCTTCCCATTGCATTTTGCTCCACAGCTTCCTTGATGTAGCCCTTTTACACAACACGACCTGCAGCCAGACAGCACACTTCTCTGCTTTGAAAATGACACAAAAAACTGAAGACAGAACTTTGCAAAGTAACTTCATAGCTGTTATTCTAACTGTTCTGTTTGGAAACTTCAGTTACATAATTATGCATTAGCCTATGATTGCATCACCAGGCCATCACCACTGATAAGGTGAGACAGTATTTTCAGACTAAAGCCTTCACATTTTTCCAGCACATGACTACTCTTTGCAACCTCAGAGGTACTCAAAGTTCAAAAATCAGGAAGCATTTATAAATGTCCAGACTGCCAAGATCCAAGAAGTTTGCAGGCTCTCTCAAAGTCTTCAGCACTTGTATCAAACCCTTCACGCTGTGAGCTATTTATTCTACTGGAAGAGGCAGCTTCTTATTCCCAGATCCCCAACTAACTACATATAGACTACTTAAAACTGAAATTTTATTTTCTAATTATATATCATAAATATTTTGTTATCCTAACAAATCCTGATGTATCACTTTCCTTTAAAACTTATTTCGAAACAGCTACATTTTAACAAGAGCAATCCATTTAATTCTTATTCTCCATCATGATGAGATGCAGCACTATTAAAACCTCTGGAATAAACACCACATTCTTATTTGTGTGCATTTGGTTCAACTGAGGTAACAAGTACGTGCAGTGGCAAGAATTTGCAGGTCTTTGTGATGACTGTTGTCAAACATGCTTTAATTCTGTCAAATAAGACATCACTTCAGTGCAAAATTCAGCACCTGGACTTGAAAGTACATGCCGAACACAAGTCTTTGCTGCTCTCACCACCTTCTGGTCATCGGTTTCTCAGGCAACCCTTTAGAACAGCACTTGAAAAAAGCTAAGCAGTATGCAGGTCTCAAGGGAAACAAGCATGGAAATGGCTTCCATATAATTACTGCTTAGGATTTCTTTTATAGGAGATGTGTCTATCCAGAGACCTAAAAATAACAGTGTCATTCTCCCTCCAACACTGGACTGAATGGCCCCGCAACACCAGTTGCTGGCAGGACCCCTAACATAAGTCAAACATCATAATCCAGAAATACTTTCCAATTCAGAGGTACTTTCCAAGTTACTTCATAAAAAGGTCATGAAATCAGCAAGAACAATTTCTTGGTTGTGAAAGAGCTAGTTAGAATTATTCTCTCCATAAATCATTAAAATTCCAACCACTAAAGGATTCATTGAAGACTTACATTTAGACTGGATATAGTACCATGCCTACAAGTTAACATTTGTACCTGTTTTGATAAAAACTTATATTACAAACCAAGACGTACCTAGCAGATTACTTTTTCATAAAATCATGCTCAATGTTATTGAAAATTGAATAAATTTCAGTAAGTAAACACAGAGTAATTCAGAACAGACACTGTTCATGCTCCCAGATCACCACTTGAAAGGAACAGAAACAATGAAAATTTGACATGTCAGAACTGGGACCTCTTTCAGGCATTTAAGCACCACACAAGAAGAAATTAGAAAGAACATTGCTCTGCAAGCTTATGCTCCATAGGATATTGTTTCAGTAGATTAATCTGTCTGTTTCTCTTTGCTCATTTCTGTTATCCTCTGTCTGCTGAAAGCTATAGGTAGTTTATTGTTTAACTGAATAACCATTGCCACAATTAGACATTAGCCCTGAAGTGCCTAGGGATGTCAAACATCTTCAAGTGCAATGATTCTCTCAGGTAGACATCTCATTGCCTGAAGATCCTGCCCACTGGCACTGTATTGTGGTAACACTCAGAATAATCAGAAAACCATTTACTCACATTGTCAGCACTGTCTATAACCTTCCTTAATAAGCTAGTTAAGCAGTTACCTAACATCTGCCAGAGCATTTTAGATGCTCTTCATGACATTAAGAGGTACATCCCAAACATAGAAGTAAAACAGATTGAGTACTTAATGCATCAGCCACAGAAATTTCCAAATACTTTTTTTTTTTTTTTAAGATTAACATATTAAACTTATGTTTGTTCTTATAACTAATCTTTACTCTAAATGTAAGAAAAAATCTTATACATATCCAGTCATCACACTGGTAGCTCAGAATTCAGAACTTCTAATATGCACTTTAAGATCACTTTTCAGTGAAAATTTCAACTGATGTCCCTGGTTATCTTTTACTAATGGACACAAGACCAAAACTGATGTCTTGTCTCCTGGTCACAAGAGTGGGAAATAAGAAAGGGACCACAGGAAACAATTCTTCAGTACACAGGAAAACAAATAATAAGAAGCATGTTTACTTCATTTATTTGTATTCTTTTCCATTTTTGAAATAAAATCGGTAAAAAATTCAGTCAAATCAGACATTATTGAAGAGTGCTAGTCTAAAACAGCTGATTAAACAGGCAATCAATACAAACATTATGCAAATATACATACCCAAGCTAACTGACCTATTGTCATTGAAGTCTTGGTATTAAACTTATTCAGCGAATTAGGCCTTGATATCAGAAGATAAATTCCTAAATCATCAAGAAAACAATGACACAAGTAGAAAAATAAAATGATCTTCCATCCAAAATAATCTGAGGTCAATCAAGACAATTCTACTATTAAATCTTATACCCTTCTAATATTTCTCCAAAAATCAAAGTTTTTATTCTCAAAATTACAACAACAAAAACATGATAGCCCTCAGTGAAACATTTACAGTAAGGAAGGTACAAAACAAAATCTCTACAAAAACCTTAGTCTGCATTCAAAGCAGTCTCAAAATCAGGGCAAACTAACACAGAAATTTGGAACAGGCTACACAAAGCCAACAGAGTAACATTTATCACTGACACTATTAAGAAGCCTTGATTCAGTCTCTGCTTACACGGAGCCAACTGCCAAGTCCTTGGATGTATTTGTTTTAATGATACATATTGCCTGAGAAATTCCCCACAGAAAACGTATCCACAACACAATGTATAAATTCAGGTTCCTGATTTACTGCAGTGCAGAACTGGCACCATCCCAACGCTACTTTGGCAACTGCCCGACTATCAGAAGGCGCAATACACATTTAGGAATACTTTAAGAAAAAAAAAAACACCACACACAGCAACAACACAGGAGAGACCAGCCCTGCTGCGGCAGTGTTAAACACACTGCTGCATGACTTCCACAGAAACCTATGGATGCACAAGCAGAATAAATGTATATTGCCAGCAGAGGTCTACCTGAAAATTAGGATGCTGACCCAGAAAAGATGCTTCAAACACCTATTCTGAGATTACTGTTTATTCAGAGCATTTTAAATAATTTCCCAAGTATCTCATTTCTACAAAGCCAAGGAAGAAATCTTTTATAGGGGCTCTCTGAAGTCAAGAGCATTCAGTGAAACATGGAGGCTTGGGTCACATTTCTGCACTTACTGATCAGATGCATCCTGTCCAAAAATCAGAAATTCTGATTAGAAGTAAAGTATTGAAGAATAAAAGAGAATCATTTTACTGATAACTCAGAATATCACTAGTGGAAACATCAGCTTGATCCTCATACGCTTCTCTAATAATTCCTCTCCGTAACGTTTTAGGTTTTAGGTTTTATATCTGTAAGATATAGACATATATAGCTATTGATTACATGTACCTTATCTATACAGAAGAATTTGGGTCTATGATACCACCATCATAAAACTTCTTGAATGTGCACAGAACATAAGAGCACTCCTTCATAATACAAATGGATGCATCAGAACACAAGTTTCAGTGAGGTGGTCTCTGCAGAGCTGTTTTATTTAAAAATCACGCACCAATAGCTACAGCAGCAGCTTTTAGCTCATTTTTGTCACACATCATTGCACAATTAAGTCAGGCTATGCAGAAACAGAAGGCAACTTTGGCATCACTTTTTGCTGTTTTGTACACACTGCCTCTATCCTCCTGAGGGTCTTCAGGGGAATACACTACTGTGAACAAAACATGAATTTGCTAAATGTCACTTTTATTGTAGGGCTTAAAGTTTAACTCTCGTATTTCCAGTTGTAAAAACTACTCATAGATCTACTTCTCACCTGTCCTTGCACAGAACTACTGTATATTAACTACATAGACCTACAGCTGCAAATAAAACTACAGCTTAGCCATCGAGCTAAGGCACACCCAGACACTTTACAGCTACATCCAAAATCCCACTTGACTTTTTGTGTAATGCATGATACCTGGGCAGAAGACAGCACATCTCTTCCCTGGGAAGAGCATCTGTAAGTTCCCTGCCAATTGCTGCCCCCAGCCCATCTTCCTGGTGCCTTCAGGCAAGCCTCTTCTAAGACAACCTGTCCCAAAGCTATGCAGAGCCAATGCCCTCCAGCATTTTTTAAACATTTCGCTCTACCCCATGAAAAATGCTAACATTTTCATCTAATAAAAATCATAAGTATTTCAGTAGCAACCAGAGAGTCATGCTTTTCTATTTCCTTTCCAGAAATCATTCATTCCAGGCTTCAACAGCTGGGCCAAGCCAGCTCTGGAGAAGGCCACATGGCGAAGCCAAAACAAGTATTTTGGATCTTGTGATTTGCCACAGTGATGTAACTCAGAGAACTTGGCTAAGACTGGATGGTGGTATAACAGCTACTGGGCCTGAGAATTTGGTACCAAACATGGAAATATCCAAAAAGAGTAGCTGAAGTTATGAATCTTTATCCTTTTTGTAGCCTTCTCTGCTTCTCATCCCCTTTTCCCTTCCCCTGCACTCCTCCCCCAGTATAAGCACCACAGTCTTAACACAGCCGGAGGTTTTCAGATCAGATTGTTTGTCAAGTGGTGAAGGCGGCAAAAAGCAAGACAAAACATAATTGTACAAATACAGCTATTTATTACAGGCCCTGCCTACCACAGTCAGTAATTTAGAAAGAGATTGCTATTTCTCATTTCAGTGGACATTCTCTGTAGTAATAACTCAGTTTTACATGTAATTTTTTTTCTCTCTCATCTACGGTTTATATGTATGCCTTCTCCTTTCGTTTCACAATACACACCTCTGAAAACACTGAATTTCATTAAAGCACAGAAGTCTGCACAACTGAATGACATAAAAGCAAACACACTGACATTAGACAAGAACTTTTTCCAGCTGTAGACATTAACACTAAAATTCAGTTCAAAATGTCCAAGACAACTACTACTCTTTAACCACTTGTCCTTTTCTAAGAATCAGTGCAATCAAAACCACTAGCATACAACTAAAATTGCTACAGACTGAGAAATCTGTTACTGATTAAAGCTTAATGCCAAAATAAATGTCTTGCAATCTTCTCAAAAGGGACATGTGGGAGGTAGGAGCACATATCCTATCAGGTTTTGAGTGGAAGGTTCTCTAAAAAAAACTCACTTTACGTGAATATGACTTGGGGTTTTCTTAGTAATTTTTAAAAACATTATAAGCACAGCTAAGTTAGCACCAAGTTCAACTGCACAGAAACTAAAGAGTTGCGACCACAAGAACAAGTTTTGCTACAGCATAGCAACTGAGAAACACATGAGGCTTTATTATCAAGTGACTTCAGACATCAGGTCATCAAAACTTAAGATATTTTCTGCCAATCCAGTATCTTTAGAGAAGAAAATACAGAAAACTTAAACACTTCTTTACAGAAAGGGTAAGCCACACACCATTGATGCATACATACAGAAACACCAAACAGCATGGCTGAAAACCACATACAGCCCCTCTGTGACGGGGGACAGGGGGAGCTCCTTTTATTACAGACACATTTATTTGCTTATAAGCAAAACTTTCATTGCCAAAGATTCCTCTCTGCTGTCATAACAAACATTTAAATTTTGATCTGAAAACTTTTGTTCAACTGTCAAGAGGTATACACACCTCCTACAAATCTGCTAAAACTTTGGTTTCCAGAGAAAATGCTAACTGGAAATTTACTGTTGGAAACGTCAAGAATGGCTATTGTGCAGATATGAAAAAAACCTTTTTTTTTTCTTTGAACGACTTATCAAGTGACCAAAGAGAAAATTTTTTTCCAATTGGATCTTTAAGTAAATTTGAATAAAGGTAGCAAGTTTAAAAAAAAAAATCAGGTATATGTGTCAAGTAAACCTCAATTATGAAATTTTTCCTTGTAGGTTTTAAGCCCTTTTATCATTAACTTCCCATCAAACAAATGTAGCAGGATGACTGGCAAACGAAGACTAACTCGAGCTGAACTGCCACTTTCAATAACCCAGTTTCCATTTAAACAGGGAGATGGCCGTAGGGTTTGAGAATTTGTCACTACCATGCACACCCGCTGATAGTAAAGTAAATGCAGATGAGGTGAGCCAATTTTAAACAACGTGCTCCATTTTATCCCTTTGGCTAAAAACAACAGCAAAAAAACCCCACCTATAAAGATACTATGAAAATTAACAACTTTTTAAATGGTGGGAAAAAAATTTACCATGTTTGTACTGAATGCAGATAATTGTTTTCAGCATTGCATACATGCAATAGAAATTTACCTTTTTAAAAGTACAGCTGACAATGCAGATATGACCAAAATTTTCACAATTAAAAAGTTCTAATCAAATAAACAGAGTAACTGTATTAGTTTTCACGTTAGCATTTAGGGATAAGGATTTAGCTTATCTGCGTTGAGACATTAAGTTGTGCCTCCAGGAGGTCACACACACAGGTCAATTAACAGCTCCAACAGTTGCAGCTATTTGAATAGGTTTTTTTAATGAACACAGAAGATTAGCACCCAATTTCAGATTTCAATGCAAGTCATACCATCACTGAGGAAAAAAAAGTAGTTGTAACTAGGGGTTCAAATTTAATGCTTTTTTTAAAGCCTTGGCCTTCATGACCAAAGTTCCAAGCGATAAATTCTGGCACATTCAATAAAAAATGACTAGGCTGTATGCTCCAGTCTCATTTCCTATAGCTCATAACTGAGTGGAATGATTCTAACCTGGCTCTCACATGGTTTATCTCCTGTAGTACTCAAAAGAATTTTTCCAAACATGTATATTGTAAAACTGGAGGGCGTATCCTTCTAAAACACAGAATTCAATATATATGCTGAATTTGTGAAACAAAAAAAGGATTCCTCCAAGTTCATTATCCTAAAAATAGAACACTGAAATTAGACTGCAGGTTCCATGGGAATTTCTTACCAAGTGGATCTCAAATTGTTCACTAAACTAAAATGTAAAGCTACAACTCAGAGTAACAGAACATATATTTCTGGCTTGAAAATACTGAATTTTAAATTTATTTTTTTAATAAAAAATTCCATGTTAACTTTCAGGTTTAGCCCATTAAACATGAAATCAGAGATGTGAAATGCTAGAGCAAGCACATTTTGCATTAGCATCTGTATCCAGAAACTGCCAAACTGCCCATCAAATCTACTGAATAAATCATGGGGAAAAAAAATGTCAAGAAGCGAGTAAATAGAAATGACAGGCAAACAATCAAAGTGAAGATGAAGTCTCATGAAAGGAGTGGCAAAGGAAATCAGTGCAGAAGAATTGCAAAAAGCACTTCAAGTTAACCCAGATTTCCCAATTTTCTGTTTGTAGATTGTATTCACTCAGGCACATATTTCCTGGTAACTTTTGCCTGAGTATATGCATAACTAGCAGCCTTGATTCATTCAACATATAATTCAAATTCAAACCAAGAGTTAGAATGAGCCAAGATATTGGTTGGGTCTACAGAAAAACTCTAGCACACATAACGGACACAAACAACTGCCTAGAAAAGGACAAATCAACACACCAGTCACTAGCAAATTAGTCTGTAAGATGAATAAAGATTAAATTGGTCTAATTAAAATTACCTATCCACCTATAGATTTTGACCTTGTGCATTTCCCATATGTAACTGATTACTGGGTTTCATTAAACATTAATTTAACTTTGCTGAATGGTCAGGGCTTAGCATTAAAGTTCATTCAATCACATCTTCCTCTTGATGATGAATATAGGAAAAATTACACATGTATAAAAGAAGGCGTACAGGTGCATTCTTTGTACGCTTAAATATCCAAATAACAACCCAGAAAAATCTGCATTTAGAGTCTGGTTTAGGGGCGTAAGTGAAAACCTGATAAACCTTTTGTTTCAATAAATTGCTTGCGTAAACAAAGCAACTGTAATCCTCAGATCTCTCCTGTAAACCTGAGTTGACATTAGATCACATCCCTGATAATTATAAGCTCTGTTAGATATGTCAGTTTGGCACCTCTGGTACGAGAAGCTGGTCACTACTAATTTGACAAAATTAAAGTGAGACTAAATGACAACTTACTCTAACGAGAAGACATCCCACGTCCCCTAATTCTATATAATCTCACTGGTTACAAAAATTAATACAACACACATCACCAAGCAAGAGTCACTGTTAGCTCCCTCCCTGGCACCAGCAAATTTCTCCACTATTTGACCATGAAAATGAAGTGGCTCGTTTATGTTTACAGACTGCGCGCTGGGTGAGGGAGTTGGCATTAAACACTGTCCTTAACACACTTTACAACGAATTAATTATTTGAACATCACACAAAAGGAAGCAGAAATACTTACTAGTACAGCACTTCATTTGCCTCATGCCTTTCATATCTAACAGTTTCACACATCAGTCTGAAAGAGAAGGAAAGAAGTAATTTTTAATTATGATTTGTATCGGTGTCAAAGACTTCACTTTCTAAAGTTAGTCAGCATTTCCACGTTTGCCTCCAGCACTTGCAGAAACTAACCATCAATTTAAAGCTAAGCTGATTTTAAATTAAAGCGAACAAATTGTTGAATCTAAGCATTAAAGTTATTAGTTCATCCAAGATCAGATTTGATTTAGGACACTAGATGTAATTGCTCCCATAAAAAAGATTTCTATAAAACTGGTAAAAATGATACTGATCTCATTTTATAAAGTGATCTGATAAAAGTTGTTTTAAGGAAACAATTCAGAATTTCAGAAATGGATGGAAATTTGAGATATGCAACACTAATCAGAGATACCACGTTATAAAAATGGATCACTTTTTCAAGTCAGGCCCAATAGATAGCTTCTCATTTTGCTGAAATTCAGCAACTTAAAAATTACCATAAGATTTTAATGCTTAAATCCCAGAGGGCTCAAAGTGGAGAAAATTTCCTGCAGGAAAATCCTCTGACTAGAAGGGAGGATTAAAGCACTTTTGCATTCACTGTCTTCCTGACAAATGTGGCATAG